>NC_091772.1:48778148-49403148 GCF_029378745.1 Bos indicus
GGTTAGACATAGAGGCTTGGAGGCTTTTGGGCCAGTCTCTTATTTCCTTCATATTTAGAGAGGAAGCTAAAAATCCAACATTTGCTGCGGTTAGTGGGCCAGAGGGAGACTGTGGGCAAGAATGTATATGTTCCTACTAGTTTGATATCATAAGAAAGGACTACTATGTAATGCAAGCACCGTCAGAGATCCTCTGCTGACCCTGTACATCATAGCCCGACTATTTAAAAGGTGGTCTCTGGCCAGCTGTATCAGTATTACCTTGGAGCTCCTTAGAGACACAGATTTCTGGGCCTCACCCAGACCCACTAAATCAGAACTTGCTTTATAAAAAGATCTTTAGGTGATTCATATGCACATTAATATTTGAGATGCATTGCTTGAGTTTGCCTTTTGAGGAAGAAAACAAAATCAGACTCTAAATATAGCAGCTCTGATTTAAGTCTGCTTCTACAGAGAGGAAAAATAATATTCCAGAAGTCAACTAGATACCCACAATAGTAATATCTAGCAAAAAAATTTTTAAGTGTTGAAGAAGCATATATTCTCTGTTTTGGCATACACAGTTAATTAGTTGAGAAATACAGTTAAGTATGGCAGATTCTTTCACTATTTTCAGCCAAGTCTGTATTTTTTGTAATGATAGATTTTTATTGGATCATTCAGTTAATAATGTACATTAAGAATTCATTATGTATATGCTGATATCCTGAACCCTGTACTCAGGAATGGATAAGGCACTGTTTCTACCCTCAAAGAACTTGACATCTAAATAACAAAGTACTACAAGGGTGGCAAGAGGCATATTACCAAGTAAAAATCAGTATGAAGAGGCAGAGTTTGCCAAATGCCTATAATTCATCTGTGTCATGATGATTCAGTACAATATTGTATTCACGTTTTTTATTTGAGTGTTTATTTGTAGACATCAGTTACACTTCTGCATTGAAAGGCATCTTGTTTGCAGGGACTAATATTTGTTAAATGATATTCCCACTGCTAACTTCAACATTTATATAAGCTCTCTGCCAAGGGAAGGAGAATGTAAAATAATATTATATGAAAAAATATGCTTGAGCAATTTCCTGTCATATTAAGAATGTCTTTCTCTAGAGAGAATATAAATGAAGCCAAACTAATGGAAATGTTTCACACTTTAATCAAGATACAGTATAACCCAAGAGAAGGCTCTACATGTGGACATCACCAGATGTTCAATACTGAAATCAGGTTAATTATATTCTTTGCAGCCAAAGATGGAGAAGCTCTATACAGTCAATAAAAACAAGACTGGGAGCTGAATGTGGCTCAGATCATAAATCCTTTATTGACAATAAGTCCATTTTAAACTGAAGAAAGTAAGGAAAACCACTAGACCATTCGGTTCAGTTCAGTCACTCAGTCGTGTCCGACTCTTTGCGACCCCTTGAATCCCAGCACGCCAGGCCTCCTTGTCCATCACCAACTCCCGGAGTTCACCCAGACTCACATCCATCGAGTCAGTGATGCCATCCAGCCATCTCATCCTCTGTCGTCCCCTTCTCCTCCTGCCCCCAATCCCTCCCAGCATCAGAGTCTTTTCCAATGAGTCAACTCTTCACATGAGGTGGCCAAAGTCCTGGAGTTTCAGCTTTAGCATCATTCCTTCCAAAGAAATCCCAGTGCTGATCTCCTTCAGAATGGACTGGTTGGATCTCCTTGCAGTCCAAGGGACTCTCAAGAGTCTTCTCCAACACCACACTTCAAAAGCATCAATTCTTCAGGGCTCAGCTTTCTTCACAGTCCAACTCTCACATCCATACATGCCCACAGGAAAAACCATAGCCTTGACTAGACGAACCTTTCTTGACAAAGTAATGTCTCTGCTTTTGAATATGTTATCTAGGTTGGTCATAACTTTTCTTCCAAAGGGTAAGCGTCTTTTAATTTCATGGCTGCAGTCACCATCTGCAGTGATTTTGGAGCCCCCCAAAATAAAGTCTGACACTGTTTCCGCTGTTTTCCCATCTATTTCCCATGAAGTTATGGGACCAGATGCCATGATCTTCGTTTTCTGAATGTTGAGGTTTAAGCCAACTTTTTCACTCTCCTCTTTCACTTTCATCAAGAGGCTTTTGAGTTCCTCTTCACTTTCTGCCATAAGGGTGGTGTCATCTGCATATCTGAGGTTATTGATATTTCTCCCAGCAATCTTGATTCCAGCTTGTGTTTCTTCCAGTCCAGCGTTTCTCATGATGTACTCTGCATATAAGTTAAATAAGCAGGGTGACAATATACAGCCTTGATGGACTCCTTTTCCTATTTGGAACCAGTCTGTTGTTCCATGTCCAGTTCTAACTGTTACTTCCTGACCTGCATACAAATTTCTCAAGAGGCAGATCAGGTGGTCTGGTATTCCCATCTCTTTCAGAATTTTCCACAGTTTATTGTGATCCACACAGTCAAAGGCTTTGGCATAGTCAATAAAGCAGAAATAGATGTTTTTCTGGAACTCTCCTGCTTTTTCCATGATCCAGCGGATATTGGCAATTTGACCTCTGGTTCCTCTGCCTTTTCTAAAACCAGCTTGAATATCAGGAAGTTCATGGTTCACATATTGCAGAAGCCTGGCTTGGAGAATTTTGAGCATTACTTTACTAGAGTGTGAGCTGAGTGCAATTGTGAGGTAGTTTGAGCATTCTTAGTCATGCCTAAAATAAATGAAGAAATAAATATGAAAGTAATCAGGGGTTGAAGTTTTAAACATTTTTAATCTAATTTTTCACTTAGAAATTCTGCCCATACCTACTGAAAAAGTGTTTTTGAAAAATATCATATATGTACTTCCTCTAATTCCACTCCTCTTCCCCCTCTAGATTCTAGTGAATTATATCATTTTCACAATAAACTGTGGAAAATTCCACAGATGACATCACCCTTATTGCAGAAAGTGAAGAGGAACTAAAAAGCCTCTTGATGAAAGTGAAAGAGGAGAGTGAAAAAGTTGACTTAAAGCTCAACATTCAGAAAATTAAAATCAGGGCATCTGGTCCCATCACATCATGGGAAATAGATGGGGAAACAGTGGAAACAGTGTCAGACTTTATTTTGGGGGGCTCCAAAATCACTGCAGATGCTGACTGCAGCCATGAAATTAAAAGACGCTTACTCCTTGGAAGGAAAGTTATGACCAACCTAGATAGAATATTAAAAAACAGAGATATTACTTTGCCAAAAAAGGTCCATCTAGTCAAGGCTATTGTTTTTTCTGTGGTCATGTATGGATGTGAGAGTTGGACTGTGAAGAAAGCTGAGCACCTAAGAATTGATGCTTTTGAAGTGTGGTGTTGGAGAAGACTCTTGAGAGTCCCTTGGACTGTAAGGAGATCCAACCAGTCCATTCTAAAGGAGACCAGTCCTGAGTGTTCTTTGGAAGGAATGATGCTAAAGCTGAAACTCCAGGACTTTGGCCACCTCATGCAAAGAGTTGACTCATTGGAAAAGACTCTGGTGCTGGGAGGGATTGGGGGCAGGATGAGAAGGGGATGACAGAGGATGAGATGGCTGGATGGCATCACTGACTCGATGGACAAGAGTTTGAGTGAACTCCAGGAGTTGGTGATGGACAAGGCCTGGCGTGCTGCGATTCATGGGGTCACAAAGAGTCAGACACGACTGAGCAACTGAACTGAACTGAACTGAAGGTCAGGTTTTAGATCATGGATTTTCTACTCTCTAATATTTCACCCCACTTTTTTTGTTGCCATTGTTATGCCTCAATTTCCTAGGCTATAATAATGCAAACTTCATATGGAAATCCATGACAGTAAAATGAGTTACCCTAAGTAAGCCACTTACAACAGTGCCTGGGACTGCTCGCAACTTTACTTTCTCTGCTACAGATGATCAATATCATATGTGAGATGTGGCCAAGTATTACAATGGAACACTTATCAGAGCAATCAGATTATTAAATTTCACACTTATTGGACTTAAATCTTTCTCCAGGTTAACACTCAATGTCTTTCTTTATGAAGAATGCTTGAACTCACTTGGATCCTTTAAAAATTGCTAAGAGTCCAGCCCATTGTGGATGATCAGCATTTCTTTACCTTTTTGAGGCAATGTTGATGATCCCCTACTCTGTTGGACAGATATCTATAGTACTGCATCTATTACATATTTTATAATTTTTGTTCATATCAAAAATCATGTCTGGGTATCTCTTTTTTATAAAGATGAGAAGTTCTGATTCATATTTTCATTCCTTCATTTATTCAACAAACTCTTATTAAGCATATGCTATGTTTAGAGATGGCAAGAATATACAGAAGAACTGTACAAAAAAGGTCTTAATGACCTGGATAACCTTGATGATATGTTCACTCACCTAGAACCAGACATCCTGGAGTGTGAAGTCAAGTGGGCCTTAGGAAGCGTTATTATGAGCAAAGCTAGTGGAGGTGATAGAATTCCATTGAGCTATTTCAAATCCTAAAAGATGATACTGTTAAAGTGCTGCACTCAATATGCCAGCAAATTTCGAAAACTCAGCAGTGGCCACAGAACTGAAAAAGGTTAATTTTTATTCCAATTCTAAAGAAAGGCAATACCAAAGAAAGTTCTAACTACTATACAATTGCACACATTTCACATGCTAGCAAGATTATGCACAAAATCCTTCAAGCTAGTCTTCAGCAGTGTGTGAACCAAGAACTTTCAGACTTACAAGCTAGAATTAGAAAAGGCAGAAGAACCAGAGACCAACTTGCCAACATCCACTGGATCATAGAAAAAGCAAGGGAATTCCAGAAAAAAAACATCTACTTCTGCTTTTTTGACTATGCTAAAGCCTTTGTGTGGATCACAACAAACTGTGGAAAACTTTTAAAGAATGTGGGAATACCAGACCATCTTACCTATCTCCTGAGAAGCCTGTATGCCAGACTAGAAGCAATAGTTAAAACTGGACATGAAATGACAGACTGGTTCAAAATTGAGAAAGGAGTACATCAAGACTGTATATTGTCACCCTGTTTACTTAACTTCTATGCAGAGTAAATAATGCATAATGCTGGGCTGGATGTACAACAAGCTGGAATCAAGATTGCCAGGAGAAATAGTAACAACCTCAGATATGCAGATGGCACATTTTAATGGCAGAAAGTGAAGAGGAACTAAAGAGCCTCTTAATGAAGATGAAAAAGGAGAGTGAAAAGTTTGGCTTAAAAGTCAACAACAATGGCTGCGATCCAAAAGTCTACAAATAATAAATGCTGGAGAGGGTGTGCAGAAAAGGGAACCCTCTTACACTGTTGGTGGGAATGCAAACTAGTACAGCCACTATGGAGAACAGTGTGGAGATTCCTTAAAAAACTGGAAATAGAACTGCCTTATGATCCAGCAATCCCACTGCTGGGCATACACACTGAGGAAACCAGAAGGGAAAGAGACACGTGTACCCCAATGTTCATCGCAGCACTGTTTATAATAGCCAGGACATGGAAGCAACCTAGATGTCCATCAGCAGATGAATGGATAAGAAAGCTGTGGTACATATACACAATGGAGTATTACTCAGCCATTAAAAAGAATACATTTGAATCAGTTCTAATGAGGTGGATGAAACTGGAGCCTATTATACAGAGTGAAGTAAGCCAGAAGGAAAAACACCAATACAGTATATTAACGCATATATATGGAATTTAGAAAGATGGTAACGATAACCCTGTATACGAGACAGCAAAAGAGACACTGATGTATAGAACAGTCTTATGGACTCTGTGGGAGAGGGAGAGGGTGGGAAGATTTGGGAGAATGGCATTGAAACATGTAAAATATCATGTATGAAACAAGATGCCAGTCCAGGTTCAATGCACGATACTGGATGCTTGGGGCTGGTGCACTGGGACGACCCAGAGGGATGGTATGGGGAGGAAGGAGGGAGGAGGGTTCAGGATGGGGAACACATGTATACCTGTGGTGGATTCATTTTGATATTTGGCAAAACTAATACAATTATGTAAAGTTTA
Organism: Bos indicus; assembly: GCF_029378745.1. NCBI lineage: Eukaryota > Metazoa > Chordata > Mammalia > Artiodactyla > Bovidae > Bos > Bos indicus. Next base: position 48,784,160 of record NC_091772.1, read on the forward strand.
AAAATAAAATAAAATTAATTTTAAAAAAAAGTCAACATTCAGAAAACAGAGATCATAGCATCCAGTCTCATGATTTAATGGCGAATAGATGGGAAAAAGTGGAAACACACTTTATTTTATTGGGCTCCAATATCACTGCAGATGGTGACTGTAGTCATGAAATTAAAAGATGCTTGCTCCTTGGAAGAAAAGCTATGACAAACCTAGATAGTGTATTAAAAAGCAGAGACCACCTTACCAACAAAAGTCCATATAGTCAAAGCTATGGTTTTCCAGTAGTCATGTATGGATGTGAGAGCTGGACCATAAAGAAGGTAGAGCACTTAAGAATTGGTACTTTTGAATTGTGGTTTTGGAAGAAGACTCTCAAGAGACCCTTGGACTGCAAGGGGTCTTTAATATCTTAAAGATGGCATCACTAACTCAATGGACATGAGTTTGAACAAACTCTGGGAGATAGTGGAGGACAGAGAAGCCTGGCATGCTGCAGTTCATGAGGTCTCAAAGAGTTGGAGACAACTTAGAAACTGAACAACAACAATATTTAGAAAACAAGCAAAAATATGAACAAAAACTTTAAAACACTGTAGGAATTCTAATGGAGAGTAAAATTTTGTCCTTTCCTTCAAGGATATTAAAAAGAATGGAGAAGACAGCCTTGTAAGCAAAGTCATATGTAGTGACAAGGAATCATCAGCCAGGTTTGAAAGAGTATCCAGATAATAGGTGATAATTGATTATTCTATGGTTAAATTTAGTGAAGTCTCTAGAGATACAGGATGCATCAAGTAAGCAGGACAGAGATTGGTTGACAAGGAAAAGGTCATCATATGAGTATCTGTTTACATCAAGGAGATGTAGTGGTGCTTCTTTAAGACAGTTTTCCAGAAATTGGTTTCAGGTTTCTACATCATGAGAAAGACAGAAAAATCAATCATGGGCCCCATGACAGGGGCCCAAAATGGTAGCTTGATTGAGGAACAAAACAGAAGATCAATTGTTAAACTTGAAGCAGGAATTATTACCTGGAATTTAATTCCAGGAATTTATGGAGCCTAAATTCCCACGAAAGCCTCCAAATGTGCAGCAGGACTAGCCTGTACCTTAGGACGCAGTCATTCTCAGCTAGAAGAAGGAGTACTGGAGGGCGGGTTTTTGCAGGGTAAATATAATAAGTCTTCTCTTTAGTTGTTTCTAGTTTCCTATTAGCTCCTATATTCACTATCTGGCAGGTAGGTTGTACTTTTGGACTAAGTTTTTCTTTTCAATTTTATCTGAATTCTCTTTGCTCAGGTTTCCAAATTGTTCTGGGTGACATCTGCCTGTCACCAGTAAAACCAAAAGGATAGCAGGGTAGATTGCTTTGCACAGGGCAGACAGGTAATTACACCTTTAATTTTGTTTTGTTTTTGTAAGAATCCAGGTGTCCAACCTCTTTATCTCACAAAAGAACCTTAATAAATGTGGGAGTGTTGGCAGACAAGATGGCCCAGTGGGCAGCCTGCCCATCAGATGTGTTAGCCTTCTGCTATTGAAATAGTACTTCCCATGGAAGCATCACACATCAGGAATTCTCTCCTGGTCCAAGCACCCCAGCAGCTTCCAAGGTGGGAGCACAATTAGAGACATGGAGACTTTGAAGCAGCCAAGAGATACATTTCACCTTGGAAATTCATATTTCAACAGAGAGTGCTCGTGCCATGTGAACATTAATCATTCTCCTGTAAAGCCTTCTTATTGTGAAACCAAATTCTCTGGAGCAGGAATCTGTTGGCTAGTTGGCAGGTCTGTCTCTGATTTTGAAGAACTGACCACTTTGGAAGTTATTCTCATATAGAATATAAGTGGGATTTTCTAGAATTCCGTTTCAAAACCTACATACTTTCTTGCACATATGCACAAGGTTGAGTCATATATGGGAAAACTAGGACTTAAAAGTGTAATAGGTTAAATCTTGGGTCCAGGCTGAACAGCAGCCTCAAGAGACTGTCCAGGGAGGGTTTACCAGCATCTACTTGGTTCAAGAAAGTTGATGATGTGAAAACCAAGGCATCTGGCAAGAGGTGAAGTCTAAAGTCTCAGACAATAGACAGAACCTGGAATAAGGAAATGTGGTAGGTCTACTTTCCATAGGATGGGATGGAGTAGGTGGTTAGACCTATGTTTCCAAGAAACCCTGGGAGTTGGTAAAATACAAGAGACACCGATCAATTCAGATATGGATGCTTGAGAAAATTGGTAAAGTTGGTAAAATACAAGAGACACCGATCAACTCAGATATGGATGCTTGAGAAAATTCTATCTATTACAATTGTGAAATAAGATGAGAAGGATTAGATCAGAAAGAAAAAAAGCACAGTGACCAGAACTGATTGCAATTAGGAACCCAAAATCTCAATATAAGTGCTCTTACATTCTTTGAGTCTGAGGGCAATGTCATTTCAGATGGTCTTCTGAGTAGGTACTATTTTTTTAACAGGCAAGAAGGAATTGCTGAAAAAGATCCCTTGAACTTGGAGGTTGCAGCTAGGTCCAGTCATGGATTCTTGCCAAACAACCTTGATTCTTGCATTCTAGTAAGTATGTCTATTTCCAGGGCATTGGAAACAAACTGGCTCAGACCTACTATCCTGAGAAGCTGCAAGGCCATTGGGTAGCCTCAGGGAGACTTATCTTAGTGAAAAACTATCTTGGATTAAGAAGATTTGCCTCTTCTTCTGGCTTCCTAGAATAAACCAGAAGTTCATTTAATAGAGTGGAATGGTTTACTAAGTCTTGGGTCCACATTGAACAGCAGCCTCAAGAGATTGTGAAAGTCGCTCAGTTGTGTCCAACTCTTTGTGACCCCATGGACTATACAGTCCATGAAATTCTCCAGGCCAGAATACTGGGGTGGGTAGCCTCTCCCTTCTCCAGGGGATCTTCCCAATCCAGGGATTGAATACAGGTCCCCCGCATTGCAGGCAGATTCTTTACCAGCTGAGACACAAGAGAAGCCCCTCAAGAGACTAATTCCCACATTTAAGTATCCAACTGTATCTAGCCCTGAACAAGTCAGAGGACTGGATGAAACTAGACACAACTGGTGAAGGAGAAATTTCTAGCCCCACTGAGAACAAAAGAATAGGAATCTAAGGTTGAAGATTACAGACTGGGACAGCAGCAGGAGTTCTGAAGAGACAGTATTGACTGGATTGGAGGATACAATCAGGCTTTAGAGGGGATTGACATTGAGTTTCGACCCTCAGGGGAAACCAGGGAAACCTGGAGAAACTGGGAACAAAGCAAGGCTAGGTTTCTATTTTCTATGGAAGATCTCTGAAGGCTTCCTGATTCTAGCAATATCCACCTGCTGTGTGTCTAGCACACAGTATTGTTTTTGTTGAGTGTCTGTTATATTATCCCATATGTTTGCCAAACATTTATCTGCTCAGCCAAGAAGCTTATAACCTTCTTTGATTAAAAGGACAGGGAACAAACATGATTTTGCATATTTTTGAAACTACATTACAGCTGGGATTTTGTTGTATTCTTCTGGGAAGTACCAGTGTTCTCAGGCATTCCACTCCTCTTCATTCAGTTTGATAACATTCCACTCTACTCCATGTCATTCCATTTTAATTTATATAGTTTCTATCCAGGGCTACAGCTGTGCTAACAGAGGGGTCCAAAGATGAACAGACAAACTATTGACTTATAAAAGTTTCATAAAATATGTTCCACTCATCTTGTGAGCAGACTCTCAAAAATAAAGTTTCATTTTATTGTCTCCATGGAGAGTCATGTTGTAATCTGAAAATGTATCAAAAGTTTGAAAGAAATCAATTGGTTCAATATTGTTTGACCTGAGTTCCCCCAAGATATTTGGCCACAAAAAGTTTTTTGTTCTTTACTTACTTATTAATAGCGCATTGAATTATTTTAGGTGGACCATAAGATTGTCACACATTGTGATCTAGGGCTGATTCCTAACATTTAAGTATCCAGGTAGGTCAGAAAGGGAAACCTGGTGCCTCTGGAGCTTTATGAATATTAAAATACTGGAGTAGAGCTTGAACATGTGAGTTTTGGCTTCAGGACTTACTGAAGCAATGTCATTTAAGATCTGAGTAGGAAAGCCTTGAAGGGAGAAGATGATTTGTCTTTTTTTTTTTTTTTTTTGCTATTTTTCAGCTTTAAATTTCAAGAGTTACCAATTGGCTAGTGTAATTTTCCTCAACTCTCTTTTTTTTTTTTTTGAATAAGAGAATACATGTCAGAAGACATTCACATACTCATAGATTTACATATCCCTATCCAGGAACCTGACTCATGTGTTCTGGCAAAATATTTTGTCACTGAATATTTGAAGACCCTGGAATAGAGATTTGGTCTCTATCTTGCTGTCTGGATTAGGAACATAGAGGTTAGTGGCTCTACAAAGGTGTTGCTGATACCCCTTGTAGTAATCTGGTTATTTAGGTGCCCTGTATTTTCAAAGTCAACACTTAGAGGCTTCTTCTGAACATTACTGGGCTTAATATTCCAAATAAACATGCAGAAAGATGACAGAGTGAGTCACAGCAGCAGCTGGCCTGAAGATGGCTTGATAGGAGGTTAGCAGGTGGAACCAATGGCAGAGGAAGGCATGGATCAGAATGAGAGCAGAGCAACAAAGCTCAGCAGGGGCTTGTGGGATGTCTGCCCTGCCCAGAAAGACCTGGGTCAGGTGCTGAGGAGCACACTACGAGGACCGAGTTTCAAGCTTGGAGTTCCAGTTCTGGGAAGGAGTTGGACAGAAAGCTGAGGCTGGCCTCCTGACCCCAGCTCCAATAGAAGTAAAACAGTGGCAGATGCTTGTAGAATAAGTAAAATACAAGTAGGAGACTAAAAATATTAACAGTTATTGTAGGACTAACAGTTCCTGTTTTTGTTTAGTCACTAAGTCCTGTCTGACTTTTTTGCAAGCCCGTTGACTGTAGCCCACCAGGCTCTTCTCTCCATGGGGTTTCCCAGGCAAGAATACTAGAGTAGGTAGCCATTTCCTTCTGTAGGGGATCTCCTGACCCAGGGATCAAATCAAACTTTCATCTTCTGGTTGGTAGGCAAATTCTTTACCACTGAGGTATATGGGAAGCCAGAACTAATAGTTACTGTACTCAAAAAGGGGCTTAACTGTAAGATGGTTTCCATGACACAGCTGAGAAATTTTCAGAATCATCAGTTTACTTTAAACTAAATCCTAGTGTTCATCTCTTTAATTAATCAATATTAAAAATCAATCAGATCAGATCAGATCAGTCGCTCAGTCATGTCCAACTCTTTGCGACCCCATGAATCGCAGCACGCCAGGCCTCCCTGTCCATCACCAACTCCCGGAGTTGACTCACACTCACGTCCATCGAGTCAGTGATGCCATCCAGCCATCTCATCCTCTGTCGTCCCCTTCTCCTCCTGCCCTCAATCCCTCCCAGCATCAGAGTCTTTTCCAATGAGTCAACTCTTCGCATGAGGTAGCCAAAGTACTGGAGTTTCAGCTTTAGCATCATTCCTTCCAAAGAAATCCCAGGGCTGATCTCCTTCAGAATGGACTGGTTGGATCTCCTTGCAGTCCAAGGGACTCTCAAGAGTCTTCTCCAACACCACACTTCAAAAGCATCAATTCTTCGGGGCTCAGCCTTCTTCACAGTCCAACTCTCACATCCATATATGACCACAGGAAAAACCATAGCCTTGACTAGATGAACCTTTGTTGGCAAAGTAATGTCTCTGCTTTTGAATATGCTATCTAGGTTGGTCATAACTTTCCTTCCAAGGAGTAAGCATCTTTTAATTTCATGGCTGCAGTCACCATCTGTAGTGATTTACAATTAGAATTAAATATGCTTAAAATAAATATTTGGATTCTATTAATATTGTCCCATAAATATTCTAGTATTCTCAAGGATAACTTAATAGAAACACCGGAAAAATGTCAAAGTGTATCAGTTTTGTGGTGTGATGTGATATTGTTTGCAGTATTTTTCGTGTTTATAAGTGTATTACAGCATTATAGCCATTATTCTATTTCACTGAGTTTTTCAAAATTTCAACTATTTTCTAATTATAGAAAAAGTTTGAAACTTCTTATGCAATCTTTTTTTTCCTTATAAACAAAATACATGCAAATTATCTTTATTCTATCTTTTGTTTCTTTCTTTCTTCCTTCTGTATCTTTTTTTTTCTTTCTTTTTTTAGTGTTTGTTCTTCTGAAAAGGGCCTCTTAAATATTTTATTTAGGTTATCTGGCATTTCTGCAACACAAGATCCTTGTACATCCAACAATGATTTCTTTCTTTTTCATTTATTTTTCTATTTTAAAGCAAGGTTGTGTAAGATTTCTCCTTCTTTATCAGGTAGTGGGGAGGTATTAAATCCATTATACAGATGAATCTAAGGGATAGAAACAAAGATTTATCTAAAGGCAAAACCAATACAATATTGTAATTAGCCTCCAATTAAAATAAATAAATTTATATAAAAAATAAAAAATAAAGAATACCAGACATCTCAAGTTAAAAAAAAAGGCACTGAGTGGTTTCCATTAGAATCAAGGTTGCTGTACAGTTAAGTGATGTCTTTTTTATAGTTCTCTTCTTTTCATAGTGCATGGAGGTTTCAATGTGTGAAGAATTTTCCATGAAGAGTTTTAAAAATCTTGAAATCACAGGGCCAGCCTGACAGCAGAGATTTTCTGATGTTGAGCGCTGAGTAAAATTTGGGCAACTGATATTTTCTCATATGCACACAGGGTTGAGTACCCCCTCCCAAAGCATATCCCACTGACTGGGTTTTATTTATCACAACTGGGCAGCACATTGTCAAATTCACCTTCTTAAGAGCACAGCACCAGCTTGGCCACACAGATAAGAATGATCCCGGAAGATTGAGTTTAAAATCAGTCTTGTGAGGAGAGATGTTAACTGTCGCCTGCCAAGGAAACAGGAGGACCCTGACACTCTTTGATATATTTGGAGGTGACAAAAAAATGACACTGAGTTGGTAGCTCTTCTAGGAAATATGTCTGAATACCAGCACGAGATAGAGGCCCTTCTTGGCTCGCTTCAGACTGAGATTATAGTACCTACTGTCACTCCTTATGCAGTAGCTTCATGAAACTTATTACAAAGTGCAGGGAACATAATAACACTCCTGGGGCTCCAGCTGTATTATTTCATTCCACAATTTGGAAATAAAGAAAGCAGGTCAAAGTGTGCTTTACACTTTCAATTTCTTGAGTGGTGTGTATCCATCACATATAGTATTTTGTAGGTATTTTGTTCACCTTATGAGAAAGATTGTGTCAAGTTTCCATCTGTCATATGGGCATTTTCCTTGCACAGGGGCTGCAGTTCTTATACTTAATCCTCAGTCCAGTAAGGAAGCAAATGTTCTTGCATGGGTTGCCTTCACCTATTTTTTCTTTTTTGTTAGAGCTATGTATTTAAATTTTTTTTAACTTCCTCAGTTTTATTGAGATAATTTACATATAACATTATACAAGTTTAAACTGTATAACACAATAGTTAGATATATGTATAGTGCAAAACTGTTACCGCAGTAAGGTTATTAACAAACATCGGCTCACATTTACACTGTTATAGTTTTCTTTTCTTTGTGATGAGAATTTTTAAGATCTACTCTCTTATCAACTTTCATATATACAATGTAGTATTGTCAACTATAGTCACCACATTGTACTTATGTCCCTATAATTTAAAGTCAAAGAACACTGGAGGCCTAATCTCTTTCACATAAAAGATGAGGTGATTGCAAGGGAATTGAGAAACAATCCTTTCAGGAAAGAGGAGGAGACCTTGAGGATTTTGCTGTCCTGGCTTGCAGAAGACAGAAGTTAATGTGTGATACTGCAGTACTTGGGCCGACATCACACGAAGGCTAAGTGGCTATCTCAGTTCCCAAAAGTAGACTCAGATAAGAATTTGGATTGGATTATTTATTTGGGAATAAAAGGAAAGTCAATAAAGGGCAAGTAGGTTATTAGGGTTCACTCCCACTGTGGACCCTCTGACTTACTCAAGAAGTTGAGCTCTTAACTCCCAAGTCCCATCCTGTATTCACCCTCAGACAGAGACGTGCACTTAAATAATTGTGGGGTGGGCTGAAGGCATCAGCTAAGAATGTCATTGCAAGGTCCTCAGGGCACAGATTCTGATTCTAGATGTGCATGCAGACAGCTTGGCCACTTTGTTTATTGCAGAGCTGAGGATTGAGGGCTACCCAGCCTGCCCAACTATTTGTACATTGCTGATGTCTGTCATTATAACAGATGATTGTGGCATTTGAAGAATTGTTTGTAAGTTAATCAAAACTTTAATCTTATTTAATACTTTAAAATTCATGTGCATGTTGGGAGACTATCGTGTATGTGCTGTGTGAGGGTGTGTGTCCTTGCATATTTGAGAGGATGCACAGTCTTAGTTACTGAGGCAGGATTAGTGGTATGTGTCAATGCAAATGTGATATAAAACACCATTCTTATTGTGAGCTTGTGAACTTAAGAGGAAATGACAAAACATCTTGATTAGAAAACTGCCTTTCCACCCAATGTGATATGTGTAATATGAAATGTGTTTTGAAATGGATCTGAAGTCAGTAACTGCTGGATGGAAACCACATGCTTTTTAAAAACACTCTTTCTTCCCAAGTGGTCTTTGTGCTAAAATTAGGAACAGAAAGGTTGACCACACCAAAGGCCACAGACTGGTTCCAAATAGTAAAAGGAGTTCGTCAAGGCTGTATATTGTTACCCTGTTTATTTAACTTATATGCAGAGTACATCATGAGAAACGCTGGACTGGAAGAAACACAAACTGGAATCAAGATTGCCGGGAGAAATATCAATAACCTCAAATATGCAGATGACACCACCCTTATGGCAGAAAGTGAAGAGGAACTCAAAAGCCTCCTAATGAAAGTGAAAGTGGAGAGTGAAAAGGTTGGCTTAAAGCTCGACATTCAGAAAACGAAGATCATGGCATCCGGTCCCACCACTTCATGGGAGATGGGGAAACAGTGGAAACAGTGTCAGACTTTATTTTTCTGGGCTCCAAAATCACTGCAGATGCTGACTGCAGCCATGAAATTAAAAGATGCTTACTCCTTGGAAGGAAAGTTATGACCAACCTAGATAGCATATTCAAAAGCAGAGACATTACTTTGCCAACAAAGGTTTGTCTAGTCAAGGCTATGATTTTTCCTGTGGTCATATATGGATGTGAGAGTTGGACTGTGAAGAAGGCTGAGCGCCAAAGAATTGATGCTTTTGAAGTGTGGTGTTGGAGAAGACTCTTGAGAGTCCCTTGGACTGCAAGGAGATCCAACCAGTCCATTCTGAAGGAGATCAGCGCTGGGATTTCTTTGGAAGGAATGATGCTAAAGCTGAAACTGCAGTACTTTGGCCACCTCATACGAAGAGTTGACTCATTGGAAAAGACTCTGATGCTGGGAGGGATTGGGGGCAGGATGAGAAGGGGATGACAGAGGATGAGATGGCTGGATGGCATCACTGACTCGATGGACGTGAGTCTCGGTGAACTCTGGGAGTTGGTGATGGATAGGGAGGCCTGGCATGCTGCGATTCATGGGGTCGCAAAGAGTCAGACACGACTGAGCGACTGATCTGATCTGATCTGATCTGTGGACAATCATGCCAAAATCTACCTGCCTTCCCTACGTGGCCTTGAGGGAAGGGCGGACACCCAGGAGAGCATAATATTGAACATAACAGGCCTGTTAATTAGGAGGGACATCTTAGAAGCAGTCTGTATCAAAATGGGCAGATTTTTTAAAGTATGGGTGAAATATTATGAATCAATCATCAAATCTATGTTTTCAAATGGCCCATAGAAAAAAATACAGACTCATCATTTTTCACTATTTATCATCAAAATCCTTCTGACTTGACAGGTTGACAGCATAATGATTTTTAAACTGTGTTGGCATATAGGATGCACGTGGGTTTTTTGACACTTGGGTGCATTTTCTGTGAGCCCAGAAGAAATATATAAATTTAAAACCCAGTATTATCAGAATATATTAAAATGTGTGTGGCACCATTGCTATTTCAAGCTTTTCTATTTTTCTAAGTCTGTTTCTTTCCATATATATAAAATAAGCATATATACAAAAAATAGGCATTTTAATTATGTGTACATACTATATTAGTCATTATCCAATCAAGAAAGCACAAACCATGTTAGTTATTTTTAATGGAGAAAATTTAATATGGAATTTGTTCAATAGATTTAAAAGACTAAAATTTGCCAAAGAAACATATATTATAAGCTAATACCTCTTAGGATGCAGGAACAAGGAGAGGGAGCTGGAGTTATAAGAAGCTTGAAGAAGGGACCCTGGAAAGCAGAATCTGAAGGGATGCACAGAGACTAGCTCTTTGTGCAGCAAAAATAAATACATTACACCATTATATTATACCACTGAAGGCTGGACTCAAAAGTCAGTCCCCAGGAAGAAGTAAGTCTACAGGGATGTTCACTGGAACAAGTGAACAGGAAAAGGCTACTCTCCCTCAAGTGCCTGTTACTGGCCCAATTTAGTACTTTGACGGTGGCAACAGAGAAATACGGTCTGCAGTGTCTCAACCCCAGCATCCAATCAGTGTTTAGAAGGTGAGCATGGGGAGAAATGACAAAAGCTTAATGACCACCACATGTCCATATTGGATTTAATCATATGAAATTGCCGATATTCAACTAATACACTTTTTAATCTACAAAAACAGCAATTTCATATGCTTCCCAGGTGGTGCTAGTGGTAAAAAACTCACCTGCAATGCCGGAGACATAATGAGACGTGGGTTCAGTCCCTGGGTCAGGAAGATCTCCTGCTGAAGGACCTGGCAACCCACTCTGGTATTCTTGCCTGGAGAATCCCATGGACAGAGGAGCCTGGTGGGCTACAATCCATGGGGTCGCAAAGTGGCACAACTGAAAGGACTTAGCATGTACACACACATACATTATACTAGATATCATTAAAACGTATTTCATATGTTTATAAATGTTCACACCTTATATAAATAAATAAATATATATATACACACACACACATATAGTCAAACATATTTAAAGGGGAGGGATATTTTTACATTTAATTATGTCAGATGAAGCTGGTGCCATTCTCTGAATGAGATAAAATGTACACATATAGATACAGCTATTTTCAGCTTACCAATAGGAGCACTTATCCTGGGTTTCTATGGTAAGTGTGCTGGCATATTTTTGCATGATGCCTTTTACCACTGCAGTGTTCTCCCATCATGGGTGCATACCTCATTCATTCATCATCCTTCTGCCTTGATCATGATCCAATAAGTCTTCAAGCACCCACAGTGAGCATGTTCTAGAAATGAAGGCCTGATTTAAAGACTCCTCCATATCTAGATTAGGAGGGGAAATCGGGACTTTTGGAGCAGTTCTTTTAAGGATTTAAGACCCTTTACAGTTGCTGCTTCTATGGCACTGTTACGATGTTTTAGTGTAGAGCTATCTCTTGGAAAGGCAGCTGTTGGTCTTTGGTTACTTGCTTGCATTTTGGGGCTGGATTCTTAGCCTAAAAGGGGAAGTGTATGCTTGAGTTTTCTTAATAGGGAGTGATTCAGAAGCTGTTAAGTCGTCAGTAAAGGTACACAGTGTGCTTATAACAGGCCACGTGAAGGCTCTGTGAGCACCTGCCAATGACTATTGTGCTTCTCCCAGGGCCATGGTACAGATTTCTGTCTGGAAGTGAGGGCTGGCAAAACCAGACGGAGTGTGGGGTGATGATTCCAAAAGATCTCGGAAGTGTTTGCATCACTCCCATGTGTAGCTCAGCTCAGGGAATTCCACAGACAGTTTCCTAAGTGGGCATTTTCTCTCACACAACTCACTGTCCTTTCCAGGCCCCTAGGCCCCACATCTGTTTCTCCTGGCGAATTAGTGCCACAATTCCAAAGTGATTTGACTGGTATTCCAGCACTACCTTCTAATTCTGCCTCTTTCACAATACAGGAGTACAGAAAATGGGCAAATGGACTATTTTTGAACCAGAAGTTGGCCCAACTGTCAGGAGTAGTAGCAGCTGAGTAATGTTTGTGGGATAGGCTGCTCATGACAGATGACTTTATAATCACCTTCCATATCCCAAGGATGAGAGTGTCTGTTGAAATCAGCATAACCTTCTTAGGCTTTCAAAATCCAACCTCCAGAGGCCCAGACAAACTGCAGTGTGCACACTTGGCTGTTCATATGACCACGGTCTCCTCTATTTACCCAAATGTGTTCTGTGCATTATTGTTCACCCCTCACATTGTCCATTGTGCCTATTAACAGATCAAATGGCTCCTTTTACGATGTGGTGGCCTCGTTCCAGAGGGACTCATTATTGCCTTTACTTGCTTGTAAAATCTTTCTGTGTTTAATCCTCGCCGCACTTTCATTTTTTCCTTCCTATCTGTCAGTGGGCTTTTGTGCCCTGTGGATCAGCATATCAACACTTCACTCTTCCTCTCCTGAAAACAGCTCTTGTTTCTGAAGTCCTTTTACTGGGAAATGCTGTTGAACAATTTGCACAGGACAAGTAGGAGAGCTGGAGAAAAGACAACACCGAACCTCTGCATTCAGTTCAGTACATTTAATGGATACCTCGATCAGTCTTCTATTGACATGAGGTTCTTCCCTGGGCCATAGTTTCATATTCCTATCTTGAGAGCACTCACTGCAGAAGTGAACTTTCTTTGGTACAAAGCAAAGGTGACTTGCAGAAACCCTTTGCTTGCTGGGAAGATGAAATGTTTTAAATAAGGTGATGATGCCCTCTTCCATTTGCTTCTTCTGTTGAACAGGTGGGTATTTGTGGGCTGTTCCTAACCTCTGCAAAGTGCATTGAAAAAAAAAAATTCTCAGCTAGATAATTCTTAAACATTTTCACTGTCCCTATGCACATAATTTACTAGCTTGTTCTTGATCAGAGGATTACTGAAGAGGAGCTGGGTAAGGTTTGCACTGACTCCAGACAGCAGGCAGGATGTGGTAATTTATGTGAGTGGGTTTCTGATGACAAGATAAGGGTATGCCTATCTGTGTGCTGTGACACTCCTTAGCTTAGTGTTAGAAACAATAGGACAAGGCTCATGTGTCCACATTTTCCAAACTTATAGCTTAATTTTAGAACTGTTAAAATCAATGACACTGGGACTAAGACTTGGCAGTTTGGCACCAGTGGAATGTGGGAAAGAGTTAAGTAGATTCCAAGTGCAACCTGTGAGCCTCTTGAATCAGAATTACCTGGGATGTTTCACAGAAATGAAATTTCCAAGGCCCATCCCAGAGGGCTGATTCAAAATATTAAAATGAGGTACTGGGGATCTATAAGTTTAATAGGCTCTTCCAGCTATTCTAACTTACTCCAAAGTTTGAACCTAACTCTTCTTGAGGTTCAGTGTCACTTCTGAGTGGGGTCAGCAGAGATCAGACATTTCCTCCTGCTTGTTCAGAAGAATGTATTGTTTTAACTGCCAAGAAGTCTAGCCATGCTTGTCTATGAGACTAGTTTATCTGAAGTAATATAATGAAAAGATTTAGTTTGAGAAGGATTTCCTCTCCCAAGCCAGTTTGTAAAGACCCTGTCCATGTTTTCATTTCATGAGTTGTTTACTTTTGCTGTTGTTCAGTTGCTAGGCTGTGTCTGACTCTTTGCAACCCTGTGGACTGCAGCATGCCAGGCCTCCCTGTCCATACTGTTCTTGGGTTTCTTGTAGCAAGAATACTGAAGCGGTTTGCCATTTCTTCCTCTGATGGACCACGTTTTGTCAGAACTCTTCACTATGACCTGTCCGTCTTAGGGGGCCCTGCACAGCATGGCTCGTAGCTTCATTGAGTTACATAAGCCCCTTCACCACAAGGCTGTGATTCATAAATAGGTGCTTACTTTTATCTCCATGTAATTCTGTTCATTCAGCATTTTAATACAACAACAACCACAGAAAATTGTAAAAAGAATTTCCTCCTTTTTATCCAGAGGGTTGTGTCAGTGTAGATACTACAATTAAATATTAGTCAGCAAGCCCTTCTTGTTTTAACCTTTGCTTAAAGCATTTCTCCAAAGCATTAATCTAGAAAACTTCAAGAAGGACCTTATAATGCCTCCATGTCACCTTTTAGAGAATAAATTCTCATCAAATGCCAGGACTCAAGTTGTAGCTGAGGAAGGTTCTATGTAACCTCCTGAGAAAACATTTTCTTTTTCCTTCTTATTTAGATAAAAGTACAATAAAAACAATTTGACAAAGACTTAATAACTAATGCCTGATAAATTGAAGCTTCATTGTATATAGTTCTGAACAGAAGCTAGACTTTCAATGTCTAGCTGCTTTTATCACAGGTATATTATTCTGCCGCTCAGACTGTTCCTGTAGATCTTGCTGGTGAAACACCACAGAAAGTAAAACAGGCTCCCAGAACATAGTTATTTCCATACCCTCCCACAAAGTATTCCCTTTGTAACAAGCAATTTGTCTGCACTCAACTTTTCCCAGTTGGCTCCCTGAATCAGACAGGCTTTCCCCAAACCCCTGGGGCTATTAGTCCTGTTAATCTTTGCCCTTCACAAATGAATCTTTTGTGCTGCTTGTGACTGAGCTTGGATTGCTGTCTTTCCTCCCTTTCGTTCTTTTTTTTTTTTTTTTTAATGAACAATAAGAGCAAACAGCTTGGGCTGAAGAGAGGTAGTGGGGAGCAGTGACCTCTGGTTGGTAAATCATGATGATTCAGTTTATGGGTTTGGAGGATTCCATTGTTAGGGGACACAGGGCAGGATCATCTCCTAAGGAAATACAGTGGTCACATGATGAAGCGATCCTTAAGGATGAGAGAAACCCCTAGGTTTCTGCTGCTGAACAATGGCCAAGTTCACTGGTGTTCTCAGGTGCATGGGGGAAAATAGGCCCTCATTGTTCAGGCAGCATCAGCACCTGCCTTTGTTTCTGCTTCCTTTGCTGCAGCATCAACACTATCTTGTCAATCTGGAGACAGGTTGACGTAAGACATAACCACTGATGAGTATTTAGCCAGTCAGTGCACCAAATGGCTTGTCCTTCCTCGTACGTATCTTCATCTCCCCATGAACTAGGCATAGAATAACTGAAACTTTCACCAGACACATAATTCGTGATGTCCAGTTTAACTGTTCATCAGCTACTTATATTTTTTTGCCTTAATATAATGCTATGCTGAAACATAGAGGCTTGACAAATTAAACTTGGGAAGTTATAAATAACACTGGCATTTTAAAATTTTGTATATTTTTCTATTCATTTTTTCTCTAGTTCCAGATGATATTTCTTAGCTTTTAAAAAATTTGAGACATGATATACATAGTATATATATATATATATTTATAATCTATACATTGATGAATATTTACAATATATACAGTCATGTAACTGTCACTGATAAATCCCATTAACAACCCCCGGGAAATAAAAATGGAATCTTGGGTGTGAAGTGGGGACAAATACATTAGGAGTTTGAGACTAACATTTACCCACTACTATATATAAAGGTAAACAAGTAAGGTACACGACAAGGATCTACTGCATAGCACAGGGACCTCTACTCAGTATCTTGTAATAACTTATAAAGGAAAAAATCTGGAAAAGAAAAAATCAAGTAAACATATATGAAACAGACTCATAGACATAGAAAACAAACTTACATTTACCAAAGGGAAAATATTTGGGGGAGGGATAAATTAGGAGTTTGAGATTAACATGTATAGACAATTATATATAAAATAACCAACAAGGACCTACTGTATAGCACAGGGAGCTATACTCAATATTTTGTAATAACCTATACGGGAAAGGAATCTGAAAAGAATATATATATACATGTATATGTATGTGTGTGTGTTAGTCTCTCAGTCATGTCTGACTCTTTACAACCCACAAACTGTAGCCGGTCAGGCTTCTCTGTCTTTGGAATTCTCCATGCAAGAATACTGGAGTGGGTTGCCATTTTCTTCTCCAGGGGATCTTCCTGACCTAGAGACTGAAATTGAACCTGAGTGTCCT
Source organism: Bos indicus (assembly GCF_029378745.1). Classification (NCBI taxonomy): domain Eukaryota; kingdom Metazoa; phylum Chordata; class Mammalia; order Artiodactyla; family Bovidae; genus Bos; species Bos indicus. The sequence goes on from NC_091772.1 coordinate 48,800,271, forward strand.
ACATTGCAAGCGGATTCTTTACTGTCTGAGCTACCAGGGAATGCCAAATATATATATATATATATATATATATATATATATATATAAACCTGAACCACTTTGCTATACACTTGAAACTAACACAACACTGTAAATTAACCATACTTCAACAAAAAATAAGATAAAATAAAGAATGCATATTCTTAAAAAGTTATTTCAGAGTGAAAAAATAGAATCTGGGTAATAAAATAAAATCTAATTTTTTCTTTTTTCTTTATTTTAATTAATTAACTAATTTTAATTGAAGGATAATTACTTTACAATATTGTAGCAATTTTTGCCATACATCAACATGAGTCAGCCACGGGTGCACATGTGTCCCCCCCATCCTGAACCCCACCTCCTACATCCCTCTCCAGCTCATCCCTCTGGGTTGTCCCAGAGCACTGGCTTTGAGTTCCCTGCTTCATGCATTGAATGCACTGGTCATCTTTTACATATGGTAATATACATTTTTCATTAGAGCTAGCTTTTAAAAATCCTTGAACTCAATAGGGTAGTATCTTTTGACATGATGTAAAAGTCTTTACTGTACATCTCTCTTTATATTAGAGATGGTGGAAGATATAGGAGTAAAGACAGCTTCTGCCTGCAGGAATTATCAGTGTTTCCATGAAAGGAAAGAAACCAATGAAATTTTTAGAGTGAGTCTTAACTATAGAGTTTTGAGGACAAGAACAGCAGATGTGCAGAAAAGGGGGCTACTGACTGGTCAAGTAAGGCTGGTGAAGAAGTCAGGGTTAAGGCCAGTATTGAAAGATGCAGAGGAATCTAGGTGAGGGAAAAAAAGGGAAGTCTATTTAGGAGAGGTCTGTGGAGAAAGAGGGGGTAGAATAACTTTTGAGCAAAAGCACAGTAGAGGAAACTTGATAACTTCAAAGAAAGAATAGTTTTCCCACAAAGTCAGCCAGTAGAGTGTAAATTTCAGGTGGTTCCTTATAAAGATTTGTGGCTTTGGAACAGTAAGGATCCTGCAGTGATTCAGATGTTTTGTTATGCATCTTTATTATGCAAAACCTGGGAAATGTAGATTTCTAGGCCACACTTCTGGACTGTGTTGTATCAATCACATATTGCTACATGATGACAAACCAGCTCAGAACTCAATAGCGCATGACAATAAGTATTTATTCTCATATGTGACGTTCTGCAGGTTTAGCTCAATTTTGCTCCATGTGTGTTTATTCTAAGACTCAGACCAGAAAGGCCACAGCCACCGGATGCATATTCTTCTCATGCAGAAGAATAGGGTATTCCTACCATAGGATATTCCTCTGAAGGCATATACTGGAAACTTCTACCCGCATTCCACTGGTCAAATAAATCACATGGCCAATATCCATAGTATAGAGAAATAAGATTGCCTTTAGTAGGAAGAATTGCTGAGTCACATGGGAAAAGGTCTGGATACAGATAGGGGTGAAGAAATAGGAATAATTTTTCACATATGTAAAGCCTTTAACATATTATCACAATAATCCCCAGAAAAGATGTATGGAGTTGGCTCTGTCATTACTCCAATGGATCCTTTAAAAGGCTGGGTGACTTACTCAAGGTAATCTTGTTAGTAAGTGACCAAGACAGAGTTTCAGATGTGTCAAAAGTTTAATATACCCCCAACAACACGAAATATTTGCTTTAGTCCCTAGAAGAGGCTCTGAATTGCATTACAATGCATGTAATTTGTACTCTCAAGATCCTTTTTATTCACTTGTACCTGAAACCCCCAGACTATTACCTATTTTTTTATCTGGATCCTGTCAACTACAAATTGAAACTTGCCATCTACCTCTACCAGGATTAAATCTTGTGCTGCCGCAGCTGCTTACCTTCAGTATCCCCTGAAAGAAGTTCAGGGTGGAGAGCTGAAATGAGGCATTCTATGCTCAAGGGAAAAACTGGCAGGACATGTTGTATTCAGATAGTTAGATATTTTCAGGAGCCAGTTTATGAGCCCAATTCTTGAATCTCCCCATATCTAGAAAAGCACTAAAATCCCTTGGGGTGACGAATGTTCCTGCCAATGCAGGAGATGTAAGAGATGTGGATTTGATCCCTGGGTTGGGATGATCCTCTGGAAAAGGGCATAGCAACCCACTCCAGTATTCTTGCCTGGAGAATCCCATAGACAGAGGAGCCTGGCAGGCTACAGTCCATGGGGTTTTAAAGAGTCAAACAGAACTGAGGCAACTCATCAAGCATGCTAACAAGCATGTCTTTAAAAAGATATATATTTCATTGTCCCTACTTCTTATCAATAATATGCATTCTTCATTTTTTTGTACTCTACAGGATAATGAAGAAAAGTTGGACTCACTGAGTTTGCTAAGTACTGATAGTTTCACCCTGCTCATTGGAGACTCCTGTTTCATCCCATTTCTTCTCTGCTTTTGCCTTCTCCTCTCTCACTTCTACTACAAGTGATAATCATCTCTACAACCTGAATCTATGAAACCTAAAATTTCCCCAGTATTAAAACATCTTTTGGGTAGCCATCAAGGTCAAACCAAGAGAATTCCTCACTTCACCTTGCCTACATATTCCTTATTCCAGAAACAAATATTTTGTGTTTCTTTGTTTGGTATCTTATGGTGATGCTTAACATTTTTCATTGATGTAGCTTCTTGGGTTTCAGAGTTCAAGGGAATGGTGATTATGGACTAGTTTAGAAGCTGCCTGATGATATTTCCTGACACACAGCTCCTTGAGGAGGGCATCTGAGCAGATAATGTGTTGCCCTTTGGATGGATGGGTCAACTTAGAAAGTGGCACTTTAAGAGTGGTTGAAGGGCCACTTGGCCTTTTTCTGCCCTCTGGGAGTTCTTCCTGGATATGGGCAGAGACACCTGACCTTCTCAAGGGCCTACTGTCCTCTTTACCCTCTGCCTTCCTCTTCCACCATTATTACTTGATAATAATATTTGACCTTGATATTTGTCTATTACCTTACATTTGTGGATCATTAAATAATGAAGCATCTTGTCTGTTAACGTTATTAGTATAGTAAACAACCTTGCAAAACACAAAGCGAATAAAACACTTTACAACTTAACCAGAGCCAGAATGGATGGAGGATATTAAAAACTAACTTTTTATAATATTCAAACATTTATTTATTTATTTTAATTAAAGCCTTTTAACTAAAATGAAGTGTCATTTAATAGTAGTTCCTTTACATTAAATTTATATTACTATTAGACTCTTTTCTAATTTCATAAGTATAATGCTCCTTCATTGAAAACGTATTTCTCAGTTGATGTTTCATTTTTCTTATGTTTTAATGATGCAGCAATATATTCATAGCCATTTGCATTAGGTTGCATTTACCTTAAAATATAAATACTTGCTCAGTTATTAGTTCTGAAATACAGTGACCTCTTCCTTGAATATTTGATTTTTGTAGGTGAGTTATTTAGATCTATCTTCTAAAATTCTTTTTCCAGTGGTCATGTATGGATGTGAGAGTTGGACTGTGAAGAAAGCTGAGCCCCAAAGAATTGATGTTTTTGAACTGTGGTGTTGGAGAAGACTGTTGAGAGTCCCTTGGACTGCAAGAAGATCCAACCAGTCCATTCTAAAGGAGATCAGTCCTGGGTGTTCATTGGAAGGACTGATGCTGAAGCTGAAGCTCCAATATTTTGACCACCTGATGCAAAGAGTTGACTTATTGGAAAGACCCTTTTGCTGGGAGGGATTGGGGGCAGGAGGAGAAGGTGACGACAGAGGATGAGATGGCTGGATGGCATCACCAACTCGATGGACATGAGTTTAAGTAAACTCTGGGAGTTGGTGATGGACAGGGAGGCCTGGTGTGCTGCAATTCATGGGGTCACAAAGAGTCGGACATGACTGAGTGACTGAACTGAACTGAACTGGAAAATTCTTTAGTTGTCAACTGAAGGATGAGCTAATCTTGGCTTTTGGGAATGCTTAAATGTTGTCCCAACTTATTGTCCCCAAAGCTTGTATTCATAGGAATGACAAATTTGCATTTGTTTCAAAATGAAGAGATACAACTTTTCCTATATTAAGCTTACAGAGATGTGACTTCTTTTTTATGTTAACCCTGTCACTCAAATCATAAAAGAAGAACCTTAGGAATCTTTGAAATTTGCATAATAAGTAAAGTTTTTTCTTTAATTTGCCCAGACTTGATAAAGTTTTGAGTCATTAAAAATGGAAATAAACAGGCAATCTTTAGAACATCTATAAAATGATATTCAACATTTTCTTTACATCATTATTGAGTTGCTATGCCCCACATATTTATGATAATAAATTATCCACATGTATTTCAGTCTTTATTTAAAAGTTTCATATCTATTATTCACAAAGAATTGAGTATCAATTTTGTTTGTTAAATTTTCCTAGCTCTCATTTCTGGGAGGAATCACTACTCTAAAAGCAGAAGATTCTCTGCTATTGCTTTGTGAAAACTCTTTTGACTTCAAAATTCTGACAATCAAGGGCTCTTCATAGCTCAGGCTTCCTAAATAAGTTATGGTCCTCCAAATGGACCAGCCTGTCCTGCTTCAGCTGTGACCAGGTAGGGAGGCAGACCAGAGGTGAGAGAGGGCCAAAAGGAAGATGCTGGCACCCCTAACTCTGTTTCAGCCTCTGATATAACCTTTACTGTATCTTATCAAGCTTTCTGTTTTTCATGATGGTGGCAGGAAATTAGGCCATTCCTTGGAGTCTGTGTATAGGACTTGGGATAATCAAATACTCTCCTCTACTCTTTGCATCTTTCTAGATTAGGAAAAGCTTCATCATAAACAAGAGCTGCCCTGCGCTGCAGTAAAATCTGAAGGCAGCTCTGAGAATCTCAAATTCAAATATCATCCCCCACCTTTAAGAAGACTTTGCTGGTCCTTTTATCTTTAGGAATCGTTTGCTCTAGTCTTCTTCAGCTCATTCAATAAAAGATTACTGAAATTTTTTAGCCACCAAAGAAATGCAAATAAAAACCAAGATGACTGAAATGTTAAAGACTGACAATATCATGATGTCAGTCTTATGAAGCAACTAGAACTTCTATACATTCCTGATCCTTTAAAAAAAATGTTTTTCACTTGAATATGTGTATGTATCTACTTTTTGATTTACCTTCATTCAGAATAAAATCATTTCAATTTTTTGGTCTTAATTATTTAGTTATGTCACATCCCTTCCTATGTACTTACAGCTAAATTTATGGTTCATTAAGTAAAAATCAGAATGTACTTACTGATAAATAATGAAAGTAGAACCCATTAGTGTCTGGTATATTTCTAATAGGTGAAATCCTCCATCTTTAAGCATAAGCTTCCAGGAACTTGATTTTCAAAGGTAACAGAAAATTGTATTTGATATTTGTGATTTGTCTGGAAAAGCAAATTTGTCAGCTTCATTTTCCCTAAGCTGTTTCCAGGTATGACATTTTAGAAACTCAAGAGTGATCCCTTAGCTTTTTCTGTCCATTTGTCTCAGGAAATACGGCCTCTAGGTAAAGAGAGAGAAATATGCAAGGATATGGAAGATCTCTTGGGTCTTTTCAGTTGGGTGACATGGACATATGTGGGCACTGTCTACACCAGTTTGTCATCACAAGATCAGAGTTCTTGAGTAGATGAAATAGAATTTAAAAAGTCAAACACACTGAGCTTATCATTAATACTGTTTGTAAATTTTTTTTCATTTTCCTTCCAGATCTTGATGTCAGATATTGTCATATGATTGTCGTATGTCATATTGTCATATCTGTCATATGATGTCAGATAATGTTATATAAAACATATTGTCATATGTTTTTGCCAATGTTATAAGCAGAAGTGAGATTACATTATTACCTCTTGTGGAAAGCTTTAAGAGTCAGTGTGTAATTCACCATGCTCTCTCTTTCCACTTGCCATGGTGATCAGTAACATTTCAAATAGAGGCTCTTTTGTCAGCCTGGCTCCCAGCATGAGGGCATTGCTGAACATAGCCCCCAGTTGACCCATGATGGACTTGTAGCATGAACAATAAATTAAACCTTTGATGTTTTAGGCCACTGGGTATTCTTTGTTTTTGTTACTGCAGCATAACCTAGCTCATCTTGAGCTTTTCAGATGGGTTAAATAATTGGTCCTTGAAAGACCAATTTTATTAATATGCCCCAAACAATAGAGCTTCATACACCAGAGAGCACAGTCATTGCCAGGAGACAAGTGGACCTGGAAAGACACCTGATGACTCAGAATCCTGGAGCACAGGGGGAAAAACATCCTTCTTTGCCCTGCCATTCTTTGCCAAACTCCTGAGCCCAAGTAAAGCATGGCTCAGTGATTCACAGTATGAGTGAAGTCACAGAGAATCAATAAACCATTTTATTTCATATCGGAAGTTCAACAGTCTTTCCAGTTACCCATGGCTGATGGTTTTGAGGGTTTAGTGGAGTTTCCTGGTGAATCATAGTTGTAATTTGGACTTCTGACTATTTAGGTGCTTCCCACTGCTCATAATCAGGAGTGGATCTGACTCATTGCACAGGTAGTTGTTTAAGTAATACATGTAGATGCTATTATTATATATACTTGTGGCTGGTCAGGCCTTTATAGGTCTTCAGCTCTTATTTGTTATTTTTAAGATTAAGAATCTAAATCTAGAGAAGTTATGTGACCATGTCATAGCTATAAGTGGCAGACTCTGTCAGAATCCAAGCCTCATGTCACAGTTACAGGACTCTTGACACACACTAGATGGTGTGTTTGCTTGGAACCAGAACAGAAAGAGAGGGTGGGTCATTCTTTTTTCAAATTGAAGTATAGTTGACTTATAATATTACATAAGTTTCAGGTATATAACATAGTGATTCAGTATTCTTAGAGATTATATTCTAAAGTAATTAAAAAATAATGGTTGTATATACCTATGCTGCACAATATATCCTTGTTTATTTATTTTAAACATAGTAATTTGTTCCTCTTTATTCTCTACCCTCTGCCCACTGGTAACCACAAGTTTGTTTTCTATATCTGTGAGTCTATTTTGTTATATGCATTACTTTATATCATCTTCTAGATTTCACACATAAGTGGTGGTGGTTTAATTGCTAAGTCATGTCCAGTTCTTGTTACCCCAGGGACTATAGCCTGTCAGGCTCCTCTGTCTATGGATTCTCCAGGCAAGAATAATGGAGTGAGTTGCCATTTACTTCTCCATTGGATCTACCTCACCCAGGAATCAAACCTGGTCTCCTACATTGTAGGTAGATTCTTTACTGAATGAACTATGAGGGAAGCCCACACATAAGTCATAACATAGAATACTTATCTTTCTCTCTCTGGCTTATTTCACTAAGCATAATACCCTCTGGGTTCATCCATGTTGTAAATGGTAGAATCTCATTCTTTTTTAATGGCTGAGTAATATTCCAATGTGGTGATGTTGTTTAGTTGCTATGTCATGTCTGACTGTTTTGTGACCCCATGGACTGTAGCCCACTAGGCTCCTCTGTCCACGGCATTTCTCAGGCAAAAGTACTAGGGTGTGTTGCCACTTCCTTCTCCAGGGGATCTTCCTGACCCAGGGAACCCAAGGATGGAACCCACATATCCAGGCAGATTCTTTACCATTAAGCCACCTGGGAATCCTAATATTCCATTATATATATATATATATATATATATATACATACACACACACACACACACACATATATGCACACATATTTATATATGTGTGTGTGTGTAAATGTCTAACAGGCACATGAAAATATGCTTAATATTCCTAATCATCAGCCACTATGGAATACAGGATGGAATTTCCTAAAACAAAAACAAAAACAAAAACAAAAGATAGGACTGCCTTGTGTATGTGTGCTCAGTTGTGTCTGACTCTTTGGGACGCCATGGACTGCAGCCTGCCAGTCTCCCCTGTCCATGGGATTTTTCAGGCAAGAATACTTGAGTAGGTTGTCATTTCCTCCTCCAGGGAATCTTCCCGACCCAGTGATTGAAACTGCATCTCTTGTGTCTCCTGCCTTGGGAGGCGAATTCTTTACCACTGAGCCACCTAGGAAGCCCTGGAAATGCCATATGATCCAGCAATCCCACTCTTGGGTATATATATGAAAAAAAAAAAAAGCCTCTAGTTTGAAAAGGTACATGCACTTCAATGTTCATAGAAGCATTATTTACAATTTCCAAGATGTGGAAGCAAACTACATGTCCATCAACAGATGAATGGTTAAAGATTTTTTTGTTATTAGTAGACAATTTGATGATAGCCATTGTGGCAGAGGTGAAGTGGCTGTGGTTTGATTTGGATTTCTCTGATGATTAGAAATGTTAAGCATTTTTTCACATGCCTGTTAAACATCTATATATCTTCATTGGAAAAATGCCTATTCAGGTCTTCTGTCCATTTTTTAATTAGGTTGATTGTTTTCTTTATTTTTAAATTTGTGTATTTTTTCATTGAAGGACAATTGCTTTAGAGAATTTTGTTGTTTTCTGTCAAACATCAACAAGAATCAGCAATATGTATGCATATGACCCCTCCCTCTTGTACCTCCCTCCCATCTCCCTTCCCATTCCATTCCTCTAGATGGTTACAGAGCCCCCCGTTTGAGTTCCCTGAGTCATACAGCAAATTCCCATTGGCTATCTATTTTACATGTGATATTGTAAGTTTTCATGTTATTCTCTCCATACATTTCACTCTTTCCCTCCTCCCTTCCCACCATGTCCGTAAGTCTGTTCTCTATGTCTGTTTCTCCATTGCTGCCCTGCAAATAAATTCATCAGTACTATCTTTTAGATTCCATATTTATGCATTAGCATATGATATTTGTCTTTATCTTTCTGACTTACTTCACTCTGTATAATAGGCATCTAGGTTTGTCCACTTCATTAGAACAGACTCAAATGTGTTACTATGGCTGAGTAATATTCCATTTCATATATCTACCACAGCTTCTTTATCCATTCATCTGTCAATTGACATCTAGGTTGCTTCCATGTTCTAGCTATTGTAAATAATGCTTCAGTGAACATTGGGGTACATGTGTCTTTTTCAATTTTGGTTTACTCAGGGTATATGCCTAGTAGTGGGATTGGGAGTCATATGGTGGTTTTATTCATAGTCTTTTAAGGAATATTCATACCATCTTCCATAGTGGCTGTATCAGTTTACACTCCCACCAGCAACACAAGAGGGCTCCCCTTTCTCCACACTCCCTTCAGCATTTCTGTTTGTAGACATTTTGATGATGGCCATTCTGACTGGTGTGGGGTGATATATCTCCTTGTAGTTTTGATTTTCATTTCTCTAATAATGAGCAATTTGAGCATCTTTTCATGTGTTTGTTAGCCATCTATATGTCTTCTTTGGAGTAATGTCTGTTCAGGTCTTTTCCCCACTTTTTGATGAGGTTGTTTTTCTGGTATTGAGTTGTATGAACTGCTTGTATATTTGGAAATTAATTATTTGTCTGTTGTTTCCTTTGCTATTACTTTCTCCCATTCTGAGGGTTGTCTTTTCACCTTGTTTGTAGTTTTGTATTTTTTGTTCTAGTTCTGTGAAAAATGCTACTGGTAATTTGATAGGGACTGCATTGAATCTGCAGATTGTATTTGGTAGTATAGTCATTTTCATGATATTGATTCTTCCTACCTAGGAATATGGAATATCTCTCCATCTGCTTATGTCATCTTTAATTTCTTTCATCAGTGTCTTATAATTTTCCATATATAGTTCTTTTGTCTCCTTTGGTAAGTTTATTCCTAAATATTTAATTCTTTTTGTTGCAATGGTGAATGGGATTGATTCCTTAATTTCTCTTTCTGATTTTTCACTCTTAGTATATAAGCTTCCCTGACAGCTCAGCTGGTTAAGAATCCACCTGCAGTGCAGGAGATCCTGGTCTGATACCTGGGTTGAGAAGATCCCCTGGAAAAGGGAAAGGCCACCCACTCCTGTATTCTGGCCTAGAGAATTCCATGGACTATATAGTCCATGGGTCACAAAAAGTCATACACAAGTGAGTGAATTGGATTGATTCCTTAATTTCTCTTTCTGATTTTTCATTGTCAGTATATAGGGATGCAAGTGGATATAGGAACGCAAGTGTATTTGTATGTACTGCCCTTGTATCCTGTGGTTTTGCTAAATTCACTATTTAGCTCTAGTAATTTTCTGATAGTTTTTTTTTTTTTTTGATTCTATGTATACTGTCATGTCATCTGCAAACAGTGAGAGTTCTACTTCTTTTATGATCTGGATTCCTTTTATTCCTTTTTCTTCTCTAATTGCCATAGCTAGGTCTTCTAAAACTATGTTGAATAATAGGGCTGAAACTGGACACCTTTGTCTTGTTCCTGATCTTGGAATGCTTTCTGTTTTTCACTATTGAGAATAATGTTTGCTCTGTGTTTGCCACATATGGCCTTTATTATGTTGAAGTAGGTTCCTTCTATGCCCATTTTTTGAAGTGTTTTGATCATAGATAGATGCTGAATTTTGTCAAAGGCTTTTTCTGCATCTGTTGAGATGATCATATGATTTTAATCCTTCAATTTGTTAATATGGTCTGTCACATTGATTGATTTGCATATATTGAAGAATCCTTGCATCCCGGGAATAAACACAGTTTGATCACGGTGTATGAAATTTTTAATGTGTTGTTGAATTCTGTTTGCTAGAATTTTGTTGAGAATTTTTTATCAGTGATATTAGTGTGTAATTTTCTTTTTTTGTGTTGTCTTTGCCTGGTTTTGGTATCAGGGTGATTGTGGCCTCATAGAATGAGTCTGGAAGTGTTCCTTCCTCTGTAATTTTTTGAAAGGGTTTCATAAAAATAGTCATTAGCTCTTTTCTAAATGATTGACAGAATTCCCCTGGAAGCCATTTGGCCTTGGGGTTTTGCTTTTTGGGAGATTTTTTTTATCTCAGTTTCAATTTCAGTGTTTGTAATTGGCTTGTTCATAATTTCTATTTCTTCCAGGTTTAGCGTTGGGAGGTTGAATTTACCTAAGGATCTGTCCATTTCCTCTAGGTTGTCCATTTTAGATGGTCATATATAGATGCTTATAATATTCTTTTATGATCCTTTGTATTTCTGTGTTATCTGTTGTAATTTCTTCCTTTTCATTTCTACTTGTGTTGATTTGATTTTTCTCCCTTTTTTGTCTTGATGAGTCTGGCTAGTGGTTTGTCAATTTTATTTATCTTCTCAACCAGATTTTAATTTTATTAATCTTTGCTATTGTTTCCTTCATTGCTTTTTCATTTATTACTGCTCTGATCTTATCTTCTGCTGACTTTGGGGATTTTTTGTTCTTCTTTTTCCAGCTGCTTTAGATATAGAGTTAGGTTATCCAATCTATGCTTTTCTTTTTTCTTGGGGTGGGGTTGTACTGCTATAAACTTGCCTCTTGTAACTGCTTTTGGTGAAATCCATAGGTTTTGGGTCATCGTGTTTTCACTGTCATTTGTTTCTAGGAATCTTTTTATTTCCCTTTTTATTTCTTCAGTAACTGCTTCATTATTTGGTAATGTATTGTCTTAAATCTCCGTGAGTTTGTGTTTTTTGCAGTTTTTTCCACTAGTTGATATCTAGTCTCATAGCATTGTGATTCGAGAGGATGCTTGATACAATTTCAATTTTCTTGAATTTACTGAGGCTTGACTTGTGGCCCAACATATGGTCTATCCTGGAGAGCATTCCATGTGCACTTGAGAAGAAAGGGTATTCTTCTGCATTTGGATGGAAAGTCCTGATAACATCAGCTAAGTCCACTTGGTCTAATGTTTCATTTAAACTTTGTGTTTCCTTATTGATTCTCTCTTTTGATGATCTGTCCATTGGTGTAAGTGGGGTGTTAGGGTCCCCTACTACTATTGTGTTACTGTCAATTTCCCCTCTTATGCCTCTTAGTGATTGCCTTATGTATTGAGGTGCCTCTATGTTGGGTGCATAAATATTTACAATTGTTATGTCACCTTCTTGGACTGATTCCTTGATCATTATCTTTATTCTTTATCTCTTATAATATTCTTTATTTTAAGTCTATTTTGTCTGAAATAAGGATTGCCACTCTGGGTTTCTTTTGATTTCCATTTGAAAGGAATATCTTTCCATCCTTTTACTTTCAGTCTGTATGTGTCCCTAGGGATGAAGTGGGTATCTTTTAGGCAACATATAGATGGGTCTTGTTTTTGTATCCATTCAGTCAATCTATATATTTTTGTTGGTGCATTTGATCCATTTACGTTTAGAGTAATATTGATAGATACGTGCCTATTGACATTTTAAAAATTGTTTTGTGTTTGGTTTTGTAGGTCTTGCCTTTCTCTTTTGTTTAGTGACTATGTAAGTCCCTTTAGCATTTGTTCTAAGGGTGATTTGGTGATGCTAAATTCTCTTAACTTTTGCTTGTCTGTAAAGCTTTTGATTTCTCCATCAATTTTGAATGAGATCTTTGCTGGGTATAGTAATCTTGGTTGTAGATTTTTTTCTTTCAGTACTTTAAATATATCCTGCCATTCCCTTCTGGCCTGCAGAATTTCTGCTCAAAGATCCACTGTCAATTGTATGGATTTTCCATTGTATGTTACTTGTTACTTTTTCCTGACTTTAAAAAAAAAATCTTTCTTGGAGTTTAATCTGTTAGCTTGATTAATATGTGTCTTGATGTATTTCTCCTTGGATTTCTCCTGTAAGAGGGTCTCTGCACTTCTTGGACTTGATTGACTATTTCTTTTCCCATATTGGGGAAGTTTTCCACTATAATTTCAAAATTTTTCTCAGTTCCTTTCTTTTTTCTTATTTCTCTGGGACCCTATAACTAGAATGTTGGTGCATTTAATATTGTCCCAAAGGTCTCTGAGGCTATCCTCAATTTTTTTTCATTCTTTTCCTTTATTCTGTTCTTCAACAGTTATTTCCACTATTCTGTCTTTCAGATCACTTATCTGTTCTGCCTCAGTTATTCTGTAATTGGTTCCTTCTATAGTATTTTTAATTTCAGTAATTGTGTTATTCATCTCTGTTTGCTTGTTCTGTATTTCTTCTGTTTCCTTGGTAATTGTATTAACTGTGTTAATTGTTTCTTGCATTTTCTCCATTCTATTTTCAAGTCTTCAGAACATCTTTGCTATCATTATTCTGAATTCCCTTTCAGGTAGATTGCTTATTTCCTTTTTGTTTATTTGATTTTGTGAGTTTCTAAGGTGTCCTATCACCTTTTGTGCTGTATTTCTCTGTCTTTTCATTTTTTCCCCTAACTTGCTCCACTTGAGGTCTCCTTTTGCAGGCTTTAGGGTTATATTCCTTCTTCCTTTCGGCTTTTGCCCTTGGAGGGAAAGGTTGGTTGAGTGGTTTGTATTGACTTCTTGTTAGGGGTGATTTGTGCTTGTGTTCTAGTGTGAAGCGTTGAATTTGTTTTCCTCTGATGGGCAGGGCTGTGTGAGGTGGTATATTTTGGGGTGTTTGTGGGACTCCTGTCTGTTGATGATTGTTTTTGTGTTTTTGTCTTGCTTGTTGTTTGGGTAAAGTTTCCTGAAGTGGATACTGTCAACAGTTGGGTGATACTAGGCTTTGTGTACAGGTGTCAAAGTTCTCAGTAGTCAATATAACTTGGTATTAAGAGTTCTCTGCCAGTCTAGGATCTTGGACTCAATGGTCCCACCTCACTGACCAGGTATGATCCTTGGACAGGGAATTGGGGCTCCATAAGTTGCTTGCTATGGGATTAAAAGGGATTAAAGCAAACACACCAAAGCAAAAAGCAAAACATGACATGAAATAAAAGATGAACTCAGACAGATGGTAAATACAAGATCAAGCAGGTAATTACAGAAATAATGGGACATATACACACACTTCCATACACAGTTATAACCAAACTATTATAAAGAGAAGAGTACAGGAAATTGTGTTGGTAAACAAGGGAAACCAAAAGTGATATCAGCCAGTTAAACATAGAGCTAACTAATGCTGTCTGGATAACTGAACCTGAGCAGAGTGCCATCTGAGGAATACAGCAAACAGAGCACAACAATTTAACTTACACGGTGAAAAAAGAAAGAGTGAAGGAAAAAAGGAGAAAAAAAGAGAGAAGGGAGAGAAAAGGAATGGGTAAAAGAGAAGGTTAAAAAAGGTAGAAAAGAAAAACTAGAAACGCAAAGATAAATAGATTTATGAGAAAAAGATTTATATATATTCAGGGATAGTTACAGCTGGCAAATAACTATAAGAAAAGCAGTCAAATATATTAAAAACAAAATCAAAAATCACAAAAAAAACGGGAGAAAAAAATCTTTAAAAAAATTTTTTTTAGCAAGAAAAACAAAGAGGAAAACTTCACTGCACGGCAAATGGCTAATGTGAAGGTAAAAATATGTAGGAAGGAATAAAAAGTATGACTTAAAAGAGAAGGAAAAAAACAGTTCTCAAGTTCATAGTTCTTGGATGTGGAGTCTGCCCCTGTGGATGAGGTTGGATTAATTTCCTGTGATGTTTTCCTGGTTGGGGAAGCTTGTACCTGTGTTCTGGTTGATGGAGCTGGATCTCATCTCTCTGAAGGGCAGCACAGTTGCTGTAGTAGGTTCAGTATATATTTGGACAGTCCTTCTGGCTTTGGCAGTGTTAGACACATCTAATTTCTGCAGCCGTGTCAAAGTAGCCCTCTCAGCATATCTTCACAGCCACCAGCCCCCTACTTGTCCCTTGAATCTTTGCTACTGCTTCTGTCCCCCGGTCCTGCCTTGCATTGCCGGGTGAATCTTGCTAGGTATGGGCTTGTGTGGATCTATTCTCAGCTCTCTGACCCTGGCCTCTGCAACATGGAGACTTGTGTGGGCTTCCCTAAATGCCCTGAGCTCACCCTCTGTGTCATGAAGCTTGTTTGCACTTGTTTCTCCTCGCCAGGCTTGCCCTCTATGTTGCAGGGTTTGTGTGTTTTTTCAGTTCCCTGGGCCTGCCCTCTGTGCTGCATGGCTTGTGTACACTGCAGGGGTTTATGTGTGCCTCTTTCTTGGCCCCACAGGCCTGCTCTCTGCATTGTGAGGTTCGCCTGGGCTGCAGAGGTTTGTACACTGGGCCTCTCTTGGCACCCCAGGCCCACCCTCTATGCCGTGGGGTTTCTGTGGGCTTCTCTCAGTTCCCTGAGCCTGCCATCTGGTCAGGGCTACAGTCTGTGAGCTGTTTATGGACTGAGAAGTGCAGCTTTCTCTGTTTTCTGCCCTCTTAGTCCCTGCTTTGCCTGGCTTTCTGAGATTCTGCAGCACCCCCTTGGGCCTGCCTGTGAGGGAGCTTCCCAGTGCAAGGGAACTGGTCCGCCTTCAAAACTCCCTTCCTCTCTCGGAACACGAGCTCTTGTCCAGAAGCTCTCCATGTCTTCCCATTTTATGTCTCCATCCTCTCTCCTACCTCGTTTCAGGGAGCTTAGACTGCCTCCCTTAGAGGCCTGGCTTCTTCTGCTCTCTTCTAGAATTTGCTTTGTAGGAGTTGTTCCATATCTCGATGAGTTTTGATATATTTGTGGGGAGGCTGCTGATCTCCCCATCTTACTCTTTCACCATCTTCTTCCTCTCGCTGTTTGTTTACTTGATACAGCTTTATGTAAGTTGTGTTTATATTTTGGACATTGACCCTTATTTGTCATATAATTGCAAATATTTTTTCCCATTCAGTAGGTTATCTTTTTGTTTGTCCATGGTTCTCTTTGAGGGGCTTCCCAGGTGGCTCAGTGGTAAAGAATCTGCCTGCCAATGCAAGAGATGGCAGGAGACATAGGTTTGATTCCTGGGTCAGGAAGATCCCCTGGAGGATGAAAGGGCAACCCACTAAAGTATTCTTGCCTGGGAAATCCCATGGACAGAGGAGTCTGCGGGCTATAATCCATGAAGTCTCAAAGCATCAGACACAACGTATCAACTGAGTACACATGGTTTTCTTTGATGTATAGAAGGTTTTAAGTTCTAATTAGTTCCCATTTGTTTATTTTTGCTTTTGTTTATTTTGCTTTAGGGGACAGATTCAAAAAAATTCTTCTTTGATTTGTGTCAAAGATTTTTCTGTCTCTGTTCTCTCCTAGGAGTTTCAGGCATTACTTTTATTTCTTTAATGCATTTTGAGCTTATTTTTATTTATCATGTAAGAAAATGTTCTAATTTCATTCTTTTACATATAGATATCTAGTTTTCTTATCTCTACTTATTTATGCAACTGTTTTTTCTTCAGTGTATATTCTTGTATCCTTTGTTATAGATTGAGTAAGTGGGTCTATTTCTCAGATGTATATTCTGTTCAATTAATTTATGTGCCTGTTTTTCTGCCTACACGCTGTTGTTTTGATTATTGTTGGCTTACAATAAAGTCAGGAAGCATGATACCTCCACCTATGTTGTTTTTCCTCAAAATTATTTTCACAATTCAAGGTTTTTTTGTGGTTCCATATAAATTTTAGGTTTATTTACCCTAGTTTGACAAAAGTGTCCTGAGTATTTTGATAGAGATTGCAGTAAATCTGTAGATTACTTTGAGTAAATGGACATTTAAAAAATATTAATTCTTCCAATTGAAGAGCATGATATGTTTCCATTTATTTGTACCAGCTTCAACTTCCTTCATCAATGTTTGAAACTTTTCAGAGTATATAAGTTTTATACAAACTTGGTTAAGTTTATTCCTAGGTATTTTATTCTTTTTGATGTGATTTTAAAACAGGATTATTTTCCTGCTTTCCCTTTCTTATACTTCATTCAGTTCAGTTCAGTTTAGTCGCTTAGTCATGTCTGACTCTTTGCGACCCCATGGACCGTGGCACGCCAGGCCTCCCTGTCCATCACCAGCTCCCAGAGTTTACCCAAACTCATGTCCATAGAGTCGGTTATGCCATCCAACCATCTCATCCTCTGTCGTTCCCTTCTCCTCCTACCCTCTATCTTTCCCAGCATCAGGGTCTTTTCAAATGAATCAGCTCTTTGCATCAGGTGGCCAAAGTATTGGAGTTTCAGCTTTAGCATCAGTCCTTCCAATGAACACTCAGGACTGATCTCCGTTAGGACGGACTGGTTGGATCTCCTTGCAGTCCAAGAGACTCTCAAGAGTCTTCTCCAACACCACAGTCCAAAAGCGTCAATTCTTTGGCACTCAGCTTTCTTTATAGTCCAACTCTCACATCCATACATGACCACTGGAAAAACCATAGCCTTGACTAGTTGGACCTTTTTTGACAAAGTAATGTCTCTGCTTTTTAATATGCTGTCTAGGTTGATCATAACTTTCCTGCCAAGGATCAAGCATCTTTTAATTTCATGGCTAGAGTCACCATCTGCAGTGATTTTGAAGCCCAGAAAAATAAAGTCACCCACTGTTTCCACTGTTTCCCTATCTATTTCCCATGAAGTGATGGGACCGGATGCCATGATCTTAGTTTTCTGAATGTTGAGCTTTAAGTCAACTTTTTCACTCTCCACTTTCACTTTCATCAAGAGGCTCTTTAGTTCTTTATTTTCTGCCATAAGGGTAATGTCATCGGCATATCTGAGGTTATTGATATTTCTCCTGGCAATCTTGATTCTAGTTTGTGCTTCATCCAGCCCAGCGTTTCTCATGATGTACTCTGCATATAAGTTAAATAAGCAGAGAGACAATATATAGCCTTGATGTACTCCTTTTCCTATTTGGAATCAGTCTGTTGTTCCATGTCCAGTTCTAACTGTTGCTTCCTGACCTGCATACAGATTTCTCAAGAGACAGATCAGGTGGTCTGGTATTCCCATCTCTTTCAGAATTTTCTACAGTTTATTGTGATCCACACAGTCAAAGGCTTTGGCATAGTCATATAAAGCAGAAATAGATGTTTTTCTGAAACTCTCTTGCTTTTTCAATGATCCAGCAGATGTTGGCAATTTGATCTCTGGTTCCTCTGCCTTTTCTAAAACCAGCTTGAACATCTGGAAGTTCACGGTTCACATATTGCTGAAGCCTGGCTTGGAGACTTTTGAGCAGTACTTAACTAGCATGTGAGATGAGTGCAATTGTGCAGTAGTTTGAACATTCTTTGGCATTGCTTTTCTTTGGGATTGGAATGAAAACTGACCTCTTCCAGTCCTGTGGCCACTGCTGAGTTTTCGAAATTTGCTGGCATATTGAGTGCAGCACTTTCACAACATCATCTTTTAGGATTTGAAATATCTCAACTGGAATTCCTACACCTCCACTAGCTTTGTTTGTAGTGATTCTTCCTCAAGCCCACTTGACTTTATTTTATTACTAGTGTATAAAAAGGTAGTAGCTTTCCACATGTTAATCTTTCATCCTGCAACTTTACTGAATTAATTTATTAATTATAATAATTTTAGGGTAGAGAATATGGGTTTCTTATTAAGTATCATGTCATCTGCAACCATTTTCAGTTTTACTTCTTCCCTTCCAATCTGGATGCCTTTTTAAACTCAATTTACTCTGTGGCTAGGATTTCTGACTCCATGTTAAATAGAAGTGGTGAGACCAGGTATTCTTGTCATCCTGAGTTTAGAAAAAAGGCTTTCAGCTTTTCACCATTGAGTATGGTGTTAGGTATGGGTTTGTCATAAATGGTTTTTACTATGTTGAGCTGTGTTTCCCCCTATACCAACTTTGATAAGATTTTTTCATGAATGAATGTTGAATTTCATCAAATGCTTTTCTGCATCTATTGAGATCATCATATTACTTTTATGCTTTTTATTTTTCCTTTATTTATTGTGGTATATCACATTGATTGATTTGCAAATTTTGAACTAACCTTGTATCCCTGGAATAAATTGGTGTTAACCATGGTGCATGAAAAAGTGAGTGTGTTAGTTTCTCAGTTGTGTTCTTTGCAACTACATGGACTGTCACTCTGTGCCCAAGGGATTTTTTGAGGCAAGAATACTGGAGTGGGCTGCAATTTCCTTCTCCAGGGGATATTCCTAACCCAGCGATCAAACCTGTGTCTTCCGCATTGCAGGCAGTTTCTTTACTGTCTGAGCCACTAAGGAAGCCCTGGTGTATCACAGTGTATAATGCTTTGTATATATTGTTGAAAATTGTTTGCTAATATGTTATTGAGGACTTTTACGTCTGTTTTCTTTAGAGATATTAGCTTGTAATTGTATTTTTATAGTATCTTTGTCTGATTTTGGTATTGAGGTAATTTTAGCCTTACAAAATAACTTTTGGATTGTTCTATCCTCTTCAAAATTTTGGAATAATTTGAGAAGAGTAGCTATTATTTCTCCTTATGCTTAGTACAGTTGACCTGTGAAGCCGTTTGGTACTGGACTTTTGATTTCTGGGAGCTTTTTGAATTATAAATTTAATTTAACTCCTAGCAATCAGTGTGGTACAGTTCAGTTCAATGCATTTGAGTCACTCATTCATGTCCCCTTTGTGATCCTATGGACTGTAGCATGCCAGGATTCCCAGTCCATCATCAGCTTCTGAAACTTGCTCAAACTCATGTTCATAGAGTAGGTGATGCCATCCAACCATCTCATCCTCTGTTGTCCCCTTATCCTCCTGCCTTCAGTCTTTTCCAGCATCAGCGTCTTTTCCAATGAGTCACTTCTTCATATCAGGTAGCCAAAATATTGGAGCTTCAGCTTCAGCATCAGTACTTCCAATGAATATTCAGGACTGAGTCCCTTTAGGATTGACTGGTTTGGTCTCCTTGCAGCCCAAGGGACTCTCAAGAGTTTTCTCCAAGGCCACAGTTCAATAGCATCAATTCTTCTGCACTCAGCTTTCCTTATAGTCCAACTCTCAAATCTATACATGACTATGGGAAAAACCATAGCTTTGAGTATCTATTTGACCTTTGTCAGTAATGTCTTTGCTTTTAAATATGCTATCTAGGTTGGTCATAGCTTTTCTTCCAAGGAGCAAGTGTCTTTTAATTTCATGGCTGCAGTCACCATCTGCAGTGATTTTGAAATCCGAGAAAATAAAGTGTCACCATTTCCATTATTTCCCCATCTATTTGCCATGAAGTTATGGGACCAGATGGCATGGTCTTAGTTTTTTGAATGCTGAGTTTTAAGCTAGCCTTTTTCACTCTCCTTTTTCACTTTCCACAAGAGGCTGTTTAGTTTCTCTTCGCTTTCTGCCATAAGGGTGGTGTCATCTGCATATCTGAGGTTATAGACTGTCTATTTCTTCCTGATTCAATCTTGAAAGGTTGTTTGTTACTAGAAATTTGTCCATTTCTTCTAGGTTGTCCAATTTGTTGACATATAATTGTTCATAGTATTCTTTTATGATTTATTTTTTGTATCTCTGTGATAATGGTTGTTATTTCTCTCTTTCATTTCTTATTTTGCTTCTTTGCTTGACCATGGCTAAAGGTTTATCAACTTGCTTATGTTTTCAAAAAACAGCTCCTTGTTTCATTGATTTTTTTTCTAGTATTTTATGGATCTTTAATTTATTTTCTCTTTGATCTTTATTTTTTCTTTCCTTCTGCTGACTTTAGGCTTTTTTTTTTTTTGTTGTTGTTTTCTAATTTCCTTAGATGGCAGGTTAGTTTTTTTATTTGATGTTTTTCTTAATTTTTGAGAAAGGCCTGTGTGACTAAAATTACCCCTCTTAGAAACTCTTTTGCTGCATCCCACAGTAAAAGAGTTTGGAAAGCTTTATTTCCATTTCATTTGTCTGAAGATATTTCCTGATTTCTTCGTTGACTCAATGGTTTTTTGAGTAGTGCATTATTTAGTCTCCATGTGTTTGTGGTTTTCCCATTTTCCTCCTTGTAATTGATTACCAGTTTCATACCATTGTCAGAAAAAAATTTCTTGATATAGTTTCTATCCTCTTAAATTTGTCAAACTTTGTCTTTTGGCCTAGCATGTGATCTATCATGGAGAATGCCCATGTGTACCTGAAAAGAATATGAATTTTGCTGTTTTTTGATGAACGCCCTGTCAATCTCTATGAAATCCAACTGATCTAATGTGTCATTTAAGAGCACTGCTTCTTGTTGATTTTGTTGTCTGGATGATTTGTTCATTGATGTAAGTGGAATGTTAAAGTCCTCTACTATTTTTATATTATTGTCAGTTTCTCTCTTTATGCCTGTTAATATTTGTCTTATATATTTATCTACTTCTATATTAGGTACAAATGTGTTAAAGAGTATAATATCTTTTCATATATTCATCTTTTTATCATTATATAATGCCCTTCATTGTCTTTTGTTATATACTTTGTTTTAAAGTGTATTTTGTCTGATATGTGTATTGCTAGCCCCACTTCCTCATCGTTTTTGTTTCCATGAAATATATTTTTTCCATCATGTCTCTTTCAGTCTGTGCATATATTTAGCTCTGAAGTTTTAGTCTCCTATAGGTAGCATATACATGGGCCTTGCTATTTTTTATAACTTTTTTTATTTGTTTGCACTGGGTCTTATTTGCAGGGGACACAGGATCTTTAGTTGTGGCATGTGAACTCTTAGTTTCAGCATATGGGATCCAGTTTCCTGACCAGGGGTCAAACCTGGGCCCAGCATTGGGAACTGAGTGTCTTAGCCATTGGTCTACTAGGAAATTACTGTGTCTTGCTTTTTTATCCAATCAGTCATCCTATGTTTTTTGATTGGGGCATTTAATCAATTGACATCAACTGTGATTATTGAGAGATATGTACTTATTACCATCTTGTTATTTCTTTTCTGGTTGTTTGTGGTTCTCTGTTCTTTGAATCTTCTTTTAGTTTCTTCCCTTTGGTTTGATGTTTTCCTTTAATGATATGCTTCTGTTCTTTTCTCTATACTTCTTGTGTATCTATTGTAGATTTTTGATTTGTGGTTGCCATGGAGTTCATATATGCTGACCTGTAATTATATCTACTTATTTTAAATAAGTAGTCATTTAAGTTCAAACATATTGCAGTTTTAGTTGATTTTATAATTTTTGGTCTTTAAATCTTGGTATTAGCTTATTTAGGACTTTGATACTCAGCTTTTACTATATATTTGCACTTAATGGTGGGATTTTTCCTTTCCTACAGATACTTCCTCTTTGTTATAGCCTTTTTTTTTCCCACTTAGAGAAGACTTTTTAACATTTTGGGGTGTAGATTTAATATTGATGAATGCCCTTAATTTTTGCTCTCTCAGTTGTTCTTCATCTCTACTTCAGTTGTGTATGATAATCTTGCTGGTACAGTATCCTAGGTTGTAGGTTTTTCCTTTTCACAACTTTGAATATATGATGCCACTTCTTTTCGGCCTGTAAAATTGCAGAAAAATCAGGATAGCCTTATGTGGGCTACCTTGTATATGACTTTTTTTGTCTTGCTGCCTTTATCTTTTATCTTTTTTTTTTTTTTTTTTCTGTAGTTGTTTCTTGGGTTATATTTTGGTGTTATGCTTTTTTGAAAAAAGAAAAAAAAAGAATTTTTACTTTGAAATGGGGTAACAGTGCTGTGATAGTCTCAGGTGAACAGTAAGGGGATGCAGCCATACATATACATGTATCCATTCTCCCCCAAACTTCCCTCCCATCCAGTCTGCCACATAACACTGAGCAGAGTTCCATGTGCTATACAGCAGGTCATTGTTGGTTATCCATTTAAAATACAGCAATGTGTACATGTCCATCCCAACCTCCCCAACTATCCCTTCCTCCTATCCTTCCTCCCAGCAACCATAAGTTCATTTTCTAAGTCTGTGAATCTTTGTTTTGTAGGGAAGTTCATTTGTATCATTTCTTTGTAGATTGCACATATAAAGGATGTCATATGATGTTTCTCCTTCTGCTTCTGGCTTAGTATCACAAGCTCTAGGTCCATCCATGTTGCTGCAAATGGCATTATTTTATTTTTTTTTTATATGGCTGGGTAATATGCCATCATATATATGTACAACATCTTCTTTATGCATTACTCTGTCAATGAATATTTAGGTTGCTTCCATGTCTTGGCTATTGTAAACAGTGTTGTAATGAACATAGGGGTACATAATATCTTTTAGATCATGTTTTTCTCTGGATATATGTCCTGAAGTGGGATTGCAGGGTCATATGGTAGCTCTGTTTTCAGAAACTTCATGCTATATTCCACAGTAGCTATGCTATTTTATATTCCCACCAATAGTGTAAAATTTCCTCTTTATCTTTAACTTTTTCCATTTTAATTTTGATATACCTTGGCTTGAATTTCTTTGGGTTCATCTTGTTTGGTACCTTCTGTGCTTCCTGTGCCTAGATATGTCTTTCCTTCTTTAGATTTGGGAAGTTTTCATCCACAATTTCATCAAATACAGTTTTGACTTCTTTCTTTCTCTCTCTCCTTTTTTTGCTAACCTTATAGTGCAAATGTTATTTTGCTAATGTTGCCATAGAAGTCCCCTAAATTGATCTTTTTTTTAAAATTTATTTTTCCTTTCACTGTTCTTATTGGGTGATTTCATTATTCTATTTTCCAGATCACTAATCCATTCTTTTGTATAACCTAATCTGATATTAATTTCTTCTAGTGTATTTTTAAATTTTTATTGTATTCTTCAGTTCTGAGTCATTCTTTTTATTGTTAAAATTCTTACTGTGTTTATCTATTCCTTTCCTTAACTTAGGTAGCATTCTTATTGGTAGTATTTGAATTATTTTTCTGGTAAGTTATTTATTTGTTTCATTAGTTGATTTCTTAGGGGCTTTCTCTCTCTCTCTCTCTTTTTTTTTTTTTTTTGTTTGAAGCAAATTCCTCTGTCATCTAATTTGCTTAACTTTGTCTCTATGAAGTTAGGTGAAACAGCTAGCTAATGCAGTCTCAAAGGGGTGTGCATGTGTGAAAGCATCTTTATTCAGTCTGTGTGTGTCCAGTGACTTTGATGGGAGAGCTGGGTCTGAAGTGAGAATAAGTCAGGTCTTTCCCCAGGTTGTGCTAACAGCTCTCACTTTGGTAGAAGATGGGATTGGAAATGGGCCAGAAGCAAGTGCTAGAAGTAGAGTCAGGTGCAAACCAGGGCTTTCTCCTGTGCTCTGTGGCCAGTGTCAGCCACTGGGGATGAGGATGAGTCCAAGTTGCTGGAGCAGAATTTCTGAGGTCCAGGTCTCAGCTGGTTCCATTCCCTTCAAATATGTGCTGTCCCCCATGCCAGTACGAACATCCTGGACCCAGTGGGAGGCAGTGCGGGGGCAAAAGGGACTGCTGTGGCACTTAGTCTGAGTTTGGGTGTTGGCTGTGGTGGCTCCAGTTGCAGTCAGATTCCAAGACTGTTTCCTGGGTCTGCCTCCATAAGCCCAAGTAATGACTGTTCCCACTTTGCTCAGATGTTACTCTGGTACTGAGCTGCCTTTGTCCCTTTCACATGAGCTTCCCCTTGGAAGTGGCAACCTTTGCCTCAAGGTGGAGCTGTGTCATGAAGCAAGTGGGTCTGGAGTGGGTACTTGATTGAGGCTGGGACCTGTGTCGGAACAGTGGCAGAAAACTAGCTAGCATCCCATACAGTTTCAACCTGCCCTCTCTGCCCTGTTTTGGGAGTAAGCAAACATGTGTACACTCCTCCTGAGTTGAGTCTGGGCTTCCCACAACTCTTCTGTCAGTTCCTTTGGCTGTTGAACCAGCCAAGGGTACTTGTCTTCCTGGTGTTGGACTTCAGGGCTAGGGTGACCATATATGGCTCAAACTCGTCACTCCCCAGTAAGATTTTCACCTATGTGATCTCCCTTCTCTTCTGAGTTCCCTCCCAGAGGCACAGATCCCAACCTGATGATTTCTCTTCCCTTGCAAATGATTTTGTGTGTATCTTTCTTGCAGCCTTGGTCACCAATTATGTTTCAGTGAAAGTTGTTCCACATGTAGATATATTTTTGATGTGTTCATTGGTGGGGGAGTGGGGTGAGTTCCACATCGTCTTACTCCACTATCGTGATCCCTAGTGAAGGTGGGTCATTCTTGCTCTTGGTTCCTAGAACACTTTCTGTAAGTGATCTCTGAATGGGCAATGAGGGCTATATTTACACTAGTGCCTGGTTGGGAACTTTAACTATGAGAAAAAAGCTAGATAGTTTGGGGTCTGAGGAGAGAAGATAAAGAGAAAGCCATTGAGTTTACACCTCAGACTTTATCAGCTATTAAGGGAAAAAGAGCTATCTCAGTTACTGTTGGTTATCACTGGGGAAACCATCCTGTAAAGGAGAGCAAGATGAGGTCAGGAACTTCCCAATAGATTACAAGCATGAAGTACTATTGAAGCCTGGCTTGGAGAATTTTGAGCATTTTTTTACTAGCCTGTGGGATGAATGCAATTGCGCAGTAGTTTGAACATTCTTTGGCATTGCCTTTCTTTGGGACTGGAATGAAAACTGACCTTTTCCAGCCCTGTGGCCACTGCTGAGTTTTCCAAACTTGCTGGCATATTGAAGTGAGTGATCATACCATCATGATTATCTGGGTCTTGCAGATCGTTTCTGTATAGTTCTTCTGTGTATTCTTGACATCTCTTCTTAATATCTTCTGCTTCTGTTAGGTCCATACCATTTCTGTCCTTTATTGTGCCCATTTTTGCATTAAATGTTCTCTAATTTTCTTGAATAGACCTCTAGTCTTTCTTCTATTCTATTGTTTTCCTCTATTTCATTGCACTGATCATTGAGGAAGGCTTTCTTATCTCTCCTTGCTGTTAATTGAAATTCTACACTCAAATGGGTATATCTTTTCTTTTCTCCTTTCCCTTTGACTTCTCTTCTTTTCACAGCTATTTGTAAGGCCTCCTCAGACAACCAATTTGCCTTTTTGCATTTCTTTTTCTTAGGAATGGTCTTGATCCCTGCCTCCTGTTCAGTGTCATGAATCTCTGTCCATAGTTCTTCAGGCACTCTGTCTATCAGATCTAATCCCTTGAATCTATTTGTCACTTCCACTGTATAATCATAAGGGATTCGATTTAGGTCATACCTAAATGGAATCAACATTTCCAGGAGAAATATCAATAAGCTCAGATATGCAGATGACACCACCCTTAGGCAGAAAGTGAAGAAGAACTAAAGAGCCTCTTTATGAAAGTGAAAGAGGAGAGTGAAAAAGTTGGCTTAAAGCTCAACATTCAGAAAACTAAGATCATGGAATCTGGTCCGATTACGTCATGGGAAATAGGTGGGGAAACAGTGACTGACTTTAATTTGGGGGCTCCAAAATCACTGCAGATTGTGACTGCAGCCAAGGAATTAAAAGATGTTTACTCCTTGGAAGGAAAGTTATGACCAACTTAGACAGCTTATTAAAAAGCAGAGACATTACTTTGCCAACAAAGATCCATCTCGTCAAGGCTATGGTTTGTCCAGTGGTCATGTATGGATGTGAGAGTTGGATGGTAAAGAAAGCTGAGCACTGAAGAATTGATGCTTTTGAACTGTGGTGTTGGAGAAGACTCTTGAGAGTCCCTTGGACTGCAAGGAGCTCCAACCAATCCATCCTAAAGGAGATCAGTCCTGAGAGTTCATTGGGAGAACTGATGTTGAAGCTGAAACTCCAATAGTTTGGCCACCTGATGCGAAGAGCTGACTCATTTGAAAAGATACTGATGCTAGGGAAGATAGAGGGCAGGGAGAGAAGGGGACAACAGAGGATGAGATGGTTGGATGGCATCACCTACTCAATGGACATAAGTTTGGTTAAACTCTGGGAGTTGGTGATGGACAGGGAGGCCTGGCATGCTGTGGTCCATGGGGTCACAAAGAGTCGGACATGGCTGAGTGACTGAACTGAACTGAATGGTCTAGTGGTTTTCCCTCCTTTCATCAATTTAAGTCTGATTTTGGCAATAAGGAAATGGAAACCCACTCCAGTATTCTTGACTGCAAAATCCCATGGATGGAGGAGCCTGGTAGGCTACAGTCCATGGGGTCTCAAAGAGTAGGACATGATTGAGCAACTTCACTTTCACTTTGGCAATAAGGAGTTCATGATCTGAGCCACAGTCAGCTCCCGGTCGTTTTTGCTGACTGTATAGAGCTTCTCCATCTTTGGCTGCAAATATAATCCATCTGATTTCAGTGTTGACCATTTGGTGAAGTCTTAGAGTGTTCTCTTGTGTTGTTGGAAGAGGGTGTTTGCTATCACCAGAGTGTTTTCTTGGAAAAACTCTATTAGCCTTTGCCCTGCTTCATTCTGTACTCCAAGGCCAAATTTGCCTTTTACTCCAAGTATTTCTTGACTATATACTTTTGCAGTCCAGTCCTCTATAATGAAAAGGACATTTTTTTTTTTTTTTTTTTTGGTGTTAGTTCTAAAAGGTCTTGTAGGTCTTCATAGAACCATTCAGCATCAGCTTCCTCAGCAATACTGGTTGGGGCATAGACTTGGATTATGGTAATATTGGATAGTTTGCCTTGGAAACGAATGGAGATCATCCTGTCGTTTTTGAGATTGCATCCAAGTACTGCATTTTGGACTCTTTTCTTGACTATGATGGCTACCCCATTTCTTCTAAGGGAGTCTCCATTTCTTCTAAGGGATTCTTGCCTGCAGTAGTAGATATAATGGTCATCTGAGTTAAATTTACCCATTCCAGTCCATTTTAGTTTGCTGATTCATAAAATGTTGATGTTCACTCTTGCCATCTCCTGTTTGACCATTTCCAACTTGACTGGATTCATGGACCTAACACTTGAGGTTCCTATGCAATATTGCTGTTTACAGCATTGGACTTTATTTCCATCACCAGTCATATCCACAACTGGGTATTGTTTTTGCTTTGGCTCTGTCTGTTCATTCTTTCTGGAGTTATTTCTCCACTGATCTCCAGTAGCATATTGGGCACCTACGGACCTGGGGAGTTCGTCTTTCAGTGTCCTATCTTTCTGCCTTTTCATACTGTTCATGGGGTTCTCAAGGCAAGAATACTGAAGTGGTTTTCCACTCTCTTCTCCAGTGGACCACATTTTGTCAGAACTCTCCACCATGATCTGTCTATCCTGGGTGGCCCTAGTTTCATTGAGTTAGACAAAGCCATGTTCCATGTGATCAGATTGGTTAGTTTCCTCTGATTGTGGTTTCAGTCTGTCTGTCCTCAGATGGAGAAGGATAAGAAGCTTATGGAAGCTTCCTGATGGGAGAGACTGACTGAAGGGGAAACTGGTTCTAAGACTATGCATATGCATATTCTTATTATTGGACTGCCTTTACTCTCTGAACTCAAATTCCTCCCACAGGAATCTAATGCTGTGTGAGGCTTTGTGGCATTTGAACACCAGCAAAGTGATGAAAGCATTAGATGAAAACAGGGAACTTCCCAAGCAGTGAGAGGCTGCCTGATTTCCCACATATCCCCTTTGTCACATTTATCTCTGGAAGGCTTTGTAATAACTATTGTCACTTTAACCACAAACATCCTCCAGCCAAGAAGCCCGATTCTTCCCAAAGAAGGTGACGTATTTCACGACCTTGAACATTCTAAACAAAGTTCACAACCTCAGGCTTGCCCATGGTAGGCTAGATTGAAACTGAAAGAACAGAATTGTACTCTATAATAAAGTAAAAGAAAATTTTATGGTTTTCATAGGAAGCCCATGTGGGGACAAGGTTAGTGAAGTGAGGGGAAGATAGGTCTGGGGCCCAAAGAGTGAGAGACGGATAATTCAGGATGTAAGAATTGCTTATGTATTTTTAAGAACACTGCTGGCTTATACTGATTTTAAGATGTTTTCTGTTCTACGTTCCAAGTTTCTTCCTCTCCCACCATTATCCTCACTCTTTACTATAATTCTATTACATAAATCTTGTCTTTTATGAGTGACATATTGAAGAAATTAATTAAGTAGATTTACATTTGGGTCAACATGAGGGAGAAGTGAATATCAGACAGGGACCATGAGATAAGAAAGTTTGAGAATACATCAGAAGAACATCGGGACAAAAGATGACTAGGAGAAAGATACTCTTAACTACCTCCTCCCCATCTCCCATTGCCATGGAGGAATCTTCAAGATATACAAAGATGGGGATAAAGAATTTGAGTTTGGGGCATTCTTTAAAAAGTTCTGGGTTTACACATCCTTTTAAAATATTTTACTACAGAATGACTCTTTGCAGTCTGGCAAAGTTAGTGGGTATCCAAGAGGATAAAGAGGATATCAGCTTAATTTTTGTGTTAAGCAATCATTTTCTTTATTTTTCAAAACGCAGATTTCACACACAGAAAATAAACACAATAGAAAATAAACCCTGTTGGCTATGCTGGCAAGCAAAGACCATCAATAGACCTATTTTTAAGGTAATTCACTTACCTTGTGTATTTCCAGTTCACTTGGATATTCTGTAAAATGTCAATTTAAGTTTGGATCCTGTGGGATTCTGGCTTCTCAATTTTGTATTCACATTTTTTTGTTATTAGAGCAGGAAGCAAACCTAGCAAATTTTACAAACAACCTGCTTCAACTTTGGGTTTTGTGGATGAGTAATAAAAATGCCTGGGCTAGTTGTTTCCAGCCAAAGGACCCCAATTTATGCTCCAAATTGTTTGTGACCCCACAAATCACTCAAAGAAACAATTTGGGGAGGGATGCTAGAGATGCAGAGCTGAAGAACAGAGGGTAGCCAATGTAGTCATTAAGGACATTGGATTTGTAGTCAAGTAGATCATGGTTCAAATCCTGGTTCTTACTAATTGTGCTCATTATGTTTCTTTACCTCTCTGAGTCCCAGCTTCCATCTGCAAGGGGGAGTAATGATCCTAGGTTGGTCTTGAGAGTATAATGAAATGCATTTGGCATAGTTCTTGCCTTATGAAATGCACTCAACTATAGTAGCTGCTCTTTGATTATTGAGAAAATTTAGGTCCATGCTGGCTTGATCAAGGCACATAACTCATTAGTTAGAGTCAGAGCTGGCATTAGATATTCCAACTCTGAATCCAGCTTTCACTCAATTACTTTGTGAAATTTCTCACAGCACTTGCCAAACTGCGATTCAGATCTACCTTGTATGTCTCTGTGCTCACCTGGGAGACAAGATGATGCAGACAGACATGGCTAAATGGGTCTGTGGAGCAGTGGATGAATGGACACATGCTGTGTTGGCAAGCTCACTGGGGAGCCTTTCTTTCTCCCTTCCTGATTCTGCCCTTCCCGTCGAAACCAAACACTCTCACCTGGAAACTATGCATCTTCTTTGAACATGATGCTCTGCCATCTATCCTATTCTCCCTGTTTACATTCCTCAGACCTCTACGTAGTGCTTTGTAATGAAGGAGAACACTGTGATGCAGTGGAAAGAACAGTAAGATGAGTTCTGTTACAGACATTCTGTAATGGTTTATTATTATAAAAAAAAATGAGGGAATTGGATTATGAAATCTCTCATGAATAAGCATCATAAATCTATGAAAAGGAAGAAATGAAGACATGCCAAGCATAAAGATCTATTTAAATTGTTGTTTGATGTTTCCTTGTTTTATTAAAATGGAGAAAAAGGCACTGCAGTGATTTTTCAATGGGGCTGAATTTCAAAATTCTATTAAATAAATGATTTTTGGACAACTTTTAAAAGATAATAGGCACAAATATATCTTTACTGGGTAGATTTTCATGTAGAAATAAATAATTTCCTACATAAAATGCATGTGCTAACCCTCTTCTTTAGGCCAAGATTTCTCAGCTTCAGCATTATTGAAATTTGGGGCCAGAAAGTGCTTTGTTGTGGATGTTGTCATGTGTGTTGTAGAATATTTGCCAGCATCCCTCTTCTCTGCCCACTAGACACCAGTAGCACACCTCCCTCCCCCAATTATGACAACCAAAAATGTGTAAAATATTACAAAATATCCTGTGCAGGAGATACACGTGTCCCCTGGCTGAGAACCACTGCTTAAAGCACATGTATTGGAATTCTCTCTGCTCTAAATCAATTTATTTCAGTTATATTAGTCAGGATAAGCGAGATGGGTTTGCAGTAACAAACTCCGCATGTCAATAACTTAATGGAACAAATTTATTTCTTATTCCAAGACAGCTGAGCTTCATGTAGTGATTGAATGGCCCAGGTTGCTTCCATTTGAGTTCCCTGATCACAACAGGAGGCTGCTATGATTATGGAGACATATTACAAAAACACACAGAGAACTCACACCAGCTCTTATGTGCTTTGGCCCAGAAGTGACACACCTGTCTTACATCCAAAGGTCATGATGAGATCTAGTCCCATGGCTCTTCTGAACTCCAAGGGGCCCATAGAATATCAGGAAGCATATGGAACATTTGGCAAACATTGTTTACCACAACAAACATTCACAACTTGCAGAGTTGGCTGTATACGGAGAAGCCCAGAAGGAATTTTCCATTTATCTGTCATCTTTCACCTTAGACGAGGCCACTCATAACTAGAACAGAACTAGAACTAGCATGTTCTCAAATTCTACACACTACTCTTTTATTATTTATTAGATAAATGTTAATGCTTCATCATGGTGATATTTAGTTGCATTATTCCACCTCTTTTTCTTCAAATGAAAGTCCCCAGAGAATCCTTAAAGATAAAGCAATTAAAAGTTGAGCTGAAGTGGTTGAAGTGGGGATGGTATCTTGTTCTCCTTGGCCTCCAAGTTCATGCATAAAGAGACCATAGAGCACAGTTAGCAAACCAATATTTATAACATTTTAAAACACTTTGAATAAATACAACTCACTGATCTGGTTGTAATAGCTGTTACACTGCTTGGAGAAAGGCAATGGGGAAGGGATATGTGAATATCCTTCCCCATAGGCTAGGAGAGGTTGGATTTCTCCCTGACTCAGCAGTCACTTGCGGCTGACAAGGCTGAGGAGCAGGTTACTGTTGACCCAGATGGCACACTGGTACTCTTGCTGATGTTCCTGCCTCATGTCCCATACCTTACCCCATCCATTGTCATCTTCCTCAGCTATACCTTTCTCCTGTTCTTGGGTACATCCTGCCTCTCAGGATGAGCTGCCCAAATTGGCATCCTGTCTTCTCTAGTTCTCAGCTCGCTCACAGCCTCCCTCAGAAACTCAGATTCCCCTTCCACTTTTGGAGGGATCAAGACAGGTGCTCCAAAGGCTATATGGAAGCTATTTCTCCCCAAATTTTCTCTCACCTTCCTGGTCCAACTTTGTTATCAACCTTTAACCCTCTCCCCTAACTGGATTTTCTGAATACCTCTGTCTTTATCATGCTTTCCTTTTGGGACAGCATTAGCAACAATATCATTTGGTATTTGATTAAAAAATGACAGGCAATTTGTTTGCTATAGTTTCTTTTCACTGATACTGTCAAAACATCTTAGAACTGGAGAAAAAAAATAGTACATCTGTGCTGAGGTAGCATATTATAATGGCTTAAAGCTGGGAGAAATATCAATAACCTCAGATATGCAGATGATACCACCTTTATGGCAGAAAGTGAAGAGGAACTAAAAAGCCTCTTGATGAAAGTGAAAGAGG
This sequence comes from Bos indicus, assembly GCF_029378745.1. Taxonomy (NCBI): domain Eukaryota; kingdom Metazoa; phylum Chordata; class Mammalia; order Artiodactyla; family Bovidae; genus Bos; species Bos indicus. The sequence goes on from NC_091772.1 coordinate 48,832,701, forward strand.
AGAGTGAAAAAGTTGACTTAAAGCTCAACATTCAGAAAACGAAGATCATGGTACCTGGTCCCATCACTTCATGGCAAATAGATGGGGAAACAGTGGAAACAGTGTCAGACTTTATTTTTTGGGGCTCCAAAATCACTGCAGATGGTGACTGCAGCCATGAAATTAAAAGACGCTTACTCCTTGGAAGGAAAGTTATGACCAACCTAGATAGAGACATTCAAAAGCAGAGACATTACTTAGCCCACAAAGGTCTGTCTAGTCAAGGCTATGGTTTTTCCAGTGGTCATATATGGATGTGAGAGTTGGACTGTGAAGAAAGCTGAACGCTGAAGAATTGATGCTTTTGAACTGTGGTGTTGGAGAAGACTGTTGAGAGTCCCTTGGACTGCAAGGAGATCCAACCAGTCCATTCTTAAGGAGACCAGCCCTGGGTGTTCTTTGGAAGGAATGATGCTAAAGCTGAAACTCCAGTACTTTGGCCACCTCATGCGAAGAGTTGACTCATTGGAAAAGCCTCTGATGCTGGGAGGGATTGGGGGCAGGAGGAAAAGGGGACGACAGAGGATGAGATGGCTGGATGGCATCACTGACTCGATGGACGTGAGTCTGAGTGAACTCCGGGAGTTGGTGATGGACAGGGAGGCCTGGCATGCTGCAATTCATGGGGTCGCAAAGAGTCGGACCCGACTGAGCAACTGAACTGTACTGAACTGAAGGATACACATTTCTGGACTCACACTGTTTTGGAATGATACACTTCAGCATGATCAAAAAATTATGAATTAATGTGGTTTTGAAATTAATTAACTATTTTTTTATTTCTTTAAACAGTGTTCTTGGCTGTACTGGGTCTTCACTGTTGCATGGGCTTTTCTCTAGTTGCAGGGAGTGGGGGCCACTCTCTAGTTGTGTTGCATGGACTTCGTACTGTGGCATGGGCTTAGTTACTCCAAGGCATGTGGGATCTTCCTGGACCAGGGATTGAACCCAAATCTCCTGCAGTGATGAGTGAAAGCTGCTCAATTGTGTCCAACTCTTTGCAACCCCATGGACTATACAGTCCATGGAATTCTCCAGGCCAGAATACTGGAGTGGGTAAGCCTTTCCCTTCTCCAGGGGATCTTCCCAACCCAGGGATCGACCCCAGGTCTCCATCATTGCAGATGGATTTATTACCAGCTGAGCCACAAGGGAAGCCCAAGAATACTGGAGTGGGTAGCCTATCCCTTCTCCAGGGGATCTTCCCGACCCAGGGATCAAACCAGGGTCTCCTGCATTGCAGGCAGATTCTTTACCAACTGAGCTATCAGGGAAGCCCATATTGGTGGGCAGATTCTTTACCATTGAGCCACCAGGGAAGCCCTGATACATTGATTTTTATAAGCTGCTTGAACTTAAACACATTACTCAGGTCCACTGCCTCCATTTCCTTATCTGTAAAATTGTAATAATAATAGTACCTACCTCATAAGGTTATAATAGTGCTTTTTAAATGGTTAATATTTTTAAAACATTTAAACAAGTGCCTAAGCCAGCCTGATTATCTGTGATGACCCAGAGGGGTGAGATGGGATGGGGGTTGGAGGCTCATGAGGGAGGGGATATATATATATATATATATATATATGTATATATAATTATGGCTGATTTGTGTTGTTGTATGGCAGAAATGAACACAACATTGTAAAGCAGTCATCCTCTAGTTAAAAAAAAAAAAAAGAGTTGAACCCAGAAAAGAATAAAGAGTGCTTAGAATTTAGCATATACTACGTAAGTGTTGTTAAATTGTGACAAATAGAAAAATATATCAGTATCTCCATTATAGTGCAAAGGTAATCTGCTATGTCCTAGAGAATTCTCAATAAAGGGCCCCATTATTATTCTAGAAAAATAACAGAGGCCAGCCAGAAAATTCTGGTATAACAGGTTAGCTACTAAAACATGCCAGGTTGTTTGCCATCTCTAACATGTAAAAGTGAGTTTGCTAGTTGACATTCTATTGTAAGGGAGAGCTTTCCTTTCCCTGGAATGAAGGAGTTTGACCATCACAACTTTGTCAGACTCATCAATGAATGCTTTAAAAAATGAAATGTTAATGAGAAAGAGGACATTTATATAGTCTCAATTTAAAGTTATCTCCCTAGATTTTATACATTAATTACAAATGGAAACCTAGTAATTTATCAGTGGACAAAACCTGGTTTACACCATGATAACTTGTAATCAAAGTTCACATCATTAGCAGTGGGACGAACTAATATTAGATATGCTTTAATGGGGTATAGTGAGAACAACACATCATTTGTGTAGTATTCCTGCCAAATTTTCATAAACTGACCTAATCCTAGGAAATTTCAGATCAACTAAGAGACAAGCTATAACATCACAGCCCTCTCTTCATTCAAAGTGTTGTGAATATCATGCTGGCAAAGAAAGACTGAGGAACTCTTCCTAGTGAGTCTCTCAAAGGAAACTAAAATGATATGACCGTTAAATGCCACTGGCGATCCTGGACTTGGACTGAATTTCGTACTTGGTGCAGGGATGAGGAAAATCACTATAAAGGACATATTGGGTAAGTCGGTGAAATTTAAATATGGATTATGGATGAGCTGTAATATGGATTATGGGATACTTTATCAATGTTAAATGTCCTAATTATGATAATTATATAGTGTAAAATTGTGCCCCTATTCTTAGGAGATATACACTGAAGTATTTAGGGGTTAAAATGTATGATGTCTACAACTTATTGTCAAATGGTTCAGAAAAAAAACTGCTCTGTGTGTTTGCATGAATACATTGAGAGAAAATTACAAAGCAAATGCAGTCAGATATTGGTGGTGACTTATCTGGGTAAAACATATCTATATCTAGATATAGAACGTTTTGGTACTACTCTTATAATTTTTCTGTAAATTAATTAAATTTTTAAAAGATTGCTAAATAAAAAATATAGAAAGCTATATACCCCAACCACTCTACTTTCAAAAAAAATAGTGCACTTATTACTCAATTACTAAGGCCAGCATGAACTGGATAATTAACTTGAAAATTTAGTAGATGAGGAACTACCCTGATAATCAAGGACCTATGGAGAATTACTAAATTACTAAAGAAGAAAAATGGCTCTCTGCCTTGTGATATTAATATTTGATGAAAACTTTTCTGATGCACTTTTTTCCTTGCAAAGTTAAAAAATCTTTATGGATTTTCCCATGTATGAGGCTGCAGCCGCTGTGGGGCCCCTCTGGTACTGGCTATAGATGTATGTCATACCAGAGGAAATCATCCTGGGAGAAGCAGCACGGCTGCTGCTGCTGCTGCTGCTAAGTCACTTCAGTCGTGTCCGACTCTGTGCGACCCCGTAGACGGCAGCCCACCAGGCTCCCCCGTCCCTAGGATTCTCCAGGCAAGAACACTGGAGTGGGTTGCCATTTCCTTCTCCAATGCATGAAAGTGAAAAGTGAAAGTGAAGTCGCTCAGTCGTGTCTGACTCTCAGCAACCCCACGGACTGCAGCCCACCATGCTCCTCCGTCCATGGGGTTTTTCAGGCAAGAGTACTGGAGTGGGGTGCCATTGCCTTCTCCGGGGAGAAGCAGCACACCTGGTGTTAATTACAGCTAAGGTGTTATAATGACGTAGACAAGAATTTATTCTAGCTAAGTTCCCACACTCAGAGATTTGTCCCCTCTGGACTGCTTATATGCCTCATGCACTTGCCTTCTTCTTGACTGTGCATGAAATCCAGCTTCTTAGGAGGACACAGAGTGGCCTCACAGACCACACACTGACTCAGCAGATGTCCTCAGCAGGTGTGAAAGTGAGTTGCTCAGTCATGTCTGACTCTTTGTAACCCCATGGACTGTATCCAGCCACTCTCCTCTGTCCATGGGATTCTCCAGACAAAAATAATGGAGTGGGTAGCTATTCCCTTTTCCAAAGAATCTTCTCAATCCAGGGATCAAACTCAGGTCTCCTGCATTACAGGCAGATTCTTTACTATCTGAGCCAACAGGGAAGTCCAGCAGGTATTCAGGTTAATTCCTTGTGCAAAGAGGAGACAAAAATTTTTATTTTTTAAATAATATCTTCTGTATCCTAAGGAATGGGAGTGCATGGAGGGGCTCTGTAGCTGAAGAGACATTTGCTTCCTGAGCCAGGGGTTGATGCCTATATCCAATTTTGAAAATAGAGGCTATTTCCCGGCATAAAAGAAGAAAATCAGCTGACTTGGGGGATAGTGGGAGGAGAGTGTTCCTGGGCAAAGAACTACCAACAGTAAGGCTAGGGGGTCATGGGCACAGGTCACGTGGGCACTACTCCACAACTGAGGCCACATGTATTTTCTCTTCACACAGTGTTTTCTGGTTCTACCTTAGAGCTCAAGTGGCTACTCAGTATTTCTCTACGGAAACTCTATCTATGTGACCCAAATCCATGGCCACTTCCAGAGAAACACACCAAAAGGTTTTGTCTGTAGACAAATGGCACTACCCTAAAATAAATTACTCTTCCCCATATAGCCTTCTGAGAATTTCATTAAGAAATATGTATAGCAAAACCAATACAATATTGTAAAGTAAAAAAAAAAAAAAAAATCTAGCAAATACCCCAGACTTCCAAGGCATTGCTGGATTTTGCTGGATTTAAGAGTCACTATTTTGGTTACTTTGTTCATTTCGATTCCATAAATTCACTTTTAAGCGGAAAAAAAAAAACCCCAAAACGTTATCTTCACATACATGCTGCCTCTGACTGGTTCATTCTCTCCTTTATGATTGTTTTGATCTGTTCAACATTTGTGGTCAACATCCACACTTTCTTTTCAGGTTCTCCAAGTCTCGATGTTACCACTGGAGCACAGGTCAGAGCTCAGCTTTCCAATATGTCTGATTAGCTGCCGTTCAGCTTGTCCCTCACCTGCTGAGGGGATGTATTGTTAGGTTAGCTTAGATATTCAGCCTGGCAGCAATTTTGTGTGGATCTAAGAAAGTTACATTGTCTGTACAGGAAATGATGCTAGCATAGAAGCATTTTATCACTAAGTATACATGGATGTTTGAAAAAATTTCTCATTAACATGCATCCTCCAACTCCTTCCTCCTTTTGAACACCTCTTCCCTGCCTCAAATTGGAAAGGACCTTTTAGCTGGTGAAGGCCGTCTGCAATCTGAAGCAATTTACCATTACTAGATGATGTTAGTGGGCTGATAAATAGGCTGTTATTAGTACTGTGCTGATAGCAGGCTCTAGCTGTGCCTTTTTGGGGACTGTTGATAACTTTGGATGTGAGCAGAGAGTGAGTAAAGTCCTTTACTTTTTTTTTAATCTTTTTTTTTTTTTTTTAATCCCAAGGGGACTATTTTATTATCTTATCTGGTGTTATTCATTCTGTAATTCTAACTGCTTCCTCCTTCCTTTCTCTCTCCCTCTTCATTCTTTCCTTCATCAAAAACATTGTAGAACTCTTAATATGTATCAGATACCATAAGATTTAGAGTTCACTGGTGGATGGAACCTATAGAAATCGGGTAGATTGGAGAAGATACATGTAATTATCAAGGATAAGAGGCTCATAGAAGTTCTACTTGGATCCTCATTCTGTCTTAATCTTCCTGCTTCTATGCTTTTACCTATTAATATATAATTTCCACCAGGTGAGCAATTTCCCATTTATCTTCCATCAATGACTTTCCACATGATCAAGTTTATCTTCTTTCTCCTTGAGGATGACTTTCCAACTTACACTAAATTTTCACTTTTGAATCCTAACACTTTTTGGCCATAATGTACTCTTGTGACAGCTTGCCTTGATATCTTTGTTGGAACTTTAAAATTTTATTTTTAGGTAGAATTAGAATTCTCCAAATAATTTGTTCTTTTTAAATTGAAGTATAGTTGCTATGCAATATTATATAAGTTACAAGTGTATAACAGTGATTCATAATTTTTAAAGACTATACTCAATTTATAGTTATTTTAAAATATTGACTACAACCCCATGTTGGACAATATATCCTTATAGCTTATTTATACCTAATATCTTGTACTTCTTACTCCCCTACTCTTATATTTTTTTCTACTCCCTTCCTTCTCCCCACTGGTAACCACTAGTTTCTTCTCTATATCTGTGGGTCTGTTTCTTTTTGTTATATTTACTAGTTTGGTTTATTTTTTTAGATTCCACATATGAGCAATGCTTATATTTGTCTTTGATTTATTGCATTCAGCATAATGCCCCTCCCATCAAGGCCATTCACAATGCTTTATTTAAATGACAAAATTTTGTTCTTTTTTATGGCTGAGTAATATTTCATTGTACATATATGTATATATGCCACATTTTATTCATCCATTCATTAGCTGACGGACACTTAGGTTGCTTCCATGTCTTTGTAATTGTAAATGATGCTTCTATGAACATTGCGGTGTATGTATCTTGTTGAATTAGTGGATCCTTATTTTGAGATATATACCGAGGAGTAGAATTGTTTGTTACTGGAATTTGAATTTGTATATTACCTATCATTTCATGGTTTTGCATTCTGTTTTCTCATTTAGACTGTAAGTTCCTTAAAGGCAAAGATTTATATTTGACTTTCCAAAACTTTATCACAAAGAAGTTCTGTTCTAGATTTCAGAAGTTCTAGTCTCAATTCCACAACTAACTAGCTTTGTGACTACAAGCCAGAAATCTAGTGTCTTGAATTTTGAAGTCTCTAATATAAAAAAAAGTATGATGTTTAGATTTGATAATTTTCATAGTCCCTTTAGGGTTTTCCAGGTGGTGCTAGTGGTAAAAAATTTCACTTGCAATGCAGGAGGCAGAAGTAGGAAATGTGAGTTCAATCCCTGGGTTTTGGAGAAGGAAATGGCAACCCACTCCAGTATTCTTGCCTGGAGAATCCCATGGACAGGGGAGCCTGGAGGACTACAGTCCTTGGGGTCGCACAGAGTCAGATATGACTAAGCGACTTAGCACACACACATAGGCCCTTAAAGTCTGGACAGTGTCCTGCACAGCACCCAATGTAGGGCCTAGAACAGTGCCTTAAATGTAGTGGGGATTCAATAAACATTTGAAAATTTTTTTGAAATATTGTTTGTTATTGCCAAGGGGAGTCAAATATGGATAGGCCACTTTGGAGAGCCCACCATTTTTCCAAAGGAATCCTAAATTGTTAGGAATGAACTTCATACCAAGGTCTTTATTGACAAGAATCAATAGTTCTTCTGATGGTGAGGATAACTATGGAATCAAATCCCGAGCCTTTATTATTAATTAGTTGCATGGCCCTGGACAAATCGTTTAATATCTCTGACCCTCAGTTGCTTCATATATATTAATAAAGTTATGAATAATCTTGCCTCATAGAGTTGTTTGTTGTGAAGTAAAGACAAATCTTAAGCTGCTATCTTCAACTAAAGTGGAAATTAGATATATGTATTATAAATTACTTGTGTTTTTAATTTTTTTGTATTTTAACTTGAAGATTGGAAGAATTTACCCACAAGTTTTAAGGAAACTGTGATAAAGGTTATAGAGTAAATGCAAAACTTTCCAGATGATTTTATTTCAAGGTCCCATAGATTCATTAAGGCAAGATGGCTGCCTTGACTTTCTTTGGGTGGGCTTGTCACACTTTAGTAGGTCATTACTTTGTAAAGTAGGTTGACAAACAGAAAGGCAGTGGTCTCATCAGTCAGTGTTTTTCCTTAGCAAGAACTTTTCATGGTAAGTTGATGGGCAAAAACACTGGAAATATCACACAAGGATTGAAATATCTGGGAATGTAACCTACTGCATTTGTGCTCGCCTAAGAGCATAGTTAGTGGATTGAGATCTGGTTTCATGCCTTAGAATCCTCCTGAGATCTTTTACTTTCTATCCCTCTATGGCCCCTTTCCCAAGCAATCTTAATCAGGCCAATTTACTTGAAATAAGCATGTGACTTGTTTCAAAACTAAACATAAATGGTTATTGCATTGTCAGTCTCTTCCATTTGTGTGGCTGCAATTTTCACTGTTAAAGGTCCACTATTAAAATAGCTTCTGTCCAGTTATATTAGAATGCAAAGTTCATGTTTAATAGTCTTGAGGGAGAATGCCTGGCACTTACTGAATTACCCAGTAGAACCATTCTGGGGACTTGGTGTCCTGGAGTCATCAAACTGCTTTCTTGGGAAACAGCCAACCATTCCCCAAATAATAGAGAAACCAGATTCCAGGGCTAATAGTAATAAATGTTTAAAAGAATGAAACACATTATATTTAAGGGGAAATCTACCCTTAGAGGTTTTTCCCTGGAAACTTAAGAAGTAATGACCAAATTAAAGCAACAATCTTACAAACAAACAAGTCCACCTCTGGCGATGTCATTTTAATCACAGCATACTGAAGATAACTTGTAGACGTTAGCCAATTTCATGATTTCTCCTCAAGTAGGCTTGTTCCTTCTGTTTGATAGCAATAGCTAACACACAACCCCTGAAATCAGGAGTTTTGTTTTACTGAGGAATGTTTGAAATTAAACGAGTGCTTATTTCCTTAAACTACCATCAGGTGATCTTCAAAAGACAAGAGGACTCATTTGAACTAGTGTGCAAAGCTAAACCATTTATGTAACTCCATTCTAGTCTTGCGTCTATGTGCTGCTCCTGTCTCATAGCCTCTCTGCAATGCTTTCCCCTTCACACCTTCTGGCTAGCTTCGTTTCTAAACTTTCTTAATTCAATTCATCAAATGTCTACTGGAACAATAGTGGTTCAGGTTACAGAGGAAGTCAACTAACAATAAATTGATCATTGGCTCTATCTTCAAGATTCTCACTCCTCTGGACTGTGAAAAGAAGCATTAGCCCATAAGTCACAAAATAGTGACACTTGTTTAATTGGTCCATCAGCAATGTATCTCCTTGGCCTCTTTTATGAATTTTCTTTGGAAATAACTTTTATAACACTGTGAAAGGACTCTGAATATATCAGTTATAGTTTTCATACTTTCACTGAGAGATGAGCAGTGGAATGAAGAGAATGTGAACATGAACATAAGTGAGCAGACATCATTGGGAACCACAGGTGGCTCCAACACAATCAGCTCACCAGATGTCCTTTTAGTATGCGTCTGTGTGACTGATCCATTGATATAATTCCGAATGATAGTTGAAAAGGGAGCATCCAGAGCTTGCTGCATCTAGTTACAGGCAGATCTTACTGGTTTGGTGGAAGGGTGTAAGTCCTCAGAGGGACCTTGATAACTCAAGTCTTGTTAATTTAATTTAGTTGGCTTAGTTCTCTTCCCTAAGAGTATAGTTTCTGTTTTTACTAATAGTAAGAAAGAATGTCTCATGGAAGCAATTTCATGATTGCTTTTCATGCCAATATTAGAACAAAAAACCTGGGCCAGCAATCTCTGGTCCACACTTAGTAATCTGTTGCATATCTACTATCTACAAATTAATTGCTTCTTGATCTCTGACTCAATTCATGCTGTTATCAATGAAGTAATCTTGTTAAATTGTCTATTTATTTATTTATTTCTGATATAAATTTATTTATTTTAATTGGAGGCTAATTACTTTACAATATTTATGGTTTTGCCATACATCAACATGAATCCGCCACAGGTGTACACATGTTCCCCATCCAGAACCCCCCTCCCACCTCCCTCCCCATACCATCCCTCTGGGTCATCCCAGTGCACCAGCCCCGAGCACCCTGTATCATGCATCGAACCTGGATAATAAACTTGATATGCTTGTTAATCACAGAGACTTTTTTTCTCTATTACTCTGAAATATTTTCAATGTTAATGGTAAAATGTGTTCCTGCTAGCCAAACACATTATGCTTTTAAAGTCTTTGGTATATTCCTTTACAGTTTATGTCTTTTTCAGACTTAACAATACTATTTCTTAGTCTGTTCTCATAAAGAAACTCCTTGTCCATTTTAACAGCTCTTCTCTAGTTGTTCTCAGTTTTTTTTTAGCTACAGTGACCAAATGATACCTATGACCCCAAATGTGGGTAAAACATTTTTCCACAGATGAGACAGATAACATTTTCTGCTCTGTTTCCCATACTTTTCCTAATGATGCTCAGGATTCTGTAACCTTCTCAGCCACATGAACATTTTCTTGAAGTCTGTAGTATGACTCTTTTCTGAGTCATAATTGTTCAGATTATTTTGAGAGTAAGGTACATTTCTATCCTTTGTTTATCTAACTTCTGTTGCTACTGAAACATTTGGAAATACTGTGGAAAAACCTCAACCAACTGATCCCAGATTTATTTTCTCTTGCATAATGTTCTTATTTTAATCGATCATTTTTTCCATTGCTAGCATTTGGTCTCCTAAAGAAGTGAGGTTTCATGCTGGGAAATGCTTTATGGATGGCCTAGAAGTCAAAACTTTTTCAAAGTTAGCATATTAAATGCACTTTTACCTCATTAATATTTTGTTCATAATGTTTCCAATAAACATATAAATAAATAAATTTTGCATGTTTGATGTTCCAATGAAGAAGACAGAAATGAGAGGCAGAAAACATGGGATGTGGTTCAGATAAAGTATAATCAGGCACTATGATGTTTTTTCTTTCTGAAAGCCTCAGCATCACTATTTACAAATCAAAGAAAGTAACTCTTTATTGACATTGTGAAATTAATAGCATGATGCTTGTGGGAGTATATTTGATAAGAATGAACTATTTAGATTAAATTGATGACAGTATCAAAGGAATGGGTCTAAAGAAGCTTGCATATTGGTTAAGGCAGTGTCACATACTAGTTAACAAAAGGGATCCCTGGACTCAGAATAGTTAGACTCTGTCTTCACAATGTATTGGCTCAGTGACCTTCTTGGGTATGCCGAACTTTTAAAATCTGCCATCCCATCTGTATCTTGGAGAAAGTAATATTTATCTCACAGGACATCATGAAGATTTAAAAAGAGAATATTTGCAAAATACTTAGCATAATATCCGGCATATGTGCTCTGTGATGTTCTCAGTCACTTCAGTCTTGTCTGACTCTGCAATCCCATGGACCATAGCCAGCCAGTCTCCTCTCCATGGCATTTTCCCAGCAAGAATACTGGTGTGGGTTGCCATGCTCTCCTCTAGGGGCTCTTCCTGACCCAGGGATTGAACCCATGTCTCCTAGGTCTCCTATGTTGCAGGTGAATTCTTTACCTGCTGAACCATCAGGAAAGCCTCATCTGGCATATAATAACTGCTAAATATAGTAGCTATAATAATAATAATCACTGCTATTACTATTATTGATATAGAATCTCAAGGTTTTTCAGTAGAACTATTTAAATTTATTGACTATGATAGAAGCAAATTGAATTAAAGTTTGAATGCTTTTAAATTAATCCAAGGAAAAATGTTTGCTAATTGCTATTTTATATATTAAGGTAAAGACTTCCCAAGCGGCTCAGTCGTAAAGAATCCACCTGCCAATGCAAGAGACACAGGTTCTATCCCTGGGTCAGGAAGATTCCCTGGAAAAGGGAATGGCAACCCACTCCAGTATTCTTGCCTGGGAAATCTCACGGATGGAGGAGCCTGGTGAACTACAGTCCATGAGGTTGAAAAGAGTCAGACATGACTGAGCTACTGAGCACACACACACATATCAAAGTAATTATATCCAGTAGAGGAAGACAAACACATGAAAGATTACAATGTAATAAGATATGGACTATTTGGATACCCAGTGATTATTATGGATATCCATCATTCTCAAGATGTATTTTAAATAGTGCCCGTATGTCCTTCTGAGGATCTTGACCTGATCCTTGACTCCAAAGTTGGGTGCTTAACTCTGATCTGGCCAATGAGAGCACTTAACTCTGATCTGGTCAATGAGAGAACTGTACAAATGTATGAAAAGGTGTTTGAGCATATCACGGTCAAAGCTTTTAAACCTCTGAGAGACTAGCCAGGATGTCACCGTATGGTTTAAAGAAAATGGGCGTGAGAGAATGTTTAAATCCAGAATATGTTAATAATTAAGTGGATGACCCTAGGGAGTTACTTAGATTCATTTAACTCACTTTTCCTTTCTTTGCTGAGTATAAAAATACCTATGCTTTACAGAATTTTTGAAGATTAAATTAAAATTAAATATGGAGAGCTCCTAAAATAACTCTTGTGTTCCCCAAGGGACAGTTGCTCCATGAATATATGACTTATACTGACTTCTAATCCTTGCTACTAGAAGAATGACATCTTCTGATTAAATTAATGTTAAACAAAAAGTTCTTGGTGCTATGACATTTTTGCTGGAAACCTTTATACCTTCTAGTCCACCTTTTAGTCTTACAGTTGAGTATGTTAAACACTAACAAGTATCTCTTTGATGAGTAAGGATCTCTAGCTGTGCTTTGGCATGACTGCTTTGAGAAGCAGATCCTTATAGTGTTTTAGATGTGGATTATTGGGCAAAAATCTCTCATGACTCCTGTATTCCAAATAAGGTTGGCTTAGTTGCTAAGTCATGTCCAACTCTTTGCAACCCAATGGACTGTAGCCTGTCAGGCTCCTCTGTCCATGAGATTTTCCAGGCAAGAATACTGGAGTGGGTTGCCATTTCCCTCTCCAGGGGATCTTCCCCACCCAGGGATCAAACCTGGGTTTCCTGCATTCCAGGCAGATTCTTTACCAACTAAGCTACCAGGGAGGTCATACATATATATATATATACATGTTCTTTTTCATATTATTTTCCATTATGGTTTATGATTTATTTGAACATCAGTAGGAGCTTGTTGTTTATTAATTTTATATATATTAGTTTGTATCTGTTAATCCCAGTATTATAATTTATACCTTCCCTCACTCTTTGGTAATCACTAGTTTGTTTTCTATGTCTTTGAGTCTGATAATGTTCTTTATAAAACATCTCTAATCATTTCTGGTCTTTTCTTCTTTTGATTCAAAACTTAAGCTAAGATAAGGTCCAGGCACTCTAAAATCAAGAAACGTAACTCTAATTAAATACCATAAAGCAGACATAAATACTTGTCAAAGTCATCAATGAGATACCTAGGAATCAAAGCCATTTTGTTGATAACTTTTAAATAACCCTTATTATGTCAAACTCATATGATATTATGTTTACCATAATGTAGTATCATGTCTCTTCACAATTTTGTACTTTTTATAGCACAAGCCTCACATGTTCTTGTATTAGGATATTCCAAAACCATGGACTATTTCTAAATTAAAATTTCAATAGAACTTTTTATTATTGTGTCTTGCCTGCTCCTGATGAAAGCAAATAATAAAGTAGAATTCTGGTAGAGGGCTCAGAACAAATTGGGTACTATTTAATCCAGGTTTTACTATTATTTGTTCATTATCTTTTCATCTAAGACCAGGGATATCCAGAAAATATTTTATGTAAGTAAAACACTAAACTTAAGAGTCAAGAATTTTCCCCAAATCTATACTTGAGTAGATTTGCAACTTTTATTCAACTGCAAATTCTTTAACATTTATTGAGCACATAGTATCTACAGGCCATGTTATGGACAATGTCAGAAGTGGGGTGCATGTTTACTGGAGGAATCTCTTATCAGTTGAAGATGTGGGGAAATGTATCAGTCATCATAGTATTGTAATAAAGTGTAGAAAAAAAAATTATTTTGATCAATGATTTTCAAAATTTCTGTAATTGTAATCTAGAATTAAAATGCTTTATATATTTATATGTATATATGTATTGTGCATTATGTAATACATTATGTGTGTGTATATGTGTGGTATGCGTGTGTGTGTGTGTATAAGCTGAAACAAAAGTTTCTTGAGTTATGCTCATCTTGCTCCTTGAATACAATCTGATGTTTTCAATACTATTTCATTTTTATTTTTTAATTAATTTATTTTTATGTCTGCACTGGATCTTTGTTGCTGTGCCCAGGCTTCCTTTACTCACACAAGTAGGGGCTACTTTTTGTTGTCATGCTTGAGCTTCTCATTGCCATGGCTTCTCTTGTGGAACATAGGCTCTAGAGCGTGGGCTCAGTAGTTGTGGCAGACAGGGCTAGTTGATCTCTGGGGTGTGTGGAATTTCTTGGACCCATGTCCCCTGCATTGGCAGGTGGATTCTTAACCCCTGCACCATGAGGAAAGTTCAGCTATTTTAAAAGTGTAAATGCTGGTCAGCAACCCTTTAAATTTCTTAAAAACTCATGAATAAGTGGCAATATGATGTAAACAAGCTAAGAATCATCATTCAGGTAATAATTATGTAGAGAGCTATAGCTTTTTGATTGACTTTTTAAAATTAATAATTTTTTAACTGAAGGATAACTGCTTTACAGAATTGTGTTGGTTTCTGCCAAACATCAGCATGAATCAGCCTTAGGTACATATATGTCCCCTCCCTCTTGAAGCTCCATCCCACTTCCCTCCCCACCCCACCCCTCTTGGTTGTTACAGAGCCCTGGTTTATTACACTCAGCTAGAAATGACCTTCCTTGGAGAAGAAATTGACTTAACAGATATAGATCACCTCGGGTTGACTAAGGGGACTATTTGGACCCAGTCTGACAAACTACATGTCAAGTGAAAGCAAAGATAAATTAACATAGCTGGATTAGTTAGTTAACCACAGGAACCAAGATTCTAATGCATTGATAGCTCCAGGCCCCTTATCACTAATTAGGTGAATGTGGGCACTGAAGGCATAAAAAGAAAAAAAAATCATCAAATCTACATATAGTACTGGTCAAAAAGGTAAAAAGAAGATAAAAATATGTGATAATTGAGAAAATATTGGGGCATGAATCTTACAGTAAAGAGAAAGAGCTCACTGGTTTGTTGTGTTAATATACAAAGCTTGATGCTTTTGTTGCAGTATGCTAACAACCCAGAAATTTGATGTTTAGCTAGATTATCAAATGTCCACAGAAAGAGTCCTGTGTAATATTTTTCTTCTCAGCCTTCTCTCCTATGCAGGTGCTCAAGTACCCTTTGCAGCCCCACAGACAGCCCCCATCTTTGTTGCTCTGATGAACTGGCTCTGAAGATAAAGCACATTGTACTTGGGATCTTTTCTTTTGCACGTGAAAAGCCAAGCAAATTCCCAGAGTGTACTGAAATTCTAATAGTGTGAGGACTATTAGATGCCTGACATCCAGAGGGGCTCCTTGTGCCACTTGCTTCTGATCTGTTAGAACTGACTGCCTTAGCTAACAGTGGGATAATGAACCAGGAGGTAAACAATTGTAATCCACAGAATGCCTAATGCCTAGTTAACATTTTCCTGATTTTTAACAGTCATAGGATATACAACTCTCTCAATACATTTTTCAGGTGACTGCTTTTAAGAAAAATTATATTTATATTCCCAAAGCTCTATATAACATTAACAATATATTTAACAAGATAAGTTTTCAATTATATTCCAGATGCAATTGGTAGAATGGCAGAAGCATATGTGGGCATTTTAGAAACTGTAGCACATATCCACAAGGTGGATGGAGGTTCTGGAGCCAGGAGAGGCTGGACCACTTCGTGCACAGAAACTGCTTGTTAGCAATTATGAATTGCTTTGTGATTGGAAGCCAGTTTTAAAGTATTTCCATCTTAACATGATAGTTTGTTACGTACATATAGGCATTTTACTATTTTAATATGCTTGAGGATTTCAGATTGATATGAACATATATTTTTACCATTTTAATATTTGATGACTCAGACAGTAAAGAATCTGCCTGCAATGCAGGAGACCAGATTTGATCTCTGGGTTGGGAAGATACCCTGGAGAAGGAAATGGCAACCTACTCCAGTATTCTTGCTTGGAGAATCCCATGGACATGAGAGGTTGGTGGGCTACAGTCCATGGGTCACAAAGAGTTGGACACAACTGAACAACAAACATTTGCATAGAATATGTGATTTGGGGGAAAACATAGCTGATATTAAGCAACAGATGCCTACAATTATAAGAGTAAATTAATAAAAAGTTATAGGAACTAAAATTTAGTTTTGAGTTTTGTGATAAAGTGTTAAATCTAGAGTTCTCATTGTGTGAAGTCTGTGACCTTGTGAATGACTCTGAAATTTACTTTGATATGTAATATAAAGTTATATTTGTTTGCTTGAAATGGTTAAACTCTAACTGTCCCTAATATCTTTTGTTGAAGTGAACATTTATTTCTGTCATAGATTTGTGCTGTTTCTTGGCCATATTTTCAGTTAATGAGCATTTTCTCAACATTGGCAATATTGACATTTTGTCTTGGATCATACTTTGTGGTGCATTGTAGGCTGTTTGGCAGGTTCCACAGGTTCTACCCACTGGAAGCCAATGATATTATCCAAGTTGTGATAATCATCGATGTCTCCACACATTGCCCAATGTGCTTTGAGGTCTCAGTTAAGAACCCCTGAGTCACTGCATCAGATAGGGTCCTGACAAGAAGCTGGTGGTGTACTTAAATGTGGTCAGTGAAGAGAGTGTAATAAGGGAACTGTCAATAAAGGTATAGATAGGCACAATGAAACTCGATGTGATGGAGCACCTCAGGGCTGGTAAAAGTAGGGAAGGACTTAAGGGCAAGGGATGGGAGTAACTATAGAATACAGAAAGTATAAAGGACAGGACAGCATAACAGAAGCTGAATCTTCCATAAAGGGTCAGACCAACTGGCCACTAACAGTCTGACAGGTAGATAGCGGGGAGAATAAATGCCCTAACCTGGACTTTCAGTGGTGCCTGTCATTGCTTGAACTTGACCAGAAACAGGAGGGAAAGGGAGATATTGATGCTTAAATGTCAGACTCTTGAGGGCCCTAGCAAGTTGAAGAATGGTGAAAAGTAGGTCTGGGAGGGCAAAGGGAGAATATTCAACATATTTTCATATTAATACTATGCTGATTATTGCCTCTACTGTAAACTATTGCCATTATTTAAGTTTTATAGTGCATGTAAATATAGACAAAGTTCTCCTCTTCCTCCTCTCCCTCCTCCTCCTTATTCAAATGCTGCTTCCTACTTATGAAAAATTATATTCATTTTCATAGTATATTTTGCAGTCTTTTCTTCTGGATTCATTTTCTATCTTCCTAAGATAGAGGATCTGCCAGTAGTAAATTTTCTAGTATCAGTTAAAATAGGTTAGGCATACCACAGTCAGAAAAACTCTGCAAATTTCAATTTTTTAACACAAAGAAAGCTTATTCTTTGTTTTGCCAAGTCCAGCGTGAATCAGACTTCCTGGCTGGTGCTTCATGTGGAGGCATTTTTGAAAAAAAGATTTATTTGAAAGCAATTCTAGGTTGGCAGATACTTTGTCTCAGCAGTTTGAAGATAAAAGTCTTTCTGCTTTGCCTTTCTGTTGCACTGTTGAGAAACCAGGTGGGAGAGTAATTGTCATTTCTTTGTAGATGAACTTTCTTTCCCATCCACAGTACACCCCATCCACCCCCAGTTGCTTTAGTCTTTAATTTCAGTGACCTGCAATTTAACTATGATAGATCTGGACGTGTATTTCATTTAATTATCCTTCTTGGGATACTCTCAGCTTCATGGTACTGAGGAAATGTGTCTCTCATTTATTTTGGACATGTACAAGATTTTATTTCTTGAATATTACTTCTTTCTCACTCTTCCTAATATATCCTTCTGGGGCTTGTATCAAATGCATGTTAGACTTTTCATTCTAGTTTATACACACACACACACACACACACATACACACACACATACATATTCTTTCTTGATAACTCCAACATCTTTCATCTTTATAGGTCAGATTCTGTGTGTATGTAAGTGTGTGTGTTTTCCTTGCTAACTCTCTGCTTGTGGTGGTTTATTTCTTTACGTGTTTTGTGATTTTTGATTGTGATCTCATAATACTTGAAACTCTATGGAAATTCTTGGAGCCTTTTGGAATATCAGCTCCCTTCAGAGGTCTCCATTTGACTTACCACACTAAGGAGGCCATTGATTTTACCTTCTTTCTCAAAGCTTACAAAATCAGAGAATAGGAGACTCTCAAGGACTGAAAGATGCCCTCAGAAAAGTCATCAGCATATGTCTGGGTTCATGCCTTCATATACTATTCTTTCAGTTTTTCTGTAGATTAGACAATTTTCAAATAAAATTTGAGAAAAATGCAATTAAATTAATTTAAAAATTAAATTGACTTTAGGCATCACTTAATTTTAAAAAATGGAGATGAATGGAATAGGATAGAATAGGAATAATCTGCTTTCTTTTTCAAATAAGTTTTTGTAGTTATTAACTCTGTTTCTCTTTAATTTTTTGACTTCTGCTTCATCTTTACTTTTTTCCTCTTGTTCTTTTGGTGTTTGCTGCTGCTGCTTCTAAGTCGCTTCAGTAGTGTCTGACTCTGTGCGACCCCGTAGACAGCAGCCAACCAGGCTCCCCGGTCCCTGGGATTCTCCAGGCAAGAACACTGGAGTGTGTTGCCATTTCCTTCTCCAATGCATGAAAGTGAAAAGTGAAAGTGAAGTCACTCAGTTGTGTCTGACTCTTAGCGACCCCATGGACTGCAGCCCACCAGGCCCCTCCATCCATGGGATTTTCCAGGCAAGAGTACTGGAGTGGGGTGCCATTGCCTTCTCCACTTTTGGTGTTTAGGTAGGGCTTATTCTTTTTAAGTAATTGCTTTGAGTTCATATTTCACTGATTTTCATTTTGAAATTTATTTTTAAAAATAATTAATATTACACAATTTTCTCCAAGTCAAACTTTGACTGCTTCTTGAAGTTTTGATAGTATTGTAATGATTTTCATCTTTTCTAAACAGTATCTTCTTTGTAAATTTTTAAGTGATAAAATCATAGTAAAGTATATACATTAGGAAATTTGGTATATATAGATATATATATATAAATAAAATGCACACACATATGATAATATTTTGTATATATGTGTTAGTCAGGTCTGACTCTTTGTGACCACATAGACTGTAGCGGGCCAGGTTCCTCTGTCCATGGAACTCTTTTTCACTTTCTCCAAAGTGAAAAGTGAAAGTAAAGTCACTCAGTCGTGTCTGACTCTTAGCGACCCCATGGACTGCAGCCCACCAGACCCCTCCATCCATGGGATTTTCCAGGCAAGAATAGTGGAGTGGGTTGCCATTTCCTTCTCCAGGGAATCTTCCTGACCCAGGGATTGAACTCAAGTCTCTTATGCCTCTTGCACTGACAGGCAGGTTCTTTACCATCTGAGCCACCAGGGAAGTCCTGGTGTATATAGATAAAGATAAAATATACAAAAATATGAAACTAAACATTAATTATTATTCCAACCCTTTCTCCATTTTGAGATGCTAATGTATGTCTTTCTAGTGTTTATCCAAAGATATCTGATGTATATCTTTCTAGTCTTTTTATTTACAAAATGCAAACTTTTATGTTTATTTTATACAAAATTGAGATCTTGTTAAGGGTTTGTATTCTAACTTACATCTTGAGTATTTTTGTTACATTATCATATATTCTATAAAATGGTATTAATAACTATATTGATTATATGCATGTCTTTTATTAAATCAATGAAAATTAAATCAATCCCCTCTTTTAAGTTATCTAGATTGATTTAATTTTTTTGCTATAATAAATTACATTATAATATATAGCTTTTTACATAAATCTTAGTATAGACCTAGTATTATTTTCTTAAAAATGAACTTTTAGACACAAATTGTAAACATGTTTAAGGCTTTTGATTTACATCATTAAATTGTCCTGTAGAAAAATTGTGCAAATCATGCAACCACTAACTGTCCATGTTAGAATGTGCATTTCCTATCCAGGTGAACAGTTTAAAGAAAATCTTTGCCAGCTTGGTTTGTGGTATGTAGTACCATCTTTTCTTTATTTGAATTTGATTTCTAGAACTAGTGATTTTTCTTAATGTTTCTTGATTATTGATGTTTCTCTTTATATCTGTACCAGTTTTTATGTGCTTTCCTTTGGGGCATTCATGTTTTTTTGGCTAGTTTGTATGACATTTTATATATTTTAGGATGTTAACACTGTCATTATTTTTACTAATATATTAAATAAAATTAAAAAATTTTAAATATAAAGAAACAAAAAATTTATAAATAAAAATAATCCATTTTAAAATGGTTTCTTCCTTTTACTTTCTTACTTGGAAAAATCTCCTCCAGTTTGTGATGAATTAAATATTCACTACTATCTTCCTTTGTTTCTTTCACATCAATTCTGCATTTGAAGTTTTAATCATTCCAAAATAATTTTTAGTATATATTATAAGGTAATAATACAGATTTATATGTTTCCATACAGTGCGTTTACTGATACTAATTTCCCACTAATCTAAAGTCCTACTGTTTTCATATTCCAAATTGCAGTTTTTATCTCATTCATTGACCAGGTTTAATTTTGAAAGTGCTTTTGATTTCTGTTGTTGTTCAGTCACTAAATCATCTCTGATTCTCTGCTACCCCATGGACAGCAGCATACCAGGCCTCCCTGTCCTTCACTAACTCCTGGAGTTTGTTCAAATTCATGTCCATTGAATTAGTGATGCCACCCAACCATCTTATCCTCTGTCACCCACTTCTCCTTATGCCCTCAATCTTTCCCAGAATCAGGATTTTTTTTTTGGATGAGTTGACTCTTTGCATTAGGAGGCCAAAGTATTGGAGCTTCAGCTTCAGCATCAGTCCTTCCAATGAATATTCAGGGTTGATTTCATTTAGGATTGACTAGGTTAATCTCCTAGCAGTCCAAGCAACTCTCAAGAGTCTTTTCCAACACCACCATTCCAAAGCATCAGTTCTTCTGCACTCAGCCTTCCTTATGGTTCAACTCTCACATCTGTATATGATTTGATTAAATGGACCTTTGTCAGCAAAGTTATGTCTCTATTTTTTAATACATTGTCTAGTATTGTCACATCTCTTCTTCCAAAGAGCATGCATCTTTTAATTTCATGATTGCAGTCACCATCCGCAGTGATTTTGAAAATAAAATCTGTCATTTTGTGGAAAAACTGTTTCCATTGTTTCCCCATCTATTTGCTATGAAGTTATGGAATCAGATGCCATGATCTTAGTTTTTCAAATGGTGAGTTTTAAGCCAGCTTTTTCCACTCTCCTATTTCACTTTCGTCAAGAGGCTCTTTAGTTCCTCTTTGCTGTCTGCCTTTAGGGTGTTATTATCTGCATATCTGAGTTTGTTGATACCTCCCCCATCAATCTTGATTCCAGCTTGCGATTCATTCAACCCAGCATTTCACATGATGAACTCTGCATAGAATTTAAATAAACAGAGTGTCAATATACAGCCTGGGAGGAGGAGTTAAGATGGCGGAGGAGTAGGAAGGGGAGAACACTTTCTCCCCCACAAATTCATCAAAAGAACATTTAACCGCCGAGTAAATTCCACAAAACAACTTCTGAATGCCGGCAGAGGACATCAGGCACCCAGAAAAGCAACCCAAGTCTTCGAAAGGAGGTAGGGAAAAATATAAAAGACAAAAAAGGGACAAAAGAGGGAGGGACGGAGTTCCGTCCCGGGAAGGGAGTCTTAAAAAGAGAGAAGTTTCCAAACACCAGGAAACCTTCTCACTGCCGAATCTGTGCCGAGCTTTGGAAGCACAGAGGGCAACATAACAGGGAGGAAAAATAAATAATTAAAACCCACACATTGCGAGCCCTACGGTAACTCCCCCAGCGGAGAAGCAGCGCAGACGCCTGCATACGCCATTAGCAAGCGGGGGCTGGGCAGGGAGGCGCGGCGCGAGCTGCATCGCAAGGATCTGGCCTGAATACCCCGAGCACTATCTGAGCGAAATAATTTGGGCTAGCAAACCAGACTGTGGGATATCTACCATGCGAAAAGCCAGCCCTAACCTATGACACTGCCAGGCCTGCGCCCGGAACAAAGAACTGAACAGAGATAGCCAGCGGCAGACCATCCCCCTCCGGTGATAGGCAGCCAGAGCCGGAAAGGGACAATAGCAGCCCCAGAGAGACATTATCTATGAAACTGTAAGCAGGCTTCTTTGCTAACTAAAACTTCTTGGGGGTCTGGACGGTCAACATCTGCCTGAGAAGGTGTGCTGGTACACAACTAGATAACCGAGCAGCGGGGAGGCGATAAGTCGCAGCAATAGCGCGCGCAAAACACCTCATCACCTGAGCTGCTCGGATCTGGGAAGGGCACAAAACGCAGGCCCAACCAGGAGTCTGCGCCTCTGAGGATTACCCGAGTGCCTGAACCTGAGCGGCTTGGACCTGGGAAGTACAGGCAGCCCAGGGCCGGCCGCGGATGGTTCACGGCGGAGCAACCTAGAGCCTGAGCAGCGTGGGCAGAGAGGTTACACGCGCCGTGAACAGGGGGCAGACCCAGTGTGGCTGAGGCACTGTGAGCACACGCCAGTGTTATTTGTTTGCAGCATCCCTCCCTACCTCCCCTCAATGCGACTGAACAAGTGAGCCTATTAAAAAAAAAAAAAATTAAGTCCTCTATTATTCCTTTAATTTCCACTTTTATAACCGATTACTTTGCAAAAAAAAAAGAAGACCCTATTTTTTTTTAGAGCAAACTTCATATATATATAATTTTTTAAATAATTTTTTGACCTTTTTTTTCTTTTTCCTTCTTTAACATTGTATTTTTGAAATTCCAAACTCTACTCTAGATTTTTAATTTTAGCTTTTTAGTATTTGTTATCAATTTTGTACCTATAGTTTTTTTTTGTTTTTGTTTTTATATAATTTCTGTGACCCTTTTTTATTTTTTTCTTTTTCTTTTTCTCTGTTTCTTTCTCTTCTTCTTTTAAATAACATTGTATATCTGAAATTCCAAACTCTATTCTAGATTTTTAATTTATGCTTTTTGGTATTTGTTATCAATTTTGTACCTGTATTCTTTTTTTTTTTATAATTTATATGACCTTGTTTGTTCTTGTTTGTTTGTTTTTTTTCTCTCTCTTTCTTTTTCTTCTTCTTCTTTTTTTTTTTTAACATTGTATTTTTGAAATTCCAAACTCTACTCTAGATTTTTAACTTTTGCTTTTTGGTATTAGTTATCAATTTTGTACCTATATTTTTATAATTTTTGCAACCTTGTTTGTTTTTGTTTGTTTGTTTTTTCTCTCTTTCTTTTCCTTCTTCTTTTCTTTAACATTGTATTTTTGAAATTCCAAATTCTACTCTAGATTTTAAATTTTTGTTTTTATGTATTTGTTACCAATTTTGTACCTTTAAGAACCCAATCTTCAGTACCCATTTTTCACTAGGGAGCGAGATTACTGGCTTGACTGCTCTCTCTCTCCCTTTGGACTCTCCTTTTTCTCCACCAGGTCACCTGTGTCTCCTCCCTAACCCCTCTCTACTCTACCCAACTCTGTGAATTTCTGTGTGTTCCAGACGGTGGAGAACACTTAGGGAACTGATTACTGGCTAGATCTGTCTCCCTCCTTTTCATTCCCCCCATTTATCCTCCTGGCCACCTCTGCCACCTTCTTCCTTCTTCTCTTCTCTGTATAACTCTGTGAACAACTCTGAGCGGTCCAGTTGTGGAGTGCACATAAGGAAGAGATTACTGAATAGCCCACTCTCTCCTCTATTGATTCCACCTCATCTCATCGGGTCACCTCTAACTCTCTCCTCACTCTTCTCTTCTCCATATAACGCTGTAAACCTCTCTGGGCAAAACAAGTTTCAGGGCAAGACATACCAAGCAAATTCTCCAGCAGCAAGGAACACAGCCCTGAGCTCCAAGATACAGGCAGCCCAAAGTCACCCCAAAACCATAGACATCCCATAACTCATTACTGGACATTTTATTGCACTCCAGAGAGAAGAAATACAGCTCCACTCACCATAACACTGACACAAGCTTCCCTAACCAAGAAACCTTGACAAGCCACCTGTACAAACCCACACAGAACGAGGAAATGTCACAATAAATAGAACTCCACAAACTGCCAGAATACAGAAAGGACACCCCAAACTCAGTAATTTAAACAAGATGAAGAGACAGAGGAATACCCAGCAGATAAAGAAACAGGATAAATGCCCACCAAACCAAACAAAAGAGGAAGAGATAGGGAATCTACCTGATAAAGAATTCCGAATAATGATAGTGAAATTGATCCAAAATCTTGAAATCAAAATGGAATCACAGATAAATAGCTTGGAGACAAAGATTGAGAAGATGCAAGAAAGGTTTAACAAGGACCTAGAAGAAATAAAAGAGAGTCAATATAAAATGAATAATGCAATAAATGAAATTAAAAACACTCTGGAGGCAACAAATAGTAGAATAACAGAGGAAGAAGATAGGATTAGTGAATTAGAAGATAGAATGGTAGAAATAAATGAATCAGAGAGGATAAAAGAAAAACGAATTAAAAGAAATGAGGACAATCTCAGAGACCTCCAGGACAATATTAAACACTACAACATTTGAATCATAGGGGTCCCAGAAGAAGAAGACAAAAAGAAAGACCATGAGAAAATACTTGAGGAGATAATAGTGGAAAACTTCCCTAAAATGGGGAAGGAAATAATCACCCAAGTCCAAGAAACCCAGAGAGTCCCAAACGGGATAAACCCAAGGCAAAACACCCCAAGACACATATTAATCAAATTAACAAAGATCAAACACAAAGAACAAATATTAAAAGCAGCAAGGGAAAAACAACAAATAACACACAAGGGAATTCCCATAAGGATAACAGCTGATCTTTCAATAGAAACTCTTCAAGCCAGGAGGGAATGGCAAGACATACTTAAAGTGATGAAAGAAAATAACCTACAGCCCAGATTATTGTACCCAGCAAGGATCTCATTCAAATATGAAGGAGAAATCAAAAGCTTCTCAGACAAGCAAAAGCTGAGAGAATTCAGCACCACCAAACCAGCTCTCCAACAAATACTAAAGGATTTTCTCTAGACAGGAAACACAAAAACAGTGTATAAACTCGAACTCAAAACAATAAAGTAAATGGCAACGGGATCATACTTATCAGTAATTACCTTAAATGTAAATGGGTTGAATGCCCCAACCAAAAGACAAAGACTGGCTGAATGGATACAAAAACAAGACCCCTACATATGTTGTCTACAAGAGACCCACCTCAAAACAGGGGACACATACAGACTGAAAGTGAAGGCCTGGAAAAAGATTTTTCATGCAAATAGGGACCAAAAGAAAGCAGGAGTAGCAATACTTATATCAGATAAAATAGACTTTAAAACAAAGGCTGTGAAAAGAGACAAAGATGGTCACTACATAATGATCAAAGGATCAATCCAAGAAGAAGATATAACAATTATAAATATATATGCACCCAACACGGGAGCGCCGCAATATGTAAGACAAATGCTAACAAGTATGAAAGGAGAAATTAACAATAACACAATAATAGTGGGAGACTTTAATACCCCACTCACACCTATGGATAGATCATCTAAACAGAAAATTAACAAGGAAACAAAAACGTTAAATGATACAATAGACCAGTTAGACCTAATTGATATCTATAGGACATTTCATCCCAAAACAATGAATTTCAACTTTTTCTCAAGCGCACATGGAACCTTCTCCAGGATAGACCACATCCTGGGCCATAAATCTAGCCTTGGTAAATTAAAAAAAATAGAAATCATTCCAAGCATCTTTTCTGACCACAATGCAGTAAGATTAGATCTCAATTACAGGAGAAAAACTATTAAAAATTCCAACATATGGAGGATGAACAACACCCTGCTGAATAACCAACAAATCACAGAAGAAATCAAAAAAGAAATCAAAATTTGCATAGAAACTAATGAAAATGAAAACACAACAACTCAAAACCTGTGGGACACTTTAAAACAGTCCTATGGGGAAAGTTCATAGCAATACAGGCATACCTAAAGAAACAAGAAAAAAGTCAAATAAATAACCTAACCCTACACCTAAAGCAACTAGAAAAGGAAGAAATGAAGAACCCCAGGGTTAGTAGAAGGAAAGAAATCTTAAAAATTAGGGCAGAAATAAATGCAAAAGAAACAAAAGAGACCATAGCAAAAAAAAGTTGGTTCTTTGAAAGGATAAATAAAATTGACAAACCATTAGCCAGACTCATCAAGAAACAAAGGGAGAAAAATCAAATCAATAAAATTAGAAATGAAAATGGAGAGATCACAACAGACAACACAGAAATACAAAGGATCATAAGAGACCACTATCAACAATTATATGCCAATAAAATGGACAACGTGGAAGAAATGGACAAATTCTTAGAAAAGTACAACTTTCCAAAACTGGACCAGGAAGAAATAGAAAATCTTAACAGACCCATCACAAGCACGGAAATTGAAACTGTAATCAAAAATCTTCCAGCAAACAAAAGCCCAGGTCCAGACGGCTTCACAGCTGAATTCTACCAAAAATTTAGAGAAGAGCTAACACCTATCCTGCTCAAACTCTTCCAGAAAATTGCAGAGGAAGGTAAACTTCCAAACTCATTCTATGAGGCCACCATCACCCTAATACCAAAACCTGACAAAGATCCCACAAAAAAAGAAAACTACAGGCCAATATCACTGATGAACATAGATGCAAAAATCCTTAACAAAATTCTAGCTTCAAAATCCAACAACACATTAAAAAGATCATACACCATAACCAAGTGGGCTTTATCCCAGGGATGCAAGGATTCTTCAATATCCGCAAATCAATCAATGTTATACACCACATTAACAAATTGAAAAACAAAAACCATGTGATTATCTTAATAGATGCAGAGAAAGCCTTTGACAAAATTCAACACCCATTTATGATAAGAACTCTGCAGAAAGCAGGAATAGAAGGAACATACCTCAACATAATAAAAGCTATATATGACCAACCCACAGCAAACATTATCCTCAATGGTGAAAAATTGAAAGCATTTCCTCTAAAGTCAGGAACAAGACAAGGGTGCCCACTTTCACCATTACTATTCAACATAGTTTTGGAAGTTTTGGCCACAGCAATCAGAGCAGAAAAAGAAATAAAAGGAATCCAAATTGGAAAAGAAGAAGTAAAACTCTCACTGTTTGCAGATGACATGATCCTTTACATAGAAAACCCTAAAGACTCCACCAGAAAATTACTAGAACTAATCAATGATTATAGTAAAGTTGCAGGATATAAAATCAACACACAGAAATCCCTTGCATTCCTATACACTAATAATGAGAAAACTGAAAGAGAAATTAAGGAAACAATTCCATTCACCATTGCAACAGAAAGAATAAAATACTTAGGAATATATCTACCTAAAGAAACCAAAGACCTGTATATAGAAAACTATAAAACACTGGTGAAAGAAATCAAAGAGGACACTAATAGATGGAGAAATATACCATGTTCATGGATTGGAAGAATCAATATAGTGAAAATGAGTATACTACCCAAAGCAATTTATAGATTCAATGCAATCCCTATCAAGCTACCAACAGTATTCTTCAGAGAGCTAGAACAAATAATTTCACAATTTGTATGGAAATACAAAAAACCTCGAATAGCCAAAGCTATCTTGAGAAAGAAGAATGGAACTGGAGGAATCAACCTGCCTGACTTCAGGCTCTATTACAAAGCCACAGTTATCAAGACAGTATGGTACTGGCACAAAGACAGAAATATTGATCAATGGAACAAAATAGAAAGCCCAGAGATAAGTCCACGCACATATGGACACCTTATCTTTGACAAAGGAGGCAAGAATATACAATGGATTAAAGACAACCTTTTTAACAAGTGGTGCTGGGAAAACTGGTCAACCACTTGTAAAAGAATGAAACTAGAACACTTTCTAACACCATACACAAAAATAAACTCAAAATGGATTAAAGATCTTAACGTAAGACCAGAAACTATAAGACTCCTAGAGGAGAACATAGGCAAAACACTCTCCGACATACATCACAGCAGGATCCTCTATGACCCACCTCCCAGAATATTGGAAATAAAAGCAAAAATAAACAAATGGGACGTAATTAAACTTAAAAGCTTCTGCACAACAAAGGAAACTATTAGCAAGGTGAAAAGGCAGCCTTCAGAATGGGAGAAAATAATAGCAAATGAAGCAACTGACAAACAACTAATCTCAAAAATATACAAGCAACTCCTGCAGCTCAACTCCAGAAAAATAAATGACCCAATCAAAAAATGGGCCAAAGAACTAAATAGGCATTTCTCCAAAGAAGACATACAGATGGCTAACAAACACATGAAAAGATGCTCAACATCACTCATTATCAGAGAAATGCAAATCAAAACCACTATGAGGTACCGTTTCATGCCAGTCAGAATGGCTGCGATCCAAAAGTCTACAAGCAATAAATGCTGGAGAGGGTGTGGAGAAAAGGGTTAGGGAATGCAAACTAGTACAGCCGCTATGGAGAACAGTGTGGAGATTCCTTAAAAAACTGGAAACAGAACTGCCTTATGATCCAGCAATCCCACTGCTGGGCATACACACTGAGGAAACCAGAAGGGAAAGAGACACGTGTACCCCAATGTTCATCGCAGCACTGTTTATAATAGCCAGGACATGGAAGCAACCTAGATGTCCATCAGCAGATGAATGGATAAGAAAGCTGTGGTACATATACACAATGGAGTATTACTCAGCCATTAAAAAGAATACATTTGAATCAGTTCTAATGAGATGGATGAAACTGGAGCCTATTATACAGAGTGAAGTAAGCCAGAAAGAAAAACACCAATACAGTATACTAACGCATATATATGGAATTTAGAAAGATGGAAACAATAACCCTGTGTACGAGACAGCAAAAGAGACACCGATGTATAGATCAGTCTTATGGACTCTGTGGGAGAGGGAGAGGGTAGGGAGATTTGGGAAAATAGCATTGAAACATGTATAATATCATGTATGAAACGAGTCGCCAGTCCAGGTTCGATGCACGGTACTGGAGGCTTGGGGCTGGTGCACTGGGACGACCCAGAGGGAGGGGAGGGGAGGGTAGGGAGAAGGGTGGAGGGTTCAGGATGGGGAACACGGGTATACCTGTGGCAGATTCATTTAGATATTTGGCAAAACTAATACAATATTGTAAAGTTTAAAAATAAAATAAAATTAAAAATATATATATATACAGCCTGGATGTACTCCTTTCCCAATTTTGAACAAGTCCATTGTTCCATGTCTGGCTCTAACTGTTACTTCTTGACCTGCATATAGGTTTCTCAGGAGACAGGGAAGGTGGTCTGGTATTCCCATCTCTTTAAGAGTTTTCCACAGTTTGTTATGATCCACTTTGGAGACCTGAGG
Source organism: Bos indicus (assembly GCF_029378745.1). Classification (NCBI taxonomy): domain Eukaryota; kingdom Metazoa; phylum Chordata; class Mammalia; order Artiodactyla; family Bovidae; genus Bos; species Bos indicus. Next base: position 48,862,001 of record NC_091772.1, read on the forward strand.
GAAGAGCAGATTCATTGGAAAAGACCCTGATGGTGGGAAAGACAGAAGGCAGGAAGAGAAGGGTTTGATAGAGGAGGAGATGGTTGGCTTTGCATAGTCAATCAAGCAGAAGTAGGTGTTTTTCTGAAATTCCCATGCTTATTCTATGATCCAATGGATGTTGGTAATTTGATCTCTGGTTCCTCTCTGTGTCTTTTCTAAATCCAGCTTCTACATCTGAAAGTTTTGGGGTCATGTATTATTGAAGCCTAGCTTGAAGGATTTTGAGCATTATCCTGCTAGATGTGAAATGAGTACAATTGTACAGTAGTTTGAACATTCTTTGGCATTGCCCTTCTTTGGGATTGGAATGAAAACTGACTTTTTCCAGTCCTGTGGTCAATGTGGAGTTTCTAGTATTGCTGGGATATTGAGTACAGCATTTAACAGCATCATCTTTTAGGATTTGAAGTAGCTCAGCTGAAATTCTATCCCTCCACTAGCTTTGTTCCTAGTAATGCTTCCTAAGACCCATTTGACTTCACCTTCCAGGGTGTCTGTCTCTAGGTGAATGACCACACCATTGTGGTTATCTGGGTTATTAAGACCTTTTTGTACAGTTCTTCTGTGTATTCTTGCCACCTCTTCTTAATCCTTTCTGCTTCTGTTAGGTCCTTGCTGTTTCTGTCCTTTATTGTGCCCATCATAGCATGAAATGTTCCTTTGGCATTTCTAATGGTCTTGAAGAGATCGATAGTCTTTCCCATTCTATTGTTTTCCTCCATTTCTATGCATTGTCTCACTTAAGAAGTCTTTCTTATCTGTCCTTGCTATTCTTTGGAACTCTGCATTCACGGGTATATCTTTCTCTTTCTCCTTTGCCTTTCACTTTTCTTCTTTTCTCAGTCATTTGTAAGGCCTCCTGAGACAACCATTTTACCTTCTTGCATTTCTTTTTCTTTGGGATAGTTTTGATCACTGCCTCCTGTACAATGTTATGAACCTCCATCCATAGTTATTCAGGCACTCTATCAGATCTAGTTCCTTAAATATATTTATCACTCCTACTGTATAATTATAAGGGATTTGATTTAAGTTGTACCTGAATGGCCTATTGGTTTTCCCTACTTTCTTAAATTTAATTGTAAACTTTCATAAAAAAGCTTGTTGTGTCCAGAGACTATGGCCTCTGCAATTTCTACATTTTATCATTTGTTAACTGTTTCTATTATAATTCTATATTAAAGTTTAGTCAATGTTCAATACATTCTTTTGGGGGGGATATAGTTGGTTTACAATATCGTATTAGTTTCTGTTATATGACAAAGTGAATCAGCTATATGTATACATATATCCTGTCCCTCTTGGATCTCCCTCCCACTTCCCACTACATCCCACTATATTCTAGTTCACTACAGAGTACTGAGCTGAGTTCCCAGCCTTATTCAGAAGATTCCCACTGGTTACCTATTTTACACATGGCAGTGCACACTTATCAGTTCCAGCCTCCCAATTTATCCCACCCACTCCTCCTTCTTGGTGTCTATGTGTCCAAAACCTATGTCTGCATCTCCATTCCTGCCCTACAAATAGGTTCTTCTGAATCATTTTTCTAGATTCATGCATGAGCTATATATGATATTTGTTTAATATATTCTTACTGAAGCTATATACTATACCTACATAGTTTAAAGATATATAGCTATTCTTTCAACTCAATGTATTTTTTTGCTTAACTTGTCTCTAACAATAATTTCAATCCTTTCCTATTAAAGGAATTTTAATGATTAAGTTTAATAAGCTTTTAAAAATTACTTGGTAAGATTTTTATTTGGGGATAGTATTCCAGGTTCTTTCTTAGTGTCATGCACCTTATTAGCACTTGGCTAGTGTTAATGGTGTCCACTAATCAGGTTGTAGTGAAATGTATACAGTTCTTGCCTCACAGTGACTTCTCTGGGGGCAAAATTCACACCTTCTTTGACCTTATCCTAGTACAATTATTAGCAGACAATAAACACTTTTAAATGTAGTTGAATTTTACCCAAGTTAAACTCAGTGCAAGTCTGCAAGAGGAAATTCCTAAAGAAAGTGAAACCCATAAATAGCAAAGAAAATCATTGTGTCCTTGATGCTAGATTTATGTTCATCCTGTAGAAAGTGACAGGCTTTCAGAGATGGTTCTGGGCACAGTTTCTTTTCCCAAACACACACAGAGTTTCTGTCTGTATTCCAAAGGTTGTCTTGTGAAGAACTCAATTTTGCCAGTGGGGTGAATTTTTTGGGCCTATGATATGGAAATTCTATTCCTAGGAAAATAGATGTTCATCAAATCAAATATAGTACTATTGATACTATTGAAGTAACCTTCCCAGGAAACTGTATATTAATCGAGAAGTAGAACTAAGAGACTTCTCGTCTCCAGACCATAAGGATCACTGCTGATGTCCTTATCTGGCCAAGACCTCATGGGTCTTGAAAGACACACTTTGCTCCTTTTGTAATACATTTAATCATAGAATTCTTTTTTTTTTTTTCTTTTTGGCCATGCTGTGTGGCTTACAGGATAGTCCCCCAACCACAGATTAGACCCAGTCCCCTGTATTAAAATGGTTGAATCCTAACCACTGGACTGGCAGGGAATTCTTTAAACATAGAATTCTTTACCCACATTAGTAACCCCAATATCCAGCTTCAGTCCTTCTAAATAAGCAACCATTCTCCTCTAAGGTCTTCTCATGATGGTCTCAGCATGTGGTTGTCATGGATCACTCCTGCTGCCCACCAACTAGCTCCCTTTGCCAGTCTGGGGAAGGGGGCTCCACTCCTTTGGCCTCTCCCTTATTTAGGAACTCTCTCTTCTCTCATTTTCTCTGTGTAATGAACATCTAGTATTATTCAATTCAGTTCAGTTCAATCGCTCAGTCATGTCCAACTCTTTGTGATCCCATGAATTGCCAGGCCTCCCTGTCCATCATCAACTCCCGGAGTTCACTCAAACTCATGTCCATCGAGTTGGTGATGCCATCCAGCCATCTCATCCTCTGTCATCCCCTTATCCTCCTGCCCCCAATCCCTCCCAGCATCAGAGTCTTTGCCAATGAGTCAACTCTTCGCATGAGGTGGCCAAAGTATTGGAGTTTCAGCTTTAGCATCATTCCTTCCAAAGAACACCCAGGACTGACCATTAGAATGGACTAGTTGGATCTCCTTGCAGTCCAAGGGACTCTCAAGAGTCTTTTCCAACACCACAGTTCAAAAGCATCAATTCTTCAGTGCTCAGATGTCTTCACAGTCCAACTCTCACATCCATACATGACCACAGGAAAAACCATAGCCTTGACTAGATGCACCTTTGTTGGCAAAGTAATGTCTCTGCTTTTGAATATGCTAGCTAGGTGGGTCAGAATCTTCTTTCTAAGGAGTAAGTGTCTTTTAATTTCATGGCTGCAATCACCATCTGCAGTGATTTTGGAGCCCCAAAAAATAAAGTCTGACACTGTTTGCACTGTTTCCCCATCTATTTGCCATGAAGTGATGGGACCAGGTACCATGATCTTCGTTTTCTGAATGTTGAGCTTTAAGCCAACTTTTTCACTCTCCTCTCTCACTTTCATCAAGAGGCTTTTAGTTCCTCTTCACTTTCTGCCACAAGGGTGGTGTCATCTGCATAGCTGAGGCTATTGATATTTCTCCCTGCAATCTTGATTCCAGCCTGTGCTTCTTCCAGCCCAGCGTTTCTCATGATTTACTCTGCATATAAGTTAAATAAGCAGGGTGACAATATACAGCCTTGATGTACTCATTTTCCTATTTGGAACCAGTCTGTTGTTCCATGTCCAGTTCTAACTGTTGCTTCCTGACCTGCATACAGGTTTCTCAGGAGGCAGGACAGGTTGTCTGGTACACCCATCTCAGAATTTTCCAGTCTGTTGCGATCCACACAGTCAAAGGCTTTGGCATAGTCAATAAAGCAGAAATAGATGTTTTTCTGGAACTCTTTTGCTTTTTCCATGATCCAGCGGATGTTGGCAATTTGATCTCTGGTTCCTCTGCCTTTTCTAAAACAAGCTTGAACATCTGGAAGTTCACATTTCACATATTACTGAAGCCTGGCTTGGAGAATTTTGAGCATTACTTTACTAGCGTGTGAGATGAGTGCAATTGTGCAGTAGTTTGAGCATTCTTTGGCATTGCCTTTCTTTGGGCTTGGAATGAAAACTGACCTTTTTCCAGTCCTGTGGCACTGCTGAGTTTTCCAAATTGCTGACATATTGAGTGCTGCACTTTCACAGCATCATCTTTCAGGATTTGAAATAGCTCAACTGGAATTCCATCACCTTCACTAGCTTTGTTCATAGTGATGCTTTCTAAGGCCCACTTGACTTCACATTCCAGGATGTCTGGGCTATAGGTGAACGTGAGTGATCACACCATCATGATTATCTGGGTCATGAAGATCTTTTTTGTACAGTTCTTCTGTGTATTCTTGCCACCTCTTCTTAATATCTTCTGCTTCTGTTAGGTCCATACCATTTCTGTCCTTTATCGAGCCCATCTTTCCATGAAATGTTCCCTTGGTGTCTCTAATTTTCTTGAAGATATCTCTAGTTTTTCCCATTCTGTTGTTTTCCTCTATTTCTTTGCATTGATCACTGAAGAAGGCTTTCTTATCTCTTCTTGCTATTCTTTGGAACTCTGCATTCAGATGCTTATATCTTTCCTTTTCTCCTTTGCTTTTCACTTCTCTTCTTTTCACAGCTATTTGTAAGACCTCCCCAGATAGCCATTGTGCTTTTTGGCATTTCTTTTCCATGGGGATGGTCTTGATCCCTGTCTCTTGTACAATGTCACGAACCTCAGTCCATAGTTCATCAGGCACTCTATCTGTTAGATCTAGTCCCTTAAATCTATTTCTCACTTCCACTGTATAATCATAAGGGATTTGATTTAGGTCATACCTGAATGGTCTAGTGGTTTTCCCTACTTTCTTCAATTTCAGTCTGAATTTGGCAATAAGGAGTTCATGATCTGAGCCACAGTCAGCTCAAGAGTTTAGGTTTTATAAGGATAATTAGAGAGATGATCTGGAAGAACTTCCTTTTAAGCCACCATGTAAACCTAAACATCCCTGAAGGCAAGAGAGCAGAAAGAGCCTGGCCAACTAGATGTTGTTGTTGTTGTTGTTGTTGTTTGTGTGTGTGTGTGTGTGTGTGTGCTTGCACACCAGGACACTGAGAGAGAGAGAGAGAGAGAATGAGAAACACAAATGAGTATCTCAGTGAGTTATCCTGTTATGTGCTAGATTCACAAAATCTTCTGAATTAACTCTTTCTGGACCCACGAGTACTGCAGATGCAGTGAATTCACTCTCTCACATCCCAGACATCAGCTTTCAGGGCAGAACCAGAGAAACCTGACTGAGGTTGTGGAAGGTGGAGAAATATGTTGGGCTGCTGACCAGATTCAGATTGTCACTCTCTCTGCTATACTGGAAATCTGATTCCCTCTCCCAGACCTTCCATCTTCATTCCTTGCCTAGGTTAGTTTGCCCCTTTTTTGTTTTCTTTAATCGTAACTTAACTATCTTTAATCTATTTTTGCCCCTCTGTCCCAGAACCCCAAAAGAAATAAAATGGTGTCCAGTGTGTGAATTCAACCTGCTGACCTATTTGTTTGGTTTGTGCTATGGGGAAGCCTTTACAATTTTCATTTAATTAATTAGTGGAAAACACTGGGAAAAATCATGCTAGTATCTCAGATTTCCAAATTCTCTCAAAACTTGGAAGATCTAGCCACATTGGGATCGTATATGAGGCAAAAATTGACTAGAGTACTTGAAAATGTGCTAAACAAAGGAAACCAGCCACAGAAGACAACATATATGATCCCATTGAAATGAAATGCCCAGAATAGACAAATCTATAGACACAGAATACAGCTTAATGGTTATCCAGGGCTAGGGCATTTGGGGGAAATGAGGAATGATTTTAAAGGGTATGGGTTTTTTTGGGGGGGGGGATGCAAATGTTATGAAAGCTATTGAGGTGATGTTTGTATGAATTTGTTTGTTATGTTTATGTGTTTATGTTAAATATCATTGAGTTGTATATTTTAAATGTATGAATTATATATTAATAGTATATGAATTAAAGCTCAAAACAGGTGTCATTTCATTCCAATCCCAAAGAAGGGCAATGGCAAAAAATGTTCAAACTACTGCACAATTGCATTCATCTCACACACTAGCAAAATAATGCTCAAAATTCTCAAATCCAGGCTTCAACAGTATGTGAACTGTGAAATTTCAGATGTTCAAGCTGGATTTACGAAAGGCAGAGGAACCAGAGATCAAATTGCCAACATCCGTTGGATCAACAAAAAAGCAAGAGAGTTACAGAAGAACATCTGCTTTATTGATTATGCCAAAGCCTTTGAATGTGTAGATCACAACAAACTGTGCAAAACTCTTAAAGAGATGGGAATACCAGACCACCTTACCTGCCTCCTGAGAAATTTGTATTCATGTCAAGAAGCAACACTTCTAACAGTTAGAACTGGACATGGAAGAATAGACTGGTTCCAAATTGGGAAAGGAGTACGTCAAGGCTGTATTATAGTCACCCTGCTTATTTAACTTATATGCAGAGTACATCATGGGAAAAGCTGGGCTGGATGAAGCATAAGCTGGAATCAAGATTGCCAGGAGAAATATCAATAACCTCAAATATGCAAATGACACCACCCTTATGGAAGAAAGTAAAGAGGAACTGAACAACTTTTTGATGAAGGTAAAAGAGGAGAGTGAAAAAGTTGGCTTAAAGCTCAACATTCAGAAAACTAAGATTATGTCATCTGGTCCCATCATTTCATGGCAAATAGATGGGGAAACAATGGAAACAGTGACAGAATTTGTTTTCCTGGGTTCAAAAATCATTGCAGGTGGTGACTGTAGCCATGAAATTAAAAGATGCTTGCTCTTTGGAAGAAAAGCTATGACCAACCTAGACAGTGTATTAAAAAGCCGAGACATTACTATGCTAACAAAGGCCCATCTAGTCAAAGCTATGGTTTTTCCAGTAGTCATATATGGATGTGAGAGTTGGACTATAAAGAAAGCTGAGCACTGAAGAATTGATAATGTGGTATTAGAGAAGACCATTGAGAGTCCCTTAGGCTGCAAGGAGTCCATCCTAAAGGAAACCAGTCCTGAATGTTTGTTGGAAGGACTGATGCTGAAGCTAAAACTCCAGTACTTGACCACCTGATGTGAAGAACTGACTCATTGGAAAAGACTCTGATGATGGGAAAGATTGAGGGCAGGAGGAGAAGGGGATGACAGAGGATGAGATGGTTGGATGGCATCACTGACTCCATGGATATGAGTTTGAGCAAGGTCTGGGAGTTGGTGATGGACAGGGAAGCCTGGTCTGCTGCAGTCCATGGGGTTGCAAAGAGTCAGACATGACTGAGCACCTGAACTGAACTGAACTGAACAGATGTTATTTTTCAAAATGCATTAGAACTGGGCAGCATAGATCTTCTTTAAATGGAGTATATGAACTCCTGTTTGCCTGAATATTCTGTGCTTATTCCATCACTCTAGAGCCCAGCTGGCTTCTCTCATTAAGGTTATTTCACTGGTCTCCTGGCATTTGACTTTCAGTCTCAATTTAACCTCATGGGCATTTTTCTTTTTCAATATCTTTCTAATAATTTCCCTTCTGTCATTCTATTTCTCATGAAAATCACCATCACCTGTCCATCTCAGAGCACATCCTTTATGGTAATGAAAACCATAGAAGAATAAAGGAATGCATTTCCATACTGGTAGTGATATTGCTGTAATATTAAACCCTATCAAACCAAGCTTAAAATAATACAATCTGGATTCTGGATTTATTAAACAAATACTGTGTACTGTGCCAACAGAAGAATAACAGGAAATGGTTGATAGTGCCAAATCATCTAAGTATTCTCCCTGAATAGCTCTGCAGTATGAGCAGTGCAAGAGATGCTGCAAGACTGAAGCAGAAATAGCTGGCATTTTTAAACGGCTTGTTGATGGACTGGCTTGTGAGAAAACCAACATTACATTGAAACTCTTAGGGATACTTTAAATTGGTGGATTATATGGTCGCTTGATTAAGTTTGGGTTATGTAAACAGTGGAGTGTTTAGATTTAGGCTTGGCTGTTGGAGTCCAGGCAGCTGTTTGTACTTAAGTCCAGCAAGAAGTCTTGTTAATCAAAGGACTGACTGAATTTCTTTCTTTCTCCCACCCCGCCCGCTGCTTTTTTTTTTTCTTTGTACCTCTGTTGTTTTTCCTCCTGTCCAAACCCTTTGGGCTCAGGACTGTTGGGAGGCAAGGCAGAGTGTTTTGAATTCTCCTCTGAGGATCAGGACCTTATTTTTTTGATTACATGGATGTGCCCCACAGATTTCTCTCACTGTGAGGTAATCACTTCATTTACCCAAGTTCTACAAAGCCTTTATTATTCCTGTTACTTCATATTTTTGAAGCTAAGTCATCAGTTTGATGTGTTTGTTGTAAAATGTGGTTTAACAGCTTGTTAGCACATTTATTTTTTTAATGGAACCCAAAGATATTTCATGCTTGAGCAGCAGTGAATTTAAGAGCCGATGAAAAGCTCATGAGCTGTATGCATTCAGCACAAAACAATGGTGGGAGGACATGGTGGAGTGAAGCACTGGGCTGGGAGCAGAGGGGGTCCGGGCTCCTTCAGGATCTCTAGGTGGCTGTTTTCCTGACAGTGTCTTATAAATAACCAGTGCCGCATGGTGCTTGTTGGTTTCAGGTCATCTGGGATGCACTGGATCATTTGGGCAGTCTGAGTTCATGTGGTTTTTCTACCCTCTGTGATGATTCTATTTTATTTTGTCCGAAGAGCAAAGAGGAAGCTGGACTGTTGTTTTCTGTCTTCAGCATGCGGCTTTGTAAAGTTGTCTCAGAATTAATGGGTTGGAAATGAGAGCTATTGTGGAGTGGGGTGTCAGAGCCTTTGAAAAGTGAAAGTGGGGGAGGCACAAGCTCTTTCCAGGGCTTCATCACAAATACAAATTAGGTCATTTCCCCAAGAGGCAGCAAAAATGAACATTCGATGTTTGACGAAAGCCAACATTTTGGTTGAGAGTTTGATAATCTGGGCATGAAATAGAGGCATATGATCTTCTTTGCCTAAATCTAGAACTCTCTTTGTACCAGGATAGGTGTTGTTGGAGAAATCTCATATATGTATAAGAGAGAGAGACAGAGACATAGATAGAGAGACAGAGAGATGATTATTTGAAGCACTTGTATAAGTGAAGAAGAGGAAACCATATGAGAAAAATTACCAACTACTCTGCCTAGTGATTACCTAATAACGGATGAGATTCATCTTTCCAATCTGCTCACACCTCCAGCATTTATTTGAGGCTGAGAACATGAAAGGGAACTTCTTTGTGAAGCAATCTTACTTTCTTAAAAGAAAGAAAAAAAGAAACTGTTGTTAATGACAATCCTGCTAACTCATACAATGATGACAAGTGCTAGACCTGGAAGGGACATTTTGTACAAACTACTCCAAAAATCTGATTTTGCAGAAAAGAAAAATAGACAACAGAAAGTTGTCTAGGCTTCTGTAACTTTCCTTCTGACCTCAATGGATAATCTTTTCTGGCTACTTCATAGGAATGGAATCATACAATTGGCCTTTTGTATCTGGCTTCTTTCGGTTAGCATGTTTTCATCCATGTTGTAGTATATATCTGTATTCATTCCCTTTTATGCTGGAGAATATTCTATTATATGGGTATTTGCTTATTCATTCACTGAGTGATGGACATTTATGTTGTTCTCACCTTTTGACTATTGTGGATAGTGTGGTTGCTAACATTAAAATACACGTTTTTGTTTGAACATCTGTTTTCAATTCTTTTTAAAGTAAAATGCCTGAGTCATATGATAATTGTATGTTAAACTTATTGATGAACCACCAAACTATTTCCACAGAAGGCACATTATTTTACATTCCCACTGGCAAATGTATGAGGGTTCCAATTCCCCCACCTTCTCACCAACGCTTGCTATTGGCTGCCATTATTTTGCAGCTATTCTAATGTATTGGAAATGGTATTTCAGTGTGGGTTTAATTTGTGTTTTCTTCATGACTAATAATATTGAACATCTTTTCATATGTTATTAACCATTTGTACATATTCTCTGATGAAATGTCTAAAGTCATTTGCCCAATTTAAAATTAGGTTTTTTGGCCTTGTTTTGTAATTGTTAAGTTGTAAGAGTTCTTATATGCAGAGTACATCATGAGAAATGCTGGGCTGGATGAAGCACAAGCTGGAATCAAGATTGCTAGGAGAAATATCAATGACCTCAGATATGCAGATGATACCACCCTTATTGCAGAAAGTGAAGAGGAACTAAAGAACCTCTCAGTTGGCTTAAAACTCAACATTCAGAAAACTAAGATTATGGCATCTGGTCCCATTACTTCAAGGCAAATAGAAGGGGAAACAGTGGAAACAGTGACAGACTTTATTTTGGAGGGCTCCAAAATCACTGCAGATGGTGACTGCAGCCATGAAATTAAAAGATGCTTGCTGCTTAGAAGAAAAGTTAAGACCAATCTAGACAGCTTATTAAAAAGCAGAGACATTACTTTGCCAACAAAGGTCCATCTAGTCAAAGCTATGGTTTTTCCAGTAGTTATGTATGGATGTGAGAGTTTGACTATAAAGAAAGCTGAGCACCGAAGAATTGATGCTTTTGAACTGTGGTGTTGGAGAAGACTCTTGAGAGTCCCGTGGACAGCAAGGAGATCCAACCAGTACATCCTACAGGAAATCAGTTCTGAATATTCATTGGAAGGACTGATGTTGAAGCTGAAACTCCAATACTTTGGCCACCTGATGTGAAGAACTTATCATTTGAAAAGACCCTGATGTTGGGAAAGACTGAAGGTGGGAAGAGAAGGGGATGACAGAGGATGAGATGGTTTGATGGCATCACTGATTCAATGGACATGAGTCTGCATAAACTCCGGGAGCTGGTGATGGACAGGGAGGCCTGGCTTGCTGCATTCCATGGGGTCACAAAGAATCGGATATGACTGTGCAACTGAACTGAACTGAAGAGTTCTTTATATTCTCTGAATACTAGAATCTTATCACATATGTTGTTTAAAATGTTTTCTCTAATTCCATGCTTTTTCCTGATAATATTGTTTGATGCACAAACAATTAATTTTGATGAAGTTCATTAATTTTTTATTTTTTTTGCATGTGTTTTTGATATCATATGTAAGAAACCATTGCCAAATCCAAAGTCTTGAAGACTAACCATATGTTTCCTTCTAAGGGTTTTATAATTTTGGTTTTTATATATAGGACTTTGATCCATTTTAATTTTTTTTTTTATATACCGTGAGATAAGAAATTTTTTTCTTTTGAATTTGGATATCTAGTTGTCCCAGAACTATTTGTTGAAGAGTATTCCTTCCTCTTTGAATGACCTTGGCACCTGTGTACAAAGTCAGCTGACCATAGATACATGGGTTTATTTCTTAAATATAAATTTTATTCTATTAATCATTGTCTATCTTTTCACCAGTGGGCTTTCCAGGTGGCTCAGTGGTAAAAGAATCCACCTGCAAATGTAGATGTGGGTTTGATTGCTAGGTAGGGAAGATCCCCTGGAGGAGGAAATGCCAAGTTACTCCAGTATTCTTGCCTGGGAAATCCTATGGACAGAGTAGTCTGGTGGGGTCCTATATTACAGTCCATGGGGTCATAAAGAGTCAGACACGACTGAGTGACTGAGCATGCATGCACATACTTTACTGCCTAGAAACCTAGTTATGAGTTCCTTTTTATTCTAATTTATTTAGAAATTATTTTTAAAATTTAAATAGATGTGTTTTATGAGTAATACCTTTATGTTTAAGCTATATTTTTCTTCATTGGGTTTATAGAATGTGGATGCCTATTCTATCATTTCATTTTCCTTGAAGTTATTAACTATTCCAGTTATGACTACTGAAGCTTGTATTTTCCTGGAAGATGGCATGTCTTTTTGAACAGAAAATTCATGTCTACTTTATTTCAGGAAAGTATTCTTATATCTCTGCTTATTTTTACTTGAGTTTTTCCTATTATCTTCTTCAGAGAATTCAGTTACACATATGCAATAGACCTCTTGCCTTTCTTTTAGTTCTATTAATTTTTAATCTTTGTTCTTTTCCTCTTCATTTAGTGGGATTTCATCAGGCAGTCCTGTACATCCAGGTGCTTGTACTTAGTTGCTCAGTCATGTCTGATTCTTTATGACCCTATGGACTATAGCCTGCCAGGCTTCTCCATCCATGGGATTCTCCAGGCAAGAATACCAGAGTGGGTTGCCATTTCTTCCTCCAGGGGATCCTCCTGACCCAGATATTGAACCCACATCTCATGCATTGGCGGCCGGATTCTTTACCCACCAAGCTGAGAGAGTTGCAAATGCTAACACTGACATTTATTCAACAATAACAAATGATAGATAGATAGATAGATCGATCTTTTCCTGTGTGCCAGACAACATCATAGGTGCTGTAGTTTCATCACTAAACAAAACAGAAGAAAATTCCTTCTTCTAATAGAGTTTGCATTCCAGAAAATGAAATAATCCAATATAGCTATAGTTTAAAGAATAAAGGATAAAGTGGTACAAAATAGTGCAAGATGTGACTGTGTTGGTAGACAGAGGTAGACCACTAGATGCCTGACAAGAATTTGAAGACTTTTATACTGAAGGTGTCATCAAATTTTTTAAAAAACAGTAACTCTAGCTGCTATGTACATGTCCTGTCTCTCCTACTACATTGTAAGCTTTTAGAAGACTGCTCCCTAAGAAGCACGTAAAGCCCCTTTGTAAATAATGAGCATCCAATAAATAATAACAATGGCTAGCACTTGAGTACTTTCTGTGTACAGAAGACTGGTCTAAGCACAACGCCCGTATTATATCATTAATCTTCACAATCCACCACCTCAGTTGACTGGCTGAATAAGAGGAGGTATGCTCACTCCTTTGCAGTGCCGGAAACCTGGATACAGTTGAAAATCTATAGATATCACTCTATGTGCAAGGTAAGGGGAGAGGGAAGTTGCAGAGGAAAAAAAATAGTCATAAGTACAACTTCATATGCCTTTTTAAGATTATGATTTTTTGGTATTTTTTTCTTGTGTCAGGTGTGGTTTTCAACATTGTAATGCATATATTAAAATCTATATCATGCATTAATATATTATATACATTTAAATTATGTACATTTATTATATACTTTTCATAAATATGCTTAAAATAAGCATATTTATGAAAACTTTGGAAGTTTTTGTTAAGTCAGATATCTGGACCCTTTTAACATGTAGCTTCTGTTGCCTGTTCCTCCCCTTTTTTGGGGGGGGGGTCCTTACAAAGAAACTTTCCTGTTTTCTATGCATGTTTCATAATTTTTTGTTAAAAATCAGGCATTTTAGATAACATATTTTAGCAACTCTGAATATTGATTCTCCTCCAGAGTTGTTGTTTGAGTGTTTCTTTATTTAGTGACTTGGCTGGTCTGTTTTGGTGGAGTCTATTCCCCCTACCCCCAATGTGAAGCCTTGCTTTTGTTACTCAGTTACCAAGTCACATCCCACTCTTTGTGACCCCATGGACTGCAGCATGCCAGGTATTCCTGTCCATCACCATCTCCCAGGAGTTTGCCCAAGTTCATGTCCATTGAATTGGTGATGCCATCCAACCATCTCATCCTCTGTTGCCCTTTTCTCCATCTGCCCTCAATCTTTCTCAGCATCATGGTCTTTTCCAATGAATTGGCTGTTTCCATCAGATGGCCAAAGTATTGGAGCTTCAGGTTAACATCAGTACTTCCAATGAATATTCATGATTGATTTTCTTTAGGATTGACTGGTTTGATCCTCTTGATGACCAAGGGACCTGAAGCATCTTCTCCAGCACCACAGTGCTCAGTCTTCCTTATGGTCCAACTCTCACATGCATTCATGACAACTGGAAAGATGCATAGCCTTGACAATATGGACCTTTGTTAGCAAAGTGATGTCTTTGTTTTTTCATACGCTGTCTTGGTTTGTCATAACTTTTCTTCCAAGAAGCAGTCATCTTCTAATTTCATGACTGTAATCATAATCCAAAATAATTTTAGAGTCCAAGAAGAGGAAATCTCTCACAGCATCCATGTTTTTCACTTCTTTTTGCCATGAAGTGATGGGAGCAGATGCCACAATCTTAGTTTTTTAATATTGAATTTTAAATTTGCTCTTTCATGATCCTTTTTCAGCCTCATCAAGAGGCTCTTCAGTTCTTCTTATCTTTCTTCCATTAGAGTGTTATTATCTACATATCTGAGGTTGTTGGTAGTTCTCCTGGCAGCTTGGATTCCAGCTTGTAACTCATCCAGCCCAGCGTTTTGCATTATGTGCTCTGCATAGAAGTTAAATAAGCAGGGTGACAATATATCATTGTCATACTCTTCTCAATGTGGAACCAGTCTATTCTTCCATGTCTGGTTCTAACTATTACTTCTTGACCTGCATACAGGTTCCTCAGGAGACAAATAAGATGGTCTAGTATTCCCATCTCTTTGACAGTTTTCCACAGTTTGTTATGATCCACACAGTCAAAGGCTTTAGCATCGTCAATGAATAGAAGTAGATGTTTTTCCGAAATTCCCTTGCTTTCTCTATGATCCAGCAAATGTTGGAAATTTGATCTCTGGTTGCTCTGTGTTTTCTGAACCCAACTTGTACATCTGGAAGGTCTTGGTTCACATACTGTTGAAGCCTAGCTTGAAGGATTTTGAGCATTATCTTACTAGCATGGGAAATGAGTGCAATTGTCCGGTAGTTTGAACATTCTTTTGTTGTTGTTCAGTCGCTCAGTAGTATCTGACTATTTGCAACCCCATGGACTGCAGCATGCCAGGCTTCCCTGTCCTCCACTATCTCCTGGAGTTTGCTCAAAGTCATGAACTTTAAATCAGTGATACCATCCAGCAATCTCATCCTCTCTTGTCCTCTTCTCCTCCTGCCTTTAATCTTTCCGAGGATCAGGATCTTTTCCAGTGAGTCAGTTCTTCGCATCAGGTGGCCAAATATTGGAGGTTCAGCTTCAGCATTAGTCCTTCCAAGGGATGTTAAGGGTAGTTTACTTTAGAATTGACCACTTTGATGTCTTTGCTGTTCAGGGGACTCTCAGAGTCTTCTCCAGTACCACAGTTCAAAAGCCATCAGTTCTTCATCCCTCAGTCTTCTTTGTGGTCCAGTTTTCATATCTGTACATGACTACTGGATAAATCATAGGTTTGTCTACACAGATGTTTGTCAGCAAGGTGATATCTCTATTTTTAAATATGCTATCTATGTTTGTCATAATTTTCCTTCCAGAAGCATACATCTTTTAATTTCATGGCTGTAGTCTCCATCTGAAATGATTTTGGAGCCCAAGAAAATCAAGTCTGTCATGGTTTCAATTTTTTCCTCATCACTTTGCCATGAAGTGATGGGACTGGATGCCATAATCTTAGTTTTTTTAATGTTGAGTGTTAAGCCAGCTTTTTCATTCACCTCTTTAACCTTCATCAATAAGCTCTTTAGTTTCCCTTTGCTTTCTGCCATTAGAGTGGAGTCCTCTGCCTATCTGAGTTTACTGATATTTTTCCTGGCAATCTTGATTCCAGCCTGACCTTTGCATTTCGCATGATGTACTCTGCATATAAGTTAATAAACAGAGTGACAATATATAGCCTTGATGTACACCTTTTCCAATTTTGAACCAGTCCACTGTTCCATATCCATTGCTTCTTGACCTCCAAAAGGTTTCTCAGGAGGTAGGTAAGATGGTCTGGTATTTCCATCTCTTCAAGAATTTTCCACAGTTCTTTGTGATCTACTTTGGCCACCTGATGTGAAGAGTATATTTATTGGGAAAGACCCTGTTGCTCTGAAAGATAGAAGGCAGGAAGAGAAAGGGATGACAGAGGATGATATGGTTGGATGGCATCACCAACTCAATAGACATGAGTTTTTTAGCAAGCTCTGGGAGATGCTAAAGGACAGCAAAGTCTGGCATGCTGCAGTCCATAGGGTTTCAAAGGTTTGGACATGACTGAGTTACTGAACAGCAACAACAATATAGTCAAAGGCTTTAGCATAGTCAATGAAGCAGAAGTAGATGTTTTTCTGGAATTCCCTTGCTTTATGATCCAAAGGATGTCAACTTGATCTCTGGTTCCTCTGCCTTTTCTAAATCCAGTTTGTACACCTGGAAATTCTTGGTTCACATACTGTTAAAGCCTAGCTTGAAGGAGTTTGAATATTATCTTGCAGGCATAAGAAATGAGTACAATTATGCGGTAATTTGAACATTCTTTGGCATTGCCCTTCTTTGGGATTGGAATGAAAACTGTTTCCAGTCCTGAGGCCACTGCTGGGTTTTCCAAATTTGCTGACAATTGAATGCAGCACTTTAATAGCTTCAATTTTTTGGATTTTAAATAGCTCTTATGGAATTCTGTCACATCCTCTAGCTTTATTGGTAGCAGTGTTTCCTCTGCTGTTCTGTGCTTAGTCACTGTCATGTCTGACTCCTCAAGACCCCATGGACTGTAGCCCACCAGGCTCCTCTGTCCATGGGGACTCTCCAGGCAAGAATACTGGAGTCGGTTGCCATGCCCTCCTCCAGGGGATCCTCCCAATCCAAGGATCGAACTCAGGTCTTCTGCTTTGCAGGCAGATTCTTTACTGTCTGAGCCACCAGGAAAGCCCAGGAATACTGGAGTGGATAACGTGTCCCTTCTCCAGGGGATCTTCCTGACCCAAGAATTGAACTGGGGTCTCCTGTATTGCAGGCAGATTCTTTACCAGATGAGCTATCACAGGGAAGTCCACAGTGCTTCCTAAGGCCCACCTGATTTCACACTGCAGAATGTCTGACTCTGGGTTACTGATGATACCATTATGGTTATCCAGGTCATTAAGATCCTTTTTGTATAGCTCTTCTGTGTATTCTTGCCATCATTTCTCAATCTCTTCTGCTTGTATTAGGTCTTTACCATTTCTATCCTTTATTGTGCTCATATTTGCATGAAATGTTCAATATCTCCAATTTTCTTGAAAAGATCTCTAGTCTTTCCCCTTATCTTAGTTTCCTTTATTTCTTTGAATGGTTCTTTGAAGAAGGCCTTCTTGTCTTTCTTTGCTATTCTCTGGAACTCTGCATTCGATTGGGAATACCTTTCCCTTTCTCCCTTGCTTTTTGCTTCTCTTCTTTCCTAAGCTATTTGTAAAGCCTCCTCAGACAACCAGTTTGTCTTCTTGCATTTCTTTTTCTTTGGGATGGTTTTGGTCAGTGCCTCCTGTACAATATTATGAACCTCTGTCCATAGATCTTCAGGCATTCTGTTTACCAGATCTCATCCTTTGAATTTATTTGTCACCTCCACTGTATAGATCTTCTCCATCTTCGGCTGCAAAAAATATAATCAATCTGATTTCAGTATTGACCATCTGGTGATGTCCATGTGTAAAGTCATCTCTTGTGTTGTGGAAAAATGTCTCTTGTGTTTTCGCCATGACAAGGCAGTGATCCATGAAGTGACAGCTTTTATTCTCCTCTAATTGTTGACAAATTGCTATATTGTTTTTGATAATGCCCTGGACCATAAATCGCATACAGTCTCATTCAATTAATTTTGTACTCCTTTTCAGGAGTAGATTTTAGGCTTGTTTCTGAGGTTGTTCTTACTGCAGGAGGGCTCTTAGCTTCTCTTTCTTTGGTTATCTCTGGTGATCTAGCTGACCTACAATTTGACTTGTTGCTCTCATGAAACTGTGAACTTCCTCCCAATTTAATATCTCCAGTGTTTTTGATAGTGCCCTCAGCCTGGGATTTCTTTGGAAGGAATGATGCTGAAGCTGAAACTCCAGTACTTTGGCCACCTCATGCGAAGAGTTGACTCATTGGAAAAGACTCTGATGCTGGGAGGGATTGGGGGCAAGAGGAGAAGGGGACGACAGAAGAGGACGACATCTGGCTGGATGTCATCACTGACTCGATGGATGTGAGTCTCAGTGAACTCCGGGAGTTGGTGATGGACAGGGAGGCCTGGCATGCTGCGATTCATGGGGTCGCAAAGAGTCGGACACGACTGAGTGACTGATCTGATCTGATCAGGCATGAACTTTCCCGTACTGCTTCAAGAATCTCTCTATTCTTATGGCGTACCGCTCCCCTGGGGAAAATCTCTGAGTCACTGCTCTGGGACAAGTGATGGTTACAATGTCTTTCTTTGTTTAGAGTAACACTCCTGATTTATCAGTGGGAGACTAGGAAGGAATGTTAGACTCTGGTCCTTTCAGCTTGCTTCTTCTGATATGGAACCCCTACTCTATAAGTAAACTTGGTTGAGAGTGATCAGGGCCCCAGTACTCTCAGTCTGCTATGCCTGGTGTAGAGCCTATGTCCTATGATTGGTGTCGAGTACTCTACTCAGGAAGGAGTCAACCCCTTAATTCTTTGGCCGAAATCACTTGCAATTTATTGGGAGGGGATGAAAAATACTGATGGGCTGGTCCTAGTGGAGAGATACTGTAGCCCTTAACTGTGAGCTGGAGTCACACTGAACTCCAGGTAGGCATGAAGGTAGCAGGCTATAGCACAAGTACCACAAATTCTGACTATTCTTACCAGTATTTAGAATTTCTTTGAATAAATATTTTGCCATTTTCTTATGCATGTAGGATAATTTCCAAAGTTTAATTAAAATAATTTTTCATTGTTTTATTATAGAGAGGTGAATTCATTTTTTTCTCTCTTTAAAATTTTTTTCTTAATTTTTATCTTCATTTGGGGGAGCTTTCTTCTTTCTTCCTCCTGTTATTTGAGTACCTGTATGTATAATTGGTGTCCTTCTTAACTTTTGAAATTATGTTCACAATATTCTTGAATATGGAGATCTATTTGTCTGATTTTTTAAGTAATTTCTCTTGGGCTGTGTGTATGTCATCTGTCTTTTACTTATTTGCCTTTCCTTTCTTTGCTTTACAGTTTCTATTCACAAGTCCATAGCTGGTTCTTCTCTTTACTACTTCTCTTTGAAAGAGTGAGGCTATTTTCAAGTGTGTTTTGAGAGTGGGAAGAAAAGTAGAAGAGCTTTAAATTTCTATTTGGATTTATTTTCTTGAACATCTCTTCACTGGGCCTCTTTAAAAAAAAAAAAATCTTTTGCTGGGGAGCATAGCTCTCTCAGAGTCTGTGTGGCTCTGAGCAGTGCTCACCCAGTCACACTCCCTGTCTGTAAACTGGGGATGATTCTCTCTTCTCCTTCTTGGCTCTGCCTTGCCTCCAAAGTTTCCCCAGACCCCCAGGATAGGTCACACACAACTAGAAATGGCATATCTATTTCTCCTTCAACTTCACTTCTCCTGCTGCTCTTTGGTTTCAGGTTGATTCTCTCAAGGGACATTTTCTGCCATTTCCCATACCTAGTCCACAGACTTCGATTTCATTACTAACAAAGAATCATGGGACAAGCCTTTCAATACGGTGCTATACCAGGCTAGAAACCTGATCCTGATCAATGTCTGAGGGATTCTCTGTCCCCCTCAACTATGTTCTGCCTTAAAATCCAAATATCACTGTTTGGGGGATATCTGCTTTTAGTTTTCATTTCTGATAGTGTCATTTCTCTTATTATATTGAAGATAAAGTAGTTTTTAAAAGCATTTTTATTGTTCTTTGTTTTTTAGCATGTATCAATAAGTAAAATTGCCTTTCATCCTTCACATTTTACCAGATATCAATAGATGTCACATTATATTTTATAACTGATTTATTTGATCATTTGCCTAACATCTTGTTTGCAATTTTAAATTTTGATCTCTTTTCTTGATATTTCCTTATTTCTTTTCATATACTATCTTTAACAGCTGATTCAGTATTTTGGTTTGTTTGAGATTTATCTTTCTGTTTCTTTTGTCTTAGACATTTCTCTCAAAATGCTTAACACTTTCTCTATTGATCTTAGCATTAATCAGTGTAAATCACATCTCTGAAGAGACAAGGCCTCTAGCAATCTTCCATTATTAGCCCCTTCCCACTTAAGATCTTGCCATGCCATCCATATTTAATTGAAATCATCTTGTGGTTAATATGTAGATTTTTCTTGGAGCAAACCTCACAGACAGCTGTTCTGAAACTGGATTCTACTGTATCTAATATTCTTCTTAAATTAATAATCCCCATCAATTGTACCAGGCTAAATATTCATGACTCTGTTTCTTGAGTTAAAAATTGGAATGCCTCCAAAGAAAGTTGTGTTCCTGAAATCTGAATCCTTGGATGCTTCTCTTTATAAATGAGCAACAAAGTCAATCTCTATTCATTCAGTGTATATCTAGAAACTTCAGAGACATGCTGCTTTATTTATATCTTGCTGCTTCTTTGCAAGGATTCACATTACTGGCAATATGTGTTGAATTAAAATACTAAGTGAAAGCCTGAATGTTTTAAGTCAACAAGAATTAAGTGCTCACTTCTTGCATTTCTCCATGCCATTTGTTGTTGTTCAGTCACTAAGTCATGTCCCACTCTTTGTGACCCTGTAGACTACAGCACCCCAGGCTTCCCTGTCCTTCACCATCTCCTGGAATATGCTCAAGCACATGTACATTGTATTAGTGATGCCATCCAACCATCTCATCCTCTGTTGCCCCCTTCTCCTCCTGCCTTCAATTTTTTCCAGCATCAGGGTCTTTTCCAATGAGTCATCTCTTTGCATCAGGTGGCCTAAGGATTGGAGCTTCAGCTTCAGCATAGTCCTTCCAATGAGTATTCAGGGTTGATTTCCTTTAGAATTGACTGTTTTGATCTCCTTGCTGCCCAAAGGACTCTCAAGAGTTCTCTCTAGCACCATAATTCAAAAGCTGCTAAGTCGCTTCAGTCGTGGCCGACTCTGTGTGACCCCATGGACTGCAGCCTTCCAGGCTCCTCCGTCCATGGGATTTTCCAGGCAAGAGTGCTGGAGTGGGTTGCCATTGCCTTCTCCAATGCATGAAAGTGAAAAGTGAAAGTGAGGTCGCTCAGTCGCGTCCAACTCTTAGTGACCCCATGGACTGCAGTCCACCAGGCTCTGCCGTCCCTGGGATTCTCCAGGCAAGTGTACTGGAGTGGGGTGCCATTGCCTTCACCTAATTCAAAAGCAAGGACATAACTGTAAATTCATACTTATGTTTGAATATTGTTCTTCACTTTGATACATGGGCTTTCTTGTTTTTCTTAATATTGGTAAAATCAATAAACACTTTCTGTTTTGGCTAATGGGCTTGAGCAATCTAAGACAGGTGGACAAGATGGCAGTTGTACATAAATGTATATAATCACACTTGCAAGACTGATCCTGAGAGGGCAATTTAACCTGTTAGAGGAGAGGTTACTGGAGGGGGTGATAGCATGGAAATAGCCCTCGAATCAGAATCAAGTGATCTGCATTGGGATCCTAAATATATTGTTTCCCAGCCTTATAGCCTGAGACAAGTTCTTTTATCATGCTAAACCTCCATGTTTAAATTTTAAATTGATATTAATAATATCTAGTTCATAGAATAATTTTAATATAATAAATATGTGAGATAATGTCTGTAAAAACCACTGAACCAGAGACATGTTACTAAATGGTATTTGATTCTGAACCTTAAGGTATATATATTGACACATGATTTTCAAAAACTATAAAGTAACACAATACATCTACATCTGTAGTTAATTTTGTAGTATATAGTATATAATAGTATGTAGATTGGTAGAATTCTCACTGCCTAAATGTACTAATATTCCCTCTCCTTTTGACCAATAGAATCTTTGTATTATTGATGATGGCAATGTAGCTAGAAAAGTCTCTGTTTCACAGCTTTCAGGTCAGGTCAGATCAGATCAGTTGCTCAGTTGTGTCCGACTCTTTGCGACCCCATGAATCGCAGCACACCAGGCCTCCCTGTCCATCACCAACTCCCAGAGTTCACTCAGACTCACGTCCATCGAGTCAATGATGCCATCCAGCCATCTCATCCTCTGTCGTCCCCTTCTCCTCTTGCCCCCAATCCCTCCCAGCATCAGAGTCTTTTCCAATGAGTCAACCCTTCGCATGAGGTGGCCAAAGTACTGGAGTTTCAGCTTTAGCATCATTCCTTCCAAAGAAATCCCAGGGCTGATCTCTTTCAGAATGGACTGATTGGATCTCCTTGCAGTCCAAGGGACTCTCAAGAGTCTTCTCCAACACCACAGTTCAAAAGCTTACAGACAAGTGGCAGATAAAGTAAAAAATGGTAACTGGTGGTGGGGATTCTGAAAAAATAGTTGAGTGAGAGAGCTGACACAGGAGGAAGCAGAAACAATATATCATATACCTAAAGGGAGAGCTTTTACTTCATTGCTTCTCTAACGAATTTTATTTACTTAATTGTAGTGTTAAGGAATCCAGTAAAATTTTAAATAGAAAAGCAAATACCAAGCATTCTTGCCTTATTCCCAGTCTTAAGCGGAAAGAGTTTAGTCTTTTAGTATTAACTACAATTTTAGCTATAACTTTTACAAAGATGTTCATCATAAGATTAGTGAGATTCCCTGCTTAGTTTGCTGAGAGTTTTTTAATTAAAATTGATGTTGTGAGAATTTTTATCTGCATTTATTAAAGATATCATAAAGCATTATATTTTTATGATCATATATGTTTAAACACATGGGCTGATTTCGACTTGTCATTACTGAGACAATCTCTACTTTAACAAGGCTTCTTTTCATTTATTTTTGACTTTCATTTGCTAATGTTTTGTTAAGGGTTTTAAATTTATGTTCATGAAGGATATGGTTTGTAATTTTCTATTTTTGTAATTTTGTCAATGAAAGTGAAAGTCACTCAGTCATGTCTGACTCTGTAACCCCATGGACTCTGCAGTCCATGGAATTCTCCAGGCCAGAATACTGGACTGGGTGGCCTTTCCCTTTTCCAGGAGATCTTCCCAACCCAGGGATCGAACTGAGGTCTCCTGCATTGCAGGAGGATTCTTTAACAACTGAGCTACCAGGGAAGCCCAATTTTGTCAGAATTCAGGGTTATGCTGGCCTCATGAATGATTGGTACAGTGTTTCTCCTCTGTTTTCTGAAAAAGTCTGCATAAATTTGGCATTAATTTATCCTTGATGTTTGAATAAACACATGTGTGAAACTAAATAAATAAATAAATGAAACACACAAGAATTGGAAGAGAAATTTTTAAATGTCCTGAAAGATCAAAGTAATGGATTTTTTGGATATAGACTGCTATAACCAAATGATAATTGAAGTGTAAGAGCAAGTACAATTCCACCATGTTTAAGATCTCAGAATGTATTGGGTTACTTTAAGGAATATATTTTCAAGATAAAATATATTTTAATTAATTAAAATCACCCATGTAAAGTTTTCTTATTGTGATAATTATTTTATTGTTGTGTTCTGTTTTTCCTGTAGTTTGTAAATTCCTTTATGATTTTTTGAGAGGAATGTGTCTTTAAAATATTTCAAGTTAATATAAACTACTAAACATACAGGATATCTGAATATTAGATTTTCTTCTGTCTTTCTTTCCTCCTTCTCTTTTTAAATTGCCTTTTTCTTTCTCTCTCTCTCTTTTTAAAGTTTATTTCTAGATCTGCCCAGAGATTTCATTATTTTACCTTTCTTCTTCTCTCCAGTATTATCCTATAAGTTCTTGGATTGCATACTCTCTTTCTAGTTTTCCTGTCCCTTAGGTAACTCCCTAATAAAGGATCATTTGCTTCCTGAGTATTTACATGTTCAAAATGTCCTTGTTCTTATCTCAAACACAATTGAGAACAAGGTGGGCTATAGAATTACAGATCAAAAGTCTTTTTACTTAGGGCTTGAAGGCATTGCCCTAATTTTTATTATTACTCAGGACGTTTATTTCGGTTGTGAGTGATTCAGACTTTTTTTCCTTATTGTTGTTGAGTTGCTCAGTTGTGTCCAACTCTTTGCTACCTCATGGAGTACAGCTTGCTAGGCTTCCCTGTCCTTCACCACCCCTGGAACTTGCTCAAACTCATGTCCATTGAGTCGGTGACACCATCCAACCATCTCATCTTCTGTTGTCCCCTTCTCCTCCTGTCTTCAATCTTTCCCAGCATAAAGGTCTTTTCCAATGAGCCGGCTCTTTGCATTAAGTGGTTAAAGGATTGGAACTTCAGCTTCAGCATCAGTCCCTCCAATGAACAGTCAGGATTGATTTTCTTTAGGATTGACTGGTTTGATATCTTTGCAGTTCAAGGGACTTTCAAGACTATTCCTCAACAGCACAATTCAAAAGCATCAATTCTTCAGCACTCAGCTTTTTTATGGTCCAACTTTCACATCAATACATAAGTTCAGTTCAGTTCAGTCGCTCAGTCATGTTCAACTCTTTGCGACCCTATGCAGTACACCAGGCCTTCCTGTCCATCATCAACTCCTGGAGTTCACTCAAACTCATGTTCATTGAGTCGGTGATGCCATCCAGGTATCTCATCCTCCGTCGTCCCCTTCTCCTCCTGCCCCCAATCCCTCCCAGCATCAGAGTCTTCCAGTGAATCAACTCTTTGCATGAGGTGGCCAAAGTATTGGAGCTTCAGCTTTAGCATCAGTCGTTCCAATGAACACCCAGGACTGATATCCTTTAGAATGGACTGGCTGGATCTCCTTACAGTCCAAGGGACTCTCAACAGTCTTCTCCAACACCACAGTTCAAAAGCATCAATGCTTCAGCGCTTAGCTGTCTTCATAGTCCAACTCTCACATCCATACATGACCACTAGAAAAACCACAGCCTTGACTAGAGAGACCTTTGTTGGCAAAGTAATGTCTCTGCTTTTGAATATGCTATCTAGGTTGGTCATAACTTTCCTTCCAAGGAGTAAGTGTCTTTTAATTTCATGGCTGCAATCACCATCTGCAGTGATTTTGGAGCCCCAAAAAATAAAGTCAGCCACTGTTTCCACTGTTTCCCCATCTATTTGCCATGAAGTGATGGGGCCAGATGCCATGATCTTTGTTTTCTGAATGTTGAGCTTTAAGCAAACTTTTTCACTCTCCTCTTTTACTTTCATCAAGAGACTCTTTTGTTCCTCTTCACTTTCTGCCATAAGGGTAGTGTCATCTGCATATCTGAGATTATTGATAGTTCTCCTGGCAATCTTGATTCTAGCTTGTGCTTCCTCCAGCCCAGCATTTCTCATGATGTACTCTGCATATAAGTTAAATAAGCAGGGTGACAATATACAACCTTGACGTACTCCGTTTCCTATTTGGAACCAGTCTGATGTTCCATGTCCAGTTCTAACTGTTGCTTCCTGACTTACATACAGGTTTCTCAAGAGGCAGGTCAGGTGGTCTGGTATTCCCATCTCTTTCAGAATTTTTCACAGTTTATTGTGATCCACATAGTCAAAGGCTTTGGCATAGTCAATAAAGCAGAAATAGATGTTTTTCTGGAACTCTCTTGCTTTTTTCATGATCCAGCAGATGTTGGCAATTTGATCTCTCGTTCCTCTGCCTTTTCTAAATCCAGCTTGAACATCTGGAAGTTCACAGTTCACATATTGCTGAAGCCTGGCTTGGAGAATTTTGAGCATTACTTTACTAGCCTGTGAGATGAATGCAACTGTGTGGTAGTTTGAGCATTCTTTGGCATTGCCTTTCTTTGGGATTGGAATGAAAACTGACCTTTTCCAGTTCTGTGGCCACTGCTGAGTTTTTCGACTTTACTGGCATATAGAGTATAACATTTACAGCATCATCTTTTAGGATTTGAAATAGCTCAGCTGAAATTCCATCCCTCCACCAGCTTTGTTCATAGTGATGCTTCTTAAGGCCCACTTGACTTCACACTCCAGGATGTCTGGCTGTAGGTGAGTGATCACACCATCATGGTTATCTGGGTTATTAATAGCTCTTTTGTATAGTTCTTCTGTATATTCTTGCCACCTCTTCTTAGTATCTTCTACTTCTGTTAGGTCCATACCATTTCTGTCCTTTATTGTGCTCATCTTTGCATGAAATATTCCCTTGGTATCTCCCATTTTCTTGAAGTGATCTTTTATCTTTCCCATGCTAATTGTTTTCCTCTATTTCTTTGCATTATTTACTTTAAAAAGCTTTCTTATCTCTCCTTGCTATTCTTTGGACTTCTGCATTGAGAAGGATATATCTTTCCTTTTCTCCTTTGCCTTTCACTTCTCTTCTTTACTCAGCTATTTATAAGTCCTCCTCAAACAACCATTTTGCAATTTTGCATTTCTTTTTCTTGGGGATGGTTTTGTTCACTGGCTCCTGTACAATGTTACAAACCTCCAGCCACAGTTCTTCAGGCAATGTGTCTATCATATCTAAACCATTGAATCAGTTTGTCACTTCTACTGTATAATCGTAAGAGACTTGATTTAGTTCATACCTGAATGATCTAGTGGTTTTCCTTACTTTCTTCAATTTAAGTCTGAATTTTGCAATAAGGAGTTCATGATCTGAGCCATAGTCAGCTCCAGGTCTTGTTTTTGTTGACTGTATAGTGCTTCTCCATCTTTGGCTGCAAAGAATATAATTAATCTGCTTTGGGTACTTTTTCCTACCTGGATGCCTTAAGGATTTTCTTTTGTTTTTTCATTGATATGCAGAAATTTCTTGGAAATATGTCTTGGTCAGGGCTTGTTGGGGTGTTGTTTCTGTTGTTCAGTCATTCTTGTCCATCTGTTTGTGACCCCATGGGCTGCAGCATGCCAGTCTTCCCTGTCCATCACCATCTCTCAGAGCTTGCTCAAACTCATGTCCATTGAATCAATGATGCCATCCAACCATCTCATCCTCTGTCATCCCCTTCTCCTCCTGCCTTCAATCTTTCCCAACATTAGGGTCTTTTCCAATAAGTTTGCTCTTCACATCAGGTGGCCAAAGTATCGGAGCTTCAGCTTCAGCATTAGTCCTTCCAATGAATATTCACAGTTGATTTCCTTTAGCATTGACTGATTCCATCTTTTTGTCATCCAAGGACTCTCAAGAGACTTCTCCAGCACCATAGTTTGACAGCATCAGTTCTCTGGTACTCAGCCCTTTTTATTGTCCAGCTCTCAAATCTGTACATGACTACTGGAAAAACCATACCTTTGTCTACATGGACCTTTCTTGGCAAAGTAATGTCTCTGCTTTTTATGTGATGTCTAGGTTTCTGATAGCTTTTCTCCCAAGGAGCATCTTTTAATTTAATGGCTTCAGTCACCATCTGCAGTGATTTTGGAGCCCAAAGAAATGAAGTCTATCACTGTTTCCATTGTTTCCCTATCTATTTGTCATGAAGTGATGGGACCAGATGGCATGTCTTAGTTTTTGGAATGTAGCGTATTAAGCCAGCTTTTTCACGCTCCTCTTTCACTTCTATCAAGAGGCTCTTTAGTTGCTATTCACCCTGTTCCATAAGGATTGTGTCATCTGCATATCTAAGATTCTTGATATTTCTCTTGGCAGTCTTGATTCCAGCTTGTGCTTCCTCCAGCCTGGCATTTTGCATGACGTATTCTGCATATAAGTTAATTAAACAGGGTGACAGTATACAGCTTTGACATACTCCTTTCCCAATATTGAAGCAGTCCGTTGTTCCATGTCTGGTTCTGACTGTTGCTTCTTGATCTGCATACAGGTTTCTCAGGAAGCGGGTAAGGTGGTCTGGTATTCCCATCTCTTTAAGAATTTCCCACAGTTTGCTGTGATTCACACAGTCAAAGGGCTTAGCATAGTCAATGAAGGAGAGATAGTTGTTTTTCTGGAATTCTCTTGCTTTTTCTGTGCTCCAATGGAGTGTTGCCAATGTGACCTCTGGTTCCTCTGTCTTTTCTAAATCTAGCTTGAACATCTTGAAGTTCACAGTTCACATATTCCTGAAGTCTATTTGAAGCCTAGCTTGAAGAATTTTGATCATTACTTTGCTAGCATGTGAAATGAGTGAAATTATGCAGTAGTTTGAACATTCTTTGACATTGCCCTTTTTTGGGACTGGAATGAAAATTGACCTTTCCCAGTCCTGTGGCCACTGCTGAGTTTTCCAAATTTGCTGACACATTGAACGCAGCACTTTAACAGCATCATCTTTTACAATTTGAAATAGCTCAGCTGGAATTCCATCACCTCCACTAGCTTTGTTTGTAGTGATGCTTCCTAAGGCCCACTTGACTTCATACTCTAGTATGTCTGGCTCTAGATGAATGATCATATCATCATGGTAATTCGGGTCATTAAGACCTTTTTTGTATAGTTTTTCTGTGTATTTTTGCCACCTCTTCTTAATATCTTCTGATTCTGTTAGGTCCATGTATTTTCTGTCCTTTATTGTGCCCATCTTTACATGAAATGTTCCCTTGTTATATCTCTAATTTTCTTGAAGAGCTCTCTAGTCTTTCCCATTCTGTTGTTCCTCTATTTCTTTTCATTCACTTAAAAATGCTGTATCTGTCCTTTCTATTCTTTGAAATTCTGCATTCAGATGGGTATATATTTCCTTTCCTCTTTTGCCTTTTGCTTCTCTTTTTTTCTCAGCTATCTTTAAGGCCTCCTCAGACAACCATCTTGCCTTTTTGCATTTCTTGCATTGTTGTGTGAGGTTTTGGTTATTTATTTTTCTGGCATCTTCTTGGAATGTCTTATTCTCCTTTTTTTCAACCCAGGTGATTTTCTGATTTTTTATTTTAAAATTTCCTTCTCATTTTCTTTGTTTTATCTCTATGGGACTCATTTGTTTGCTGCTGAACCTCTATACATCATTTCTTTTCACTTATAACTTTGACTTTTGTTCTTCATTCTTTGAAATTTTCTCAACCTTATCTTCAACTTTTCTGTTGTTTGTATTTTTTCTTAAATTATATACATTTTATTGAAGTACAGTTGACTTACAATGTTTTAGGCTTACATCAAATTGATTCAGTTATACATACACACATATATTATTTTTTAGATTATTTTCCATTATAGGTTATTTCAAGATATATGCTATAGTTCCCTGTCTTATACAGTAAACCTTTGTTGCTTTTTGCACATCTATTTTTTAAATTGAAAATCTAGCATTCTATTCATATTAAGTCAAATAAATGGAATTAAAATGTCATAAATATTTTAGTTAAGCAAATATTCATAAGTTTTATAAAATATATATATTATACAAACTATTTATATATGTGTATGCGAAAGCTTTTCTATTACACTTGATAAAGTGAAAGTGTTGAAAGTGTTAGTAGCTCAGTCATGATTCTTTGCCACCCCATCAGACTCCTCTGCCCATGGAATTCTTCAGACAATACTGGAGTGGATTGCCATTTTCTTCTCCAGGGGAATCTTCCCAACCCAGGACTGAACCTTGGTATCCTGCATTGCAGGCAGATTCTATACCATCTGAGCCACCAGGGAAGCCCACTGCACTTGATAAAGGCTTGAGAAAGAGCATAAAAAAAAAAAAAAAAAAAAAAAAAAAACCGATGGAGAAATTTTAAATTTGAAGACATAAATGAAATGGAAGCACTGACAATGAAATAGAAAAAGTGAAGGTAGATGAAAGTAAAAGATCATAATAATCCAGTTGTTTTTAAACATGACTTCTCATTAGAAACATATCTGGAGCTTTGGAGAAAAAAAAATGCCTGGGCATTTGTATTTTTCAAAAAATTCCAAGATAATTCTGATATGCATCTGGATTTAAAGCAACAAGGGAGAAATGACAAATAACATACATTAAAACTCCCATTAGGTTATCAGCTGACTTTTCAACGGAAACTATAAAAACCAGAAGAGAATGGCACAATATATTTCAAGTGATGAAAGGGGAAAACCTACAACCAAGAATACTCTGCCCAGCAAGAAGCTCACTCACATTTGATGGAGAAATCAAAAGTTCTCCAGACAAGCAAAAGTTAAGAGAATTCAGCACCACCAAACCAGCTTTACAACAAATGCTAAAGGAACTTCTCTAGGCAGGAAACACAAGAGAAGGAAAAGACATACAGAAAATAAAGCCAAAACAATTAAGAAAATGGTAATAGGATCATGAAAAGTGAAGTCGCTCAGTTGTGTCTGACTCTTTGAGGCCCCATGGACTGTAGCCTACCAGGCTCCTCCCTCCATGGGATTCTCTAGGCAAGAGTACTGGACTGGGTTGCCATTTGCCTTCTTCAGGGGATCTTCCTGACCCAGGGATTGAACCCTGGTCTCCCGCATTCCAGGCAGACACTTTAACCTCTGAGCCACCAGGGAAGCCCAATAGGATCATACATATAGATAATTAATTACCTGAAATGTAAATGGATTAAATGCACCAACCAGAAGACATGGACTGACTGGGTGGATGAAAACACGTGTGTAAATGTGCTTTCACTTACCACATCACTCTACTTGACCACCCAAATTGTATGTAATTATTTTATATTGTTAGGTTAATCATGTTACCATTATGGCTTGCAATTGTAATTATCTTTTATTTTTTGTCTGGCTATTGATTGTGAAAACTGATAAACATCCTTTACTATTGTGATTATGTAATTATTACTCACTTAATACCATTGTATCATGATTGGTCAACAGAAGAATAATAAAATTCTATATCACCAAAACTACCATTCAATAGGAAAATTTATAGTCACTTGTTTCTGTAGTCACAATTTTTTTTTCCTGAATTATCTGTCACTTTATTTATTTTTTTTAATTTTATTTTATTTTTAAACTTTACATAATTGTATTAGTTTTGCCAAATATCAAAATTAATCCACCACAGGTATACATGTGTTCCCCATCCTGAGCCCTCCTCCCTCCTCCCTCCCCATACCATCCCTCTGGGTCATCCCAGTGCACTAGCCCCAAGTAGTCACAATTTTATTGCTGATCATTTTTCCTTGTTCTTTGTTTCTGCTTCATAGCATTTGTTCTTATCTTATGGCAGAGCTATCAGTCTATCAATGTCAATTCAAGTGTTGTTGATGAATTCTCCTTTGTTCTTATAATAACACTTGATCTACTAGGGTTGTATTTTTTGTGTTTCATCTGGGTCTTTGTTATTTATGATGTTGGTTTTGACTTTGAAAAGTGGAAGTCTGGGTTTATGATTCTAGACTTCCATGTAAATTTCCTCTGTATACCTCTTTCTTGAGTGGTGAGACTGAATAGAGTCTACATCTGGAGGTTATGTTAACTGTGTAGTTCTGTCTTGGTGTGAGGGGGCAGACAGCTCTCAAGCTGCTAACAATCAAAATTCTAAAAGAAGTGTGCATGGGAGATATTTTCTCTTGGGCAACAACATCCACAACAGAAACCCAAGTTCTCCCCCAAGAGATCTATTCAATTTCTACAGAAATCCCTTCCTCTTTATTTGAGTTTTCTACTTGTGATAGGATGACCATATGTGCAGCTGTATGCATACAGAATTATGGTAATCATGTTAATTCCCTTGTTTTCAGTCTACATTTTGACTCAGGTACTGATTCCACATTTGGAATTTCCCTGTCAAGGGATCCTTGACAGGCCGTCTTCCACTTCCATGCAGACCTTTCATAGCCTGTTTTGTACCGCTTGTTCCCATCTTAATTTTTTTTAAATTATGATAAAATAAATATGCTATAATATTTACTATGTTAACCATTTAAAAATACACAACTCAGTAGTGTCAAGTGCATTCACTTTCTTGTATAACAAATTTTCAGAACATTTTCATCTTGCAAAACTAAAGCTCCATACTTGTTAAACAACTCCTCATTTCCCTTCCTCCAGGTCCCTGAAAAGCCCCATTTTACTTTCTGTTTCTATGAATTTGGTTACTCGTTACCTCATTTATGTGGAATCATACAGTATTTGTCTTTCTGTACTGATTTATTGCACTCAGCATAGTGTCCTCAATGTTTATTCCTATTGTAGCATGTGTTAATACTCCTTCTTTTGAAAGCTTGAATAATATTCCATTGTATGTGTATACCACAATTTATATGTTATTAATCTGTTGATGGAGATGAGTTTCTTTCCTCTTTTGGCTGTTGTGAATAATGCTGCTACATGTATGGGTGTGCAAATATCTCTTTGAGACCTTGCTTTTAATCCTTTTGAATATATAACCAGTGGTGAAATTGCTGAATCATATGTTTACTCCATTTTTAGTTTTTTGAAGAACTGCCACAGTCTTTGCTATAGCTGTTGTACAGTTTTACATTCCTACCAACAGCACACAAAGTTTCAAATTTTTCCCCACCCTTGCCAATTCTTTTCCTCTTCCCTTCCCCTCCTATTCACTTTTCCTCCACTTTCTTCTTCCCTTCCTTCCTTCTCTCTTTCTCTCTCTCTCACACACACATGCTTTCTTTCTCTTTCTTTCTTCTCTCTTACCCCAAAGAGTGTGAAGTGATACCTCATTGTGGTTTTGATTTGCATTTCACTGACTATAGTGATGTTGAGCATTTTTTCATATGTTTGTTAGCCATTTGTATATCTTCTTTCAAGAAATGTCCATTCAAGACCTTTGCCCATTTTTAATAGTTATTTTATTTTTTGTTATTCAGTTGTAGAGCTTTTTATATATTCTGTATATTACTTCTTTAGGTTGCCTTTTCATTCTGCTGATTCTGCCATTTGATGCACAGAAGTTTTAAATTTTGATGTAATCCAATTTATCTTATTACTTTTATTGCCTGTGCTTTTGGTACCATACCCAAGAAACCATTGCCAAGTCTAATGTCATATAGTATTTAGCCTGGGTTTTCTTCTAAGATGTTGATAGTTTTCAGCTTTACATTTAGGTTCTTAATCGAATTTGAGCTACTTTTGTTTATGGTATATAGAAAAGGTCCAACTTTATTCTTTTACATGTGTATGCCCAGTTTTCCTAACATAATATTTGAAGAGACTGTTCTTTCTCCATTGAATTATCTTAGAACCCTTGTCAAAAATCATTGGACATATATATGGGGGTTTATTTCTGGGCTTTCTATTGTATTCTGTGTTTACATGTGTCTTTGGGACAGTATCATACTGTTTTGCTTACTGTTGCTTCTTAATCAATTTTGAAATCAGGAAATGTGAACCCTCTACTTTGTTTCTCTTTTTGAACAGTATTTTGGCTATTTAGTGTTTTTTTTCTTTTTTTGAGATTGCATATGTATTTTGGTGTGAATATTCTGTTTCTGCAAAAATGCAATTGGGATTTTGATAGGAATTGCATTACATCTGTAGTTCACTTTGAATGGTATTGACACATTAACAATATTATGCCTTCCAATTCATGTACACAAGATGCCTTTACATTTATTTGCATCTTCTTTTAACAACGTTATGTAATTTTCAGTTTGTATGTTTTTTCCTTCTTTGGTTAAGTTTCTCCCATTCTAATTTTTCTTAACTTGTTTTTAACTGTGATCCATCCAGAAATTTGTTGAAACCTATCTTTCAATGACTGCTTCACTCACTCATTTCCATTTCTGCTTATTGTTTTAGATTTGTTTTACATTACAGGTCTACATTGCTATTTCCCTGGAGATTTGGGAGTGATGAGAGGTAAATATATGTACCCAGGCTGTCATCATATCAGAATATGGTTTGGCAGGGTAAATATCTGTATAGTTGATCCTTGAACAACGTGGGTTTGAGCTGTATGGGTTCACTTACACTCATTAATTTTTTTCCCACTAAATAGATATTCTGATACTACATGAGCTGCAGCTGATTGAATTCATGGATGCAGAAGCATGACTATGGAGGGCTGACTTTAAAGTCATACACAGATTTTTGACTGCTTGGAAGGGTCAGTGCCTCTGACCCCCAAGTTTTTCAAGACTCAACTGTATTCATATATGTACATGCAGAATACATTCTACCAGCTAGGTGTGAGATATGTAATGTATGTCTATATCTGTATTATATGTATATTGGTATACATATATTGTCATATATACATGTGATAATATATATATATATAATTTCACCATTATATGTGCCATATATGTATCATCACATACATATATGTCTTAGAGGTAATATCATTAAGTAGGCAAATACATGCATCAGCAAAGAGTGAGATATATGTGTCCCATATATACAACATGGATGAATCTTAAAAACATTACTTTAAAGGAAAGAAGCCAGTAATAAACACCGCATATTGTATGAGTCCATTTATATGAAAGCTCAAGATAGGCAAATCAATAAAGACAGAAAGTTGATTGGCTGTGTTGCTAGAGGCTTGGGAAGTGATTGCCAGTGGATATGTGGTTTCTTTTTTGGAGTAATGAAGTGTTCTAAAATTAGACTGTGCTGATATTTGTACAACTTTGTGAATATACTAAAAACATTTAATTGTATACTTTAAATGTATGATTTTAGAAGTATGTGAATTATATCTCAAAGCTGTTAAAAGGAAAAAAATATAGACTAGAGAGAAAATATAGAGTGATGGAATGAAATCCAGAAGACAGAGGGTTTATTCTTGGTTAGAAAATGACACATTTCTTTCACTATAATCAGATGAAAGACATCTCTCAGGCCTATTTTGCATTACTCCTTTTCTTTTTCTGTGAAGACTGTCACTGCTGTTGATTTTAACTGGATTTCATTTATATAAAAATATCTTGTGTATCTCACACCATGTAATTTTCTCATTTATCTGAGTGATAACTTCTGCTGGTGTTCATCAGCACTTTGGACATGAAGTGCTAGATGCAAATCTCCTAAATGACCATACTCTTTCTTAGTCTACAGACAGATCCCAGCATTTACTTCATTATCTTTAATGAAGATATCATTATGCTTTATTTCTGCCTGAAATAATTTTGAGTCATTCCTGCCCATAGCTTAGGGTGTCCAGCTCAATGGAATCTTAGATGAAGCTATCTTAGTTTTTTGGAGATGTATATGTTCTGTTCCCATAATCTAGGAGCTGAGGGTTAAGATGAGTTAGACCTTGGTCTAGAAGCATGGCCACCGCATCTTCCTGAGTTATAAATGTGTTGTGTAATTACTTTCTAGTCAGTAGGCAAGTATGAAAATCTGGGTAATGCCCGGTCACTCATTGCATAAGCCTCTCTTATGACCTAGAGGGATGGAATAGGGGGTAGAAAGGAGGCTCAAGAGGGAGGGGATATATGTATACTTATAGATGATTCACATTGCTGTAGAGCAGAAACTAATACACCATTGTAAAGCAGTTATCCTCCAAATAAAATAAAAAATATAAAAATTTTAAAAGACATTAAAAATATTGCCCAGTCTTTTTTACTGTCAACACCTAGTTTCTGTTTTATTCAGAAATTTGTGGTAAATACTGTGGAAAAGATAATAGATTATTTACAAAAATTAAGGTTAAAAATAGACTCTATCAGATACGTAAGAGCTAATATAATTCAACACAACAGATTCAGGACTAAGAGAAAAGGTATAAAGTACAAGGTACAAAGTGAAGTCTCTCAGTTGTGTCCAACTCTTTGCGATTGCATGGACTGTAGCCTATCAGGCTTCTCCATCTATGGAATTTTCCTGGCAAGAGTACTGGAATGGGTTGCCATTTTCTCTTCCAGGGGATCTTCCCAACCCAGGGATTGAACCTGCATTGCATGTCTCCCGCATTGCAGGCAGACACTTTACCATCTGAGCTACCAGTAAAAGAAATGGTGAAGTCTTTAAATGAGAAGGAAAATGATACCAGATAGCTACCTGAATCTATACAAGGGAATAAAGAACATCAGGGATGGTAGCTGCATAGTACATGAAAATTTCTTTATTACTAGTGGTCGTCTATTTGCTTTACTCTTATTGCCATAATATCTATGCATGCATGCATGCTCAGTCACTTCAGTCGTGTCCAACTCTTCATGGCTCATGGACTGTAGCCCCCTTTCCACGGGATTCCTCTTTCCATGGGAGTATCACAAGAATACTGGAGTGGGTTGCCATTTCCTTCTCTGCCATAGTACCTAATGTTGATGAAATCAACTATTACTGTGAAAGAAACACAAATGGGGAACAATCTGCTGCAGCCATAGCTATGAAATAGCAATTGCTTTCTAAAATGAACCCACATTCATTGCAACAAAATATCAATTATTTATATCATAAGCTCACCTTGAATACCTTCTATTGAAATATTACAGAAGAGTGCACAACTAATAATAATAGCAAATACAGCTCACTGAATTTTCACAAAGAGAGCACAAATGTGTAACCAGCATCCAGATCAAGAAAAGGAATATTATTAATTGTAGAAATTCCTCTTGTACTTCCATCTAATAACTACCTCCTCCTGAGAGGCACCCTGACTTCCAACAACATAAATAGCTTTTGCCTGTTTTTGAATTTTATATAAATGGAATTACACATTATATACTTTAAAAATATGGCTTCTCTCATTTAATCTTATGCTTAACAGATTCATCTATGCTGTCCTATGTAACATTTGTTTATTTTCATTGTGTTGTATTTCATAGTATGATTATACGATTTCTTTATCTATTCCACTACAATGGGTATATGGTTGTTTTCATATTTTGGCTATTGTGAATGGCACTTTTACATATATACTTCTATGTGTCTTTTGATGAATACATATTTGCATTTCTATTGACTATATGCCTTGCAGTGTAGTAAGATAATCAGTTCAATTCATCTTTCAGTGATGTCTGACTTTTTGTGACTTCATGGACTATAGCACGTCAGACTTCCCTGTCCATCACCAACTCCCAGAGCCTGCCCAAACTCATGTCCATTGAGTCAGTGATGCCATCAAATCATCTCATCCTCTCTTGCCCCCTTCTCATCTTGCCTTCAGTCTTTCCCAGCATCAGGGTCTTTTCCAATGAGTCAGCTCTTCACACCAGTTGGCCAAAGTATTGGAGCTTCAGCTTTAGCATCGGTCCTTCCAGTGAATATTTAGGACTGATTTCCTTTAGGATTGACTGGTTTGATCTCCTTGCAGCCCAAGGGACTCTCAAGAGTTTTCTCCAAAAATCACAGTTCAAAAGCATCAATTCTTCGGCACTCAGGCTTCTTTATGGCCCACCTCTCACAACCATACATGACTACTGGAAAAACCGCAGCTTTGACTAGATGGACCTTTGTTGGCAAAGTAATGTCTATGCTTTTTAATATGATGTCTAGGTTTCTCATAACTTTTCTCCCAAGGAGCAAGAGTCTTTTAATATAATGGCTGCAGTCAACATCTGCAGTGATTTTGGAGCCCAGAAAAACAGTCTATCACTGTTTCCATTGTTTCTCCATCTATTTGCCATGAAGTTTATTGACTATGCCAAAGCCTTTGACTCTGTGGATCACAATAAACTGTGAAAAATTCTGAAAGAAATGGGAATACCAGACCACCCGATCTGCCTCTTGAGAAATTTGTGTGCAGGTCAGGAAGCAACAGTTAAAACTGGACATGGAACAACAGACTGGTTCCAAATAGGAAAAGGAGTTTGTCAATGCTGTATA
This sequence comes from Bos indicus, assembly GCF_029378745.1. NCBI lineage: Eukaryota > Metazoa > Chordata > Mammalia > Artiodactyla > Bovidae > Bos > Bos indicus. The sequence goes on from NC_091772.1 coordinate 48,899,568, forward strand.
TTGTCACCCTGTTTATTTAACTTATATGCAGAGTACATCATAAGAAACGCTGGACTGGAAGAAACACAAGCTGGAATCAAGATTGCCAGGAGAACTATCAATAACCTCAGATGTGCAGATGACACCACCCTTATGGAAGAAAGTGAAGAGGAACTAAAAAGCCTCCTGATGAAAGTGAAAGTGGAAAGTGAAAAAGTTTGCTTAAAGCTCAACATTCAGAAAACGAAGATCATGGCATCCGGTCCCATCACTTCATGGGAAATAGATGGGGAAACAGTGGAAACAGTGTCAGACTTTGTTTTTCTGGGCTCCAAAAATCACTACAGATGGTGACTGCAGCCATGAAATTAAAAGACACTTACTCCTCGGAAGGAAAGTTCTGACCAACCTAGATAGCATATTCAAAAGCAGACACATTACTTTGCCAACAAAGGTTCGTCTAGTCAAGGCTATGGTTTTTCCTGTGGTCATGTATGGATGTGAGAGTTGGACTGTGAAGAAGGCTGAGCGCCGAAGAATTGATGCTTTTGAACTGGGTGTTGGAGAAGACTCTTGAGAGTCCCTTGGACTGCAAGGAGATCCAACCAGTCCATTCTGAAGGAGATCAGCCCTGGGATTTCTTTGGAAGGAATGATGCTAAAGCTGAAACTCCAGTACTTTGGCCACCTCATGTGAAGAGTTGACTCATTGGAAAAGACTCTGATGCTGGGGGGGACTGGGAGCAAGAGGAGAAGGGGACGACAGAGGATGAGATGGCTTGATGGCATCACTGACTTGATGGACGTGAGTTTGAGTGAACTCCGGGAGTTGGTGATGGACAGGGAGGCCTGGCGTGCTACGATTCATGCGGTCACAAAGAGTCAGACACGACTGAGCGACTGATCTGATCTGAAATGATGGGATCAGATGCCATGATCTTAGTTTTTTTGAATGTTGAATTTTAAGCGAATTTTTTCACTATCTTCTTTTACTTTCATCAAGAAGCTCTTCAGTTCCTGTTTGCTTTCTCCCATGAGGGCAGTGTCATCCACATATCTGAGGTTATAGATAATTATCTGGCAATCTTGATTCCAGTTTGTGCTTCATCCAACCCAGCACTTCTCATGATGTACTCTGCATATAAGTAAGCAGGGTGACAATATACAGCCCTGATGTATTCCTTTCCCAGTTTGGAACAAGTCCATTGTTCCATGTCTGGTTCTAACTGTGGCTTTTTGACCTGCGTACAGATTTCTAAGGAGGCAGGTAAGGTGGTCTGGTATTCCCATCTCTTGAAGAATTTTTCACAGTTTTTTGTGATCCACACAATGGTTTTAGCATAGTAGTGAAGAAGAAATAGATGTGTTTTTTTTTTCTGGAATTTCTCTTCTTTTATTCTATGATCCAACAGATGTTGGCGATTTGATCTCTGGTTCCTCTACCTTTTCTAAATCCATCTTGAACATCTGGAAGTTCTCAGTTCATTTACTGTTGAAGCCTCACTTGGAGAATTTTGAGCATTACTTTGCTAGCATGTCATGTGTTGTGATGCAGTGTGATGTGAAAGTTGCTCAGTCGAGTCAGACTCTTCCGACACCATGGACTATACATCTCATGGAATTCTCTAGGCCAGAATACTGGAATGGATAGCCTTTCCCTTTTCCAGGGGATCTTCCTAACCCAGGAATCAAAGCCAGGTCCCATACATTAGCTTCCCTTGTGGCTCAGCTGGTAAAGAATCTGAGTGCAATGCAGGAAACCTGGGTTCAATTCCTGTGTTGGGAAGATCCCTTGGAGAAGGGAAAGGCAACCCACTCTAGTATTCTGGCCTGGAGAATTCCAGGGGCCACAAAGAGTTGGACATGACTGCTGACGTGTGAGAGAATGCAATTGTGCAGTAGTTTGTCTTTCTTTGGGATTGGGATGAAATCTTTTTTCCAGTCCCGTGGCAACTGCAGAGCTTTCCAAATTTGCTGGCCTATTGAGTATAACATTTAACAGCATCATCTTTTAGGATTTGAAATAGCTCAACTGGAATTCCATCACCTCCACTAGCTTTGTTTGTAGAGATGCTTCTTCCTAAGACCCACTTGACTTCACACTCCAGGATGACTTGCTGTAAGTGAGTGATCACACCATCGTGGTTATCTGGGTCATCAACATCTCTTTTGTATAGCTCTTCTGTGAATTCTTGCCACCTCTTCTTAATCTCTTCGGCTTCTGCTGGGTTCATATTGCTTCTTTCCTTAATTGTGTCCATCTTTGCACAAAATCTTCCCTTTGCATTTCTGATTTTCTTGAAGAGATCTCTAGTCTTTCCCACTCTACTGTTTTCCTCTATTTCTTTGCATTGATCACTTAGGAAGTCTTTCTTATCTCTCCTTGCTATTTTTTGGAACTCTGCATTCAGATGGATATATCTTTCCTTTTCTCCTTTTCCTTTCACTTCTTTTCTTTTCTGAGCTATTTGTAAGGCCTCCTCAGACAACCATTTTGTATTTTTGCATTTTTTTCCCCTTGGGGATGACTTTGCTCACCGGATTTTGTACAATGTTACAAACCTCCATCCATAGTTCTTCAGGCACTCTGTCTGTCATATAACCCCTTGAATCCATTTGTCACATCCGCTGTATAATTGTAAGGGATTTGATTTAGGTCATACCTGAATGGTCTTGACAGATCAGATGTCATAGCTTGGAGTAGATCTCTTTGGACTGCACGGAGATCAAACCAGTCAATCTTAAAGGAAATCAGTCCTGAATATTCATTGGAAGGACTGAAGCTGAAGCTGAAACTCCAATACTTTGTACACCTGATGCGAAGAGCTGACTTATTGGAAAAGACCCTGATGGTGGGAAAGACTGAAGGCAAGAGGAGAAAGGGATGATAGAGGATAAGATGGTTGGATGGCCTCACTGACTCGATGGACATAAGTTTGAGCAAGCTCTGGGAGTTGGTGATGGACAGGGAAGGCTGGTGTGCTGTAATCTATGGGTTGCAAAGAATCGGACACAACTGAGTGACCGAACTGAACTAAATGGTCTAGTGGTTTTCCCTACTTTTTTCAACTTAAGTCTGAATTTTGCAATAAGGAGTTCCTCATCTGAGCCACAGTCCACTCCCAGCCTTGACTTTGCTGACTGTCTAGAGCATCTCCATCTTCAGCTGCAAAGAATCATTCTGATTTTGGTATTGACCATCTGGTGAGGTCCATGTGCAGAGTCATCTCTTGTGTTGTTGGAAGAGGGTGTTTGCTGTGACCAGTGCATTCTTTTGGCAAAATCTGTTAGCCTTTGTCCTGCTTCATTTTGTATTCCAAGGCCAAACTTACATGTTTCCCAAAAGATTGTACCAACAGCCATATCGGCTATACATAAAATTTACATAAGGCATATATATATGATATGTATAGGCTGTTGTTGTTCAGTTGCTAAGTCATGTCCAACTCTTTGTGACCCCATGGACTTTAATGGGCCAGGCTGCTCTATCCTCTACTTTCTCCCAGCATTTGTTCAAATTCATGTCCATTGAGCCAGTCATGCTAACCATCTAAATCTCTGCTGCCACCTTCTCCTATTGCCTTCAGTCTTTCCCTACATCAGGGTTTTTTGAATGAGTCAGCTCTTTGCATCAGCTGGCCAAAGTATTGCAGCTTCAGCATCAGTCCTTCCAGTGAATATACAGGACGGATTTTCTTTAGGATCGACTGGTTTGATCTTCTTGCAGTCCAGGGGAATCTCAAGAGTCTCCTCCAACACCACAGTTCAAAAGCATCAATTCTTTGGTGCTCAGCTTTCTTTATGGTCCAACTCTCATATCCATACCTGATTACTGGAAAAACTGTAGCTTTGACCGTATGTACCTTTGTCAGCAAAGTGATGTCTGTACTTTTTAATGTACGGTCAAGGTTTGTGATAGCTTTCCTTCCAAGGAGCAAGTGTCTTTTAATTTCATGGCTTCAGTCACCACCTGCAATGATTTAGAGCCCAAGACAATAAAATTTATCACTGCCTCCACTATTTCCCCATTTATTTTGAGTTTCAAGCCAGGTTTTTCACTCTCCTCTTTCACTCTCATCAAAAGGCACTTTAGTTCCTCTTCACTTTCTGCCATTAGGGTGGGATCATCTGCATATCTGAGGTTCTTGATATTTCTTCCATCAATCTTGATTCCAGCTGTGATTTATCCAGCCCATTATTTCTCATGATATACTCTGCATATAATTTAAATATGCAGGGTGACATTGTATAGCCTTGTCATACTTTCCCAATTTTGAACCAGTCAGCTGTTCCATATCCTGATCTAACTGTTGCTTCTTTGCCCACATACCAGCTTCTCAGGAGACAGGTAAGGTGGTCTGTTAAACTCATATCTTTAAGAATTTTCCACAAATTGTTGTGATTCACACATTCAAAGACTTTAACATAGTCAATGAAACAATGGTAGGTGTTTTTCTGGAATTCCCTTGCTTTCTCCACAATTGAATAAATGTTGGCAATTTGATCTCTGGTTCCTCTGCCTGTTTTAAACCCAGCTTGTACATCTAGAAGTTCTCGATTCATGTACTGCCAAAGCCTAATTTGACCTTCCTAGCATGTGAACTGAATGCAATTGTATGGTAGTTTGAACATTCTTTGCCATTGCCTTTCTTTGGAATTGGAATGAAAACTGACATTTTCCACTCCTGTGGCCATTGCTCAGTTTTCTAAATTTGCTGGCATATTGATTGCAACACTTTATCAGCATCATCTTTTATGGTTTTAATTAGTTCAGCTGTAATCCTGTCACCTCCACTAGCTTTGTTTGTTGTTATGCTTCCTAAAGCCCACTTGACTTCACATTCCAGGATGTGTAGCTCTAGGTGAGTGACCACACCATCATGCTTAGCCCAGTCATTAAGACCTTTTTTGTATAGTTCTTCTGTGTGTACTTGCCACCTCTTCTTAATCTCTTCAGCTTTTGTTCAGTTCAGTTCAGTCACTCAGTCATGTCCAACTCTTTGCGACTCCATGGACTGCAGCATGCCAGACTTCCCTGTCCATCACCAACTCCCAGAGCTTGCTCAAACTCATGCCCATTGAGTCGGTGATGCCATCCAACCATCTCATCCTCTGTCCCCCACTTCTCTTCCTGTTCTGTTCGGCTTCTGTTAGGACATTACTATTTCTGTCCTTTATTGTACCCATCTTTGCATGAAATGTTCTCTTAATATCTCCAGTTTTCTTGAAGAGATCTTTAGTGTTTCCCATTCTCTTTGTTTCCCCTATTTCTTTGCATTGTTCGTTTAAGAAGGCCTTCTTATCTCTCCTGGCTATTCTTTGGAACTCTGCATTCAGTTGGGTATATCTTTCCTTTTCTCCTTTGCCTTTCACTTCTCTTCTTTCCTTATCGCTTTGTAAAACTTCCTCAGACAACCACTTTACCTTCCTGCATTTCTTTTTCTTGGAGATGGTTTTGGTCACTGCCTCCTGTATGAACCCCTATCCATAGTTCTTCAGGCACTCTTTGTACCAGATCTAACCCCTTGAAATATTCATCAGTTCAGTTCAGTTCAGTCGCTCAGTTGTGTCCAACTCTTTGCGATTCCATGAGTCACAGCACGCCAGGCCTCCCTATCCATCACCAACTCCCGGAGTTCACTCAGACTCACGTCCATCGAGTCAGTGATGCCATCCAGCCATCTCATCCTCTGTCGTCCCCTTCTCCTCCTGCCCCCAATCCCTCCCAGCATCAGGGTCTTTTCCAACGAGTCAACTCTTCGCATGAGGTGGCCAAAGTACTGCAGTTTCAGCTTTAGCATCATTCCTTCCAAAGAATACCTGGCACCAATCTCCTTTAGGATGGACTGGTTGGATCTCCTTGAAGTCCAATGGACTTTCAAGAGTCTTCTCCAACACCACAGTTCAAAAACATCAATTCTTTGGTGCTCAGCTTTCTTCACAGTCCAACTCTCATATCCATACATGACCACAGGAAAAACCATAGCCTTGTCTCTGCTTTTGAATATGCTATCTAGGTTGGTCATAACTTTCCTTCCAAGGAGTAAGCGTCTTCTAATCTCATGGCTGCAGTCACCATCTGCAGTGATTTTGGAGCCCCAAAAAATAAAGTCTGACGCTGTTTCCACTGTTTCCCCATCTATTTGTCATGAAGTGATGGTACCAGATGCCATGATCTTAGTTTTCTGAATTTTGAGCTTTAAGCCAACTTTTTCACTCTCCACTTTCACTTTCATCAAGAGGCTTTTTAGTTCCTCTTCACTTTCTGCCATAAGGGTGGTGTCATCTGCATATAAGAGGTTATTGATATTTCTCCCGGCAATCTTGATTCCAGCTTGTGCTTCTTCCAGCCCAGCATTTCTCATGATGTACTCTGCATATAAGTTAAATAAATAGGGTGACAATATACAGCCTTGACATACTCCTTTTCCTATTTGGAACCAGTCTGTTGCTCCATGTCCATTTCTAACTGTTGATTCCTGACCTGCATATAGGCTTCTCAAGAGGCAGGTCAGGTGGTCTGGTATTCCCATTTCTTTCAGAATTTTCCACAGTTTATTGTGATCCACACAGTCAAAGGCTTTGGTATAGGCAATAAAGCAGAAATAGATGTTTTTCAGGAACTCTCTTGCTTTTCCCACAATCCAGTGGATGTTGCCAATTTGATCTCTGGTTCCTCTGCCTTTTCTAAAACCAGCTCGAACATCAGGAAGTTCATGGTTCACATATTGCTGAAGCCTGGCTTGGAGAATTTTGAGCGTTACTTTACTAACACGTGAGATAAGTGCAATTAAGCATTCTTTGGCATTGCCTTTCTTTGGGATTAGAATGAAAACTGACCTTTTCCAGTCCTGTGGCCACTGCTGAGTTTTCTAAATTTGCTGGCATATTGAGTGCAGCACTTTCACAGCATCATCTTTCAGGATTTGAAACAGCTCAACTGAAATTCCATCACCTCCACTAGCTTTCTTCATAGTGATGTTTTCTAAGGCCCACTTGACTTCAGATTCCAGGATGTCTGGCTCTAGGTGAGTGATCACACCATCGTGAAATATTCATGAACCCCACTGTAAAACCATAAGGGATTTAATTTAAGTTGTACCTGAGTGGCCTAGTGGTTTTCCCTGCTTTTTCCAATTTAAGTCTGAATTTTGCAAAACAAAACTCATGATCTAACCCATGGTCAGATCCAGGTCTTGTGTTTGTTGACTGTAAAAGTTTCTGCATCTTCAGTTGCAAAGAACATAATGAATCTGATTTTAGTATTGATATCTTGTGATGTCCATGTGTAGAGTCATCTCTTGTGTTGTTGGTGTAGGTATATAATTTATGTTTTGCCCCATTCTATTATTTGCTTTTTCATTTTCTTAATAGAGTCTTTTGACAAGCAGGTGTTTTAAATTTTAATGCATGCTCATTTATTAATTTTTCCTTTACTCTTAAAAGTTCAGGAGACAAAGTGAATAAATACATTGATGTGGTTGCTAAAATAGTTAATAGTATTCAAAGCATCCTTACTAAAAGTATTAATACAAAGTGAGTGACACTCCCACTCTTCTATATGATATCGTACCTTACAGAGATAAATGAATTTCTTTTTTGATCAGTACCTTGTATGAAAGTTTTGGAACGATTAGAGTATGTTTCAGGAAAGGATATTTAGGACATTCAGAATTCTAAAATAATTTCAAAGCTTGATCTCTGAGATGGACATTAAAAGATATGGTGAAATTTAGGTGAAAACACTACACAATAGGTGTGTGGAAGTATTGCCTTGAAAACAAAATTCAACATGTTCTTTATCACTGCAAGAGGATTAACAGGTCCTAAGGGCTGAAAATGTCAAGGATATCAATTTCAACTTGTCAAGGAGCATTCAGTCTTGTGACAGTGGTTCAAAAATGGAAGGTAAATGGAGATATTTCTACCCATGAGTAGTGTTAAAGGGATTATGGTATTGATTGGAAAATCGCCTAAAGGAAATTATCCTTTCCTGAATGGTGTATCTTCTTAGATCCTAGCATATGTTGAGTTTCCCAGGAAGCAAATGCTGATTGGAAGAGAAGGAAGCAGGAATGGGCAGAGGAGGAGTTACAAGTAATGCAGACCCAATAATAGCCTTGGCCAATCCTTCAGGGAACTCTGTAGCTAGCAAGGCCATTCAGAGTTGTACCAAATTGAATGGAGATGGTCAGGCCCTTATCCTCCCATATTGATTATTCATTGGTTGTGAGCTTCTCTGAGAAGGATTGTGACCTTAGGGCAGCTTTCTGAAACTGAAGCAATTTCTAAAGGTCCTGAGAGCTGAAGACCCCTAATGGCCACATTCCCAAGACCTGGATAACAAGTCTTTCCTTGAAGTAAGATCACATTATGTAGAGCAGTAAATTATAAAGCTTTTCACAAATTGTTTTATATATATTTATTTAAAATTTATGATCTTCATTTGATTTGTCATATCCATATGGTTTAACTTGTTTCACCACAAATATCAACTTGACCACCATTCCAAGAATAGTAGCAATGTCTCCAGAAGCCATCTACATCTTGCACCTCTCCTTGTGGTCAGACATTCCTCCCTCCATGAACTGTTCAGCTGCCCCCTCAACCATATATGTCACTCAACCAGAAAGTCCTGGCCATTACTCATCAGTGTGGAAGTCCACCTGTTGCTGGAGCTCACACATAAAAAATTGAGGCTCTGTGCGATTTTTGCCCAAAATCAATATGTGCAGTCTCTGATCTAATTTCATTTGAAAAATAATGGTATTCTTGCTTTGGGAATCCATGAATATTCTTGCCCATGAACAGTATGTAAAGGCAAAAAGATATGACACTGAAAGATGAGCCCCCCCAGGTTGGTAGGTGTCCAATATGCTAGTGGGGAAGAGTGGAGAAATAGCTCAAGAAAGAATGAAGATGCTGAATGAAAGCAGAAATGACATTCAGTTGTGGATGTGTCTGGTGGTGAAAGTAAAGTCTGGTCCTATAAAGAACAATACTACATAGAAAACTGGAATGTTAGCTTCATGAATCAAGGTAAACTGGACATGGTCAAACAGGAGATGGCAAGAGTGAACATCAACGTTTTAGGAATCAGTGAACTAAAATGGATGGGAATGGGCAAATTTAATTCAGATGACCATTATATCTACTATTGTGAGCAAGAATCTCTTAGAAGAAATCGAATAGCTTTTATAATCAATGAAAGAGTCTGAAATTCAATACTTGGTTGCAGTCTCAAAAACAACAGAATGATCTTGCTTTGTTTCCAAAGGTAAATCACTCAATATCACAGTAATCCAAGTCTATACTTCAACCACTAATGCTGAAGAAGCTGAAGTCCAACGGTTCCATAAGTACTACAAGATCTTCCAGAACTAATACCAAAAGAAGATGTCCTTTTCATTACAGGGGATTAGAAAGCAAAAGCAGGATGTCAAGAGATACTTGGAATAGCAGACAAGTTTGGCCTTGGAGTACAAATGAAGCAGGGCAAAGGCTAACAGTTTTGCCAAGAAAATGCACTGGTCATAGTATACATCATCTTCCGACAACACAAGAGATGACCAGATGGTTAATACTGAAATCAGATTGATTATATTCTTTGCAGTTGAAGATGGAGAAACTGTATACAGTCAGAAAAAAAACAAGACCAGGAGCTGACTGGCTCAGATCATGAGCCCCTTATTGCAAAATACAAACTTAAATTGAAGAAAGTAGTGAAAACCATAAGCCATTCAGGTATGACCTAAATCAAATCCCTTACAATTATACAGTGGAAGTGACAAACAGATTCAAGAGATTAGATCTGGTAGAGAAAGCGCCTGAAGAACTATGGACAGAGGTCCATTTTACAGGAGGCAGTGATCAAAATTGAAATTCAAGAAGGCAAAGTGGTTGTCTAAGGAGGACTTACAAATAGCTGAGAGAAGAAGGAAGTGAGAGGCAAAGGGGAAAAGGAAAGATATATCCATCTGAATGCAGAGTTCCAAAGAATAGCAAGGAGAGATAAGAAAGTCTTTCTAAGTGAACAATGCAAAGAAATAGAGGAAAACAATAGAATGGGAAAGACTAGTGATCTCTACAAGAAAATTAGATATACAAAGGGAACATTTCCTGCAAAAATGGGAACAATAAAGGACAGAAACACTAAGGACCTAACAGAAGCCAAAGAGATTAAGAGGCGGCAAGAATACACAGAAGAACTATACAAAAAAAGGTCTTAATGAACTGGATAACCATGACAGCTTGGTCACTCACCTAGAACAAGACATACTGGAGCGTGAAGTCAAGTGGACCTTAGGAAGCATTATGATGAACAAAGCTAGTGGAGGTGATGGAATTCCAGTTGAGCATTTCAAATCCTGAAAGTTCATGCTATGAAAGTGCTGTACTCAATACAAATTTGGAAAACTCAGCAATGGCCACAGGACTTGAAAATGTCAGTTTTCATTGCAGTTCCAAAGAAGGGCAATGTCAAAGAATGTTCAAACTACCACACAATTGTGCTCAGTACCATTCTAGGACGGTATTGCTCAAAAATCCTTCAAGCTAGGCTTCAAGAGTATGTGAACCAAGAACTTCCAGATGTACAAGTTGGATTTTGAAGAGGCAGAGGAACCAGAGATCAAATCGCCAACATCCACTGGACCATAGAAAAAGCACAAGAATTCCAGAAAAACATCTATTTCTGCTTCATTGACTATGCTAAAGCCTTTAACTGTGTGGATCACAACAAACTATGGGAAATTCTGAAATAGATGAGAGTATCAGACCACCTTATCTGCCTCCTGAGAAATCTTTATGCAGATCAAGAAGCAACAATTAGAATCAGACATGGAACAACAGACTGGTTCCAAATTGGAAAGAAGTACGTCAAGGCTGGATATAGTCACCCTGCTTATTTAACTTATATGCAGAGTACATCATGCGAAATGCCAGGCTGGATAAAGCACAAGGTTGAATCAAGATTGCCGGGAGAAATGTCAACAACCTGAGATTTGCAGATGACACCACCCTAATGGCAGAAAGTGAAGAGGAATTAAAAAGCCTCTCAATGAAAGTGAAAGAGGAGAGTGAAAAAGTTGGCTTAAAGCTCAACATTCAAAAAACGAAGATCATGGCATATAGTCTCATAATTTCATTGCAAATAGATTGGGAAACAATGGAAATAATGACAGACTTTATTTTCTTGGGCTTCAGAATCATTGTAGAAGGTGAGTGCAGCCATGAAATTAATAAACACTTGCTCCTTGGGAGAAAAGCTATCACAAGTCTAGACAGCATATTAATTAGCAAAGACTTCACTTTGCTGACAAAGGCCTGTATAGTCAAAGCTATGGCTTTTTCCAGTAGTCATGTACAGATGTGAGTGTTGGACCATAAGAAAGGCTGAGCACTGAAGAATTGACACTTTTGAACTGTGATGCTGGAGAAGACTCTTGAGAGTCCCTTGGGCTGCAAGGAGATCAAACCAGTCAATTCTAAAGGAAATCAACCCTGAATATTCATTGGAAGGACTGATGCTGAAGCTGAAGCTCCAGTCTTTTGACCACTTGGTGTGAAGAGCTGACACATTGGAAAAGACCCTGATGCTGGGAAATATTGAGGGCATGAGGATAAGGGGATGACAGAGAATGAGATGGTATCATTGACTCAACGGACATGAATTTGAACAAACTCTGAGAGATGGTGAAGGACAGGGAATCCTGGCAAGCTTCAGTCCATGGGTTTTCAAAGAGCTGGTTGCTACTGAGAAACTAAACAACAATAACAACAAAGCAGGTTTCATGCCTACTGGGATATGGCCTTCTGGGACCCTCAATGCTACTTTCACAAAAAATGAACTGTCTACAGAATTCTGTCTTACATGGAACCCTAATTCTCAGGAGCAACAAGAGCCACATGTTGAAAAGATTCCTGGGAAATAAGAAAATCAAATATTTAAGTAAAAATGTATTTCATATTTAAACTGCTGTTTCAGGTATCAGAATATGCTTAGATATAACTACTTCTTTAGTTACAAAGGGGATTGGGGGAGCTTGGGACATGTGTCCAGAGGTTGAACCTCCAGAACACTTGCTGAATCATTTTAGCTCATTGGTAAATGAATTGGGAGAGGACAGTAAAGAAATAGGATGAATATATTTTAACAGTACTATTTATTTCAATATTTTGCTTATTTGAATAGTTGGGTGTTATTTAGGGAGAGGATAGGTCAAAAATAGTCAGATTTTGCTTCGGTAGCTTTGGTAGCAAGTGTTTCGGAGAAGGCAAAATCCCATGGATGGAGGAGTCTGGTGGGCTGCAGTCCATGGGGTCGCTGAGGGTCGGACACGACTGAGCGACTTCACTTTCACTTTTCACTTTCATGTATTGGAGAAGGAAATGGCAACCCACTCCAGTGTTCTTGCCTGGAGAATCCCAGGGACAGGGGAGCCTGGTGGGCTGCCATCGCTGGGGTCGCACAGAGTCGGACACAACTGTAGTGACTTAGCAGCAGCAGCAGCAGCAGCAAGTGTTTCATGAGGGCATAGCGGGCATGGGCAATCAGGTTGTAGGTGGTACATTTTCCCTGGGTCTCTTCAGCATTCCTAGGCTCTCTGAATTATTGCTACCAAGCTCACCACTAAAAGAGGGGTTGATCTATTTTTTTTATAAGTTCTATTTACTTGGCTTGATTATGTAGAAACTGGTCATTAGTCTTTGGGACAGGCGTCTCTAGGTTAACCGCTGGGATGTGGTCATCTTAGAACATCCCTGGGGAGAATACTCTGATGTTCCCCAAACATACCCCTTCAGGAGTGGGAAACTTGCTCCTTGGCTTCTGGGATTTAGCAAAAAAGTACCCTTAGTATCTCTCCCAGGTCTGATCTGATCCTCATCCAAAGGCAGACTGCATCCAGTGGGGGAAATATGGGCCCAGACACCTCACTCAAGGTCACCTAAGCTCCTGAGATCCCCAAAGTCTGAGACCTCTGTCAGAACATGAAATTTGCAGCTCAGTTTCTCCTCTGTTCAATCCTGTTTCCTTCTCCTTCTTCTAATGTGTGAATCCAAAGAGCTATCCAAAGTTTCCTAAAAGTGGAAACAAAACAATGATGCTTATTTGTAAAGTATCTGAAAAACAGCCCATCTAGTAGCCATGGTATGGTAATGATGCTTTTACGGCTATCAGCTTGGAAGTCAAACTTGCTGGCCTCAAATCCTGGTTCTCTTATTTGTTCACTATGGGATTTTGGTTGATAACTTAATCTCTTGAAATGTTAGTTTACTTTTCTGTAAAATGGATATAGTATGTGCAACCAACCTCTTAGGGGTGCTGCAGATGGGGTCCCACAAGAAGCAGACTGATACAAAGTGTAATCTGTAAGATGCTATTAGGAAGGAAAGGTGGGGGACACAAAGAAAAAAAGATCCAGATCATGGCATAATGTTTAAGAAGAGCTGGACCATGTGGCCTTCCAGCTTGATGAAGAAAATGTTACAAAGATGGTCATAGGAAAAGTCAGGTTAAAAGCAGATGGGATAAACTAATAGATGATTCTATTCAGTGGGGAAAAACATGTATTTTCTTTTTTTATTATACTCCATCCGCTTCCAAAACTAAGTGGATGTGGCTTATGAATTTGAGCATAATACGTGCAAAGACAATTTTTTTCTAAAGGAAAAATAAAAATTCAAGAAGAAAAGTATAGATATTTCAAACACCAGAAGTGAAAACTCATTTTATCTCATTTGATTAACAAACTATACCATTTTCTGGTATACCATTTCTGGAAAATAAACTTATTTTCTTGGAATTTAAGAAAAAATTGATCATGTGTGTTACTTTATATCTTAAAGTTGTTACAAAAAACCTATAATATTTGACTGGATGTTTTTATTTACTCTCTATTAAACCTGAGGACATAACATTACATATTTTTTCATTAAGGGTATTTTTACGTGAATCTTAGAAAATATGGTTCATTTACTTTTCTTAATCTTACACTGCTAACATAACTAAGGGATAATGTTCACTGAATATAGAGCCATGATTCTCAACCCTGGTTGTACCTTACAGTCATTGGGGAGCTTTAAAATCTCTGATGCCTACACGGCATCCTGGATCAATTACATCAGGATTTCGGCTGGGAGACCAGGCACTTTCTTAAAGCTTCCTGGATGATCCAGTGTGAAGTCAAGGTTAAAAACCACTGATATAAAGATGGAGCGAGTAGTTACTGTGCTCATTAGTCTGCCCTTTTAAATATTTTTTTCTCAGTGGAACTTTTGATAAATGCTGAGTTGCAATCATGTAATATACCAATAAGTACATAAAGTATAGTATTATGGGAAATTGATTAAATATCTGAAGCCAGTAAAGCAGGCCCAGGGATGACTAAATCTAAGAGGCTGTATGGTAAATTAGTGGGGGATTTATTTATTATTTCTAGGTTAACAAAGAAGTCGATCAATTACTCATATTTCCAGGGGCCAAAGCCTGTGACCAAGTTACTTTCCTCAGTAGTTTGCCTTAGAATGGCAGGTTAGTTAAGGATGAAGAAAATTTCATGGGGTTGATGGCCTTAAATATCTGGGAACACTAGCCTGATTCAAGAGATGTTCTGGGTTCTAAAACTGCAATTCTCCAAAAGACTGGAGACTTTGGTTGAAGTTCCCAGAATTAACATGAAATGTGACTTCATGAATTGAAATGTGTTTGTAAATGACTTGTAAAGAATAGTTTCATTCTTCACTAATTTGAGGCTGTGGCCTTACGTCTTATCAGAAGATCTAAGACCCAGATGGAATTGCAAATCTTTCCAAGGCCTTTCATTCCTTTCTCCTGTGTAGGAGCAAGCTCTGAAAGGCTTATAGCTCTCCTCTATTTCTGGGCCTTTCTGAGTCACTTTAGATCCTATAATTCACCTTGGCTATAAGCCACTCCAGTGTTCTTGCCTGGAGAATCCCAGGGACGGGGGTGCCTGGTGGGCTGTCATCTCTGGGGTCGCACAGAGTCGGACAGGACGGAAGCGACTTAGCAGCAGCAGCATAAGCCACTACTCTTTTCACCGCTGTACTATTGGGGTCATACACAGGAAAACTTAGCTGAGAAACAGGCATAATCTGGCATCAAAATGTTTAATAAGGTACTTTATATTCAAGAAGTTATACATAAAATAATTAATAAAATGCTCAACAAACACAGTTTAGGGAAAGAGAATTGTAGTATCAAATATGATAACTAGAGTTTTTCTAATCTGCGTTCAACTAAAAATTTGATAGTGTTTACAAGGCTCTGATGATATCCACTGACAAGAGGATTAAATGATGCTAATTATCTAGTTTTGTGTAACATGTAAGTCACCCTCCACTTGAAATGTGACTAGGCTGAATTATAACTAGGTAAATATACACAGGGTTTAAAAAAGTATGAAAATGGGAATGTAAAATGCTATTCATTTAATATCGATGACACAACTGATTTTAGATATAAGGATTAAATGAAATCTATTGTTAAAATTAATTTTATGTATCTCTTTTTACTTTTTATAAACAAAATACAATTAATAGAAAACTTAAAATTGCATATGTATCTCACATTTGTCCCTTGGGCTATGCTGCTTCTGTTTGACAGTGCTGTTCTAGAGCTCCATCTTAGATATACTTTTAAAAATAGGAAGAATTAAGCCTCATAAAGATTATATTTTCTGGAAACCACCTTGTCTTTTGCTTTTCATACATTTGTGTTGGTGGACACCATGACATGAAATTCTGCTCTTGAACTTCTTCTATCTTAGAATCATGTTAGTTTGGGGCTTTAGAAATGAAACATCCTTGAATAAAGACCATTATGGGTCTTTCATGAAATAAAACTCTTTACTGTGAGCAATATAATTGCTAAAGTTTACAAGACAGATTGTTGTTGTCCAATTTTTTTTTTCTTCTTTCAGTGAAGACACTTTTTTAAAGACCTTTGATTGCTTTCTGTATCATAGCAAATATTACCTATAATTTATTGGATATTTGAGGCAGAGTGAGTGGTTTTGTATTTGTGTGGGATTTAGATGACTTGAATCAGGATGGCAAACAAACTAATTTTATAAGGAAAAGGTGGCACCAAGTAGAGTACAATGTTGTTTAGTTGTTAAGTCACGTCTCACTGTTTTTTGATGCTATGGATGGCAGCCCACGAGGCTCCTCTATCCATGGAGTTTTCCAGGCAGGAATACTGGAGTGAGGTTTCCATTTCTTCCTACAGGGGTTCTTCCTGACCCAGGGATCAAACCCACGTCTCCTGCATTGAGAGGCAGATCCTTTACCACTGAACCACCAGGGAAGGCCAGAGTACAATATCTCTCTGGAAATGGAAGTCTGAAGTGCATCTGAATCTTGCTGACAGTGTGGTTATTGATGAGAGCTTTACACCCAAGAACTCTTGTAAAAGCAGATGTCATTGAGGGGCCTGATGTACAGCCACTGATTACTATGAAATTATTAGAATATTAGATGTAAGGCAGTACAAAAAAAAAAGTAAAATATTTGAATACTATTTAAAGATGATTATATGTTAAAATGACAATATTTTAGAATACAATAGCTGGTCTAGAGGCTTGAATCATGTGTGCTACGTGTCAGCTAGGCTCAAATCTATAAAACTGCTGCTATTTTGTAGTACATCCATTGAGAGTCATTAGCTGAAACAGTTTGTCTCCAACTGTGGTTTTCCATGATACATTTATAAAACAATCATGCTACATGGTCACTTGTTCAGAGAGGCAGTCAAAAGACCTGTAATTGTATTTAGAGTCTTGTATCTCACATTTCATATTTTCATATAAAACAGCAATTTCTGTCCAATAGAAATATAATGTGAGCCATATGTAATTAAAAATTTTCTCATAGCCACATTAAGAAAAGGGAAAGAAAATAGTAAAATTGATTTTAATGATATATTTAACTAGTCTATCTAAAATATTGTCATTTTAACATATAATCATCTTTAAATATTATTCAAATATTTTACTTTTTTTTGTACTGCCTTACATCTGATATGTATTTTCTCCTTACAGCATGTGTCAGTTTAGCCTGATAACATTTCAAGTGTGTACTAGCAACATGTAGCTAGTAGCTACTGTATTGAACAGTGAGTGTAGACCTACAAGCACCTGTGTGTCCATGGGTGATCTGTCTACCTTTGTACCCCAGAAGGGCTGCATTTGATGTGGGGCAGTTGGATCACTGAGAGATGATGAGCCTTGATAAGAGGCTTATGAGCTGAGATACTCTTGATCATTCTTGAGATGGGGCTTAGGTAGAGACCTGTTGGCTCTTGGAGAATTGTCTGCACTAA
Organism: Bos indicus; assembly: GCF_029378745.1. NCBI lineage: Eukaryota > Metazoa > Chordata > Mammalia > Artiodactyla > Bovidae > Bos > Bos indicus. Next base: position 48,916,887 of record NC_091772.1, read on the forward strand.
TGGGCTCTGGAATAAGGAGTATGCCATGGAGCCAGCAAGAAGTTGTGGCATATTGTGCCATAAAGTGTTAACTCAGGAGACTTGGATTACCCAAACCCTGCATATTCCAGTGGTCTTCATCATGGCCCTTGACAAGATCCTGGGGGGATAACCTCTGAGTCCTTGGAGTAGTTCTACCTGACAAGAATATTTTTGCATATCTGACAAGATATGTAAAGTAGTTCTACCTGACAAGAATATCTTTGCATATCTGAGGCTTTGGGCCATGCCAGGTAGGTTATGCTAATGTGATTTATTGTTAATGGCCTTTGTATGCCTGGAGCTTTGGACCACACTGTTTGACCTACTGGGGACTGAAGTTTGGAGTAGTTAAGTTCAACTCCATGCCTATGAGATTGACCCCCCAACCCCACACACACAAAAACCAGGACACAAAGGCTTGCATGAGCTTCCCTGGTTAGCAACATTTCTCACATGTTGCCTCACATCTCTACTGCGAGAAGTAATGTCCATAAGATTCCATTGGGAGAGGATGACTGGAAGCTGTGCCTGGTTTCTTCTGGACTCCACATTACATGCCTTCTTCCTGTGCCTATTTTAATTTGTATTCTTTCACTTTAGTAAACCATAACAATGAGGATAATAGCTTTTCTAAATTCTGTGAATCCAGACACAAACCACTTGAGAGAAATTTGGGGAGAGTGACACCCAAATGGGTACACTGTCCTTTACGCATCAACAATGCTACTGACAGAGGAAGAGGGATACAAAATGGAAATGTGAGAATGGGAATAGGACCCTAGAGTCTGTGATGTGTTTATTATGTCAGGCACTTGTCTAGATGCTTTTCATGTAGCCATTAAGGATGCAATTCCTGCAAAAAATCTCTCATATTTCTTACAGAAGAGAAAATGAATATCCACTCTAACTACCATGAAGCCAAACTAATAAAGTGTGATCCAAAGCTTCAGGCATCCAAAAATCATTCACCCTAAATGAACGATAGCACAAGACCACACACCCTGGTCCAGCATATGACAGCAAAGATGTAACCATGTACATGGGACACACTGGCCATTGCACATGTTGTAGAGTCTATGGAGTTCTGGCCCACATCCCGTCAACCCATATAACATTTCATGGTCATGAGTCCCTAGACAGGTCTGTGTCTTCCTGCATTAGCAGGCCTGATGACAGCTTGGCTATGTTTGAATAAGACCCTCACCCAATGAGGGAAAATGATTGGTGACTAAATACCTGCCTTTTCTGGCCCCTCTTTGGAGGATTTGGGAACACAGAGCTTTGCACATGATCGCCAGTGAACTTGAACCCCACTGCCTGCAGCTGTGCCCATTCCATCACACACCATTTATTGGCATTCTTTCTTACCCATCAACCTCCCCACATCTTCACTGTGTGAACTGTGATCCCCACCCAAATAAATTGTCTGTACCAAAATTCTACACTGAGCCTCTTTTTTTGGTGGGGGCCAAGATCAAGAAAAGACATAGGATCATACCTGAATGAGAATATACAAAGTAGAAGGTCTGAAGGCCAGTGACAGCACAATTATGCCCTGTGTTCTGTGTCACTTTCATAGCACATATATGGTCCTTTGTCCTATATTTGAATTACATTGAATTACTGTACACAATTCTATTAATATCATAAAATATGTACATGCTGCAAGTTGCCATGCATGGTGCTGTATTAAAATGTGTTCTTAGTACTTTAGTTTACCTGGCTAATTCTTGGTTTCTACCTTTAATACCATTAAAGTATGTACCTAAATGAACCATCATTTGTAAAGCTGAAAGCGGATATTTACTTAACCAAAATTAGACTTCCTAATTCCCATTAAAGGGCAAACTTATTGGGGGTGGGGGTGGAGGTGGAATGAAGATAATGCTCATATTATTTTTCAGAGAATAAACAACCTTGTATAATCCTATTATGAACATTAGCATACATTTCACAGGCAATCTGGCAAACAATAGAGGTCGTGACTCTGTACATTTGAAATACTATCCAGGGCATTGTACTAGAAAATGACAAAACTTACAGCTGTGTCAATGGGTCAAAAAGCGGTCATAGGACATTTCTCAGACACCATGGATTACTCAGAGAAACTTTTGTGAAAACAACCTGTGTGTTAGGAAACATGTTTTTCATAGTGAAATAGGTCTAAAGGAATAGTTTATGTGACAAGCAGGGGTGGAAGCTGAGGGAGAACGTTAACCTGTCTTTAGTGGTTCATGATTAAGTTGAACTGTGACAAAACTCCAGTGTCTAATGAAATGCAAATTGTTATTGTGAAAACCTCCTTCACAGGGTACAGAAAATACAATATCTGCTTCCAGTTACATTCTTTTTCAGAACTACAAAAGAAGTCACTTAAATTTAATTAGTTTTACTGAGAATTTCCAATCTGGAAGACTAAAAGATTTTGACTTTTTTTCCTAACTCATATTTGATGATACAGTTGACCCTTAAGCTGCATGGATTTGAATGGCACAGGTCCCTTCCAAGCAGATTTTTTTCAGTAGTAAATACTATAGTGCTCCACAATCCTTATCTGGTTGAATCCACGGATAAGGAAATTTACGTAAAGTTTTGTGGGTTTTGGACTGGGTGGAGGATCAACTTCTCTAACCCCTGCATTTTCAGAAGTCAACTGTAGTAATCTATTTTACTGATATCTTTAGAACACATTAGACATATCAAAAATAATGTAGGAATTGGAGATCCACTGGGCTGAGGATCTTCAATTTTTCATTTACATATTCTATACTCCAGTTATATGCATTAGTCTGGTTTTTTGATTTATTTACTTTCTCTGTGCATATCTCATTCTGGATGAAACATGAAATTCACATGAGGATTAGATATAAAACATGCAATTATATCTCCAAGGATTATAAGCATTACATAGTATGTTTTTACTGTATTTCTATCTGAGCTAAACCTGGAAAAGATGCCATCTCCATTAAATGTTGTTTTATGAGACTGAGCATATATCACAGGTATGGTCACCTCGTTAATATTTAAGGATAAGCTGACATTATCATTTAGTTACACACAAACTTCAGAAATGTGAAAATTTCACTCAGCCAAATTGAGACACCATACCTTGGAGGTTACAGGGCCCCTTCCACTGATCCTGGGGATAGCTGACAGACAATGACTGGTGGGCATGTGAGTAAAAGAGGCCATTCCCAAGGGGAGACCAACTCTGTGGTTCAGTCCACACTCCAGAGCTCCCTGTGGGCTTAGGCTGAGTCTAAACTCCAGCTCAATTCTTCTGCTTCTCTCATTCCCCTTCTTTGAGCACAGCCTCCCCTACCCTGCAAGGAACCCTGGGTACTGGAATTCCTAGTTTAGGTTTTGCTTCTTGAGAATCAGGCCTGAGAACAGGAGGTACCTTATTTTCTAGAACTAAGAGACTGTCTGAAATCTTTGTGCATTCCCTAGAAGGACGTAGGGAACTTTCAGGATCCTCCATTGCTAGTGCAAGGTTTGTTCTTCCAAATACTAAGCAGGAAGGAGGTGGGGAAATATTTTTATGTTTTTAATCATCAAGGAAGCTTGCTTACCCAAAAAGTACAAATGAACCATAACATCCCATCCATGAATTAGCACAAGGTGAACTGAGGATCAAATGGAATATGAATTGATGCAGCAGCTTACCACAGAGCCCAGGATATAGCAAAGTGGTCATAACTATTGTTCTTGTTTGCCTTACTTTCATTCTAAAGCATTCTCACTATGATTTTTTTTTTATTACCCCTGAGATAGGAAGAAATAGTCAAAGTGGGCCCCATTTCTCTGAGTAAGATCGAAAACATCAGTTTCAAATCATGACTCCCCACAGTAGCAATCCAGATGTCATTGATTTAGTCTGAATGTCCCTCAAATTTGCTACAGAAATCTCTAGAATGGAGTCAGCAAGGAAACCTCTATTTGTATTTTATAATGTTCATTCTCAGCTTGTGACAATGAGAACATTTTAGGTTCTAGAATGAATTAATGCTTCATTAATATATTTAATAAGAATCAGACATGATATCATTGGTGTGTTTTAATTAATCCCTGTGGATATATCTATATAGAACTATTTCTTGATGTGAAACATTTAGAAACATGTCTAGAACTACCCTGATGGTAAAAGATAATGAGTCTTTTGCCTCTATTCAGATCAAACTCTCATAAGTTTCTAGATTAATGTGTAAATATGGGAGTTCAGTTTCTCATGCAGACATTTAAACATCCCTATAATATCTCCATCAGCAAGCAAATGAGTTTCTTTTTCCTAATCCAATTATATGAATTTTTGCCTAACTTTACTTAAACTATTTCTTCTCTTGAAATAATTCAACTCCTCCATTTTGCAAATCTGCATATTTTTATGCCTTTCCAGTCAAATATTCACCATGAAAAAATTTCCAAACTGCAATTATGTTGTAATTTTTTTGCTACCCAAAGGGCATCTTGGTTGCACAGTTTGTTATTGGATTATTCAAGTTATCGAATAACTTGAACTACCAGTTGACAAACTTTTTACCAGTTGCCAAACTTGTCTAGCTACACTGTACTCTGGATGTAGATCATGTTTCATATACTGCAGCATAGCCCTTATTGTGCCTGAAACACAGCAGAACATACAAAATGTGGTCAATATACTCTTGAATGTTGAGTAAATGCACATCTCACTTTCCTTGTTGCCATCATTACTGGGTCTCTGAGATGAAAGGGGGTCAGGAATGCCTTACTCTTACTCAGCTCACTTCCTTGACCCAATGTGACCCAAGGGTGTTGGACAGTCAAGTGTGGAAAGGAATTATCTCCCTTGCCCCCCTCACCCAACACATCTTGTCTAGAGTCAGCTTTAGACATTGAGAATGTCTATAATCAGGTTGGATGAAAAGGTCATTCCTACCTTAGAAAGGATCTGTTATATCTTTCCCTCAACAAGGAGCAAGACCCCATTAAGTGTCCACTGAAGCACAGATAGTGTATGGGTATAGAAGAAGAGACACACAAAAAGGGCTGTGTGTTGTTAGATATGGGAAATGTGAATATTTGATATATTTTTCATGGTTATTTTATAAGGATGCAACTACAAAGTATGTACATAATACATACTATAAGTAGTATAAATCTAAGGTGATCAATATACATTTATGTTGCTGCAGATATTTGATTTTAGATCACAGTAGATATTTGGAGTTTGTGCAGTATAGCAGTGAGAACCAGCCACAAACATCTGCTTTCCTTTATCCTGAGAGTGTAGTGCTAGATTCATGTTTCTTAGACTCACATACTCCTCTAGAATCGTTTGGTCATGCTTTATGGTCACCCTGTTTGTGAGGACAACTTTGACCTTCAGCCATTCAGGAGGGTGAAGAAACTTGAAGAACATGATTAATGATGTCAGTCTCCAGCTCTTGCTGGTTTAGTGAGTTTTGAGATGTTATTTAATTTCTCTGCTATTCAGTTTCCCCATCTATACAGTGAAGATAGTAGTATCCATGTGTTAGAATTGTTTTGAGCATTAAATGAGATGTGTATAAGCCACTCAGCAAAATGTTAAGGAAAAATATCCCATCATTTATCCATTCATGTAATGAATATTAATAACATACCTACTATGTGTCAGCTCATATTCTGATAGGGAGAGACAATTTAAATTAAGCATACAGGACTTTCCTGGCGGTCCAGTGGTTAAGAATCCCCCTTCAATGCAGGGGATGAGGGTTCTATCCCTGGTCAGAGAATTAAGATTCCTTGTTGCAGTGGAGCAACAAAGATCCTGGGTGCTGGAACTAAGACCTGATACAAATAAATAATTTATTGATATAAAATAAATAAAGTATACAGCACATTCTTCATCTTCTATGGTGAAGAATAAAGTGAGGAAAAAGATGGGAAACTCTAGAGTAAGATTTTTGTGCAGACCCCACTGATTATGTATAGTTGATTAAAAAATATCTTAAGGGACAAGGGAGTTAGTTTTGTGTGAAGAAAGAAAGAGAATAGAGGAAATAGCGAATGCAAAGCCCCTTGGGTTGGAGTGTGTTTAATGAGTTTGATGAATATTGTAAAGACCAGTTACCAAGGAGAAAAGAAGATTTGATGTTCAAGGTAATGGGAAGCTTGATCAAGTAAGTCTTTTATAGCCAATTCAAAAGGTGTGAGCACCTGGGGAACACTTGGGGAACCTCCAGATCCACATTCTACCACCTGCCAAGTTTTTCAAGTAGTAGATCACAGACAATCACAAGCTGTCTCTCTCCAGGTGAATTGAGCAAAGGAGTCCATAAATTTTGAAACTTATTATCACTGTTTCCTTGCTTAGAAAAGACACAGCTGCCAAATGTGGCAAAGGCATTTTATGATTTGCTTTTGCTTTTAGCTTTTGGGAAGAAAAATGAAATATGAGGCATTTCTTATCAGCAACAAATAATACTAGAGGATAATGGGACACTATATTCAAAGTGCTACAGAAAATGAACAATTATCCTTGGATCCTATTTGGACCATGGCTCTCATTCAAGATGGGGATGAAATAGAGACTGTGGGTGCATGCTAAGTCACTTCAGTCATGTCCAACTCTTTGAAACCCTATGGACTGTACCTGGCCCTGCTCCTCTGTCCATGGGATTTTCTAGGCAAGAATACTGGAATGGACTGCCATGGCCTCCTCCAGGAGATCTTCCCAAGCCAGGAATCGAACCTGTGATTCTTATGTCACCTGTATTGGCAAGTGGATTCTTTACCACTAGCATCACCTGGGAAGCCCTAAATAGAGATTAATGTTCATAAAATCCACAGTCCCTGCTGAACAGACTGAATGGATACATTTTGGGAAAAAATGAACAAAAATATCAACATTTGGTTCAACATTATTGCTGAATACAGCTGTGAAGGCATTTCTGGATGAGATGGACATCTGAATCAGTGGATGAGGAAAGCAGATTGCCCTTAGCAGTGGGGGTAGGCCTCCTTTAATCTGTTGAAGGCATAAATCAAACAATGGTCTTAGACCGAGGAAGGGGGAGTTTGCTTTCTGCTTGACTGTCTTCAAACTGGAACCTTGGTCTTCTACCTTTGAGCTTGTGCTTTGGCTGGAACTATACCATCAGCTGGAGAAGGCACTGGCGACCCACTCCAGTACTCTTGCCTGGAAACTCCCATGGATGGATGAGCCTGGTAGGCTGCAGTCCATGGGGTAGCGAAGAGTCGGACGCAACTGAGCAACTTCACTTTCACTTTTCACTTTCATGCATTGGAGAAGGAAATGGCAACCCACTCCAGTGTTCTTGCCTGGAGAATCCCAGGGATGGGGGAGCGTGGTGGGCTGCTGTCTATGGGATGGCACAGAGTCGGACACGACTGACATGACTTAGCAGCAGCAGTAGCATACCATCAGCTCTCCTATATCTGCAGCTTTCTAACTGCAGATCATGGGATTTCTCAGCATCTATAATTGTGTGAGAGTCTATTCTTTATTATCTGTCTATCTATCTGTCTATCATTTATCTATCTATCTACTTTCTTATTGGTCCTGCTTTTCTGGAAAATCCAAACTAACCCAAGTCTCAATTTAAATGTAACCTCCTCTAAGAAGCAACTTCTCAGGTGGCTAGGTAAAGAATTTGCATGCCAATGCAAGAGACTCAGGCAACCTGGTTTTCCTGGGTAGGGAAGATCCCTTGGAGGAGGAAATGGCAACCCACTCCAGTATTCTTGCCAGGAAAATCCCATGGACAGAAGAGCCTGGTGAGCTATAGTCCCTGGTGTTGCAAAGAGTTGAACATGAGTGAGCACACATGCAGTTTAGTTCCTCTAAGAAGCCTTCTTATCTTTATTCTCTGGCTCAACCACTTGTTTCTTACACAGTAGTTATGACAAACAAATTATCTTATTTATCTGTTTTATTATTTTTTATGTGTCTCCCCAACTATGAAGGGGCTTCCCTCATAGCTCAGTCAGTAAAGAGTCTGCCTGCAGTGCAGGACACCCAGGTTCAATTCCTGGGTCAGGAAGATCCCCTGGAGAAGGAAATGGCAACCCACTCCAGTATTTTTGCCTGGAGAATCCCGTGGACAGAGGAGCCTGGTGGCCTACAGTCCATGGGGTCGCAAGAGTCAGACACAACTTAGTGATTAAACCAACCAACTATGATATGCTTCTGAAGGTAGAGAACAAATGAGATCTATTTATTTCCTAAGTGCCTTGCCTAAAGTCTGATGCAAAGTAGCTCTCAATAAATATATATAGAATAAACGAATGGATCAGTAAATGAATTCTTGATAGCATTTTGCCTAGGTAATTGCATCTTTTTCTAATGGATTGAAATGCTGTCTCTATATTTCTGACTTCCAAACCATAATATTCCATCTTGAATTTTTATCCCTTGAATTCAAGATTACAGTTTCCAAGTATATTTCACATATGTGCCTCAAATATCCAAGGCTAAACTCAATTTCTTTTATCCTCCAAATTTCCGTTATTACCTGTTTTTTTTTTTTTTTTTTTGGTTATAATGGTCCAAACTCTCACCACACTCAAGACCAAGAAGTCATCATTCATTCATTCATTCATGGATTCATTAAATTGTTTGTGGAGCAGCTCCACATTCTATCACTGCATGCATAATGGTGAACAAAAGGGACATAATCCATGTCCTCATGGAATCTTTTGCACAATTCTAAGTATGTTGAGTGCCAAAACTTAACTGTTCATTCTACTTCAAGAATTTCTCTTGAACTGGTACCAACCTCTCATTCACTCCTTTCCTAGATCAAGCAGACATTATCTCTTATCTGAACTTTTGTATCAGCTTTCAGACTGGTTTCCTTGCCACTCATCTCATCTCACATAAAGTCATTTGTCACACTAAGAAATGCTTTTCCTAAAATAAAAATTTAACTACCTGATTGCCATACAAAACTTTCCATGTCTTGCCATTGCCTACAAAAGAAAGTTCAAATTCTTAAGTGTGGCATACCATGTCCTTTATGATTCAGCTCTGTCAGGACATTCAAGTCTATGAACATGACCTCATGTATTTGCATATATTGTTCCCTTATTCTGGAGTCTCTCCTCTGCTTCTATATATCGACCTGGCAAACTCCTTCAATCCTTTTCTTTCTTGTTGAAGCTTTCCTGAGTCCTATGACTATCCAGGAAGATGCAAGAGCTTTTGGAACCATATTCTCACAACTTTTTATAGGAATTTATGCCATTGGGTTTCATTATGAGTGTCAAACATGTTTACATGTCTGGATTTCTTACTAGACCGTGGGCAACTTGTGAGTGGAGGATGTAGTTTAGACAAACTTCTATCAGTACAAAGCCAACAACACTGGAAATGTTACTGATTTTTTGCTTAACAAAGGAATATTGACTGAATGGACATATAATCAGTCATTTACCTAAAAATGACAATTATTGGTGGTAGAGCGGACCTAAATCTCCAAATTCCCAGTCCAGTGTTTCTTCCCTAAAGCACTTTGTCATTTATTCAGTGGTTTTTAAAATTGATTCAAGGGAGAAGGAAACAATAAGGCATATCCTGGATTAGGGGTTTGTTCAGAATCACCTTGGGTCTTTCTGATTCTATAGATGCTTGGCTTAGAAATTCTGAAATGTACTCCCTTAAAAAAATCACCAATTGGGAAAAAATAATCACCAAATGTACTTCTTGAAAAAAATCAACAATGCTAGCAGAGGAAGTGGAAGTTTGGAGGCAGGCCACCGTGGATTTGAACATCTATTTCTTCACTGATCCACCTGGTTTACAGACGAGGAAATCAAGGCACAGACTTTGTGTCATTGAACTACTTTGTGCCTTGGTATCCTCACCTGAAAAAAAAGGCACCATGTTTTGAAAGTTATTATGGCAATTATATCAGATGAATGACCCTTGACAAAGAATTAGAATAATGCCTGGCACATACTAGGTGTTCTAAATTTTAGTTTCTCTTTCCTGTCCCCCCACCCCCCCGCCCCCGGCTTTAATCAGAAATCCAAAGACACCAAAATGGCTTTTCCATTGTGTGGGGAGAAGATGATTACTCTACTGATGGATTTCTGCATTTCACACACACTTTAACAGCCACAGGGTGTCTTCACTGAGACATCTTGTCACTCATTAGCACCGTTGTTGGAAAGCTGATAAACCTCACCTCTTACTCAGCCTCTAACACAATTGGGGAAGCCTCTATTTTCTTTTATCATTTGAATTCTGACCTTCAAGGTTTCACTCTAACCCAAAGGCTTAATTTATCTTCTGTTAAAAGCAGTCATTTTCCCCTTACATGGAAACTGCCAGGTCCTGAGTATGCACAGTGAAATCAAGAGATTGTCCTGCCTGATTCACAGGCAGACACAGACAGATTCACAGACACAAGGGAAAAGTCCCTCCACCCTTCCCTTCCATTGCGGGTAGAAGGGGCTTTGATTACAAGGTAGCATATGAAAACCTCAGGCTGCTATTGAACACTCCATTCTGTAAAGTTTTAAAAGTTGACAAAATGCCATGAATGCCATTGTATGAAGTCAACCTTATGTTTGTTTTACCTACCGTACATCACAGTACACTTCCTGGTAGCTGAAAGTTTGTGTTGTTTTGACTAAATCTGTACAAATATGCATAAAATGTATATTCAACAGATATTTCACTTAAAAACAAAGAAACGTTTGTGTCTTTAGATTGCCCCAGAACCTGAGGGCTACTGAGAATTATAAATAAATTTGGCTTCACAAGTCTGGAGTCATAAATGACATTTCTTTAAATGATGGAAGGGGGGAGAATTGAGTTGTATAGGAACCTTCCGTTTAACTCCCTTCCTCCCAAATATGTCCAAAATTTAAAGAAATCTCCTCTAAATATAATCCTCAGTTAAAAAGAAGCTTTTGATTCCAAGTTATTGGGGAAAGACCTGTTTAACTGTTTATACCATTGCTTTGTTTTCTTAAAATTGATGCAGAAGGATCATGGGTCCAGTTCCTTTAAAATACTATGTTTTATCACTCTCCAGTTGATGGGCGCAATCCAGGATGAGGAAATTGGAAACAGCTGGAGTAGATACAATAACTTCTTTTGAAAAGACAGCTCACAATTACTTGAGAAAAATAGAGATGGCATCAGAACAGTAAATCTCAAAATGCGGTTTCTGGATGGCCAGCATCAGCATTACCTGGGAACTTGCTCGAAATGCAAAATGTGGGACCTCACTTGACCTACAGAATGAGAAATTCTGAGAGGAGGGCCCAGAAATCTGTGTTTTTGCAGTACCCAGGGATTCTGATACACACAAAGGGGCTAAACGTGAGAACTAGACCATGGGAAAGAGTAACAAGAGAGAGGGACTCTTGAAAAGCCAGAGAGGAGTGATTCAGGGACAGTTCATTATCAAAAGTGACCACAGAAGGTGCTAATCCAGTGTTTAATACCTAACACTTCAATGTGCATGTTTCTAAAACTGAAATTAAAAGACAGACTATAAACTGCTTCTAAGAACAGTGGAAAATACAAGCTAAAGGAAATAAGCCAGAGTTAGAAAAGATGTTGGTCACAGAGTAACAATAATGGTTTTATCACTTGGATTCAGATTTTTTTCTTATAGTCTATATGGTTATTTTCATATAAACAAACAAGGTATGAGATTAAATATTTGCATATAAGTAGATTATTAAAATATACCAATACACACTTTTTCTTCCTGTTGAGAATAATTTGTAGTAGACAAACGCTTCTGTCCAGAAAGACCAGAAAAGTTGTGGCCTCCCCCCCAAAAAAATGTTGTAAGGCCTCTGAGGGTTGTCTAAGCAGTCAGATCCTGGAAAGAAGGGAGCTCACTGAAGGAAACCTAACTTTTGCATCCAATTTCCTCTGAAAGTGAGTATAACCATGATCAACAGCTTCACTCTTACATACATACCTAACAACAATGCAGAAACAATGTGTACACGAAGACATGTACAAGGAGTTTCATAAATGTACTATTTGCAAGAACCCCAAACTGAAAACTACTCAAATGTCCATAAATCACAGAGTGGATGAGTAAATTGTGGTAATTTTCACACATGAGGCAATGAGAATGAATTAATGATAGCTGTGTGCAATAATGGATGAAACTTACAAATACAGTGTGATATATCCTATTTACCTCAAGTCTGAAATTATAGAAAGGAAATCTATGATGTTAGAAATTCAGATAGAGGTTCCCTCTGAGAGTGTTAGAAAATAGGAGGGGGAAGAAGGAGTCCTTCTGGGCTCTGGTCATGTCCTTGTTGCTGAAGTGTTTGCTTTGTAGCAATTTAGCTCTCTGGATACCTGTGATTTGGGCACTTTTCCTTATGTATTTAAAGTTTTATAAAAGCTCTTATTTTAAAAGATATGTTAAGAAGAAAGTTTTTATTTTTTTTAATTTCCCTGTCATCTTTGCCTGGAGCTAGTTCATCACATGAGTCTATGCTATGAAGGTACTGTGAATTCCCAGCTAGTAATTGGAGGCAGGAGAATGTGGTCACTAAGAATCTCAGATCAGGGAGTAGACAAACCTGCAGGTGCATTGCTGAGTGGGTTTTCCCTTATCACTGAAGTGAAGTGATCACTGCAGTGGCAGATAACTTGTAGAATTGAATGACGATTAAGTGAGGGATTCCATCTGAAGTACTTAGCCCATAACTGTGAGTTCTTAAGGAGGTAGAGGTGGCCTAATGATCAAGAATAAAGGCCATGTATCTAAGAGAAATAGAAAACAGCTTTCCTGAGACCCTTGGTCTATGTGACTGTACCCCTTTTGAGTAATAGAAATACTGTGGTCACTCTCTTGGCAGAGTGGATATCCTGAATATCCACTAGAGTATTTACTGAATATTTACTGAATCTGCATGCTCTTACTGCTCCCTTTTCACCAGAGTCTCCGTGTTGGTCTACAGATTTAGTTCGTTTGCTTTTGGATCCTGGGCCACACGTGGAACCAGAGGCTTTCCAAGGAATTCTCCCTTGAAGACATTGGGTTGTTGCAATACAGGGCTTTGTGCCAAATCTATGCTAATCTCTCCAAATGAAAGAATCTCCTGTGTTCTGAATTTTTCAGGACTTAATTTTCTTCTTGTGCAGCATCCCAACTAAAACAAAGATGGCTTGTAATGATCTACAGTCATGAATAAAAAGAATGACTAAAAGTACTAATTAGCCTAATTGAAATCCACAAAAATGCCCCAAATCTTACTTTGTCAATATTCACCTCTGATCACAGAATTTATCAAGGTGGTTTTTCAATAGCAATGTCATGAGTCCTAGAGTCTGACTTCCTTTCTCTCGGTGGCATGCGAAGCCAGCACAGAAACATTGATACAGATATTGAACAGTGGGTTAGGGAAAGCCAAAAGAGCAATGTCCTGGCAACCTTAGAAGGGACCTCAGGGGCATGCTGCTCACCCTGCACTCCCTGGTTTAAGGCATTTTGTCTCTTAAAAGGCAGGGGAAATTTGTCTGTGGTAGCGTGGGTTGCAATCCTCTAGGGAGATATTTCTAAGAATCATATTATTAAAATAGCTGCTGAGCAAAAGGCTGCGATTCCCAAAGCCACTTTGAGCACAAGTAATAAGAGACAGAGATGAGGTCATCTCCTTAAAGGTCAGCTGCATCCCCAGATATGCACTTACCTCAACCCCCACTCACAGAGAACCAAAGAATGGAAAGTGCGGGAGCCTATGCCCACGTGTCTGCAGCAGACCCAGCACCTGGCCAGGCCTGGCAGCCAGGAGGGGCCCCACCCCTTCTTCTCTGCCAAACATTGTTCCGTGTACCTGGCCACTGCCAGGGTTTTGCAGCCTCAGACACTTAACCACCTTTTCCGAAAGTACCTCTCCCACTTTACCTCAACCCCACCCATCCCATCCCTTGGCTAGACCTGTAATTACAGGACCTGAAAAGCAGCCTCAGAGATACCACACAGGGCAGGGCAGCCCCCAGCAGGCAGTGGAGCTGTAAGCTTTTCTTTCTATAACATCCCTGCATTGTGGCCATCTTGCATCAGTCACTCATTGCCACCCACAGGGGGCTGTGCCTGCCAGGCCTGCCTCTCACACTTCTGGGCACAGAGCAAGAGTAAGATGGACTCCCCCAGCATATGACTGGCATTTCCTCTTCCACCTCCCTGGCTCTGTTGTCATGGAAGGGCCCACAGATGTGTACAGACACCCCAAAGTTTTCCATGCCTCCTATAAACAGAAACCCTTTGCCCCCCTTAGGTCTGTATCTGTGCACACCAGCCACCTCAAGGGTGATGGAACCAGGAAGGAGACACCTGCAGGTCCTGCCTGCAGGCTCAGGCCTACTTGGGCAGGGTATTACCAAGGTGCTTCTCAAGGTGTGGCCTAGAAGGAGGGGTGTGGGTCCTTAGAAGGTACATCTACTTGGCCTGAAGATTCTTTGCCCTGTGGGGAGGGATGCATCCAAGGAAAGGCCAGAGTTGAGCTCTTTAAAAGGGCGGACCCAAGATGAGGCACCCACCACCTACTCTAGGCTTGGTACCACCACCAACTTACCAAGGAGTCTCCTGGCTTCTTGTGTCTTCTTTCTTTCACTGAAGTCATTTGTAGGGGATCCAATCAAAGGTGTTCATGGTTCCAATTGTTCTCTGAAAAAAACACAGCTTTTCTGCCAGGTCATCCATAACCTGAATCCAACCTGCCTTCTGAAACCCTTTCCTTCCCATTCCCAAACATTCTGTGACCAGAAAATGGGATATTAAAAGGGAAGGCCTAGGCAGTAAAGGGACATGTGTGAAGTGGCCACCATGTCTTCTGAGAATGAGATCACCTGCCATCCCTCACAATCTTTTCTGAGTTTGCTCCACATTGTGAGTGAAATTTGGATAGAGGAGTTTGTGTGCCAAATCAAAGCCACTTGCCTTAACTGTCTGGATGGTGGTAATATTTTCCTGTTTTTCCTGACAGTTATCATGCTGATCCAGTTTCTGCCATCCTTCCCTAAGCATGTCAGTCACCTGGAAGTACAGACCTCCAAGCCTACAAGGACTTGTTCTCTCCTTGCTGACATTTCTGCTGCAAGAGCTGTGGGCCTCTAGCTCTGAAGGCTTTGACTACAGGTAGCAATGAGATCCCCCAAGAAAATGGGCCAAGGGCCATTACATTTCTGCAGTCAGAGAAGCTGTCCTGAAGCACTATTCTAGGTAATTTTAGTGGTTCCTGTCCCTCCATCCCTAAGAGAAGGGTGCTGTTGCTGCTCATAGTTTCTCCCCAGAGTAGTCACTGATCATCAGCCATCCTCAGTCCTCCTAGGCCGTAGCCTGTCACTAATTACACATGCTCACCGTAGCCTGTCACTAATTACACATGCTCAATCTCTATTGGAGCTTCATGTATACAAAACCACAACTCAAGGTGGTGAAATACTGACCCATTTTCCTTTTCTCACCCATGTATCTCTCAACTGACAGTCCCAAGGAGAAGATGCCTGAGGCTGAAACTCATCTCTTTTCACCAACATAAAGCTCCCTTGAACTTGTCTTCACACACCTCAATCATCATGATGATTAGGTTGCTTTAAGGGTGAACTGAATTTTCTGGGCCTCAGTCAACTCTCACTGTCTGTCAGCAGGGAACAGAAAGTTCTGTGGTCCTCTTGTTTCCCATGGGAAGGGATGGCTCTTGAGGAACCTCTCAGAGACTGGCTCTGTGTAAATAACCCCTAGTTCAGCAGCACTGGCTTCCGTTTCAATATTCAGTAAAGCTCTCAGGTTTTTTTCTTCCTTCTCTTGCTTTCCTGGGGTGCATCACCTCCTGGCTTGTCTCTAAAACTGTTGCTGATTGTTGGAGTACTAGCTGAATTCCAGGTACTCTCTCATTAAAGGCTTCTTGCTTTTTGTAGATACTCATCAAAATGCTAACTTTCATTACGATTAGAAGGTGAAGTTTTCTTTATCTGACCTCAGCAGAAGGGGTGAGATCTAGAAGCATTTTTGAAACTCTGCCACTGAAGGGTACTTACAGAGCTGAACTCTGCAGCTCCAGAAGTGCCAGCCCCAGTACCCTGTACTCAGGTAAATAACTTCTGTGTACCTTGGTCTTCCTTTCTGTGGAATGGGGATAATAAATCTATGTATCATAGGTCATGAGATAATGTAATACACTTAGCCAAGGGCCTGCTATGTAGTAAGTGTTCAATGGATCCTTGATGCATTGTTGTCTTTTTTATTACTCAAATTATTATTACTGGAAGAGAAAATTGCCTTTCATGAAGGATAATCATGAATCCTCATATGGGTATATGGGTTCACTTCTCCTTATAGAGAATAATGAGGGGAGGTCTTCAATTAGAATAAAATTGTGCCTACAGTGAAGAAAACTGGTAATTTCAAAGAACCAATCAAAGAATTTGAGAACTAGTGCTGAAATGAGGCTGCCATTTCTTAATACAAGCTATAATAATGGAGCCTTAGCAATGACCAGTTGCTCTCATAAGAACTTAATATGCATTAATTCATGTAATCTACCCAACAAATTTATGGGGTGGTGCCACCATTATTCTTACTGAAAAATAAGCTTATTTAACTTATATGCAGAGTACATCATGAGAAATGCTGGAATGGATGAAGAACAAGCTGGAATCAAGATTGCTGGAAGAAATATCAATAACCTGAGATATGCAGAAGATGAAAGTGAAAGAGGAGAGAGAAAACATTGGCTTAAAGCTCAACATTCAGAAAACTAAGATCATGGCATCCAGTCCCATCACTTCATGGCAAATAGATGGGGAAACAATGGAAACAGTGACAGACTTTGTTTTGGGGGGCTCCAAAATCACTGCAGATGGTGATTGCAGCCATGAAGTTAAAAGACACTTGCTCCCTGGAAGAAAAGTTATGTCCAACCTAAATAGCATATTCAAAAGCAGAGACATTACTTTGCCAACAAAGGTCCATCTATCCAAAGCTATGGTTTGTCCAGTAGTCACATATGGATGTGAGAGTTGGACCATAAAGAAAGCTGAGCATTGAAGAACTGATGCTTTTGAACTGTGGTGTTGGAGAAGACTCTTGAGAGTCCCTTGGACTGCATGGAGATCCAACCAGTCCATCCTAAAGGAGATCAGTCCTGAATATTCATTGGAAGGACTGATGTTGAAGCTGAAACTCCAATACTTTGGCCACCTCATGCAAAGAACTGACTCATTTGAAAAGACCCTGATGCTGGGAATGATTGAAGGCAGGAGGATAAGGGGATGACAGAGGATGAGATGGTTGGATGGCATCACTGACTCAATGGACATGAGTTTTCATAAACTCTGGGAGTTGGTGATAGACAGTGAGGCCTGGCATGCTGCGGTCCATGGGGTCACAAAGAGTTAGACACGACTGAGCAACTGAACTGAAGCACAGATTCTTTCCAAATGTCATACAGGTGTAAGACTGAAGGACAAGACTTAAACCCAGGCAGTCTGACTTTATTATTGGCTGAAGGCCATAGAAGCTAGACAAAAAGACTTGACTTATCTTCAGATGAAGGCTTCTTTCCACTGCATTGCAGCACTTGGACCAATTACATTATATTTAGAGAAATGTATTTCTTTCTTAAGGTAGAGCTAACTTTAGTATCTCTGAATTATTGGTTTGGGGTCCATTGAGTCTTATCCCTGAATGACTAGAAGGAATTCTTACTTGACTTCTCTGATTGGTGGAAAGATCTTAAAAGTGGCCAGACATGGAATCCCAGTGCCCACACTAGACTGTCAGTCTCCAGCTTCACCATCTCCTCCAACTTTCCCTTGACTGAATAACTCACACATTGGGGAATGTCCTGTTGAAGACTGCAATAAACCCTGCATGACCTGATATAGGGAGGACAATGAAATCTGGGGTTAGAGAAACCCTGTGAGTTTGGGTTGAAGTTTAAATTATTTTCCTTTGAAGAAGGAAGCATTTCATCTGAGGGGGAGGATATATAAGGGATAAATACTGAGAAATTTTCGGGGGTATTTCCTTTGGACTATGGAAATATTACATAAAGCAGACTGTCTAAACTTTTCTGAGTATCTGTTAATCAAAGCTTGTTAGTGATTGAGGTATGAAATTTGACATTTACCATGGAAGACCAAAAGCAAATGTGTGGTCTTGGCTCTCTCATAAGTTGATAACATCATTGGAGAGGCAAGAAAAATGAACGGAATAACATATTGTGTTGGGTCAAAAGACATGTTACCAAATTTTAGTCATTTAGTCTTCCCGAGTCTCTGTTTTCTTTTCTACAAAATAAAAGGACTTGATTAAATAACTTATTGGGCTTCCAGTTCAAGATGGTGCAGCAGAAGGATGTACATCCATCTCCTCCTGCAAGAGCACCAAAATCCCAACTAGCTGTTGAACAACCATTGACAGGAGGATACTGGAACCCACCAATAATGATATCCCATGTCCAAAGACAAAAAAGAACCTGTAATAAGACGGTAGGAGGGGCACAATCATGATGAAATCAAATACTACACCTGCCAGGTGGGTGACTCACAAACTGGAGAGCAATAATACCAAAGAAGTTCTCCCACTGTTGTGAAGTTCTGAGCCCCACATCAGGCTTCTCATCCTGGGGATCCAGAAAAGGGACTGAGAATACACAGGGAATCTGACCTTGAAGGCCAGCAGGATTTGATTATAGGACTTCCACAGGACTGGGGGGAAACAGACTCCATTTTTGGAGGGCACAAACAAAATCTTGCATGCACCAAGGTCTAGGGGAAAGAAACAGTGACCCCACAAGTGACTGAACTAGACCTATCTGATAATGTTGGAGTGTCTCCTGTGGAGGTGTGGGTCAGTCAGTGGCTCCTTGCAGGAACAGGGGCACTGGTAGCAGTATTCTTGGAAGGTGCAAGTGAGTGAAGTCGCTCAGTTGTGTCTGACTCTTTGTGACCCCATGGACTGTAGCCTATCAGGCACCTTGTCCATGGGATTTTCCGGGCAAGAGTCCTGGAGTGGATTGCCATTTCCTTCTCTAAGGGATCTTCCTGACCCAGGAATCGAATCCTGGTCTCCCACATTGCAGGCAGACACTTTACCCTCTGAGCCACCTGGTGTAAGTCCTCTTGGAGGTCACCATTAATCTTACCACAGAGCACGTAGACCCCAGGGCAGGGGTCGCCTCAGGCCAAACAACTAACAGGGAGGAAGTGGAACCCCACACATCAGTAGATAATTGGATTGAAGATTTAATGAGTATGGCCTTCTCCACCAGATCAAGACCCAGCTTTTCCTATAGCCATTCCCTCCCATCAGGAGACTTATATAAGCTTCTTAGCCTCATCCACCAGAGGCAGACAGAGAAATAAGAAGAACCAAAATCCCATGTGGCTAGAACAAAAACCACATTACAGAAAGTTAATCAGGATGAAAAAGCAGTGGGTTATAACCTAGATGAAGGGACAAGATAAAACCCCAGAAAAACAACTAAATGAAATGGAGACAGGCAACTAGTCAGAAAAAAAAACATTTCAGAATAATGATGGTGAAGATGACCCAGGATCTTGGAAATAGAATGGAGAAGAGGCAAGAAATATTTACTAAAGATCTAGAAGAACTAAAGAACAAACATACAGAGATGAACAATATACTAGAAGGAATCAGTAGCAGAACAACTGAAGCAGAACAGATAAGTGACCTGGAGGACAGTTCAGTTCAGTTCAGTCACTCAGTCATGTCCAGCTCTTTGCGACCCCAAGAATCACAGCACACCAGGCCTCCCTGTCCATCACCAACTCCCGGAGTTCACTCAGACTCACGTCCATCGAGTCAGTGATGCCATCCAGCCATCTCATCCTCTGTCGTCCCCTTCTCCTCCTGCCCCCAATCCCTCCCAGCATCAGAGTCTTTTCCAATGAGTCAACTCTTCTCATGAGGTGGCCAAAGTACTAGAGTTTCAGCTTTAGCATCATTCCTTCCAAAGAAATCCCGGGGCTGATCTCCTTCAGAATGGACTGGTTGGATCTCCTTGCAGTCCAAGAGACTCTCAAGAGTCTTCTCCAACACCACAGTTCAAAAGCATCAATTCTTCAGTGCTCAGATGTCTTCACAGTCCAACTCTCACATCCATACATGACCACAGGAAAAACCATAGCCTTGACTAGATGGACCTTTGTTGGCAAAGTAATGTCTCTGCTTTTGAATATGCTATCTAGGTTGGACATAACTTTTCTTCCAAGGGGTAAGCGTCTTTTAATTTCATGGCTGCAGTCACCATCTGCAGTGATTTTGGAGCCCCCAAAAATAAAGTCTGACACTGTTTCCAATGTTTCCCCATCTATTTCCCATGAAGTGATGGGACCAGATGCCATGATCTTCGTTTTCTGAATTTTGAGTTTTAAGCCAACTTTTTCACTCTCCACTTTCACTTTCATCAAGAGGCTTTTTAGTTCCTCTTCACTTTCTGCCATAAGGGTGGTGTCATCTGCATATCTGAGGTTATTGATATTTCTCCTGGCAATCTTGATTCCAGCTTGTGCTTCTTCCAGCCCAGCATTTCTCATGATGTACTCTGCATATAAGTTAAATAAGCAGGGTGACAACATACAGCCTTGACATACTCCTTTTCCTATTTGGAACCAGTCTGTTGTTCCATGTCCAGTTCTAACTGTTGCTTCCTGGAGGACAGAAGGGTGGAAATCACTGCAACAGAATATAGGAAAAGGACTTTTTTAAAATGAAGACAGCCTAAGAGAACTCTGGGACAACATTAAATGTACTAACATTTACATTAAGGGTCCCATAAGGAAAAGAGAGAGAGAAAGGACCTAAGAAAATACGTGATGAGATAAAAGCTGAAAACTTCTCCAACGCAGGAAAGGAAATAGTCAATCAAGTCCAGGAAGTGCAGAGAGTCCCAGCCATGAAATTAAAAGATGCTTACTCCTTGGAAGGAAAGTTATGACCAACCTAGACAGCATATTAAAAAGCAGAGACATTACTGTGCCAACAAAGGTCCATCTAGTCAAGGCTATGGTTTTTCCAGTGGTCATGTATGGATGTGAGAGTTGGACTGTGAACAAAGCTGAGCGTCAAAGAATTGATGCTTTTGAACTGTGGTGTTGGAGAAGACTCTTGAGAGTCCCTTGGACTGCAAGGAGATCCAACCAGTCCATTCTAAAGGAGATCAGTCCTGGGTGTTCTTTGGAAGGAATGATGCTGAAGCTGGAACTCCAGTACTTTGGCCACCTCATGCGAAGAGTTGACTCATTGGAAAAGACTCTGATTCTGGGAGGGATTGGGGGCAGGAGGAGAAGGGGACAACAGAGGATGAGATGGCTGGATGGCATCACTGACTCGATGGACGTGAGTCTGAGTGAACTCCGGGAGTTGGTGATGGACAGGGAGGCCTGGTGTGCTGTGATTCATGGTGTCGCAAAGAGTCAGACACGACTGAGTGACTCAGCCACCATTTAATGGAAAAACCTGTAACCACTTTTTAAAATCTAGATGTGTATCAGAATTGTTTTGGAATTCTTTGAAAAATACAAATGCCCAGGCATTACTTTTTTTCTCTAAAGCTCCGAATGTGTTTCTAATGAGCAGCCATGTTTAAAAACAACTGGACTGTATGATTATCTTTTACTTTTAATTATATATCGGAGAAGGCAATGGCACCCCACTCCAGTACTCTTGCCTGCATGGATGGAGGAACCTGGTAGGCTGCAGTCCATGGGGTCGCTGAGAGTTGGACACAACTGAGCAACTTCACTTTCATTTTTCACTTTCATGCATTGGAGAAGGAAATGGCAACCTACTCCAGTGTTCTTGCCTGGAGAATCCCAGGGACGGGGGAGCCTGTTGGGCTGCCGTCTATGGGGTCACACAGAGTCGGACATGACTGAACCAACTTAGCAGCAGCATATATATATATATATATATATATATATATATACACACACACACATAGTATGCATAATATATATATATATATATTTTAGAAAACTTTGAATGTTTACCTAGCTAAAAAATTTATGACATTTTGATTCTACTTGTTTGACTTCATATGAATAGAATGCTAGAATCCTAATTCATATTCACTCAAAACTTTGATATAGTTCCATGTATTTTGGCATCTAGTATTACTGCTGAATGTCTAGAAAGTTTATTATCTTAATGATTTTTTTTAAAAAATTTGAAAGTGTGTTGAAACTTCTAATTCAATTATGAAAATATAAAGGATACTATAGTGTAAAAAACTAGGAAATTAATATGACAGTTTTATTAACTAAAATAGAGATTTTGTTTAAACGTCACAAAGTTTTATGCTAGTATCCATTGTTTGTTTTCACACCGTATTCAAGACTCCAAATTGTATCTAATTGCAATGAACAGCTTCAGCTGCATGCAACAAATTCTGATAAATTCTCTTTTCATTTTCATTCTATTACAAATATTTTCTAATTTTCCTTGTTATGGCTCCTTAGAACACCCATTTAAAAGTGGACACTTAATTTTCAAATACATGGACTTTTAAAAGCATTTTTGATATTAAGTTCTCATTTTGATATTAATTTCTCATTTAAATACTTTCTTCTTTGCAATTACCCTGCGTTTTTTTCAGTCTTCTAACTTTATTGAGATGGCTAAGCCAATCAAAGATCTCTCAATAAATGTCACATTCACTTGAAAATATGTGGGTTATTTTCAAATATCTTTTGATGTTGATCTCTAACATAATCCCACAGTGATATGAGAACAGACTGGGTATGACTTTGATACCTTTAAACTACGAAATTTTTGCACCTAGTTAGCATGTCCCTTGATATGTTCCTAGTTTATACTCTAAGGGAACTTGAATAGAATTTGTATCCTACTGTTATGTGAAAATTGTATACATCTTAATTATGTTGAATTGATTCATAGTGCTTTTCAGGTCTACTATATCATTTACTCCCATGTATATTCATTCTATTAATTTTTGAGAGTCTGATATTAAAACTCCAGGTAAAACTCTTAACTACCTAATGAAAATAATTGTAATATATAGTGGAACTATATGTAACTGTTGTATATTTTCCAAATCTCCTGTAAATGTGTTATCATATTTTCATAATTAAAAAAAAAACTTTTTGGACAGTTTAGCTTTGAAGAGAATGGCATAGAGGAGAATTGTTTGGAAATTTAACTTTGATGCAAGTATCATTGTTATATTCCATTTATTCATTCAGCAAAAATGAGTTGAGTGCCTGATATATGTCAAACACTCCTTTAGGCACATGAGACAGACTAACCAAAAAAGAGATAAACAGCCCTCCCATCAAGCAGTTGACATTAAAGCTGAAGGAGACTGATGAAGAACAATAAGCAGAATACTAATTATATAAGATGTTTGAAAGTGCCATAAAAATCTATAAGCACAGTAAGAGAGATTGAGAGATTGAGAGTGTGTAATTTTCACAGAGTCAGACACCACTGAAGCGACTTAGCAGCAGCAGCAGCAGCAGCAGCAGGCTTTATTGAGAAAATAACTCAAATGAAGAGATAAAGAATGTAAGCCAATTGTGTCTGTGTGGATATCTGGGGGAAGAATCTTTCAGAGAGAGAAAGCAGCCAGTGCAAAATCTCTTAGATGTTGGCTCATCTGGTGAGAGAAACAGCAGAGTGGTCAGTATACTTCGGGATGAGATCGTACCCTGATTGTGTGGGGCTTTGCAGGACTTAATAAAAGCTTTAACTTTCTCTCACTGATGATAGAAGAAGGGGAGGAGCTTTGGAAGGTCTTAAGTAGTAGTGACAGGATGACTCTGGTTGCCAAAGTTGAGAATAGCCAAGATTAAAAGAACAGGGACCAGTTAGGAAGTTACTGCAGTGATCCAGGCAAGGGGTGATGGTGGCACGGACCAGAGTGGTAACAATGTAGGAGAGAAGTAGCCAGAAGCTGCATTCTGAAGATAGGTTCAGTGAGATTTTCTGGGTTTCTTCATTTTGGGATAATGCAGTCACTCTGAGGTTAGTCCAAGTCACTCAGTTCAGTTCAGTTCAGTCGCTCAGTCGTGTCCGACTCTTTGTGACGCCATGAATCGCAGCACGCCAGGCCTCCCTGTCCATCACCAACTCCAGGAGTTCACTCAGACTCATGTCCATCGAGTCAGTGATGCCATCCAGCCATCTCATCCTCTGTCGTCCCCTTCTCCTCCTGCCCCCAATCACTCCCAGCATCAGGGGCTTTTCCAATGAGTCAACTCTTCGCATGAGGTGGCCAAAGTATTGGAGCTTCAGCTTCAACATCAGTCCCTCCAATGAACACCCAGGACTGATCTCCTTTAGAATGGACTGGTTGGATCTCCTTGCAGTCCAAGGGACTCTCAGGAGTCTTCTCCAACACCACAGTTCAAAAGCATCAATTCTTCAGCACTCAGCCTTCTTCACAGTCCAACTCTCACATCCATACATGACCAAGTCACTAGCACTCATAAAAGAACAAAGAATAACTTGTGGAAATTGCTTCCTCCAGTAAACACTATTTACTATGATGTTAGTATGAGGTCCAGCTCTTCATCTTTTCCTGTATTCCTATATTACTAGATTAGGTGGCTCTTCTCTCTCAGGACTCATGCTTTCTGTTTGCCCAGTTCCTCTCTATATCTCATCCATACACAAATTTGGTGTTAGTTACCACCTCATTCTCATTTACCCACTGAATGCCTTGTGCAACAAACTATGTCAGTAATTATGTAGATTCCTAGGTAGGTAGGTAGGTAGATAGATAGATAGGTGAATAATTCCCAAGTAAGCAAAGCCTTGTCAAACTCCTCTCCCAATTTTGAACTAATCAGTTGTTCCATGTCCAGTTCTAACTTTTGCTTCTTGACCTGCATGCAGGTTTCTTAGGAGACAGGTAAGGTGGTCTGGTACTCCCATGTCTGTAAGAATTTTCCAGTTTGTTGTAATCCACACAGTCAAAGGCTTTGGCATAACTGATGAAACAGAAGCAATTTTTTTTTTTAACTCTCTTGCTTTCTCCATGATCCAATGAAAGTTGGCAATTTGATATCTGATTACTCTGTGCCTTCAAAACCCAGCTTGTACAACTGGAAGTTCTTGGTTCACATACTACTGAAGCCTATCTTGAAGGATTTTGAGAATAATTTTGCTAGCACATGAAATGAGAGCAATTGTATGGTAGTTTGAACATTCTTCAGCATTGTCCTTCTTGGGACTGGAATGAAAACTGACCTTTTCCAGTCCTGTGGTCACTATTGAGTTAACTTATATGCAGACTACATCTTGCAAAATCCCAGGCTGGATGAATCACAAGCTGGAATCAAGATTTCCAGGAGAAATATCAACAATCTCAGATAAACAGATGATATCACTTTAATGGAAGAAAGTGAAGAAGAACTAAAGAACCTTTTGATGAAAATGAAAGAGGAGAGTGAAAAAGCTGGCTTGAAACTCAACATTCAAAAAACTAAGATCATGGCACCTGGTTCCATCACTTCATGCAAATAGAAGGGGAAAAAGTGGAAGCAATGACAGATTTTTATTTTCTTGGACTTCAAAATCACTGTGGATGGTGACTGCAGCCATGAAATTAAAAGACGCTTGATCTTTGGAAGAGAAATTATGACAAACCCAGATAGCATATTAAAAAGCAGAGATGTCACTTTGCCAACAAAGGTCCATATAGTCAAAACTATGGTTTTTCCAGTAGTCATGTGCAGATGTGAGAGTTGGACCATAAAGAAGGTTGCATGCTGAAGAACTAATGTTTTTGAATTGTGGTGCTGGAGAAGACTCTCGAGAGTCCCTTGGACTGCAAGGAGATGAAACCAATCAATCCTAAAGGAAATCAACCCTGAATATTCATTGGAAGGACTGCTGTTAAAGCTGAAGCTGCAATACTTTGGCCACCTGATGCAAAGAGCTGAATCAATGGAAAAGACCCTGACAAAGAAAAATATTGAAGGCAAAAGGAGAAGGGGGTGGCAGAAAATGAGGCAGTTTGATAGCATCACCAACTTAATGAACACGAATTTGAGCAAACTCTGGGATATAATAGAAGACAGAGGAGCATGGTGTGCTGTAGTCCATTGGGTCATAAACAGCTGGACATGACTTAGCTACTGAGCAACAACAAGGAAAGATTTAGATACAGTTGTCTCTGCATTTGTTTATGTGCTTGCTTAGTTAGAAGTAAAATATAAAATAGTGCACCAGGAATTGAATGAGGAGTCTAGTCTTAGTAATTGAATAACTGCAAGCAAGTCACTCAAATCTCCTGGGCTTCTACCTTCTCCTCTGCAAAATGAAACAGGTGGAAAAGGTGCTCTCTCGTGGTGTTGTAGAAGACTCTTGAGAGTCCCTTGGACTGCAAGGAGATCCAACCAGTCCATTCTGAAGGAGATCAGCCCTGGGATTTCTTTGGAAGGAATGATGCTAAAGCTGAAACTCCAGTACTTTGGCCATCTCATGCGAAGAGTTGACTCATTGGAAAAGACTCTGATCCTGGGAGGAATTGGGGGCAAGAGGAGAAGGGGACGACAGAGGATGAGATGGCTGGATGGCATCACTGACTCGATGGACGTGAGTCTTAGTGAACTCCGGGACTGACGTTCAGGGGATGGACAGGGAGGCCTGGAGTGCTGCGATTCATGGGGTGGCAAAGAGTCGGACACGACTGAGTGACTGGTCTAATGGGATCTGAAGGACCATTTAAGTTTATCCATTGTACTTTCTGCTTCTACCATGCCTCCTATGCCTTTATTATCTCCTTTTGTCTTTCTAGGCTGTTCCTCTGTAGCAGCTCAGCTTAAGCAGAATCTTCTTCTTGCCTGATTTCTTCTCATCCTCAGCTGCTTCAGAAACTTTTTCCACTATGCGCCTTTTCCTCCCAGTAGATGGCAGTGTTCAGTCTTGTTTCCCAGTGGTACTTTCCTTGCTTGGAGGGACTAACTGCGACCATTTCTGCAAATCTTGTGTCCTTTTTTCCCTAGGGGTGGGGATCACGGAAGAGGAAACAAAGGAAGGGATCAGTGAGTAATGAGAGGCTCCCCCCCCTCCCCCTCGTTTAGACATTTAGGAAGGCCAAGTAGCCTCCTCTTGCTTCTCAAGCAGGTTTATTTAATTACATTTAACTTTGGGTTAGAATAAAACAACTGTCTCCATATTTCAAAAAAATTGTTGCAACTCATTTGATCCTTCAACACTGGGAGGCTGATAATACAGATATTATTAATCTTGGCTCTTGAGCTCAGAAGTTGTCCTATTTTGACTCTGGCTGATATTGAGAACAGTCAGGGTCAGAAACAGGAAGACCAGATAGGAGGCCCTTGCCATGGTCTAGGCAAGAGATGGTGGTGGCTGTGGGCCAGTGGGAGTAGAAGTTGGGAGCAATGGTGTGGATATGGGGAAAGGAAGGCACATTCTAGGCTTGCTACATGAAGAACCAGTCTCCCCCGGTATGCTATGCACTAATCTCTGCAAGACTGTGTTTCTCTTGGCTTCTGAAGTCCCTCCCTGCTATAGGAGTCTATGAATCCAGGAAAAAGCGATCTAAAATTGTACTTTCAAACCCCTTGACAAGGGACTATTAGCTGCTGGTAGAATGAAAACTAGATGCCAGGTCTCTGGCAGGTGCTTCTCCTTGCCGCTGACTGACAATGATGGGAGATGGTCTATTTCAGCACTCAGTTACCTTTTCTCCCTACATTTAGCAAATCAAAGCAAGTTGCTCTGGTTGAAAGAGGGTTTGACTCTTGAGCCCTCTTGTTCCCCAAGACTGCAAAGAGCAGGATAAAACCTCCAAGAGAGGAAGCGACAGCCCTGCTCATGTGTCTTTCAAAGCTTTACATGTTCTACACTGACCTGTGCTCATTGAAGAATTCTGGGACCCCTAACACCAGATCGTCTTCAGCTGCCTTGGGAAGATTTTTCAGGGAGAAGGATATAGTGGAGGTATGGGGGAATTTTTATCTGGGGTAGCAGAAGCTATCTGGGTGTGGGTTATATTAGAGTGGGTGATGTCACACTACAACTTAGAAAAGCCTTTAATGGTTTCTTAATTGATAAATGGGTCAAGTTCAGACTTATTAACATAGATAAAGGAGCTTCCTAATCTGTCTCCCTTTGACCCTTCAAATCCTGGAGAGTACACTATGCCCCTGGCATATCCTTGAAGATGCCACACCCTCAACATTCCTACTCATTCTGGAAAATAGGGCACCAGAACCCTCCCTAAGCAATACCCCTGGAAAACATTCATAGCATTTTGTGCATAGTTCTGTGCAGACCATATCACAGTGTTTGTCTTCTCACCAGCTTCCTGCCTTATTTGTGACTTGCTTGAGAGCAGAAATCATCCTTTACCCATCTTTAGCATCAGGCTTAGTGCCTGACCCTGGTGTCGGCCTTCCTATGCTGAATCAATGTATAGCAGGAGATGTTTGGAGTTGTGCTGTACTGTCAGGAGGTGAGAGAGTGCCATAAATGAAGAAGCTAAGGGATGATGCAGATATTTATTACAGAGATATGTCAGATACAGCCACAGTTGCTGAACAAAGGATTATATACAAATATTGCTAAGCAAAATGTTGAATGTCACCAGTTTAGTAAGGAAAGGATTACATGGTTTGTTGTTGTTTAAAGATGACCATGTCAGAGTTCCTTTACAACCCAATGGGCAAATAAGGCCTCAGTGAAACCCAGGATATTAGAACTCATGAATTTAGCATAATAATAATTCATCCAGAACTGTTTGATATTATTATCCTTTTTAGGAAAAATTATCAAGGTTAAATTAACTGTGGAAACAGGATTGTAATAGAAACTCTGACCTAAGTAAAGAAAAGGAAGCAAGTTTTCATATTCTCATGGCAACAGTTTGTATTGAATAATAATAAACAAGTTTTTTATTCACATATTTACGTTCAATCATTCATTTGTCTATTTGAAAGCAATCCTTTTAGTATTTTATATTGGAGCTTTTTATTATTTCTCCAATTGCTCCAAATAAATTCCTTTTGCAGTTTACTCTAAAGAGGAAATGATTCCTTGGTTAATGTTATTACAACTGCTATAGTTTCTATCCTTTAGAATTTAGATTTTTTCGCTTATATATTAAATCAACTGTCACATTTTAAAATATCCCTTGCATTATTTGAATATATTAATTTAATCCTAAATTGTATTTATTTAGATAAGCAATTTTTAAAGTTTTCTATGATCTTAAATTTGGTGATATTTTGTGATGAAAAGGAAGTGTGATGTGAGGTTCAGAGCACAGACTCTAGGACCTTGGCTGTCTGGATTCAGATTCCATCTCTGCCATGTCTCTGCATGTTTCTGGACAAGTCACTTTCCCATTTTGTGCTTCACTTTCCTCATCTGTAAAATGGTGGAAATAAATGCACCAACCTCCCTGAGCTACAGAGAGCATTAATTGACTTGAGATGTATAAAAGTTATAGTTTGAAAGGGCAAGGAAACCAATTCTTCCTGGAGCCTCGAGAAGAGAGCCACCCTGCTGATACCTCAGCTTCAGCCCAGAAAAACTCACTTTGGTATCCTAGCCCCTAGAACTATAAGACAATAAATTTATGTTGTTTTAAGTCACTACATTTGTAGCAATTTGTTACAGCAGCTATAGGAAACTAATACAGATTTTGATAAAGTTCAGCTATTAATAGGCAAAATTATTCTGCAAGAACACATCTATAATGTTACCATAAAATCAGTAGGAAAATATACTCCATTTATAAAAATTCAATTTGAAATACATTTTAAAATATCTCAATAGTTTATGCTGCATAGAAATAAAATTTTTAAAAACCCAGGAATGTGTATTTTGAAACTGACCTTTTTTATATTGAAGACGAAACTATAGGATCCCCATGGCTTCTGATTACAATAGAATGTTCCATGTGGAAGATGATCAAGTATTCCCTATTTAATTAAAATTAAATAAAATCTTTAAATCCTTTTTTCATCACTGGATTTGGTATGATGTCTCTGAAAAGCTAAATGGTGCTTTACATTTGTGCATTACTGCAGAATACTTTCTGGTCACTTTTACTTTCCATTGAGTAGAATTCACCACCTTGGAAGTTGAAACATGAAAGGAACAAAGGAAGAAGGGAGAGGGCAAGGGCTGCTAAGTCACTTCAGTTGTGTGTCTGACTCGAAGAAAATAAGGCAGGAAAGAAGGAAAGAAGAAAGTAAAAAAGGAAGGACAGAGGGAGGGAGGAGGAAAAAGAAAGAAAAAGAAAGAAGGGAAGAAAGGAAACTGTGTTTACAGCTAAGAACAAACTTTACAAACATCTCAACAATTTACAGCTGTACCCCAAACTACATACAGACTTATAATCTTCTTCCCTTAAGTCTACACAGAAGTTTAGAACTCTACAAAGGATGTGAAACATTAGAAAATAAAGCCCTTCAAGTGTATGCACATGTATGCACTTTCTCCAAGTACACACATGCCCATAACTACTGCTACCATTAAATAATACTTATTCAAAAACTAACCCAGGGGGCATGTGGAATTTATCACCTATCCCCTTTAAGTACTTTCCTTTTCTTCATGCTTTCTGCTGTCTATGCATAACCTTGTTTCATGATCTCTGTGTAAAATAGGATTGCTTTTTTTTTTTTTTTTGCCAAGATAAATAAAAACCACCTTTCTGGTCCCATATACATGTCAAGGCATCTCAAACTACCTGAAAAATAGTTTTCAATAATGGTTGCAATAATATTGTTCAGTTGGCATCATTTGTAACCAGTTCATTGACATGTTCTAATTATCACCTTTTCTGCCTGGTGATAGAAATCACCCTCCCAGTATGTGACTGAAGTTGGCACCAATAATCTGCTAGACAGGCCTGCTTGGCAGGAGAGGGGCACCTATGAAAACAGTTGATCCTTCCCTAAGAGCCCAAGCCTCATCAAAGTACTGCAGCAAAGGAAAGCATTTTTACAAGGATCAAGGGAAATATTGTATATAAATCAGCATGGAGGTTAAAAGCATAATTTTAGATTGATATCTCAGTTCATGGCAAGTTCATCAACTCTTTTTAAGCCTAATTTTAGTATGTGTAAAATTGGGGAAATATTACACTCCCAAAGAATTAATGAAAACTATAGGAGCTAATGTCCCAATGATTAGTTTTCAACAACGGGCATAATCACCCTTCCTGAGAAAACCAATCACCAGCAGCAACTGACAATACAGGACTAATACTAGCGCTGTATTTCTTAGTGAAGATAGATGATTCAGATGGGAGGTGAGAGGAGACGCTGCCATCTACTCATAAGGCAACTTTCCACAGAGACATAACATGTAGTCAAAGTATTTCTTATGAAGCTATTGCAAGCAGAGAGTTATACAGCATTCGCTGACTCTTTCACATACATATGCATCATTACAAAGAGCGTCAGTGAACACTTCTGTGGTCCTAAGAGTGACCACAACGGAGAGGCTGATGGTTGCATGTGAGCTAGCTGTCCATTCTTCTCTAATCAGGGAGGTCTCTTTCAAGAACATTTCATGCTCATTTTTGAGTCTGCGCATTCACTTGGCCTGCTTTCCTTTTTAGCACATCCTCTTTCCCTTTACTCTGCAAATGCCCTCATATTACTCCAGAGCCCCCTCCTGCCCTAATCCCCAGCCCATTCCTAGTTCTTGCAGGAACCTCCCATTCCTGCCCCTCATATTGATAGTCTTTCTCTGAACTGCTGCCCAGTCTGGCATTGGATAAGAGTTTGAATAATGCAGATATGAATATTTCAGAGAACTACTGAGTTGGAAGGAGCATAATAAAGCATCTAGTCTCACCCCCTTGTTCTATAGATAAAGAAATTCTACTCCAAGAGACAGAGGGCACTCCGCCAAAGATCACTCAGAGTGAATAGCCAGGCTAGGACCAGCATCCTAACTTCTTGATGCATAGTCTACAACTCTTCCCACTTGGCCACTCAGATTCTATGTTGTTGCCTGTGTTTCATATTTCTTGCTGATTGATCTCTACTCTTGGCTAGAAAATCCCTTTTTCTAATATTTTGATCCTGTCCCTTTCACTGGAGAGTACAGTGAAATATAGCTGCTTCTTGATTATTTGCAGAAAATGTGTCTAATGCTTATCTTAAAAAAGCAGTTAAATTATTCCTGGTCTTCCCCAAGTTTATTGGTATTTAGTGGAAAATGTAGGGAATAGGCTGTCAAATTGCATTGTTTTCAAAATTGCAAATTTGTTACTCTCCCTCTTCTTCATATATTTCACATATGTATACCTACTTATACAAACTCTATACTCTGCTGATAATAAAAATGTGCATGAAGAATATACCTATATACATAACTTGCATGCAGTATACACAAATGCACTGAGTTCCATTAAACGTATGCATGTTAAAAATAATCCCTATATCAAATGCCAAGTGGATGATATTCTCATAAAACCGACCTAGAATCTTTTTTTAAAAAGTAAATGTCATAAAAAACAACAACAATAAGGAACTGTTTCAAATTAAAGAAATGTAAAAGCAAATGACAATAAAGTACAATAACTCTAGGTTGGGTCTTAGAATAGGAAAAATAAAGTATCTATGAAAGATATTATTTGGACAATTGGCAAAATTTGATTATGAACTGTGGATTTAGATATTAGTATTGTATTCACGTTAAAATTCCTGATTTTATTAATTGCACTGTTGTTATATAAATGAATAAGACAATGTCCTTTTTTTAAAGGAGATATCTGATGAAGTATTTTAAGGTAAAGAGGCATCATGACAATAACCCACATTCAGTTTAGATAGATAAGTGAGAGAAAGAGACACAGAGAGATGGAAAAAGAGAGACAGAGAATAAAACTAATAATGCAAATAGGCTAAAGGGTCTTAAAATTAAGATTCCTACCAATCTGTATTCCATGTGTTCTGCTCCTCTGCATGTTCTACTGTGGATTCTAACAGCTTTTGCAGCTCTATGTGTCTCATCATTCATGTCCCACAGAAAAGAGAAAGTTTTTTGCTCCAGAATTCCACATCTCTCTCCCCTCTGAAAAAGTTCTGTGATTCCCTCTGATTGGCCTGTTCTAGTTGCAGGATTACCTCTGAACAAATCACTGTGACCAGGGAAAAGAATTAACTGATTGGACCAGCTTCAGTCAGGTACTCTGGATTCTGGAGTTCTGCATGGATATTTTGGGTCTGCAGAGCCCCCTGAATTCCCAAACAAAAAAAGGAAAAAATGAGTTAGTTAGTTGTTAGTTAGGCAGGAAGCAACAGTTAGAACTGACATGGAACAACAGACTGGTTCCAAATCGGGAAAAGAGTACACCAAGGCTGTATATTGTCACCCTGCTTATTTAACTTATATGCAGAGTACATCATGAGAAGTGCTGGGCTGGAAGAAGCACAAGCTGGAATCAAGATTGCCGGGAGAAATATCAATAACCTCACATATGCAGATGACACCACCCTTATGGCAGAAAGTGAAGAGGAACTAAAGAGCCTCTTGATGAAAGTGAAAGAGGAGAGTGAAAAAGTTGGCTTAAAATTCAGCATTCAGAAAACTAAGATCATGGCATCTGGTCCCATCACTTCATGGGAAATAGATGGGGAAACAGTGAAAACAGTGGCTGACTTTATTTTTCTGAGCTCCAAAATCACTGCAGATGGTGACTGCAGCCATAAAATTGAAAGATGCTTACTCCTTGGAAGGAAAGTTATGACCAACCTAGACAGCATATTAAAAAGCAGAGACATCACTTTATCAACAAAGGTCTGTAGTCAAGGCTATGGTTTTTCCAGTAGTCATGTATGGATGTGAGAGTTGGACTATAAAGAAAGCTGAGCATCAAAGAATTGATGCTTTTGAACTGTGGTGTTGGAGAAGACTCTTGAGAGTCCCTTGGACTGCATGGAGATCCAACCAGTCCATCCTAAAGGAGATCAGTCCTGAATATTCATTGGAAGGACTGATGTTGAAGCTGAAACTCCAGTACTTTGGCCACCTGATATGAAGAGCTGACTCATTGGAAAAGACCCTGATGCTGGGAAAGATTGAGAGCAGGAGAACGGGACGACAGGAGATGAGATGGTTGGATGCCATCACCAACTCAATGGACATGGGTTTGGGTGGACTCTGGGAGATGGACAGGAAGGCCAGGTGTGCTGTGGTTCATGGGGTCACAAACAGTCGGACAAGACTGAGCAATTGAACTGAACTGAAGATACTGGTAATAGCAATAGGGGCCCAAAGTGGATGTAAAGAAAGCAAATTCAGAAAATAACGGGGCTTGGAATATTCATAAAGCATAAGTCAAGGCTACTTTAAGTGCTACCGGCTTCCAGTCTACTGTCAGTCCCTGATACCTTGGCAATAATGAGTTTCTGATTTTCTTGGAAAAGTTCTTAAAGGCTAAGGAGACGCAGCTGAGGAAGTTCCCTGTGCAGAAATGGGAATTTGGGCGCCTGCCCTCAAAGACAGGTTCTGTATATCCTACAGTTCCTCCTAAGATATTTTCCTATAACAAACACTGTTGAACTAACTGTGTGATATTCTGTTTTTAAGTGTGATGCTTTCATTATTAAGAATCCAACTCAGCAAAGTTTATCACATAAAGCAAATCTAGAAATAAATGACTAAAGATAGTATACTTCTTAACAACATTAGTATTGTCTCTGGACTTTGAAAACTGACTCAAATTTTATCATTCTGGCAATGAGTGGTGGTGGTCTACTTTACCTACCCCACCTACCTGTTGATTTAAAGGCAGAGCTGTGGCCTCCCAATAAATAAATAAAATCATTATGCTTGCCTTCTGTAGTCCTAACATCCTGTGAGGGAAGGGGAGATGAAGGAGAAAGGGGAGATGGAGGAAAGCCCCTAACACTAGAGAGTGTTCATTCCCTGGGGCTTAGAGAGATTTCTTCTATCATTCACTTTGTGTTTGCATCATAAACTGCAGGATGGCTCCTCTAAATTAGTGTAGAGGTGGGAAAAAGCACACATAGAAGATTTTTGTTCAGTCTAGGTTTATTGCTGATTAACTATGGAATTTTAGATCATCTTTTTACTTTTCTGAGCTTATGAGCACAGAAATGGCCCTATTTTGATCACATAGATGTCCTTATAAAATGAAAACAAGAATCCCTGTTGGGAAAGTCAACTTCTATGACGTTTTCCTTGGAGACCCAATCAAAAGAGCTGCTGCTAACCTGAAGGTCTAAAAATATATCTTGATTTTTGTTTCTATATTTAGGAAAAGTCTGATTCTGAATTTGTTTCTGCACAGTCTAGCTCATTGCTGACTGTGCAACAAAATATTCAGGAAGCTACTTAAGACACAAATTCCTGGGCCCTATTCTAATTTTCCTCTAAATCAGCACATCTGAAAGTGTGGCCAGGAGCTCTGTACCTTGAAATGATCGCTAGATGATTCTGAACAACCAGACCTGGTCTAACCCAGGGGAAGAATTGATACTTGGCATGGAAATCAGAAACTTCAAATTCAACCCTCTACTCTGCCATTTATGACATAATATTGAAAAATAACCAAGTAATTTGGGCCCCTACTTCCTCATTTACAAAACAAAGGACTTAGACAAGATTATATCTAAGTGTCTTTTAGTAATAATGCTTATGATTTTATGAGTGATCCTTTCAGTTATTCTAAAGAAAACCGTGATATGAATTAGAAACATTAATAATCTCAGTTAAGAATATGCTCCCAGAGTCACAAACTCTGGCTCCATCCACATACATTAGTCAAGGTTTTTTGACCACAGCCCATTTCTCTCACCAGAGGCTGCCTGGCAACTTTAGTGTTGATGACCTATTACAAAGAAAGATTCATACAAAGAAAGACCATGCAGATATTCAGGGCTCCCACCTCTGACCTGTGCTCAGGGAGTTTTCATGGGAAACTCCCATGCTTGCAAATTGGGTTTACGTGTAAAAACTCCACTGTATCAGTAGGGGACAGTCAGGAGAATGGAATGCTAGGAGAGATGAGCCAAACTGATTGACTAGTGTATGTGGGGTATAAATTCTCTCCAAATTTAGTCACCACAGTGCCTTCTCCTCCCTTCTCTGTCTTATCTTTAGCAGCAAAAACTGTTTAGGTAAGGTGTATTCCCAGAGCCTATTCACCAGTTGCAGTTAATGGCTCCAGGCCAATTGGATATTTCTAGCCTCAAGAAGTCCAAGGTCTTAGAAAATTCCCTTCAGCTCTATCATGCCAAACACCTTGTCTCCATCCTTTTATACCAGGTGATTGAAAAGGGGAAGGGGGATGGAGACATGAAAGCATATACTTGGGATCTCTTGCCCTGGTCTGCACTGTTGAGTCATCAGCATAGCGTGCCAAATTACTCAAATAAGTCTGGTCATGTTCACATTCAGCACTAAGGAGGATACTCTGTATGACTCGCATGAGGACATGAAATGCCAGCGGGATCCATATAATAAACATCCTGCTTGTGCCAAGAAGGGTGGGTGGAGTCGTGTGCCACATGCAAGGGATTCCTAAATGTTTACTCTAATTTGCTGCCTGGTTATATTTGACTTCTGTGGGTT
The DNA here is from genome assembly GCF_029378745.1 of Bos indicus. NCBI lineage: Eukaryota > Metazoa > Chordata > Mammalia > Artiodactyla > Bovidae > Bos > Bos indicus. The sequence goes on from NC_091772.1 coordinate 48,953,462, forward strand.
GGCACAGCAACCATTCTATTTAATTCTGGCTCTTCTAATTGTCAGAGGAACAGTCAGGGGCTTTTATACTAATGTTTAAAAAAAACAGTTGTTTGGGGTCATTGTTCCTTCTCCTTTAGAGTAATTGCTGAACATAGTGTTGTGGTTAATAATGAAGATTCCAGAGAAAGATGGGTTTGGATTTCAGTTCTTGGTTATACTCCTAAACTGTGCCTGACTTCTCCGTGCTTCTGCTTCCTTCATTTCCATAACTGGGATAATTAAGAGCACCTGCTGCATGGGGTTTTAGAGAAGATTCAAAAAGTTACTATGTGTTGAGTACTTAGCAGAATGCCTGGGACATAGTAAGCACTCAATAAATATGACTGGTTTAGGAGCAACTATAACTCATTATTTTGAGTTGTGTATGTGTGGATCTTCCTGAATGGTCCTGTTTTTCAAACACTGTTATGTAGAAATGATCTTTTCTACCCAACAAACCTATGCTTCACGAAGTCCATTCTGTGCTGTTAACTGGTGAAGCCATTTGGCCTTAAGAGTTCCATTTCTGGCACTGAGCAGAAGTTTTATAGAAAGTATATAAGAAAATGTGTTTGACTATGTGTCCCTGTGTACCAAACTATTAATACAAAGAGCTGCAGAGAGGGATTTTAACTCTGTGCTCCTGAATCCATGCTCCATAATCTCAGGCAGGTGCCTCTCAAACTTCAATGTAGACACAAATCACCTGGGATCTTGTTAAAATGCAGATTCTGATGCAGTAGGTTCTGGGTGGAGCTTGTTTTTAGCAAGCTACTGGGGATGCAAACGTTTTTCCATGGACCACACTTTGAATCCTGAGATTTGGGGTGCTGGACTGCATTTGAGCAGAAAGTCACTGTTGTTTGAGGGCAGGGGGCAGGGGGGCAAAGGCACTGGTGAGTGGCACCAAACCGGTGCCTTTTTACAGGTAATTTTATGTTTGTGTAAAGAAGAGGAACGGGAAAAATCTAGGACAGTGACAATCTCAATTCCAGTTGCACATTGGAATCACTTGAAGAGTATTATAAAAGGTATAATAGAATCCTCACTAACCTAGCTGAATACAAAATGCAAAGGAGGATAGTTCAAGCATTTTAAAAAACACTCCAGGTGATTGTAATATACAGCTAGACATGAGTACCACTACTCTCATACAGTGGTTCTCCCACTTTAGCAAACCTTAGCATCACCTACAGGGCTTGTTAAAATAAAGATGACTTGATCTCACCCCCGAAATTTCTGACTCACCAGATCAGCAGAGAGGCCTGAGGATTTGCATTTCTAAGTATGCAGGTGAAATTGATGCTCATATTTTGATAATCACTGCTCTAGTGGATAGAAAGTACTCCACTCAGTCATGCATTCATTCAGTAATTTGGCAAACATTTACAGAGCTCTTTCTATGTGGAATACAACTTTCTAGATGCTGGGAATTTAATGGTGACTAAGACATGATCCTTAGTAGCTTAGGAAGGGCGTATACAGCTAGTAATCAGGTAGCACTGGATTCATTAAAAAAAATGCATCAGAATGACACTGATCCCAGGAAATGATGTCCAAGGGGAAACCTTAAAGATGTGTCAGAATTAACCACAGGGTAAGTCTATGTTGGAGAAAGGGCAGGACAGGAAAGATTATGTCAGACAGAAGATGGTGTGTGTTGAGGGCAATCCAGAGTGCCTCTGGTTTAGTGGTAGAGAAGCAAGTGCTGGGCAGGGGAGGAGGAAGGGCAGGAAGTGTTTCAGAAATTAGACAGAAGCCAGATCATACAGAACTTTGTGTGCCATTCAGACTTTATTCCAAAGTCAGTGAAGGACTTTAAGTAGAAAGTGTCATGATCAGAATCACTTCCTGAAAATAGTATTCTGGCTACTGGATGGAGTCTGGAATGGAATGGAGATAAGGAGACTGCTTAGGTGGAAGAAAATCAAGGCTTCTGTCATTTTAATATGTTTACTTGCAAATCGTCTTAGGGGCCTTTTGTCTAGACAATCAGATGTCCCCCTGGTCATCTCAGTGTGTGAAATCTGGAGGGGACATAGGAAAGCAGAGTGAATCCAATGGCTCTTTCTATAATGGGGGATGAAAAAGGGTGGGGGAGGGCATGTACACATGAGATTTGTGTTTTGTGTCAGAGTCAGACATGAGCAGAAAAGAAACTTTACTTTCAATGTTGTATATTTACCTGGAAATTATTTTGAAGAGTTGTTAGCCATTTCAACAAATATTTAGCAATAAGCTCTTCGCCCAGTTCTGTAGTCTCAGAATCATCAGAACTTGAAAACAGTTGGTTGAGGAGGATGTGTATTGTAGCCAGTTAGAAATGCAGCCATGTGAATAGGGAAGGTGTCATCTGGGTTAGGTGGGCAGTGGGCCATTCTAATGTCAACTTCACCTTTTGGACAGAACTAAACAGAGGAGCCTGGTAGGCTGCAGTCCATGGGGTCGCTGAGAGTTGGACACGACTCAGCGACTTCACTTTCACTTTTCTCTTTCATGCATTGGAGAAGGAAATGGCAACCCACTCCAGTGTTCTTGCCTGGAGAATCCCAGGGACGCGGGAGCCTGGTGGGCTGCCGTCTATGGGGTCGCACAGAGTCAGACACGACTGATGCGACTTAGCAGCAGTAGCAGCAGCAATGTCCTTCCAGAGCCTCTTCCAAATATAATCAGAGGGATACAGGGCTGAAGGGGTAATGGAGATCAACTTGTCTTTCTCATTTCACAATGAAACGAATAGTGTACACTTCTGAACTGTGGAAAACTACAACGGCACCTAGCCTTTATGACATTTGTGTGGATTCAAAAACTCCCAAAGCACCATATTATTTTGAAATTAAAATTTCTGAACAGATGGAGGATTCAGAGCTCTTACAGGTAAATGCTAAGGAAATATTTATTGATGTCAGGATACTTTAAATTATGGTCTTTTCTCTCCAAAAATATTTCCCAGCCATCAAATTAGCCACTGAAGGAAATCCTTCAGCATTTCAAATGCTTGCTCTACTCCTAGTAGCAATGGGCTACAAGTAGAATTTCAAGCCACTCTGAAGAAAAAGATTTTCCACTTTTTCAACAATTGGAGGACAGGTGTATTTATTTGGTTTACTAATTTATTTATGCTAGACATAGTTGATCTGTACATTAATTTATTTAGGATTCACAGCTATGTTATGGGGTAGGTTTCCATCATTTCAATTTTACAGAAGAGAAAAGGACATCTGAAGGAAGTAAGTATGATGTCCAAGATGACATGGCTGGTATGCCAGGTACTGGAGCTAGGACTGTCTGATAGCAAACCTTCTTCTTGTTCAGTCACTAAGTCATGTCCAACTCTTTGCAACCCTATGAACTGCAGCACACCAGGCTTCATTATCCTTCAATATCTGTCAGAGTTTGCTCAAACTCATGTCCACTGAGTCAGTGATGCCATCTAACCATCTCATCCTCTGACACCCCGTTTTCCTCCCCCTTTTCCCTTTGCCCTCAATCTTTTCCCAACATCAGAGCTTTACCAATGAGTTGGCTTTTTCCATTATTTGGCCAAAGTATGGAATTGAAGTATGTTACTCAACTTGGGGAAAACAAAACCTCAGTTCAGCAGTCATCCCAGCCCTTTAGTTGAGAGATAAGTATACCCTGGACTGTGGGGAGGAGCTACAACTCCCCACAAGTTTGAATCTGTGAAGGCAGAACTTTGTGGTCCTTTAAATCCCATTCTTGATCTTCATTTTTGCCAGACAGAATGGCACATAAAAGGCTACACCCCAGGTGAAAATGTCCCCTTAAATGGACTTGGAATGCCTCCTGAGCTTTCCAGTCATCCTGAAGCAGAGTTTAGCAAAGACAAAATAATTATTATTCCTCTCTAAGCTTTGAATTTGAGTACAGATCGTATGAAAGTGACCTTTTCGGTTTGGAGACACACATCTTCCTTGCTTGGATTCCACATTTTCATTTGGCTCATAAAGCTGTAGTGTGTTGTTTGCCATAATGCTTGAATAGTAGGTGTTTGAATAACCATCCACTTTGTAGTCACTTATGTATTTATCCCCACTGCATCCAACCTGATGTCGTTGAGCAACCACACACGGTGTTGGATAAATTTTGAATCCAGAGCTCAATAAATGAGTAGAAATTCAGCCATCTTGACTTCTTACACTTCTGATTCCCACAGTGTTTTTTAGCTCCTTTCTACTCAGAATGTGTCATACAACATAATCAGTATGTACATTTTAACAGGGTCCCTTTTAATTTAGGCACAGGGGCTTCCCAGGTGGCTCAGTGGTAAAGAACCTGCCTGCCAATGCGGGAGATGCAGGAGATGCAGGTTTGATCCCTGGGTTGGGAATATCCTCTGGAGAAGGAAATGGAAACCCACTCTCGTATTCTTGCCTGGGAAATCCCATGGACAGAGGAGCCTGGTGGGTAACAATCCATGGGGTCACAAAAAGTTGAACATAACTTAGTGACTGAGCACAACATAATTTAGGCACACAAGATTTCAGATGACCAGAGAACTGTTGGGCAGCAGGTTTCTCTTTCTCTCCAGAATGCATAGGCAACAAGAAGGAGCTTTGGCAAGAAACTCCAAAGACACAACTCCTTTCAGAGCTTGTTTCCTGTTTGATAAGTTACCAAGTCTTTATAACTGGAATGCAAAGTGAGGGTTCAGCCAAGGAACTGGGTGAGAGTTAATGGATCAATCTGCTCTCCCCCGTCAGTGCTTTTACCGCTGACTTCTGGAATGTGTTTGATGAAAAGAAAGTGACTTCTTCAGACAGAGATACTGATGTAGCCTGCTGAGGTTAGGACCTATAGGAACAATACACCAATGTTATCAGGACTTTGTTTGCCTCCAACTTCATTCCAAAACTGACAACAGAAGAGAAAACCTTTTTTTTAAAGCCCTTGCTGTCAGTTGTCATTATTATAAATAGCCGTATGTCGTGCCTCTCCCTGGGGGGAGACAAGCATCTTTGTTCAGTTCTTATTTGGATTGAGTTCCATTTCAATAGTTTTCTGAAAGTGGATCTGAGAAATGGAACTAGTAGCAAAGTAACATTTGCCTCCATTTATCTTTCCAAGAGCTTGGATATGTTGAAAGTTAAAATCAGAGAAGGAAGTTCCTGCTACTTTCCTGTCACCAGGCTTGATTACCCTTTATCAATGAATAATGAACAAAAAAGTCAGCTCTGTGTCATGTTTTATGTTTACCCCCAGAATTTCAGTAAAATAAATGACTGGCTCCATCTGAAAGGGGAAATTTTCAGAGAAAAGAAGATTTGGGATCTGTAGTAGCAGATATAAGCAGATGTATCCATAGCCCATTCACAGCATAGTATTTACCTTTCAAGTTATATTTGGGAATGGAAAAGCATTTTGGTCAGTTGACCTCTCCCCCAGGTTCCTCTACTTCATTAGTTTCACAAGCATTACAAGGTGACTGGAGTTAATCAATTAATACACCTGGTTGGGAATTATAAAGATACCTTTTACTCTATTAGCACTAAGAAACTGAGCCAGTAACAGCTAAGATCAGTGAGTTTGGACACCTGGCTTGGAAGGGTGAGCTGATCAGAATTAACCAAAATTCAAGTATAAATCACTGTCCCAAAGCAATGTAACATCTACTGTGAAATTGGCATGTTGGGGTCCAAAGCAAAAAACCACCAGAAAGACTTTTGCTCACCAAGGGATCCTGTTGGCTCTGAGAAGGAATTTCAGACTTACCCACTAGCTAAACCCATTAATGTCAAGAGCTTTATTAGATTAACTGGCCTCTGGTGGAATTTTCAAGGCTCAGGTTCCATAGCCCTCATTGTCAACAAAAGTCTCTGTTGTGAAAATGGTCTATTTCTATGTTTCTTCAACTCCCAAGGTAAACGTGGTTCTCAGAAGGGTGAGGCTGTTGCAAAGGAGTAGACAGCCAGCACCCTGGTGTCAGGTCCTCTATAGCAGATGCTCTGAGTATGCTTGGGAAAACAGACACGCCTTTATGGAAAGGAAGTGTTCCACCAGGAACACACCTGATCACATTCAACCTGGATTCAAAGAGCCTGGGCCATGTCAAAGGAAAATGTTCTATCATAAATCTCCAGAAATGGAAAAGGTCAAAGTCACCCTCAGTAATTAGCCTGCTGAAATACAGTGGTTGTGCTTTTTGTTTAACCTTTTAAGAAAAGGGCTCTGCTCCCACAGATCTCAACAAGCAGCCTTTTATTAACACATCCTTGACATGCCTGCCCCTCTTCTTAAACCCGTCCCCCACCTGCAGCCCTGGTAGAACATGTTTTTGGCTTGTTGTTTGAATTCCTTAACTTTTGGTGGATTAGTGTTCCTATCCCAGTTCATTCTAAGCGGTCTTAACTGCTTTAAATTCATGCAACTGTAACACTTTGCAGAGTAAAAGTGAGCTAAATATACGTCATTAAAAATATATATATATATCATTTTATCCATCTAGAAAAATCTTTAAGCGTGTACTAGCAGTGAAAAAAAAATCCTGGCCAAGAAGGTTAGCAATAATTATTTTAATTTTGGTTACTGTGCGGAACTGCTTTGTCCAAAACAGTAGCCATGAGTTGTGCAAGCAATTGAGGGCGAGTTTGAACTGAGATATGCTGTCTGGATTTTGAAGGTTTATTATGAAGAAAAGAATGTAAAATATTTCATTAGTAATTTTTATGTTCATTACATGTTGAAATTATAATAATATTTTTATATATTCGGTTAAATAAAAAGTGTGATTAAATTTTATTGCATTTGTTCTTTTTTTTTAATTTATTTATTTTCTATTGAAGGATAATTGATTTACAAAATTTTGTTGTTTTGTGTCAAACCTCAACATGAATCAGCCATAGTTATACATATATCCTCCCTTTTGAAACTCCCTCCCTCTCCCTCCCCATCCCACCCCTCTAGGTTGATATAGAGCCCTTGTTTGAGTTTCCTGAGCCATACAGCAAATTCCTGTCGGCTATCTATTTTACATATGGTAATGTAAGTTTTCATATTACTCTTTTTATTCATCTCACCCTCTCCTCCCTTCTCCCCATGTCCGAAAATCTATTCTCTATGTTTATGTGTCCATTGTTGCCCTATATATAAATTCTTCAGTACCATTTTTCTAGATTTCATATATATGCGTTAGAATGTGATATTTATCCATCTCTTTCTGCCTTACTTCACTCTGTATAATAGGTTCTAGGTTCATCCACATCATCAGAACTGACTAAAATGCATTACTTTTTTATGGCTGAGTAATATTCCATTGTGTCAGAGAAGGCAATGGCACCCCACTCCAGAACTCTTGCCTGGAAAATCATACGGATGGAGGAGCCTGGTGGGCTGTAGTCCATGGGGTCGCGAACAGTCAGACACGACTGAGCGAGTTCACTTTCACTTTTCACTTTCATGCATTGGAGAAGGAAATGGCAACCCACTCCAGTGTTTTTGCCTGGAGAATCCCAGGGATGGGGGAGCCTGGTGGGCTGCCGTCTATGGGGTCGCACAGAGTCGGACACGACTGAAACGACTTAGCAGCAGCAGCAGCAGCAATATTCCATTGTGTATATGTACCACTACTTTTTTATCCATTCATCTGTCAATGGACATCTAGGTTGCTTCCATGTTCTAGCTATTGTAAATAGTGCTGCAAAGAACAATGGGATACATGTGTATTTTTCAATTTTTATTTCCTCAGGGTATGCCTAGGAGTGGGATTGCTGGGTCATATGGTGGTTTTATTCCTAGTTTTTTAAGGAATCTCCGTATTGTCTTCCATAGTGGCTGATCAATTTACATTTCTACCACCAGTGCAAGAGTGTTTTCTTTTCTCCACACCCTCTCCAGCATTTATTATTTGTAGACATTTTGATGGAGACCATTCTGACTGGTGCGAGGTGATATCTCATTGTAGTTTTGATTTGCATTTTTTTAATAATGAGTGATGTTGAACATCTTTTCATGTGTTTGTTAGCATGTTTTCTTTGGAGAAATGTCTGTTTAGGTCTTTTTCCCACTTTTTTTATTGGGTTGTTTTTCTTATATTGAGTTGTATGGGCTGCTTGTATGTTTTGGAAATTAATCCTTTGTCAGTTGTTTCATTTGCTATTATTCTCTCCCATTCTGAGGCTTGTCTTTTCACCTTGCTTATAGTTTCCTTTGCTGTGCAAAAGTTTTTAAGTTTAATCAGGTCCCACTTGTTTACTTTTGTTTTTATTTCCATTACTCCAGGAGGTGGGTCATAGAGTATCTTCTTTTGATTTATGCCAGATAGTGTTCTGCCTATGTTTTCCTCTAAGAGTTTTATAGTTTCTGATAGTACATTTAAGTCTTTATACAATTTTGAGTTTATCTTTGTGTATGATGTTATGAAGTGTTCTAATTTCATTCTTTTACATTTAGCTGTCCAGTTTTCCCAGCATCATTTATTGAAACAGCTGTCTTTACCCCATTGTATATTCTTGCCTCCTTTGTCAAAACTAAGTTACCCATAGGTGCATGGGTTTATTTCTGGGTTCTCTACCTTGTTGCACTGGTCTATATTTCTGTTTTTGTGCCACTGCCATACTGTCTTCATGACTGTAGCTTTGTAGTATAATCTTAAGTCAGGAAGGTTGATTCTTCCAGCTCCGTTCTTCTTTCTCAAGACTACTTTAGCTTTTCATGGTCTTCTGTGTTTCCATATGAATTGTGAAATATTTTGCTCTTGTTCAGTGAAAAATGCCATTGGTAATTTGATAGGGATCACATTGAATCTTAGATTGCATTTGGTAGTATAGTCATTTTTACAACATTTATTCTTCCTACCCAGGAACATGGAATATCTCTCCATCTGTTTATGTCATCTTTGATTTATGTCATTAGTGTCTTATAATTTTCTGTGTACAGTTTTGTGGGGGTTTTTGTTTTGTTTTGTTTTTGTTTTTGTTTTTTTGTCTCCTTAGCTAAGTTTTTTCCTAGATATTTAATTCATTTTGTTGCAAGGGTGAATGTGATTGATTCCTTAATTTCTCTTTCTGATTTTTCATTTTTAGTGTATAGAAATGCAAGTGATTTCTATGTGTTGATTTTGTATCCAGCCACTTTGCTAAATTCACTGATTAGCTCTAGTAATATTCTGATGCTATCTTTAGGTTTCTCTATGTACAGTATCCTGTCATCTGCAAACAGTGAGAGCTTTACTTCTTCTTTTCCAATCTGGATTCCTTTTATTTCTTTTTCTTCTTTGATTTCTGTAGCTAGGACTTCTGGAACTATGTTGAATAATAGTGGCAAAAGTGGACACCCTTGCCTTGTTCCTGATCTTAAGGGAAATGCTTTCAGTTTTTCACCATTGAGAATAATGTTTGCTGTAGGCTTACTATATATGGGCTTTACTATGTTGAGGTAGGTTCCTTCTATGCCCATTTTTTGAAGACTTTTAATTATAAATGGGTGGTGAATTTTGTCAAAGGCTTTTTCTGCATCTACTGATTTTCATATGGTTTTTATCTTTCAATTTGATAGTATGGTGTATCACATTGATTTATTTGCATATATTGAAGAATCCTTGTATCCGTGGAATAAACCCAACTTGATCATGGTGTGTGAACTTTTTGATGTGTTGCTGAATTCTGTTCACTAAAATTTTGTTGAGGATTTTTGCAATTCATCAGTGATATTGTGCTATAGTTTTCTTTTTGTGTGTTGTCTTTGTCTGTTTTTGTATCAGGGTGATGGTGGCCTCATAGAATGAGTTTGGAAGTGCTCCTTTCTCTGCAATTTTTTGAAAGAGTTTTAGAAGGATAGGCATTAGCTCTTCTCTAAATGTTTGATAGAATTCTCCTGTGAAGCCATCTGGTCCTGGGCTTTTGTTTTTTGGGATATTTTTGATTACAGCTTCAATTTCAGTGCTTGTAATTGGGTTGTTCATATTTCTATTTCTTCCCAGTTCAGTCTTGGAAGATTGAACTTTTCCAAGAATCTGTCCATTTCTTTCAGGTTATCTATTTTATTGCCATATAGTTGTTCATAATAGTCTATTATATTCCTTTGTATTTCTGCATTGTCTATTGTAACCTCTTTCTTTTCATTTCTAATTTTGTTGATTTGATTTTTTGCTTTTTTTCTTGATAAGTCTGGCTAAAGGTTTGTAAATTTTGTTTATATTCTCAAAGAAACAGCTTTTGGTTTTATTAATCTTTACTATTGTTTCTTTCATTTCTTTTTCACTTTTTTCACCCAGGTCTTTATGATTTCTTTCCTTCTACTAATTTTGGGATTCTTTTTTCTTCTTCTTTTTCCAGTTGTTTTAGGTGTAAATTTAGGTTGTCTATTCAGTGTTCTTGTTTCTTGATGTAGGATTGTATTACTATAAAGTGCCCTTTTAGAACTGCTTTTGCTGCATCCCATAGGTTTTGAGTTGTCGTGTTTACATTGTCATTTGTTTCTAGACATTTTTTAATTTCCATTTTGATTTCCTCAGTAACCTGTTGGTTATTTAGAAATGTGTTGTTTAATCTCCATGTGTTTGTGTTTCTTACAGTTTTTTTTTTTCTTGTAATTGATATCTAGTCTCATAGAATTGTGGTCAGAGAAGATGCTTGATACAATTTCAATTTTCTTAAATTTACTGAGGTTTGATTTGTGACCTAAGATGTGATCTATACTGAAGAATGTTCCATGTGCACTGCAGAAGAAGGTGTATTCTTCTTCATTTGGATCGAATGTCCTAAAGATTTCAATGAGGTCCATCTCATCTAATGCATCATTTAAAACTTATGTTTCCTTATTAATTTTCTGTTTTGATGATCTGTCCATTGGTGTGTGTGGGGTGGTAAAGTCTCCTACTGTTATTGTGTTACTGTCAATTTCTCCTTTTATGTCTGTTAGTGTTTGTCTTATGTACTGAGGTGCTCCTGTGTTGGGTGCATAGATATTTACAATTGTTATGTCTTCCTCTTGGATTGATCCCTTGATCATTATGTAGTGTCCTTCCTTGTCTCTTGTAATCTTCTTTATTTTAACGTCTATTTTGTCTGATATGAGGATTGTTACTCCAGCTTTCTTTTGCTTTGATTTCATGGAATATATTTTTCCATCCTCTCACTTTCAGTATATATGTGTCTTTAGACCTGAAGTGGGTTTCTTGTAGACTGTAAATATATGGGTCTCATTTTCATATCCATTCATCCAGTCTGTGTCTTTTGGTTGGAGCATTTAATCCATGTACATTTAAAGCAATTATTGATATATATGTCCCTATTGCCATTTTATTAATTGTTTGGGTTGATTTTGTAGATCTTTTTTCTTCTCTTGTATTTCTTGACTGTATAAATCCCTTTAACATTTTTTGTAAAACTGCTTTGGAGGTACTGAATTCTCCTGACTTTTGCTTGTCTGAAAAGCTTTTTATTTTTCCATCATTTTGAATGAGATCCTTGCCAGTTACAGTAATCTTGGTTTTATATTTTCCCCTTTCAGTACTTTAAATATATCCTTCCAGTCCCTTCTGGTCTGCAGTTTCTGCTGAAACATCAATTGTTAAGCATATGGGGTTTCCCTTGTATGTTACTTGTTGTTTCTCCCTTGATGCTTTTATTTATTTATTTATTTTTTAATTAGGGAAACTTTTTTTTTTTATTTTATTTTTAAACTTTACATAATTGTATTAGTTTTGCCAAGGGCCATCTGGTTGCGACATCTGTCACCCCATTGATCGCCAGGGTTGATTCGACTGATCTGGCTGGCTAGGTGGGTGTCCCCTTCCTCCCTCACCGCTTCATGTGCGTCCCTCCTGAAGCTGCGCACTCGGTCGAAGAAGACGACCATTCCCGATAGAGGAGGACCAGTCTTCGGTCAAGGGTATACGAGTAGCTGCGCTCCCCTGCTAGAACCTCCAAACAAGCTCTCAAGGTCCCTTGATGCTTTTAATATTCTTTCTTTGTGTTAAGTCTTTGTTAGTTTGATTAGTATGTGTCTTGGCATGTTTTTCCTTGGGTTTATCCTGTATGGAACTCTTTGTGCCTCTTGGACTTGATTGACTATTTCCTTTTCCATGTTGGGGAAATTTTCAACTAAAATCTCTTCAAAAATTTTCTCATACCTTTTCTTTTTCTCTTCTTCTTCTTAGACCCCTATAATTTGAATGTTGGTATGTTTGATATTGTCCCAAAGGTCTTTGAGATTATCCTCAGTTCTTTTCATTTTTTTTTACTTTATTCTGCTCTTCAGATGTTATTTCTAACATTTTATCTTCCTGCTCACTGATTCGTTCTTCTGCTTCAGATATTCTGCTATTTATTCCTTCTACAGTATTTTTTAATTTCAGTAATTGTGTTGTTTGTCTCTGTATATTTATTCTTTAATTCTTCTAGGTCTTTGTTAGTTGATTCTTATATTTTCTCCATTTTGTTTTCAAGGTTTTTGATCATCTTTATTATCATTATTCTGAATGCTTTTGCAGGTAGTTTGCCTCTTTCCTCTTCATATTGGACCTCTGTCTTTCTAGTTTGTTCCTTCATTTGTGTAGTATTTCTCTGCCTTTTCATTATTTCTTTTTAACTTATTGTGTTTGAGGTCTCATTTTCCCAGGCTTCAAGGAAAGTTGAATTCTTTCCTTGAAGAAGGTTGAATTGTTTCTTCCTTTTGGTTTCTGCCTTCCTTTGGTTTTCTGACCAACCACTGGTTGGCTGGTCCAGTGGTTTGTGTAAGCTTTGCATAGGGTGAGTTTTTATTTGTTTTTCCTCTGATGGGAAAGGCTGAGTGAGGTGGTAATCCCGTCTGCTGATGATTGGATTTGTATTTTTGTTTTATTTGTTGTTTAGATGAGGCATCCTGCATAGGGTGCTACTAATGCTTGGGTGATGCTGGGTCTTGGATTCAAGTGGTTCTGTTTGTGTGAGTTCTCACAGTTTGATACTCCCTAGGGTTGGTTCTCTGGTAGCCTAGGGTCTTGGAATCTAAAGGCCCAGGGCCTGATCTCTGGTCAGGAATGAAGGTTCCACAAGTGGTTTGTTATGGCATTAAGTGAGATTAAAACAAATATTCACAAATGAGAAACCAAAGATGAACCCCAGACAAATGGAAGTTACAAAACCAGGCAAATAATAATTAAAATAATGAATATACACATATACATACACCATGAGCAAAGTCAAAACAGTCCAACAAAAATAAAGTACAGTAGATTGACCTGGAAAACAAAGAAATCAAAAATTACATTTACCAGTTAAGAACAAAACTAACTAAAGCACAAACTGGAAAATAAACCTAAAGCAAGGTGGCCAGTAGGGAATAAAGCAATGAAAACAAAACTAACAAATATTTTGAGAGGAAAGGAAAGAAAGAAAATAAGGGAAAAAAATATATGCAAAGTTAAATAGAGGTAGATGAAGATTTATATACATTAAAGATTAACTGCAAGGGTAAAAGTACAGTAGGAAAGGCAAACAAAGGAATATATAGGAAAATATAATAGGTTTAAAATATAATATGATATAATAGGTTTAAAAAATTAAAAATAGAAAAAATAGAAAAGAAATAAAAATACAGAGGAAGGAAGAAAAAAGGAAAAATAAAAGGAAAGCACAGAATTGCAAAAGCCCAACGTAGAGACAGAGGTTTCTAACAACAATTAAAAGTGTGACTGAATATATACATATACATATACACCCATAAACAAAATCAAAACAGTCCAACAAAAATAAAGTACAATAGATTGACCCGGCTAACCAAGGAAACCAAAAATTTTATCTACCAGAACAAAACTAACTAAAGCACAAACTGGAAAGCAAAAATAAAGCAAGGTGCCAATTGGGGCATAAAGCAATGAACATAAAACTAACATATGTTGATAGGAAAGGAAAGAAGGAAAAGAAAGAATATATATGCAATGTTAAATAGAGGAAGATAAAGAAGATTTATATACATTAAAGAGTAACTGCAAGGGGAAAAGCACAATAGGAAAAACAAACAAAGGAATGAATGTGGAGGAAATAATATTAGGTTTAAAAAGTTAAAAATTTTAATTTAAATGAGAGAAAAGAGGGGGAAAAAAAAAGGAAAACACCACAGAACTGCAAAAGCCCAATGTAGAGGCAGAGGCTTATAACAACAATAAAAAATGTGACAGAGAAAAAAAAAAAAAAAAGCTCAAAAGCTTAATTGGATTTTATAGTGCCAGTAAAATCGAAAACTATAATGGAGCAGGGGGGAAGGGAAAGAAAAAGAAAAAAATCCAAAAGGTTCTGCAGAACAAGTCAAAAAAGAAGAATAATGAATGTTTTTCTTGAGTCACTGCTGTCAGTGTCAGAGTCCTTTCCCTTGCTGGGAGTCACAGTCTACCTTACCTCCCTAGGATGCTCTCCAACACTGTGCTGATCTCTGGACCTGCTGTGAGGGCAGATCAGATTCTAATCTGGTCCAACTCTTGTGTGTTCTTGCCTCCAAAATCCACAACTATGAGAGCTAGTGCCTTTTCTTTTGTGGGAGCTCTCAATGACCTTTTATATAGACACAGAGTCTGTCTTGTTGATCGTATGGATTTAATCTGCAGCTTGTACAACTGGTGGGAAGGTTTTGGGTCTTCAACCTTAGCTACACTGGCCCTGGGTTTCAGTGGTTTTATTTCCACCTCTACATGTGGGTTTGTTCTGAGCACTGGGGTTTGCTTCTGGGGTTGCCCTGAAGGATTTGGGTTTGCCCCTGTGAGGGCCAGGTGTGGAGGTGGTGTAGCTGCTTGGGTCGCAGGGGTTCTGGCAGCACCAGGCGAGTTGGCAGCTAGAGCAGCAGGAAATATAGTGCTCTAGAAGGTATTGGCCAATATGCTCCAGTATTCTTGCCTGGAGAAGCCCTCTCCCTGACAGAGAAGCCTGGCAGGCCACAGTCTACAGGGTCACAAAGAGTCAGACGTTACTGAAGTAACCCTGCACTCATAGACACAAGACTTTTTCTGCCTGTGGCAGCTTCGCTCCAGTGAGAGTTCAACCATGATGATGGCTCAGCTGCTTGCCTTGTGGGGATCCTGATGGCACCAAATGTGCAGGGACACAGACTGCCTCCACCACAGGAGTTATGGCCCTATCAGAGTCTTTTTTCGAGCCTCTTGTAGGTGGAGACCAGAAGGCCTCTTAGGCCAGTCTTTCCCCATAGATGCACTCATTCAGGCACTTAGGGGGTTCCCGTGCCCGGTATCCTTCTCTGTTGTTCCGCATGTTGGGCGCATAGAGGAGCCTCCCTGGCTGGGGTCCTACTCTGTAGTTTGGTGTATCAGTCACTTAAAGGAGCACCCTGGGTGGGGTCCTACCCTGTAGTTCAGTGTGTCAGGCATTTGATGGGCCAGCCTCTCTATTGTTCAGCTGCTGATGCTGGCATGTGGGGAGAGAGAGGCTATGGTGATGGCTCCACCTCCTATGTGTGATTCATGAGCATAGCCTTGCTTCCATGGCTGCCCAGCTTTCCTCCACAGGCATTTCCCCTTACAGTCTCCTCCCTCACAGCCCCTCGATCTGTCTGTCTGCAGTCAACAGCAGCCCTCACTTTGGGATTGCTCCATAATCTCTAGACCCCAGCTCCCATCCACTGTACCTTCCAGGGTACCAGTGTTCCTATCTGGGGTATGTATGGCTGTTGCAAGAACTGTCCTATTCTCATTCCATTTAGGCTGCCACAGACCAGCTATTTCACTCTCAGCCTTAAATGTTTCTCCTCTGACTCAGACAATTGCCCTGATGTGGGGATTGGACCCCTGCTTCAGTTCCCCCACCTGCTGAAGGCAGTTCCAGTCTTACCAACACTCCTGTTTTCCTCTCTAGTTCCTTCATCCTACTGAGTTTTGCATGGTTCTATATATTCTTTTCCACTGGCCAGGTACTCCTGTCCACTGTCAGCCAGCACTCTTAATGCATTTCTGGGTCTGAAGCTGTATTCCTGAGGTATCTGTGGAGAGAGATGTACCCCAAGTCCATCTACTCAACTGCCATCTTGTTCTCCCTCTCATTTGTTCTTTTTGCCTTTTGTAAAGTAGCTATTTGAGAATTTGAAATTACAAATATGAATCCTCCAACACTATTGGTGGGAATGTAAATTGGGGCAGCCACAATGGAAAACAGTATGGAGGTTCCTTAAAAAACTAAAAATAGAGCTATCATATGGTTCAGCAATCCTACTCCTGGGCATACATTCATAGAAAACTAATTTGAAAAAATACAGCCACTCCAATATTCATAGCAGAATTATTTACAATAGCCAAGATATGGAATCAACCTCAATGTCCATCAGTAGATGAATGGATCAAGATGTGATTTATATAGAATGGAATATTCAGTTTAGTTCAGTTCAGTCGCTCAGTTGTGTCCTACTCTTTGTGACCCCATGGGCTGCAGCACACTAGGCCTCCCTGCCATAAAAAGGAATGAAATAATGCCAATTGCAGCAACATGGATAAACCTAGAGATTATCATACTAAGTGAAATAAATCAGAGGGAGAAAAACAAATATCATATAATATCATGTACATGTGGAACCTAAAAATGATACACATTAACTTATTTACAAAGTAGAAACAGACTCAAACATAGAAAACAAACTTGGTCACCAAATCAGACAGGTGTAAGCGTGCATAAATTGGGAATTTGGGATTAATAGATATACACTACAATATATATAAAAGAGGTAAACAACAAGGACCTACTCTTTGGGGAATTATATTCAATATCTTATAATAAGCTATAATGGAAAAGAATCTAAAAAAAGTATGTATATATATATATATGTGTATATATATATATTCTGAATCACTTTGCTTTACACCTGAAATATTGTGAATCAACTATGCTTCAATAAAAAGGATTAAAAACAAAATACAAAATAAAATTACAAATATGGCTCACCATATATTTCTGTTGGGCAGTGCTGGTCTAGAAGATCAAGTTTTCCACATACAGGTGAAGAAAAAGGCCAAAGTGATAGGTTTGATTTGGGCATTGCATGATTTTAGCATATAATTTTTCCCTATTTCGTATTATTATATGCTTTTATTGTTTCTTGAGTCATCCTCCTTCTGAAGACAAATAAATTGTTTTAAACATTTCTACAACCTCTATTATGGCTAGCACAACCCTGGACACATGACGGGGATTCAACCAATGTTTGTTAGTGGAGTACAACTCAATGAGAGAGAATTTTCTAGATGGATAGATTTCTTCAGGGACTAGTCTAAAGGTCAGAATGCAAGCTTGTTGTAGCCACTACGTGGCCTGACTGAATATGTCTCGCTGTCACTGAGATGTGTTCTGACCAATGAGTTGTGAGTAAATGTGACATGTGCCACTTCTGAGCTGAGTAATTAATCTCCAGAGTGATCCATCATGATGATTAATTATCTTCTACAGAGAGACTTCTCCTGTTAACTTGAGTCCCCAGCTGACCTACAATTAACCTGTAACCTAAGTAATCCTTTGCTGATTTCAGCCACTGGGTTTCGGGATTCTTTGTTATGGCAGCAAGACATGCGACTGACTTGCCCTTAACTGGCCACATGTGCTGGCTCTTGCTGACTGAAAGAGCATGGCTCTTTGACTATAGATTTGTTTTTGAGATGTGGCTCTAGCTTCATAAACCTTATATTTTACTAATGATTATTCTCGGTAGTCAAAATATGGAAAAATAAAAAGAGGATCAGTATTTTTGCTCATCTCTTAAATCAGTGGTGATCTTTGGTAACAGTATCTGGAGTTGGAACGTCTGCCATTAACTGAATTAAATTAATGATAATGATGTTGATGATAAAGCAGAAGATGAATGGATTATTTTACTCTGAACTGAATGGAGCCATATGTCTCCTTCAGAAAACTGCTCAGTAGGCCAGTCATTTAGTTACTTCCCTCCCCAGTCAATATCCTATTTGTCTTCCCTAGAAGCAGAGTCCAAGACAAAAATTCAGAGACATATGATTTACTGAGAGAGTGCTCTGAAGAGAAAGAAAGTAAGGGAAGCAGGATGGGCAATGGTGGGAGAAGAGCAGAGATATGAACCTGCTTTGATCCAGCCTGATCCTTGGAGACCACAGGACCACAAATCACACAGCAGAAATATTCCCACCCTGATGTGAGGAAATTGACCTTTTGTATTCCTGTCTCAGTCAGCCCTGCCCTAGGAAGGGCATATAGTGTCTTAGGCAAGGTGGCTTCTTGCGGTTCATGGCAACTCTCTAAAGAATGTGGAATGAAGCATGGAGGGTGAGCCATCATCAGCCAATTCTCAGTGCAGCTGAGAGGTTAGTGTGCCTGCCCAGTAAATGAGACCTGGGTAGGGCATCCGCTGTACCCATCACTCTGCACCAGTTCTTCTTCTGTTTAAGCTCAGATTTTTCAGAACCCTGTGTCCAATCCCTCTGTGTCCAATCCCTCTGTGTCCCTTGCTTTCTAATTGCACAGTTCACTAATCTAGAAATCAAGCATCAACTGCCTGCCCTAAAGTGAGAGGAGAGACTTGCTGTTTTCTATAGTCTCTTCCAACTTTGTGATCTATGTGTTTTCTTAATAGGTCAAGGGCTGGCAAAAGTTTATCCTTTCCTGATAACAAATGACATTTTGTAGGGAGAGTGTAAGCCCAAATGAGTGATTCTCAAGGTGGAGGTTTCAGGGCATCTGAACAGGTCAGGAGAGGATAAGGGTAGAGAATTTGTCCAGGGCTGCTGGTCACACCATATGAATTGCCTTCTAGGCTGATCTTCTAGCAGGCTGACCTTGTCAGCTACCTGTGCACCATCTGCTATCATCTTAGTGCTGCTGTACTGTCCATCCAGGAAATTAAGAAAACCTGGTACTGTTAGGGAACATTGTGATTAGGGGAGGAGATGTCAGATGATGAAGCCAGTTCTGTTCTGCCAACCTTGCCATGTATAGTTGTAGGAATCATATCTGCTTTCATCAGTCTGCATCATAACTCTCTGCTTATTTCTCTCTGCTTCCTTTCGATTTGTTACCCTTGTCTTTCCATTTCTTCCCTTTACTTCCTTTCTCTTCTTCCAAAAGAAAGAAAAAAAAAATGAGCAAACACAACAAAACAGAAACAGAGTTATAGATACAGAGAACAAACAGGTGGTTGCCAGGAGGGAGGTGGATGAGAGGAAGAAAGAATTAAGTGAAGAAGATTAAGAGGTACAAACCTCCAGTTGAAAAATTAATGAATTACTGGCATGAAAGGTTAAAATTTCTTAAATAAGCCAAACTCATAGAAATAGAGAGTAGAATAGTCATTGCCCAAGCCTGGGGGTGGAAGGAATGGTGGGGAGGGGCAGTATCACAATGATTAAAACCAACTGTGCCATTCTTTCTCTAGACAGTAACTTCCAAATGGTGGAGCACTGTCTGAACTGCCCAGTAACTGGGCAGTTTAAATGCAGACATCCTTGGGGTAAATTTCTGACTAACTGGCTTTGAGAGGACATATCTAGCACAGTTCCTTATGAGGATGAACTATATGTTGGTGGCTGGAGGATTGGATCCTGGAATCAGACAGATGGATTTAGACCTAGACCCTACCGCTTATTATGATCTATGTGATCTTGAGCAAGGTAATTAACCTCTGTGTCTTTAGTTTCCTGACAGTTTACCATGAGACTTGAATCTTCAGATGTAATGGGTACATATTGTCCCAAACAAAAATGATACAATAATCAACAATAAGATAAATCATTGAGAAGTTATTAAAACACAAATGTGAGGAAAGACCTTCATGGGTTTCTAATCAGAAAAAACAATCACTAACTGGGGAGATGTCAGGTCCTTTAAAGAAATCTACACAGATTTTGTGATCAATGCCAGAATGGGGTAGAACAAAGTCCACAGGATTCTGAAGAAAAAAAAAAAAAATTGAGCTGTCAATTTCAGGTCCAGCAAGCTGTCCTTCAAGGATAAAGTCAACATAGGAACATTTTCGAATAGGCCATAATTCATATAATAGAACACCCCAAATTCCTTCTTGAAAAAAAAAGACCAAATGTTTGATTATTTAATTCAGTCAGTAAATCAAAGAATCAAAATTTTAAAAGTCAGAAATGGAGCAGTCACAATTGAAGACTGGTAGTGATAAGCACTGGTGCAATTTAAATTTAAAAATAAAAGTAAACAACTGTTGAAATTACTATTATAGGACAGACTGTGTGTCATAAAATTTAAATATAAAAAACAAGGTACATAATACCATTCAGTTCAGTTCAGTTCAGTCGCTCAGTCGTGTCCGACTCTTTGCGACCCCATGAATCGCAGCATGCCAGGCCTCCCTGTCCATCACCAACTCCCGGAGTTCACTCAGACTCACGTCCATCGAGTCAGTGATGCCATCCAGCCATCTCATCCTCTGTTGTCCCCTTCTCCTCCTGCCCTCAATCCCTCCCAGCATCAGAGTCTTTTCCAATGAGTCAATTCTTCGCATGAGGTGGCCAAAGTACTGGAGTTTCAGCTTTAGCATCATTCCTTCCAAACACCCATGGCTGATCTCCTTCAGAATGGACTGATTAACATTAGGAATGCTAATTTCCACATTTTTTTCACAAAGGAGAGCCAATAGATACTATCTAGCACAGTGTTTTTCACATTGTTTCTTTTAAACAAGTACTCTATGAACTGATCCATTTTGTAAGAAGCATTCTTTTCTGAAGCTAAACATTTCCTTAGCTTTCTTTTTCTTCATTTGTAAATTCAAGAAAAATTACAACTAAAAATTTTACTACAAAATATCATCATAGTGTTATCCCATTTTCCTATCCATTGATTGACATACCAATCTGCTGTCCTTCCTTCCTCCCTCCCTTCTTTCTTCTCTCCCTTCTTTTCTTCTATCCATCTATCCATCCTTCCATCCATCAGCCTATATATGTATGTAGAAAGATGCCTATAATGAAGATCTACAAATGTTAATAAACATTGTTTCTGGGTTAAATAATGTTAAATAATTTAAAATTTTCTTATCCTTTTAAAATTACTTGAAGGAATTGCTACAAAGGTGCACCATTTTTTATAAAAACAATGAAGAGTACTTTCAAGGTAAATGATGAAGAATACATGTACTCTAACACTGTTAAATAAAAATGAGCACAGTACAACTCCATTTGTGTAAAACAATGGATACAATGTATATAGATGACTAGACATTTTCTAGAAGGATTCATAATCAACAGATAATGGTGGTTGCATTTGAAGAAGGGACAGGACAATGGGACTATAATAAGAGGGAGAGTTCTTTCTTTTCTTTCCCCCAAACTCTGTAAAATACTTATATTGTAATAATGATGGAAAAGAAATACCAAAATAAAAAATAAAAAGAACAAGTGGTGAAGGCTGAAGGCTATTGTTGGACTGGCATTGGCAAACTATTGAGAATTCGGTTAGTTCATTTCCTTGCAGAGTCCTCAAGCCCTCATAATCAGTAGATTCTGCCAACTCCTACTCCAGAGATAACAAGAAAGCCAATGATCAAGCAATGGAAATATTTCTAGGACATCCCCTTCCTTTGTTTGCCTTACTAAATCTCTTTTGTCTCAAAATCAGGTTCTTGCTTGTAGTATCTCCTCATACAAGACATGGCTTTGCCTCTCATTTCTGAAAATAGTTCAGGCCAGTCACATGTAGGAAATAAGCTAAAGAAAGTCTGGAAACAGGAAACTTGCAGAACAAATGCAATGGTAAATAGCAGTGGACACTTTGATACTAGGGAGCAGCAGCGACTGCAATGGATCGACAGCACATCCTCAGCTGTGACCACTTGTCACTATGTTGGAATGTGGCACGGTGTGACAAGATCCTCTGGGGAAGCTAGAAATGGAGATTGGAGATTTATAAATGAATAGGATTTTCCAGTTTTAAGATGTTCATTGAATTCAAATTAAAAAAAAAGAAAGATACTGTGAAGACCACCCAACATATTCACAGAGGCTTGGACTATGGGCTATCATTTTTACTTCTGCTGTAGAAGTGTGTGCTTGATTACAGCATTTGAGCTGGATTTTTCCCTTCAGTAAATTGTTGCTAGGTACCTTAGCTCACTGTAGATAGATATGCCTTGTGGCTGAGTAGACATTAAATCATACAGCCCTAGAAAAAGCTGTTTCCACCTTTTCCCTCTTCCTAGCACAATAGAAACCTTCAAGAAATGGAGGGCAAATTAATGTCTACAGAGGAGGTGACACTGTCACCTGTGGGTCAGGATTACAGAATTTCTCAGCCTCCTTGGATAGAAGTGGGGCTGAGCTTCAATTGCAGTAAACAACTCCCCAAAATGTCCATTTTGGGGATCCAAGCAAAAGAAACAGTCCATTCTTATTTCCTGGGGATGTTATACAGCCCAAGGACAAAAGTGGCTGGACTGGACTGAGTCTGGATTTGAAATCTGGGCTTTTAGACTCAAAGCATAAAAGGAATGATGAAGTGGAGATGGAAGAGGCATGATCCCTTTGAGCTGCACAAAATAAGGAGGGCCATGTCTGCTTGAAAACATGCAGGTAAATCAGGCACTAATACCACAGCCTTAAACTGCAGCAAAATCAAAGGCAGCAATCAGAATGCAAGGCAAGCAATCAGAATGCAACAGCAAGCTCATCTCCTGAATGTCCTTGATTTCACAGCTTCATGGCTCTCTTCTCTCCCAGATGCAATGGCTTTCCCATGAATGGATGTGAATGATAGCTGCTGTTTCTTCCTTTTCTCTTTCACATGCCCCTCTTTGCTTCCTGCTGCTGCTGCTAAGTTGCTTCAGTCATGTCCAACTCTGTGCAACCCCATAGATGGCAGCCCACCAGGCTCCCCCGTCCCTGGGATTCTCCAGGCAAGAAATGGAGTGGGTTGCCATTTCCTTCTCCAATGCATGAAAGTGAAAAGTGAAAGTGAAGTCGCTCATTCGTGTCCAACCCTCAGCGACCCCATGAACTGCAGCCCACCAGGCTCCTCCGTCCATGGGATTTTCCAGGCAAGAATACTGGAGTGGGGTGCCATCGCCTTCTCTTTGCTTCCAGCTATGCTAGTTCTATTCTGTGAAGTCAATTCTTCAGCCTCTCCTTCCAGATAGATAAGAACCCTAGCATTCGACTGAAGTGACTTAGCAGCAGCAGCAGCAGCAGCATAGCTTTGAATGTTAGTTGGAACTTAAGTGTATACAGTCTACTTGTATTGCCAAAGATGTAGCTTCTACTGCTGCTCTGATTTATTGCATTCTCTTTTGTAAAAAATGTCTTAGACATAGCAAGCAAGGCATCAGCATACAAAGAAACATACATCTTGCCAAGATCTTACAATCTTACAATCTTATTACAAGATAAAGCCCAGGACACCGCCTGCTTAAGGATGTTCTTTAAGATAGCCCAAAAGGCTAGCAGCGATATGATTAATAACCCCTCTGTTTCACTCCTTGAATTTGTTTCCAGGGAAAATGCGCCTTTGATCACTAGGTGCTGACGAGGGTATAACCTGGCCCGAGGTGTTTCCCTGGAGTGAAATATGCAGCACTTCTCAACTCCCAATTCCATTTAATTTATTGTTTGTTTTTGCTCAAGAAGAGGCTGTTTTTACAGCTGACCAGATTTGGAAGCTGGTTTGGGGTGTTTCATTTCCTTATATGAAGAGTTATAACACAGGGGACGGTAACCAGCTGTTTCCACCTTCACTAAAGAGGGAATGAGCCTCTACTGCAGCAGAAGGGATCTGGGTTAGTTGTAAGAAGGAACTTCCTTAGAGAGTTACTCTCAAGGGCTAGGACTTCCTGGTCTAGGGGCTCTTAAATAGCATTCTGTTGTTTCTCTTGGGGATAGATCACATGAGACCAAGATTAACAGGATTAGAGCCAGCTGAACAACTTGTCTCTGTTCCTTCCAGTACAGTATTTCTATACATGAGATATTTTGAGGTATAAATGAGATATATAATCATTAAAGAGGTTGGGCCTTTGTGGATAAATGAGTGACTAGGAGTAAGAAAATTTGGGGGTGTTTTTTTGAGTCTTAGAAAAAGTGCTGTTCCTTTACATCTGATTTTCAAGTAAATGCCACAGCAGTGATGGGCAGGAGTCTTGTATTGGCTCCCAAGGCATTCAGTTGTTAAATGTTTAGGATTTCTTTTTGTTTTTAGCAAGTCATTTTTAAACACAGCTGTTCATAAAAATTAAATTAGGTAAGCATACAGTTAAATATGTTTTATTGAAAACAAGCTACAAAATACATAAAACTCACCACTTCATAATTATTTTACTACATTTAAATTGTATATATATTCTTTATATTATGTGTATCTACTGCATCTGTATGGTAGAAATGGTAGGAAAGTTATGACCAACCTGGACAGCATATTAAAAAGCAGAGACATTACTTTGTTAACAAAGGTCCGTTTAGTCAAGGCTATGGTTTTTCTAGTAGTCATGTATGATGTGAGAATTGTACTATAAAGAAATCTGAGCACGGAAGAATTGATGCTTTTGAACTGTGGTGTTGGAGAAGACTCTTGAGAGTCCCTTGGACTGCAAGGAGATCCAACCAGTCCATCCTAAAGGAAATCAGTCCTGAATGTTTGTTGGAAGGACTGATGCTGAAGCTGAAACTCCAATATTTTGGCCTCCTGATGTGAAGAACTGACTTATTTGAAAAGACCCTGATGCTGGGAAAGATTGAAGGCAGGAGGAGAAGGGGATGACAGAGGATGAGACGGTTGGATGGCATCACTGACTCAATGGACATGGGTTTGGGTGGACTCTGGGAGTTGGTGATGGACAGGGAGGCCTGGCGGGCTGCAGTCCATGGGGTCCCAAAGAGTCGGACACAACTGAGCAACTGAACTGAACTGACTGATGGCACATGTCTTCCCAGGTGTGCATTTGGCAACACTGCATTGGCAATTTGAATTCTGTCATGGTGGGAGTATTTACACCATGGAAATCGGCAGGCTATGTAAATCAGTTTTTTTCCAAATCCAGGTATTAAATATTTATTAGCACATTTACATGGAAGAAAGAAAAAGACAGGATAGAGGAGAAAGGTAAGTGAGGGTGGAGAGAGAGGGAGAAAAAATGAAGGAGGAGGAGGAATGGGAGGGGGAGAGAGATTATTGTATTTCCTCAATATTTTTATTGGTAAGACAATAGTATAACAACCACTTATCTTTCTCCTCAGCTCACTTTTTCTCTCTTCCTTGTAAATGTTCTAATAACTACTTAACATTTGGATCTTGGAAAAAGCCTGATTTATATGGTCTGCCAATCTCCTAAAAGTCAGTTCAGTTCAGGCACTCAATCATGTCTGACTCTTTGCCACCCCATTGCCTGCTGCATGCCAGGCTTCCCTGTTCTTCACCAACTCCTGGAGCTTGCTCAAACTCATGTCCATTGGGTTGGTGATGCCATCCAACTGTTTCATCCTCTGTCATCCCCTTCTCTTCCTGCCTTCAATCTTTCCCAGCATCAGGGTCTTTTCCAGTGATTCAGATCTTTGCATCAAGTGGCCAACATATGGAGCTTCAGCTTCGGCATCAGTCCTTCCAATGAATATTCAGGATTTATTTCCTTTAGGATGGACTGGTTGGATCTCCTTGCAGTCCAAGGGACTCTCAAGAGTCTTCTCCAACACCACAGTTCAAAAGCATCAATTCTTCAGTGCTCAGCTTTCTTTATGGTCCAACTCTCACAACCATACATGACTACTGGAAAAACCATAGCTTTGACTACCTGGACCTTTGTTGACAAAGTAATGTCTCTGCTTTTTAATATGCTGTCTATGTTTGTCATCAGCTATTCTTCCAAGAAGCAAGCATCTTTTAATTTCATGGCTGCAATCACCATCTGCAGTAATTTGGGAGCCCAAGAGTGTAAAGTCTGTCACTGTTTCCATTGTTTCCCCATCTATTTGCCATGAAGTGATTGGACTAGATGCCATGATCTTAGTTTTCTAAATGTTGAGTTTTAAGCCAGCTTTTTCACTCTCCTCTTTCACTTTCATCAGGAGACTCTTTAGTTCTTTGCTTTCTGCCATAAGGTTGGTGTCATATGCATATCTGAGGTTAGTAATATTTCTCCCGACAATCTTGATTCCAGTTTTTGCCTCATCCAGCCCAGCATTTCTCATAATGTACTCTGATATAAGTTAAATAAACAAGGTGACAACATGCAGCCTTTGCATACTCCTTTCCCAATTTGGAATCAGTCTGTTTTTCCATGTCCAGTTCTAACTGTTGCTTCTTGACCTGCATACAGATTTCTCAGGAGGCAGGTACGGTGGTCTGGTAAGGCAGGTAAGGTATTCCCATCTCTTTAAGAATTTTCCACGGTTTGTTGTAATCCACACAATCAAAGGCTTTGACTTAGTCAATAAAGCAGAAATAGATGTCTTTCTGGTATTCTATTGCTTTTTCAGTGACCTAACAGATGCTGGCAATTTGATCTCTGGTTCCTCTGCCTTTTCTAAATCCAGCTTGAACATCAGGAAGTTCTCAGTTCATGTACTGTTGAATCCTGCCTTGAAGAATTTTGAGCATTACTTTGCTGGCATGTGAGATGAGTGCAATTGTGCAGTAGTTTAAGCATTCTTTGGCATTGCCTTTCTTTGGGATTGGAATGAAAACTGACCTTTTCCAGTCCCGTGGCCACTGCTGAGTTTTCCAAATTTGATGGCATATTGAGTGCAGAACTTTCACAGCATCATCTTTTGGGATTTGAAATAGCTCAACTGGAATTCCATCACCTCCACTAACTTTGTTCATAGTGATGCTTCCTAATGCCCACTTGACTTCACACTCCAGGATGTCTGGCTCTAGGTAAGTGATCACACCATCATGGTTATCTGGGTCATTCAGATCTTTATTGTATAGTTCTTTTGTATATTATTGAGAAGTCTTCTTAATATCTTCTGCTTCTATTATGTCCATACCATTTCTGTCCTTTATTGTGCCCATCTTTGGATGAAATGTTTCCTTGGTATCTCTAATTTTCAGATGTGATCTCTATTCTTTCCTGTTCTATTGTTTTCCTCTGTTTCCTTGCATTGACCACTGAGGAAACTCTCTTATTTTTTCTTGCTATTCTTTGGAACTCTGCATTCAGATGGGTGTATCTTTTTTTTTTTCCTCCTTGCCTTTTGCTTCTCTTCTTTCCTCAGCTGTTTGTAAGGCCTCCTCAGACAACCATTTTGCCTTTTTGCATTTCTTTTTCTTGGGGATGGTCTTGATCACTGTCCCCCGTACAAAGTCACATACCTCCATCCATAGTTTTTCAGGCACTTTCTCTATCAGATCTAACCCTTGAATCTGTTTGTCACTTCTACTGTATAATTGTAAGGGATTTGAATTAGATCACATTTGACTGATTTAGTGGTTTTCTTTAATTTTGTCAATTTAAATATGAATTTTGCCAGGGGTTCATGATTTGAGCCACAGTCAGCTCCTGGTCTTGTTTTTGCCTTTTTTTGTTTTTCCCCTAAAGGTCACTTTATTACCAAAAAAAAAGTCTTTTTTTTTTTTTTTAAAGAAAATGCTCAGAATTTCTAAGTCCAAAAAATCCTTTTATTTTACCTTGAACTTAATTCAGTTCAGTTCAGTCACTCAGTCATGTCCAACTCTTTGCGACCCCATGAATTGCAGCATGCCAGGCCTCCCTGTCCATCACCAATTCCTGGAGTTCACTCAAACTCACGTCCATCGAGTCAGTGATGCCATCCAGCCATCTCATCCTCTGTCGTCCCCTTCTCCTCCCGCCCCCAATCCCTCTCAGCATCAGAGTCTTTTCCAATGAGTCAGCTCTTCGCATGAGGTGGCCAAAGTACTGGAGTTTCAGCTTTAGCATCATTCCTTCCAAAGAACACTCAGGGCTGATCTCCTTTAGAATGGAATGGTTGGATCTCCTTGCAGTCCAAGGGACTCTCAAGAGTCTTCTTCAACATCACAGTGCAAAAGCATCAATTCTTTGGCACTGAGCTTTCTTCACAGTTCAACTCTCACATCCATACATGACTACTGGAAAAACAATAGCCTTGACTAGACGGACCTTTGTGGGCAAAGTAATGTCTCTGTTTTTGAATATACTATCTAGGTTGGTCATAGCTTTCCTTTAGCATAAGTAAAATTTGGATTTGGTGGGAGCACACATCAGATCACTTAACCATCTAAGCCACTACTGGCCAAAAAGAAAGATAATGTGGGCCACATGTACAATTTTAAATATTCTAGTAATTTAAAAATAAATTCAAAAGTAAAAAGAGATATTAATTTTAGATATATGTTATATAGCTCAATTTTCCCCAAATTATTATTTCAACATAAAATAAATACAAAACTATTCGTGAGATATTACATTCTTTAGTAACATATCTTTGAAATCCGGTGTGTCGTTTATACTTACAGCAACATCTCAATCAGACTAATCACATTTCAAGTGGTCCATAGCACATGTCACTTGTGGTAGCCATGTTGGGCAGGCCAGTCTATTCAAGGATGCAAAGGCTGGGTGTGGCTGCTGCTAGTGTAGATGCTCATGCTCTCAATCTGCACAGACAGTATACATGGAGTTTTATCTTACGTTAATGCTATATGTGGCCTGAAGTTTAGTTCATCCCACTCTCAGATTATAGATGCAAGATGAGTGAATTTCAGAGTTTTTAAATTGCCCTAGTTTACACGTCACATGGGGCATAAGGTTATAGAATACAAAGACTGGTTATATTTATAAAGAGATTGTACCTTGTAAGAAAAATGTGTTCACCCCACATGTTAGTAGTAATTATAGCTAATTTGGTGAGAAATAATTCTGTTTGAGAATAGAGGCCTTGGAATTAAGGCCTTTCAAAGTGATTCTAGTCCTATTCATCCAATGCATATGAGTAGATCCATAAGGAAATGCACCTTGAATTTCCTATTTCTGCATGAATTTTAGGGAACTTAAGATTTGACAATCACAGTAAAGTTAATTTGTTTTTTCCTTTAGTAATTAAAACTTTATTTAAATATTGAATCAGTCTCAGAAGCTGATTAATTAAAAGATTTGAGGAATCTAATTTTATTGGACAAACTAAAGATATTGGATGATGGGTGATCACTCTTACAGAGAGATAAGGAAAAAGTAGCTCTTACATTAGATCCATAAATAGTAAATAGAATTTTATAATTGTCTTTTGTTCTTGTTGAATGTGGTTGGTGTATCTAATCATCTCTCTGTATTTCTTCAAAGATCTATTATGGAATGTCTACCACCAAACATAAAAGAGTTGATGTTCTATACATTACAAAAGAAAGAACCTTATAAACAATTTTTTGAGTAAAAAATCAATTGCCTTTTATTGCATTAGGCTTAGCATACAGCAAAGTTATATTTTTTCTCTTATTTTCTCATAATGAGATCTATATTCTTGGAAAATATCAATGTTTTCCAAAAGTCTTTTTTTTAGGCAGCACCAATATTTATTTTTCTTTTTTAACCCCTGAAGGTCCTTTTACACTTTTCATAATTACAAAATAGTCTTTGCATTATTGGTTTTCTGGAGTCATGGAGGGGCATTTGTACATATCTTCATTATACTTGTTGTGTGTATCTTTTCCATGTATAGCAGATGCATAAGGTACATTCTATCTCCAAAACATAAGAGTCTTTAGCCTGCTTTTCTCCTAAGTATAGGAAAGAACAAACCTGGAGATCCAGTGGTTTCTAGTTTGACCTCAGAAGCAAAGTTTGGAGTGCAAATAATTTGTTTGGAAGGTGATCCAAGGAAACACTGATAGGAGAAAAAAATACATTAAAGGAAATACTATCAAGCAAGGTATATTCTTGAGCAACTGGAGATTAAAATCCTAGGGAACACTGGGAGACATTTTAAAGCATGTACTCAGAGTCATCTCCTGAGGGATCTGCAATAGTTTTCTGCCAACTCTTATTTAATCATTCATACAAGAATGCTTCTGGGGACACTGATTACCCAACAATTCTAGCCTTCCCTGTACATGGGCAGAACAGGTTTGTAGACAAAAAAGAGCTTAAGGCAAAAAGTTGCAAGTACTGACAGTTGGACATTAGATTGGTGTGCCAGGCAATACTAAATTCCAAAGAGATATGGCTGGTAGTGAAGTTAACTAAAGAAACTTCTAAACAATGTAGAGGAAGAGATTCAATCTATCTACACAGATTCAAACATTAATACATATTCAATAAATACCTACAGAGAACCCATGCATACCTTGCACTATACATTAAGGCAGCATGCAGTCCTTATCTTCATGGAGATATCATTCTAGTTGACATACATTTATTGAATGTTGTTGCTGTTGATCAGTAGCTAAGTCATGTCCAGCTGTTTGCAACCACGCAGACTGCAGCACACCAGGTTTCCATCTCTTTCATTATCTCTCAGAGTTTGCTCATTGAGTTGGTGATGCCGTCCAACCATCTCATCCTCTGTCATCCTCTTCTCCTCCTGCCTTCAATATTTCCCAGCATCAGAGTCTCATCAAATGAGTCAGACCTTCACATCAAGTGGCCAAAGTATTGGAGCTTCAGCTTCAGCATCAGTCTTTCCAATGAATATTAAGTGTTGCTTTCCTTTAGGGTTGACTGGTTTGATCTCCTTGCAGTCAAAGGGACTCTCAAGAGTCTTTTCCAGCCCCCCAATTTGAAAGCATCAATTCTTTGGTGCTCAGCATTCTCTATTCTCAGCAACTCTCACATCTGTACATCACTACCAGAAAAACTATAGCTTTGACTATATGGACCTTTGTCAGCAAATGTTACATATAATATTCTCAGAAGACCTAAGAAAGGTCACCTAAGGAGAAAAATCTCAAACTTCTCACAGGCAAATTTCTGTCTCTACATTAGCATTTCTGTTCCCAGTTAGTTGTTGCTGCATAATAAATAACTTTAAACACAGTGGCTAGTTTCAGGCTATTTTTTTAACTGATTCTGCAGGTCTTAAATTTGTGATGGGCTCAGCTGGGTGGTTTTATTGACCTGGATGAGATTTGGCTGATCTTGTCCAGGCTTATTTGTATATTAACTTCCTTGTTGATTGTGGGCTAGGGTTCCTTAATTCTCCTCCTGGTGTCACTTGTTCTCTAGTGGGCTAGCTGAGTATTGTTCCCATGATAGCAGAGTTCCCAAGACAACCTAGACAGCAACCTTCAATGCATAAGTGTTTTTCAAGCTCTTGCTTGCATCATGTTTGCCATTCTTCCATTGGCCAGAACAAGTCATGAGGCCATCTCAGTTTCAGGACTGATGGAAGACTCTGATCATTGATAGCAGGGGATGCAAAAGTCACATTGCAAAAGATGTGGATATGCAGCAGGGAGGAAATTGTAGTTAGTTTTGCAGTCTGCCACAAAATAAAGAATATTTTTCAAGCTACCACAAACACAACACACACCTGACATAACAGAGAAAAAATTATATCAGAAGTCTGTTAAATGGAGAGTGTGTGGTGTCATGAGCACTTGAACCAGAGAATTCACCCTTGTATTGGTCATCATAGTCTGTGTGTCTGGCAATATTTCACAATTCTCCATTAGAAAATTGTGCCACTTGAATTTCTGTGGTTTGAAAGTCCAAATCATATGTGGGAATCAAATGTGCATCATATTTTCACTAACAAGGTTAAGCAGTTTCCGGTTCCTTCCCAGAAGTCATCAAAACTACTACAACAGCATGAGCTGAAGGTGGTAATTATGACTGTCTTACTTCACTGTTAGGAAAAGTAGTATTAACTGATTAACTCCATACTCATGGAATGGGGCTGGAAATAATGCCAACATATCTGTATTCTTCCATTGCTCCAATAACCACCACTCCATCCTGTCACCTCTACAAACATGAATTTCTCATTCACTGATTTCCTTGTTCTGGACATGTATGAGAAATTTATATCTATTAGTACAAATTTACTGGTCCTGAAAATGTTTTAACCCAATATTTTTTTTCTAGTGGAAAAAAATGAATAGTCAAAGTTTTCCAGGATTCTAAAGATGTGATTTAAATAACTTACATATGCAAAACTATGGTATAGATTTCCAAATTTAAAAATAGTCAAAAATTCTAAGTATTTAGACATATAAATTTTCCAAATTTATTTTTAAGATATTACCAACTCACCAAAAAATCCAAAATCTTGACTTACCAAAAAAGGGAAAAAAAACATTAACCAACAACTCATCATCATAATCTAGATTGGTTGCAATTGGGCTAAAATGAGAGATGACTATTATCAGGCTCAATCAGACCTACAGTTACTGAACATTCTCTCTTCCAGTCCCTCATACCCCAAGACACATCTGGGTAACAGGTGTTCATGAGCACCTTGGAAAGGAGAGCACAGATTCCAGTTTAATATGGCAATCTCTATCTTTTTCAGAGCTTTCATACTTAATCCTGTTTGGAATGGTCATTCCCTGCTGTATTGTTTCATTGGTTAGAGTCTCCTCTTTGGAGAGGCCTTCTCAGTATCCCAGAACTTCCCTCCTCCCTTCCTCTCCATTCTTGCTTTGTTTCAGTGGCAAGATCACCTGGTGGTGAGACGGCAAATGAAGGGTGGAACATCCATGGTTTCAGGCCACTTTCTGAGATGTAGCCCTCAATCCATACTCTAGGGCACAAGCTAGGGCATGCCCTTCTTCCCTCCCTTAGGCACATACTGTTTATATTCCTCAGGGAAATGACCAGAAGGGGGTATATATATGTGTATATATATATATATATATATATATATACACACACACACACATGCACACACATACATATATACCCATAACATGTTGATATATACATATTGAAATATGTGTGTATGTATATAGGGACATAATATGTATCAAAAAACAGAAAAGCAAAACTCCTGAACAGCTTTTAGCAAAGAAAATAGAATTAATGTATTAAACAGAAAAAATCTTAAATAAGTAAAATGAAATGGGTAGAGAAAGGGGAAGCTGGATGTAGGCCATCAAAAGGAACAAAATTCCAGTTTTAGGATAAATAAATACTAGGAATGTAATGTATAATATAATGTATAATGTAATGTAATAATAAATATAGTTAATACTGCTGTATGTAATATATGGAAGTTATTAAGATAGTAAATCCTAAGTCCTCATTAGAAGGAAATTTTTTTCTATTCTTTAATTTTATGCCTATATGAATGATTGGTGTTCACTAAACTTATGGCAGAAACCATTTTATGATGTGATGTTGTATGTAAGTCAAATCATTATGCTGTACATTTGTGGTCATGCATGGATGTGACAGTTGGACTGTGAAGAAGGCTGAGTGCCAAAGAATTGATGCTTTTGAACTATGGTGTTGGAGAAGACTCTTGAGAGTCCCTTGGACTGCAAGGAGATCCAAGCAGTCCATTCTGAAGGATATCAGCCCTGGGATTTCTTTGGAAGGAATGATGCTAAAGCTGAAACTCCAGTACTTTGGCCACCTCATGCGAAGAGTTGACTCATTGGAAAAGACTCTGATGCTGGGAGGGATTGTGGGCAGGAGGAGAAGGGGACGACAGAGGATGAGATGGCTGGATGGCATCACTGACTCAATGGATGTGAGTCTCATTGAATTTCGGGAGTTGGTGATGGACAGGAAGGCCTGGCATGCTGCGATTCATGGAGTCGCAAAGAGTCGAACAGGACTGAGCGACTGATCTGATCTGAGATTGAAGGAAAAAGGAGAAGGAGCAGAAGATGAGATGATTAGATAACATCACTGATTCAATGGACATGAATTTGAGCAAACTCTGGGAGATAGCAGAGGACAGAGGAGCCTAGTGTGCTACAGTCCATGGGATTGCAGCATTGGACATGACTTAGTGATCGAACAACAGCATGCTAATTATATCTCAGTAAAATGGAAAGAAATAAAATTTAAAAGTAAGTAAAATGAATACATTCAAAGTAGTGCAGAAAGGTTTGATAACTTGCAAGAGAAATACACAGTTATAAGGAAAACTGAAATGTAAGTGGGAGATATGAAAGATAAGTGTAGTACAGCAGTAGTTCCTAAAGTGTGATCTCAGAACAGTAGCATCAACATCACCTGGACAGTTGTTAGATATAGAAATTCTTGTGTCCACCTAAGATCTATTGGGTCAGAAACTCTAGTTGTGGGGCCCAAGCTTCTGTGTTTTAAGACACACCCTTGGGTGACTCCAAGGCAATCAAGTGTGAAAACTACATGTTGTAGAGAACCAAACAGATCAACTGGATTGTGAGCCAAAGATGATTAATTGGGCCAGAAGGTGAAGTAGAGAAATTCTATAAGAAGGCATCAGGAATGAATAAGGATATAGAAATATGTTGAAGAAGGCCATGGCACCCCACTCCAGTACTCTTGCCTGGAAAATCCCATGGACGGAGGAGCCTGGTAGGCTGCCATCCATGGGGTCGCACAGGGTCAGACACGACTAAAGTGACTTAGCAGCAGCAGCAGCATAGAAATATGTATGTTGGGAAGGGAGAAGGGAATGGCTACCTGGAGAAGGGAATGGTTACCCACTCCAATATTCTTGCCTGGAGCATCCCATGGACAGAGGAGCCTGGCTGGTTATATATAGGCCATGGGGTCACAAAGAGTCCAACACGACTGAGCAACTATCACTTTCACTTTCAAGTGTTAACAGTCATGGTAGAGAGAAGTAGAAGGTTCAATATCCATACAGTAGGGTATCTAAAACCTGCCCACCAATAATTTTCCAGGATTAAGTAAAAATTTAGTCTATTTCATGTAAAAGTCCAGATTTTCATCTGGTTTTTCCAATAAACTGGAATAATAATTATTATTATTATTATAACAATAATAATAATATAATAATAACAATAATCTGGCAATATAACAATATTATTATTATTATAACAATAATAATAACAATAATCTGGCAACATTAGCTCACTTATTCACATAACAATTAGCCAAGCTGACTAGCAGCTGTTCTTTTTAGATGAAGACTTCCCAGAGGACTGGCAGGTGGGTGCCAGTGGCAGATGGGCAGATCAATTCCAGCTCTATCAAGTACTAACTGCATGACTTCAGACCACCTTCTGAGTCTCCATTCCCTAATCTAGAGAGTGGGTTTAATAAGATACCCACCTCATAGTTGTTTTGAAGATTACATGAGTCAGTATATGAAAAGATTCAGTGCTTGGAGTTTACTAAGTTGTTTAAAAACACCAGCTATTAATTTTTCTTGTCATAGACCCCACCTAACTCTTGACGCTTAAGTTCAGATTTTTCTTATAGCCAATCTGGTTCACTTCTGCTTGTTAAGTTCCCTGTTTGCTGCCTTTTGGAAAGAGTGATTCCTTCCCCATCCCTTCATGACCTAACTCTGGTTGGTTTGTTAACATCTCTGGAACTCAGTTTCCTATTCAGTAAAATGGGAAAATGACCTGCCTCAACCTCACATGTGCATGCAAGTGGAATAGCGTCTGTGGACATGACTTCCACAGAATGGGCACTTGTAAATGCTTGAAAGTTTTTTGATTTACTCATTCATCTTCATATTAGCACAAGATGCTACAGCCAGCATACAGTGGTTCAAGACAGCCAATTTCTAGATTTTCAAGAATTTTGAGTTTGTTGTTAAACACTGCCATTATTAAAAGCCAAATCATATAGACTTATACTTAATTTACTTATATTAAAAACTAAGGTAATAAATTCTCGAAAACCTTTCTCATTTTAGTTTGTTACTACATTTTGCCACAATCTAAACTATTGAGATGAATTCAGTCTTTGTCTGTGACATAGAAACACCATACAATGCTGTTCTACTCCACATTTCTTCCCAACTCTCAGCTCAGTCACATCATGTGGGTGGGTTGAAACTGACCATGACTGGAATATTTATCCCTTAGAATTTGTAAAAAACTTCAAATCAGGGCTTTACTTACCCTTGAAGGGCCAGTTATAAAGTATTTACCAGAGCATCAGTAAGATCTTTAAAATCTGCTTGGAAAACAAAAAGAGACACAAAATTGTGCTTATTACTAGGAACTAAAAACGTTTTGAAGTGCTAATTGTGATAATAAAAAAGACAGTTCAGTTGAGTTCAGTTGCTCAGTCATGTCCGACTCTTTTTGACCCCATGAATTGCAGCACGCCAGGCCTCCCTGTCCATCACCAACTCCCGCAGTCCACTCAGACTCACGTCCATCGAGTCAGTGATGCCATTCAGCCATCTCATCCTCTGTTGTCCTCTTCTCCTCCTGCCCCCAATCCCTCCCAGCATCAGAGTCTTTTCCAATGAGTCAACTCTTCACATGAGGTGGCCAAAGTACTGGAGTTTCAGCTTCAGCATCATTCCCTCCAAAGAAATCCCAGGGCTGATCTCCTTCAGAATGGACTGGTTGGATCTCCTTGTAGTCCAAGGGACTCTCAACAGTCTTCTCCAACACCATAGTTCAAAAGCATCAATTCTTCAGCACTCAGCCTTCTTCACAGTCCAACTTTCACATCCATACATGATCACTGGAAAAACCATAGCCTTGACTAGATGGACCTTAGTTGGCAAAGTAATGTCTCTGCTTTTGAATATGCTATCTAGGTTGGTCATAACTTTCCTTCCAAGGAGTAAGCGTGTTTTAATTTCATGGCTGCAATCACCATCTGCAGTGATTTTGGAGCCCCCCAAAATAAAGTCTGACACTGTTTCCACTGTTTCCCCATCTATTTCCCATGAAGTGATGGGACCAGATGCCATGATCTTCGTTTTCTGAATGTTGAGCTTTAAGCCAACTTTTTCACTCTCCTCTTTCACTTTCATCAAGACGCTTTTTAGTTCCTCTTCACTTTCTGCCATAAGGGTGGTGTTATCTGCATTTCTGAGGTTATTGATATTTCTCCTGGCAATCTTGATTCCAGCTTGTGCTTATTCCAGCCCAGCATTTCTCATAAAAAAGACAAGATTATTATATTTTAAATTTGCTGGGAAATTCACAAGCTAGATATGGCATTAAACATTGAAAGTTAAAGTTGAATGTTTTAGAACTCTGGGAAATATGCTTTTCAACAACATTTCTTTTGTTCCTCCTGTAATTTACCCATTGCAAATAACATCTCATTTTTCATGCTCAAATAAAGGTTTGTTTCTATAGTAATAATTATGAAGCAGGAACTGCACTCTTTACATAGATAGACAGTTCTCACAACTACTTTCTGGGGCAAATCCTAGTTAACAAATGAGAAAATTGCATCTCAGAGAAAATAAAGTGTCTTGAACATAATCAATCTTGAAAGTAGCAGAGCTGGGCATAAGCTGAGGCCATCAGACTCCTAAGACTGCATGCCTCCACTGCCCCTCCCATTACCAGCCTGGGCTCTGGAACTGATATTGAAAGTCATGGTGAAAGATGATTTCCTCCAAAGAGAATAATGAAAAACAAGGAGATTCAGTTAATTTTCCTTTTTCTCTGTATTTTCTTCCCAGATCATTCAAGTAAAGCTTTCCATATTTAAGAAAATACAGATTCGAATAATTTTTAAAATTCTATGAAGTTTTTAAAATATTTATTTATCCATTTTTTTCTGTGTAGAGTGTTAGTTGCAGCATGTGAGATCTTTTGTTGTGGTATGCAGGCCCTCTAGTTGCTTTATAGTTGTGACTCAAAGACTCAGAATTGTAGTGTGCATGCTCATGCAAGGGCTTAGTTGCCCCATGGCATGTGGGATCTTACTTCCCCAACCAGGGATCGAACCCATGTCCCCTGCAACAGAAGGCAGATTCCCAACCAGTGGATTACCAGGTAAGTCCCCATGAAGTTTATTGAAAAATTATTTTTTCCTTCTTTTTTGGATCAGGTCTGTAGCCTTTTTGTTAACAAGTATCCAAACAACTCGGAGAAGGCAATGGCACCCCACTCCAGTACTCTTGCCTGGGAAAATCCCATGGATGGAGGAACCTGGTGGGCTGTAGTCCATGGGGTCTCGAAGAGTCGGACATGACTGAGCGACTTCACTTTCCCTTTTCACTTTTATGCATTGGAGAAGGAAATGGCAACCCACTCCAATGTTCTTGCCTGGAGAATCCCAGGGACGAGGGAGCCTGGTGGGCTGCCGTCTATGGGGTCACACAGAGTCCGACACGACTGAAGTGACTTAGCAGCAGCAGCAGCAGCATCCAAACAACTTCACCTATTTCTTCAAAAGTGTCAGGAAAACCACTGCTCCTGTCATCAACCTGGTTTAATCCTTCTTTCTAGGAAAAGAAGCTTTTTGTATTTTGGAAAATAGCTTAAATTTTTTGAAAATACAATAAATTTAGAAGAAAATGAAAAAATGAAGATAGACACAAAAAAGCATGTGTGCACACTGTACTACCACCCTCCAGTTTTATTTCTAAATGTGTGTTCTAAAAATGTTGCCTATGTACTTTAGATAGTATTTGTTTCTGAGATCTTTGTCACTTTCTATTACATCATTATAATTATTTCTTGCTGTTCCAGATTCTTAGGCATTGTTGCTTTCAATGGCATGATGAAATATGAAAGATTAATGAAGAAATGTATATTAATTCCATAGGCCCAGTAAATGGAACAGTAAAACTTGAAGCTGTGAAAAATATGCTCTTCCTATTACTAAATGTTACACTTTTCAAAAGAACAGGTGATGTTTTCTAGAGGTAGCCTAGCATGTTTCCATGGGAGCTTATTAGCAAGATTCTTCATGGGTCCTACCCAAGACCTACTGACTCAGAAACTGCTTTTTGACAAAATCCCCAGGAGATTTGTATGCACATTAAAGTCTGAGAGGTATGACTTTGCTTCATATTGTATTATATAATTGTCATATAGACTTATCTTTTGTAACCAGCATTCAGAGTTATATAGAAAAACAGGTTTCAGAGGGTGACTCCCCTATGGACTTGGGGGTACATACTCTTCTCAGAGTCTCATGCTCACATCTTAAAGCAAGATAAATGAAATCGCTTTCCTGAATCATGTGGATTCACTTGACCAACATTACATAAGCTTTTCAACAGTCATAATCCAATGTTATAGTTTACAGTGTCCTTATTCCTGTTTTTCCCTGGAGTAGGAAAAAGTGACAAAAATTAAATATTTCAACTGAATATATTAATATCTATTGACTATGCCAAAGCCTTTGACTGTGTGGATCACAATAAACTGTGGAAAATTCTGAAAGAGATGGGAATACCAGAACACCTGATCTGCCTCTTGAGAAATTTGTATGCAGATCAGGAAGCAACAGTTAGAACTGGACATGGAACAACAGACTGGTTCCAAATAGGAAAAGGAGTTCGTCAAGGCTGTATATTGTCACCCTGTTTATTTAACTTATATGCAGAGTACATCATGAGAAACGCAGGACTGGAAGAAACACAAGCTGGAATCAAGATTGCCAGGAGAAATATCAATACCTCAGATATGCAGATGACACCACCCTTATGGCAGAAAGTGAAGAGGAACTAAAAAGCCTCTTGATGAAAGTGAAAGTGGAGAGTGAAAAAGTTGGCTTAAACCTCAACATTCAGAAAACGAAGATAATGGCATCCGGTCCCACCACTTCATGGGAAATAGATGGGGAAACAGTGAAAACAGTGTCAGACTTTATTTTTGGGGGCTCCAAAATCACTGCAGATGGTGACTGCAGCCATGAAATTAATAAACGCTTACTCCTTGGAAGGAAAGTTATGACCAACCTAGATAGCATATTCAAAAGCAGAGACATTACTTTGCCAACTAAGGTCCATCTAGTCAAGGCTATGGTTTTTCCAGTGGTCATGTATGGATGTGAGAGTTGGACTGTGAAGAAAGCTGAGCACTGAAGAATTGATGCTTTTGAACCGTGGTGTTGGAGAAGACTCTTGAGAGTCCCTTGGACTGCAAGGAGATCCAACCAGTCCATTCTGAAAGAGATCAGCCCTGGGATTTCTTTGGAAGGAATGATGCTAAAGCTGAAACTTCACTACTTTGGCCATCTCATGCGAAAAGTTGACTCATTGGAAAAGACTCTGATGCTGGGAGGGACTGGGGCAGGAGGAGAAAGGGACGACAGAGGATGAGATGTCTGGATGGCATCATTGACTCGATGGACGTGAGTCTGAGTGAACTCCCGGAGTTGGTGATGGACAGGGAGGCCTGGCGTGCTGCAATTCATGGGGTCCCAAAGAGTTGGACACAACTGAGTGATCTGATCTGATCTGGTCTGATCAAAAAGAACCCCTCTCCCTTTCGAGGGTAATGGATACAATGAATCATGTAAAAGAAATTTGATTAGGCCTATTGTTCTTTTCTTTGTGACTTAGTATGGCACAAGAAATAAACTATTCTAGAATTTCCCTTATTTCCCATTTATTATTCTGTTCAAAAAATTAGAGACACCAAGGGAATATTTTATGCAAAGATGGGCTCAATAAAGAACAAAAATGGTATGGACATTACAGAAGCAGAAGATATTAAGAAGAGGTGGCAAAAATACACGGAAGAACTGTACAAAAAAGATATTCATAATTAAAGATCTAAACATAAGACCAGAAAGTATAAAACTCCTAGAGGAGAACATAGGCAAAACATTCTCCGACATACATCACAGCAGGATCCTCTATGACCCACCTGCCAGAATATTGGAAATAAAAGCAAAAATAAACAAATGGGACCTAATTAAACTTAAAAGCTTCTGCACAACAAAGGAAACTATAAGCAAGGTGAAAAGACAGCCTTCAGAATGGGAGAAAATAATAGCAAATGAAGCAACAGACAAACAACTAATCTCAAAAATATACAAGCAACTCCTACAGCTCAATTCCAGAAAAATAAATGACCCAATAAAAACATGGGCCAAAGAACTAAATAGACATTTCTCCAAAGAAGACATACAGATGGCTAACAAACACATGAAAAGATGCTCAACATCACTCATTATCAGACAAATGCAAATCAAAACCACAATGAGATACCATTTCACGCCAGTCAGAACGGCTGTGATCCAAAAGTCTACAAGCAATAAATCCTGGAGAGGGTGTGGAGAAAAGGGAACCCTCTTACACTGTTGGTGGGAATGCAAACTAGTACAGCCGCTATGGAGAACAGTGTGGAGATTCCTTAAAAAACTGGAAATAGAACTGCCTTATGATCCAGCAATACCACTGCTGGGCATACACACTGAGGAAACCAGAATTGAAAGAGACATGTGTACACCAATGTTCATT
Organism: Bos indicus; assembly: GCF_029378745.1. Classification (NCBI taxonomy): domain Eukaryota; kingdom Metazoa; phylum Chordata; class Mammalia; order Artiodactyla; family Bovidae; genus Bos; species Bos indicus. Next base: position 48,994,632 of record NC_091772.1, read on the forward strand.
GCAGCACTGTTTATAATAGCCAGGACCTGGAAGCAACCTAGATGTCCATCAGCAGATGAATGGATAAGAAAGCAGTGGTACATATACACAATGGAGTATTACTCAGCCATTAAAAAGAATACATTTAAATCAGTTCTAATGATGTGGATGAAACTGGAGCCTATTATACAGCGTGAAGTAAGCCAGAAAGAAAAACACCAATACAGTATACTAACACATATATATGGAATTTAGAAAGATGGTAGCAATAACCCTGTGTACGAGACAGCAAAAGAGATACTGCTGTATAGAACAGTCTTTTGGACTCTGTGGGAGAGGGAGAGGGTGGGATGATTTGGGAGAATGGCATTGAAATATGTATAATATCATGTAAGAAACGAGTTGCCAGTCCAGGTTCGATGCACGATACTGGATGCTTGGGGCTGGTGCACTGGGATGACCCAGAGGGATGGTATGGGGAGGGAGAAGGGAGGAGGGTTCGGGATGGGCAACACATGTAAACCTGTGGCAGATTCATTTTGATATATGGCAAAACCAATACAATATTGTAAAGTTAAATAAAATAAAATTAAAAAAAAAAAAAGATATTCATGACCCATATAATCATGAGGGTGTGATCACTCACACTCACCTAGAGCCAGATATCCTGGAATGTGAAGTCAAGTCGGCCTTAGGAAACATCACTATGAACAAAACTAGTGGAGGTGACGGAATTCCAGTTGAGCTATTTCAAATCCTGAAAGATGATGCTGTGAAAGTGCTGCACTCAATATGCCAGCAAATTTGGAAAACTCAGCAGTGGCCACAGGACTGGAAAAGGTCAGTTTTCATTCCAATCCCAAACAAAGGCAATGCCAAAGAATGCTCAAACTACCGCACGATTGCACTCATCTCACATGCCAGCAAAGTAATGCTCAAAATTCTCCAAGCCAGGCTTCAGCAATACATGAACTGTGAACTTCCAGATGTTCAAGCTGGTTTTAGAAAAGACAGAGGAACCAGAGGTCAAATTGGCAACATCTGCTAGCTCATCGAAAAAGCAAGAGAGTTCCTGAAAAACATCTATTTCTGCTTTATTGACCATGCCAAAGCCTTTGACTGTGTGGATCACAATAATCTGGAAAATTCTTCAAGAGATGGGAATACCAGACCACCTGACCTGCCTCCTGAGAAATCTATATGCAGGTCAAGAAGCAACAGTTAGAACTGGACATGGAACAACAGACTGGTTCCAAATAGGAGAAGGAGTATATCAAGGCTGTATATTGTCACCCTGCTTATTTAACTTATATGCAGAGTACATCATGAGAAGTGCTGGGCTGGAAGAAGCACAAGCTGGAATCAAGATTGCTGGGAGAAATATCAATAACCTCAGAAATGCAGATGACACCATCCTTATGGCAGAACGTGAAGAAGAGCTAAAGAGGCTCTTGATGAAAGTGAATGAGGAGAGTGAAAATGTTGGCTTAAAGCTCAACATTCAGAAAACGAAGATCATGGCATCTGGTCCCATCACTTCATGGTGAATAGATGGGGAAATGTGGAAACAGTGGCTGACTTTATTCTTGGGGGCTCCAAAATCACTGCAGATGGTGATTGCAGCCATGAAATTAAAAGACGCTTACTCCTTGGAAGGAAAGTTATGACCAACCTAGATAGCATATTCAAAAGCAGAGACATTACTTTGCCAACAAAGGTCCATCTAGTCAAGGCTATGATTTTTCCAGTGGTCATGTATGGATCTGAGAGTTGGACTGTGATGAAAGCTGAGTGCTGAAGAATTGATGCTTTTGAACTGTGGTGTTGGAGAAGACTGTTGAGAGTCCCTTGGACTGCAAGGAGATCCGACCAGTCCATCGTAAAGGAGATCAGTCTTGGGTGTTCATTGGAAAGAATGATGTTGAAGCTGAAACTCCAGTACTTTGGCCACCTGATGTGAAGACCTGATTCATTGGAAAAGACCCTGATGCTGGGAAAGATTGAGGGCAGGAAGAGAAGGGGATGACAGAGGATGAAATGGTTAGTTGGCATCACCGACTCAATGGACATGGGTTTGGGTGGACTCCGGGTGTTGGTGATGGACAGGGAGGCCTCGTGTGATGCAGTTCATGGGGTTGCAAAGAGTCTGACATGTCTGAGCAACTGAAATGAACTGAACTGAACTGCACATTTTTACCTTTAAGGCATTCACTGCTACATCCAAGAGATTCTACATCAGTAAAAAGGCAGTGATTTAGAGAAGAACTGTGTTTGTGGGTAATCTTTTTTATTTTACATTTTACAAAAGATGGTATGATAAGGGTCCAATGTTTGGCTGTAATTGTTTTCACTGCATTACAATTCCATTTCCATGACCTCTTTATAGGTAGTGCAGGAAGATAGAGAGGATTCCTCATTTGTTTATGAAGTCCAGAGAAAGGTAACGTGAGTTGGATTTATGACATTAAAAACTGGGGTTAAACTTGTCTGAATCTGCATATATGCGTCCACTTATGTATGCTGTGTGTGCCTGGTTTTGTACTGGGAGCTTGGATAAATGGGAGTAGAGTGGCATAGGATCTCCTTTCACAATTCTTGGAGAAATGGTAGTTATCTCCTTCTTTGGAATTCTCCAAAGGAGATTTTGCAATTTGTTCACATGGTGTAGATTTTGAGTTGCTTCATTGTAGAGAATGGTATACCCAGGATCTTTCTAGTCCTCTGAATTCATAAATCAGGTCTGTCTAGCAATCCTTCATTTTGCAACTTTCTGTAAAGTGATTCAGAAACCTAAATGGCCTCTAAATTTGTATAAACTTATCATATCAAAGTGAAAAGTGGAAGTGTTAGTTGCTCAGTGGTGTCTGACTCTTTGCAACCCTGCCAGGCCCCTGAGTCCATAATTCTTCAGGCAAGAATACTGGAGTGGGTAGCCATTCTTTCCTCCAAGGTATCTTCCCAACCCAGGGATCGAACTGGGTCTTCTGCCTTACAGGCAGATTCTTTACAACCTGAGCCACCAGCAAAGTCCTATCTTAACAAAGTTTACCTTAAATTTACAAGCCATTGCTGATAGTTCATCAGGTGTCTTTCCCAACCATGAAAATGCTTTTTTAAAGGTTTGCATATCCATTGCACTGTTCAGAACAACATAAGAATATCTATCATCTCAATGCCCACTAGAGGTGAAATAGGGGCACAAACAGAGAGGTGGCAGTGCATCACAGTGATTTCAATTCAACTGGTATTTTTGGCATGAACATGTGACTTCTGCATGTAGATATCTTACTGCTTGCTTTTGTCTAGGGCTGTGGTTGACTCAGATTCCTTTCCAAGGAACATAGCTGTTCAGTTCAGTCAGCTAAGTTCAGTTGCTCAGTCGTGTCTGACTCTTTGTGACCCCAGGGACTGCAGCACACTAGGCTTCCCTGTCCATCACCAACTCCTGAAGCTTGCTTAAACTCATATCCATTGAGTCGGTGATGACATGCAACCATCTCATCCTCTGTCGTTCGCCTCTCCTCTTGCCTTCAATCTTTTTTTTTTTTTTTGCCTTCAATCTTTACCAGCATCAGAATCTTTTCCAATGAGTCAGTTCTTCACATCAGGTGGCCAAATTATTGGAGTTTCAGTTTCAGCATCAGTCATTCCAATGAATATTCAGGACTGATTTCCTTTAGGATGGACTGGTTTGATCTCTTTGCAGTCAAGGGACTCTCAAGAGTCTTCTCCAACACCACAGTTCAAAAGCATCAATTCTTCGGTGCTCAGCCTTCTTCACAGTCCAACTCTCACATCCATAGATGACTACTGGAAAAACCATAACTTTGACTAGATGGAACTTTGTTGACAAAGTAATGTCTCTTCTTTTTAATGTGCTATCTATATTTGTCATAGCTTTTCTTCCAAGGAGCAAGCATCTTTTCATTTCATGGCTTCAGTCACCATCTGCAGTGATTTTGGAGCCCCCCAAAATAAAGTCTGTCACTTTTCCCATTGTTTCCACATCTATTTGCAATGAAGTGATGGGACCAGATGCCATGATCTTAGTTTTCTGAATGTTGAGCTTTAAGCCAGCTTTTTCACTGTCTTCTTTGACTTTCATCAACAGGCTCTTTAGTTCATCTTCTCTTTCTGCCATAAGGGTGGTGTCATCTGCATATCTGAGGTTACTGATATTTCTCCAGGCATTCATGATTCCAGCTTGTGCTTCATCCAGCCCCACATTTTGCATGCATGATGTACTCTGTATATAAGTTAAATAAGCAGGGTGAAAATATACAGCCTTGACATACTTCTTTCCCTATTTGGAACCAGTCTGTTTTTCCATGTCTGGTTCTAACTGTTGCTTCTTGCCCTGCATACAGATTTCTCAGGAGGCAGGTAAGGTGGTCTGGTATTCCCATATCTTTAAGAATTTTCCACAGTTTGTTGTGTTTCACACAGTCAAAGGCTTTGTAGTAGTCAATAAAGCAGAAGTAGATGTTTCTCTGGGACTCTCTTGCTTTTTTGATGATCCAACAGATGTTGGCAATTTGATCTCTGGTTCCTCTGTTTTTTCTAAATCCAGCCTGAACATCTGGAAGTTCATGGTTCACATACTGTTGAAGTTCATGGTTCACATACTGGCTTGGAGAATTTTGAGCATTATTTTGCTAGGCAAAGGAGAAAAGGAAAGATATACCCATTTGAATGCAGAGTTCCAAAAAATAGCATGGAGAAATAAGAAAGCCTTCCTCAGTGATCAGTGCAAAGAAATAGAGGAAAACAACAAAATGGGAAAGACTAGAGATCTCTTCAAGAAAATTAGTGATACCAAGGAAACATTTCATGCAATTGGGCACAATAAAGGGCAGAAATGGCATGGACCTAATAGAAGCAGAAGATATTCAGAAGAGGTGGCAAAAATACACAGAAGAACTGTACAAAAAAGATCTGAATGACTCAGATAACCATGATGATGTAATCACTCACCAAGAGCCAGACATCCTGGAATGGAAAGCGAGGTGGACCTTAAGAAGCATCTCTATGAACAAAAGTAGTGGAGGTGATGGGATTCCAGATGAGGTATTTTAAATCCTAAAAGATGATGCTATGAAAGTGCTGCACTCAATATGCCAGCAAATTTGGAAAACTCAGCATTGGCCACAGGACTGGAAAAGGTCAGTTTTCATTCCAATTCCAAAGAAAGGCAATGCCAAATAATGTTCAAACTGCTGCACAATTGCACTCATCTCACAATCTAGCAAATTAATGCTCAAAATTTTCCAAGCCAGGCTTCAATAGTACATGAACATAGCTGGTCTCTTCTCAAATGCAAAGAGTCCCCAGAGATGAATATCTCAAAAAAGACATACTTTTGCTTCCTTGTCTATGGTCAAAAATAGGCACCGATCTAAAAGTACATAGCTGTGAAAAGCAAAAGACATTAACACATATTTAAAAATCTATAACTATATTTCTTAGTGATGTGATCTTTAAAAAAGTGGAAATGGTGGCAGATTTTATTTTCTTGGTCTCCAAAATCACTATAGAGAGTTACTGCAGGCATGAAATTAAAAGATACTTGCTCCTTGGAAGAAAAGCTATGACCAACCTAGACAGCATATTAAAAAGCCAAAACATCACTTTGCCGATAAAGGTCTGTATAGTCATAACTATGGTCTTCTCAGATGTCATGTACAGATGTGAGAGTTGGACCATAGATAAGGCTGAGCACTGAAGAACTGATGCTGGAGAAGACTCTTGAGAGTCCCTTGAACTTCAAGGAGATCAAACCAGTCAATCCTAAAGGAAATCAACCTTGAATATTCTTTGGAAGGACTGTTGCTGAAGCTGAAGCTCAAATAGTTTGGCCACCTGATGCAAAGAGCCAACTCATTGAAAAGACCCTGATGCTGGGAAAGATTGAGGGCAGTAGGAAAAGGGAGTGACAGAGGATGAGACTGTTGGATGGCATCACTGATTCAATTGGCATAAGCTTGAGAAAACTCCAGGATATAGTGAAGGAAAGGGAAGCCTGATGTTTTGCAGTCCTTGGGGTTGCAGAGTCCGACTCAAATTTAGCAACTGGACAACAACTACGTACATTAAAATATGATGGCACAGATAAGTTCTCTATGAATACAGAAATATGACGGATAGTTATGAGGTTACTGCTATGATTTGAACGATTCATATGTTGAAACCTGGTGACGGTTTTAGTATGTGGAGTATTTGAGGGGTGATTCAGTCATGAGGGCAGAGTCCTCATGGGCGGAATTAATGCCCTTATGAAAAAGAGCTCCCTTACATTTCATGCAAAGATGGGCTCGATAAAGGACAGAAATGGTATGGACCTAACAGAAGCAGAAGATATTAAGAAGAAGTGACAACAATACACAGAAGAACTGTACAAAAAAGATCTTCATGACCAAGATAATCACGATGGTGTGATCACTCACCTAGAGCCAGATATTCTGGAATGTGAAGTCAAGTGGGCCTTGGAAAGCATCACTACGAACAAAGCTAGTGGAGGTGATGGAATTCTAGTTGAGCTATTTCAAATCCTAAAAGATGATGCTGTGAAAGTGTTGCACTCAATATGCCAGCAAATTTGGAAAACTCAGCAGTGGCCACAGGACTGGAAAAGGTCAGTTTTCATTCCAATCCCAAACAAAGGCAATGCCAAAGAATGCTCAAACTAGCATATGATTGCACTCATCTCACACGCTAGTAAAATAATGCTCAAAATTCTCCAAGCCAGGCTTCAGCAGTACGTGAACCATGAACTTCCTGATATTCAAGCTGATTTTAGAAAAGGCAGAGGAACCGGAGATCAAATTGCCAACATCTGCTGGATCATGAAAAAAGAAAGAGAGTTCCAGAAAAACATCTATTTCTGCTTTATTGACTATGGCAAAACCTTTGACTGTGTGGATCACAATCAACTGTGGAAAATTCTGAAAGAGATGGAAATACCAGACTACCTGATCTACCTCTTGAGAAACCTGTATGCAGGTCAGGAAGCAACAGTTAAAACTGGATATGGAACAACAGACTGGTTCCAAAAAGGAAAAGGAGTATGTCAAGGCTGCATATTGTCACCCTGCTTATTTAACTTATATGCGGTGTACATCATGAGAAGAGCTGGGCTGGAAGAAGCACAAGCTGGAATCAAGATTGATGGGATATGCAGAAGCTTTTAAGGTTAATTAGGTCCCATTTGTTTATTTTTGCTTTTATTTCCAATATTCTGGGAGGTGGGTCATAGAGGATCCTGCTGTGATGTATGTCGGAGAGTGTTTTGCCTATGTTCTCCTCTAGGAGTTTTATAGTTTCTGGTCTTACGTTGAGATCTTTAATCCATTTTGAGTTTATTTTTGTGTATGGTGTTAGAAAGTGGTCCAGTTTCATTCTTTTACAAGTGGTTTACCAGATTTCCCAGCACCACTTGTTAAAGAGATTGTCTTTAATCCATTGTATATTCTTGCCTCCTTTGTCAAAGATAAGGTGTCCATATGTGCGTGGATTTATCTCTGGGCTTTCTATTTTATTCCATTGATCAATATTTCTGTCTTTGTGCCAGTACCATACTGTCTTGATAACTGTGGCTTTGTAGTAGAGCCTGAAGTCAGGTAGGTTGATTCCTCCAGTTCCATTCTTCTTTCTCAAGATCGCTTTGGCTATTCGTGTTTTTTTGTATTTCCATACAAATTGTGAAATTATTTGTTCTAGCTCTGTGAAGAATACTGTTGGTAGCTTGATAGGGATTGCGTTGAATCTATAAATTGCTTTGGGTAGTATACTCATTTTCACTATATTGATTCTTCCAATCCATGAACATGGTATATTTCTCTATCTATTAGTGTTCTCTTTGATTTCTTTCACCAGTGTTTTATAGTTTTCTATATATAGGTCTTTAGTTTCTTTAGGTAGATATATTCCTAAGTATTTTATTCTTTCCGTTGCAATGGTGAATGGAATTGTTTCCTTAATTTTTCTTTCTGTTTTCTCATTATTAGTGTATAGGAATTGGGGAACACATGTATACCTGTGGCGGATTCATTTTGATATTTGGCAAAACTAATACAATTATGTAAAGTTTAAAAATAAAATAAAATTAGAAAAAAAAGAGGAAAAAAATATATATCAATATGCTGATATATATATGTTTTGTTGTACACCTGTAACCAACACAACATAAATCAAGTATATATATTTCAATAAAAATTTAAAAAATAAAAATAAATAAAAAAGGAAAACATACACATATGTGTGCTAGAGAAATTTAACTCCAAAAAAAAAAAAAAAAAGATTGACGGGATAAATATCAATAACCTCAGATATGCAGATGACACCACCCTTATGGCAGAAAGTGAAGAGGAACAAAAAAGCCTCTTGATGAAAGTGAAAATGGAGAGTGAAAAAGTTGGCTTAAAGCTCAACATTCAGAAAACGAAGATCATGGCATCCGGTCCCATCACTTCATGGGAAATAGATGGGGAAACAGTGGAAACAGTGCCAGACTTTATTTTTTTGGGCTCCAAAATCACTGCAGATGGTGACTGCAGCCATGAAATTAAAAGATGCTTACTCCTTGGAAGGAAAGTTATGACCAGCCTAGATAGCATACTCAAAAGCAGAGACATTACTTTGCCAACAAAGGTCAATCTAGTCAAGGCTATGGTTTTTCCAGTGGTCAGGTATGGATGTGAGAGTTGGACTATAAAGAAAGCTGAGTGCTGAAGAATTGATGCTTTTGAACTGTGGTGTTGGAAAAAACTCTTGAGAGTCCCTTGGACTGCAAGGAGACCCAACCAATCCATCCTAAAGGATATCAATCCTGGGTGTTGATTGGAAGAACTGATGTTGAAGCTGAAACTCCAATACTTTGGCGACCTGATGCGAAGAGCTGACTCATTTTAAAAGATCCTGCTGCCTGGAAAGATTGAGGGCAGGAGAAGAAGGGGACGACAGAGGGTGAGATGGTTGGATGGCATCACCAACTCGATGGACATGGGTTTGGGTAGACTCTGGGAGTTGGTGAAGGACAGGGTGGCCTGGCATGCTGCAGTTCATGGGGTCCAAGAGTCGGACGTGACTGAGAGACTGAACTGAGCTGAACTGAAGGGGCTCAGGCTTCTTTCATCTTCAATATATGACCTCTGAGCTTGTTGCAGAAGGGGAAAATGAAGGAGGAGCATAAAAATGTTTATGTTAGCCTATCCTAGAAAGAATATACCTCACTTCCTCCACATTCAATTGATATGAGCTCAGTCATATGACCTCCCCTGACTGCAAGGAGGCTTTTACTATAAGGGGTTTGTAATTTAGTTATGTGCTAAAAGAGGAGAGCAATTAATATTGGTGAACTCCAATTTAACCTTTGAAAGGATTAGAAATTTCGAAAAATACTAGCAGTTTTTAAAAGTCCATAAAATTACCAACTAAAGAGAAAAGCTATTGGTAAATTAAATTCTTTATGTGGTCTCTTTGATGACATGTGTATGTCCTTAATGTTACTTTCCTTATTTCAAATTGAGGTCTTTCTTCAAAATACTAATTTTTTTAAATTCCAATTTTTTGGCTTTTTCTTCATATAATCTCTACAAGGAACACTGTACTTTCTTTTTTTAATTTAGTGATTGATCCTTTAATGATGTATTTTTTTTAATATAAATTTATTTATTTTAATTGGAGGATAATTACTTTACAATATTGTATTGGTTTTGCCATACATCAACATGAATCCTCCACAGGTGTACACGTAGAACACTGTACTTTCATATGTCTGATTTATTCAGTTTAGAATATCCATCAGCAGATGAATGGATAAGAAAGCTGTGGTACATATACACAATGGAGTATTACTCAGCCATTAAAAAGAATACATTTGAATCAGTTCTAATGAGATGGATGAAACTGGAACCATTACACAGAGTGAAGTAAGCCATAAAGAAAAACACCAATACAGTATACTAACGCATATATATGGAATTTAGAAAGATGGTAACAATAACCCTGTGTATGAGACAGCAAAAGAGACACTGATGTATAGATCAGTCTTATGGACTCTGTGGGAGAGGGAGAGGGAGGGGAGATTTGGGAGAATGGCATTGAATCATGTATAATATCATGTATGAAACGAGTCGCCAGTCTAGGTTCGATGCACGATACTGGATGCTTGGGGCTGGTGCACTGGGACGACCCAGAGGGAGGGTATGGGGAGGGAGGAGGGAGGAGGGAGGAGGGTTCAGGATGGGGAACACAGGTATACCTGTGGTGGATTCACTTCGATATTTGGCAAAAATAATACAATATTGTAAAGTTTAAAAATAAAATAAAATTAAAACAAACAAACAAACAAAAAAAGAACATCACCCTGAGATCAAGGCTATAGTAAAGATTTAAGGTTGTCTTTGACACTCAAAGTCCAGTCAAATGACTTAGAGCTATATCAACTCATACTTCCTAATTGACCAATCAGACTACTTACATATATATTCACATACATCTTCAAAGATAGATACCATTTTCCAAGATCAAATACTAATTATCAATAATGTGATCATCCAAATCAGGGATTTGATATACTATGGGCTTGGGACCTAACCCATCTTGCTGCCCATTTTGTGCATAAAGTTTTCTTGAATACAGCCACACTAAATTATTCATCTATTGTTATGGTTGCTTTCAAGCTACAGTGGCAAAGTTGAGTATTCACAACAAATGGCCCACAAATTTAATATATTTATTATCTGATCCTTTGCAGATTTATTTTATCAATTCCTAGTGTAAACTAAGGGTAGAAGGGTCATATGCCTGAAGAGTCAAAAAGGCAATGTTGATAAATAAGTGACACAGCTATGATACACAAAACAATATAATTTGGAGGGTGAGGGGCTGAAAAGTACATAACTTTCTGAAATCATTTTATTTTTAAAGTAATATGTGGGCGAACAAAATACATTTTCATACCAAGATTAGACCTATCATCAAACAGTTTACAACATATGAACTAAGTTCACAAGGACAAAGGGAAGCATTCCTTCACCACCCCATGATGAGCAAGGCTGCTTCTCTACAAACAAGGTTGATCATTGTATCTTCCCTTTATTATGTGGAACAGGGTCACTTTCTTCCCATCATCAGCTCCTCAAACTTCTTCACACCCATCTTCAAATTGTGACTGCTTGTACTTCCTTCAATAAGAAACTGGCCATGTTCAGCTTTATCCCATTATTGCGCCGCTAAAAACACAAAGACTGTCTGAGCTCTTGATATAACAGCTTGTTAAAAAGTTAGTCACTCAGTCGTGTCTAACTCTTTGTGACTCCAAGGACTGTAACCCATCAGGCTTCTCTGTCCATGAAATTCTCCAGGCAAGAATTCTGGAGTAGGTTGCTATTTTCTTCTCCAAAAACAGCTTGTTAGGAGTTGATTAAATACTTAACATCAACTATTTTACTCCCCAATTTCTGGAGGGACGGATTTCATTCTCCATAATATTTTATTACCTGTAGTTCTAATGTCCTTCCTTGGCAAATTTATAATTTGATAATCCTTGTATTTTATTTCATTTTAAAATTTTACTTGTCTATAAAATCCCAGTGTGTGGGAACCACAGACCCAAGTGACATTATAACACTGTAAGATGACTTTGCTAATCTCTGCTTTGATCCATCATTAGTAAATTTATATAGTGTAGGCTTTCAATGGCAAGCTTATTCCTCTTCTGTCCAAGTTTTTAGGGAACTCTTCACTGAAATCAAAACTCATAACGTAGAGCAACTGACAAGAGAATAATGTCTGTTTCTGGCCCAGGGTAGGGAAATACTAAATACAAGAGGAAGGCCTTTAGAATTATGTGTGTAACAAGGACAAAAAGACAGAAGTTACAAATGTCCTGCTTGCAAAAGAGGAGGATAGAAACTTATCTTGAATGAATTTCTGCTATTTGCAGTTCCTTTAGCAAATCATAAAAAGTAGAGCTCACTTTCTCCAATTTACAAATTAATAACTTGAACATTACCATGATTAAACCAACATGCTCAAGATTACAGAGCAAGTGGTAAACTCGGTATGACTGAGACAAAGACTGTGAACAATGAACATTTCTGCTCTTTTATCTCCTCTTCCTCCTTCATTTTCTTGACAAAAATAATAACCTCTAAAACACAAAGGGTTTAGAAAGCTATCTTAAATAAGCTGAAGCCAAGTTAGAGAAGAACCTAGGAAGAAATTACCAAATTTCTTTACGCAAACTCAAATCTTCAAGTCAAATCTATTCAGGGGTATTAAGGCAACATGTTCTATGCAGAACCTCTCTCATCTGCCTTGGGGAAGCCAAGTGATGATGAAATAAGTTTCTGAATGAAAAAGATGTCCTACAGGAAATATCAGATATCTATACATTTTCAAGGAGAGAAGATTGGCTAGAAGAATTTAAAAATTCCTGGATAAATTTATAGGCTTGATCATTAAACAGAAGTTTGGTAAGTTCTTTAAAAAAAATAATGACCTTTAATCTATCAGTCTGTAGGCAACAGAAAGTTGGGAGCTCACCTTATTAAAAAAAAAAAATGAGCCTGGTCTGTGGTCCACAATTAAAAAGAGCATGCAACAACAACTGCATCCTTGTGTAAACTACTCAGAATTCAATCGCAGGAGAGAAGCTCTAATTTGCCAAGCTTAGTAACATGCCTGTCCCTTTCCCCTGAAAAAGCAGATACAGAAAGGATATGGACCCTTGGGTGATCATGGTCTGAGGCAGGAAGCTAGGTTTGCCTGTCTGCCAAGGCTACAGACACAGAGGGTTATAGTTCATTCTCTAAAAGGAAATCAGTGTGCTTTTTGGAAAGAAAACAGGATTCCAAACTACAAAAAATTGGCAATTGTCCTCCACAATTGAAAAACAGATTGGATTCATGACTTGCTTGCCTCTTTCGTTTTTTAAAAGTGTTTTAGACAAGAAGATATTATGTAGTTGAATTATTCATCAAGGTCCTTGTGAGAGGTGTCATGGAATCCTTGGAAAAAGATAGATAATGGAAGCTGGTGATTGATGTGTTCAGAACTGGTAGAATAATATGAAAATCAACATTGACTTGAACCTCAACCCAGACTGAGCTCTTGACAGAGAACATTGTCCTCTTTTCTAGTTCAACATGATAATGAGACATTTGAGTTGAGGGATGGGGTGAATTGTTAAGGCTCTTTTATTTGCAAGTGACAGAAACTCAATCAGAAAATTTCAGGAATGAGGCTATAAACACAAATGGATTATGAAACTTAAATGATGTGATAAAAATGCTATCTTTTTCTCACAGTCTCTTGACTCTGCTTCCTCTGTTGGCTTCATGTTATATAAACTTCTCAATATAATGTTAAAGATGACCCACATGACCCCACCTGTTTGCTTAGACAGTAAAGAATCTGCCTGCAATGTGGGAGACCCAGGTTCGATCCCTGGATTGGGAAGATACACTGGAGAAGGGAATGGCAACCCACTCCCTTGCCTGGAGAATTGCATGGACAGAAGAGCTTGGTGGGCTATTGTCCATGGGGCACAGAGTCGGACATAAGTGAATGATTAACACACCTCATCACACCTCATCAGGTTAGCAATTTCAGACATGCTTAATTCCCAGCAGCCACCCTAAGATGACTCACGGCTGGACTTCATCATATATCTAATCTTGAATCAATAACAGTGGCCAGGATGGAGTATTCTGATGAGTCAGGTCAGAATCACATATCCATCTATGCTGAGCCAGGGCATTGGCTCAGCTCTACTCAGACTACCTGAATAAAATGAAGAAGTGTGGTTAAGAAAAGAAAAGAAAGAAAGAAGAAATGATGAAAGAGCGGTTTAGAGATTTTGTTATAAAATAGAGGGGTGATTCTAAGCAGACAAGCATAATGAAGACCTTTTAAAACATAAGCATCATTTAACACACAAAACTGAAATAGTATCAGTAGGATGGAGGTTCAAGTTTCAAAGATTTCAATATGTTAGTGGAGTAGGCTTAAACTAAGAAAATTTAAAATAATTAGAATAGATGGAAAATCCAATGTTGGTACCCAAATCTCAGTTACATAAATAATGATTGGGTAATTTGCCTCACTGTTAAGTCATGTAAATTTCAGTTGTCTACATATTCAATTATTTCTTAATTCAGTTATCTAAAAATCTAATACAATTCTAGGCTGCTTTATAAAAGCTATACCGTCCTAGTGACTTTGATCCCATTGTATCAGGCACAGCTTATCATTTATGGGGTCTATATTGAATTTGGACATTGACAATAACAAACTACACAACCAGGGGAAGATGCTCAGAAGGAATGATAAATTATTGTCAAGGAAATTGCTCACATAATTTATTCCAAAGTCAAGTAGAAACATTTTCTCCATAATTCACATCTTGTTTACTACACATTATGTCAAGCTGACCATATCACATCTACAAAGTTATATACATTGTCCAATGATGTATCTAGTTTCTTCTCAGACATTTGATACAAGAAAGAGCAAAGTATACCTTGGCTAAGTCTTTATTGCCCAGGAGCAAACTAAGTCTTAAATATATATGCTATAAAACACATGCATCAAATATAGACTCCTTTTGGTCTAGATGCAGAAGAAATCAGTCCTTAAATGTCTTTTAAATGCAGACTCACATGCTGTATGTTTGTGAATGGGTGTGGTTGTGAACACATATACAAATGTATCAAATATAAGCACAAATACAAATAAATGCATACACGTGCATTTGTTTAGCAGAACTGTTAGGAAAGTATTTCTGCATAAAGGTAACTAGCACACAGGCCCTGGGACTGTTGTCAGCCATGGGAAGGACTGTGTTATCTTAGATATTCTCTTTCTGAAACTTCCTTTAGTGACATATTAACCTCTGTACTGTTGACCACGGCACAAACCAGTTTTGCTCACTTCCTGTTGTCTTGCTCCCAGTTGAGAGTGAGGCTCAGAGGATGTCTGAAGGAAGGGTATGTTTTGGTACAAACACAACTGGCAAACAGGAAAAGCAACCAGCATGCTGGTTACAGGTTAACAAGGACAGCAGAGGAGTTCCTCAGGCTGTCGGTGAGCTGGTCAGCTTTGCTTGAGATCAGAAAGTCCTAGGGCAGCTTAAAGTTATTTTTTAAGAGAAGGAAAAGTGTTTATGGTTTGCCAGAAAACAAAATGAGATACTGGCTGGCTCAGGAAATAGCTGCAGTAATGCTTATCATCAACAGGGATCTTCTGGTTGTGGAGAACTGATGAGGCTTGTGTGTTGAAATACACTTCGGGAACTGTAAAGCTCTACAGAAGTAATCTGATTGTTAGCCAAGGGAATGTCTAGGCAATGTTCATTTACTATGTCCTTTTTATTTATTTATTTTTAATTTAGTTATTTAACACAGGCTGTTTAGTGTGGCCCATGGGTTCTGGAGTGCTTGGGCTCAGTAACTCTGCAGCATGTGAGATCTTAGTTCCCTGACCAGGGATCAAACCTGCATCCCCTGCACTGCAAGAAAGTGAAAGTGAAAGTCACTCAGTGGTTTCCAACTCTTTGTGACCCCATGGACCATACAGTCCAGGGAATTCTCCAGGCCAAAATACTGGAGTGGGTAGCCTTTCCCTTTTCCAGGTGATCTTACCAACCCAGGGATCAAACCCAGGTCTCCCATATTGTGGCAGATTTTTTACCAACTGAGCCACAAGGGAAGCCCAGGAATACTGGAGTGGGTAGCTTATTCCTTCTCCAGTGGATCTTCTGGATCAAGAAATCGAACCAGGGTCTCCTGCACTGCAAGGCAGATTCTTAAAAACAGGACCAACAGGAAAGTCCCTCCATGTCCTTTTTAAAGTGCCTAAGCAAATGAATTTTTATTTCAACAACTTTGGATGAAAAACAATCTAAAACATATTGCTTATTTTCTTGTCTTTTTAAATAAAATATATTGATTGAAACAGAATATTTCTTAAACAGAATCATTATGAACATTCAGTTCAGTCACTCAGTCATGTCCGACTCTTTGCAACCCCATGCACTGCAGCATGCCAGGCTTCTCTGTCCATCACCAACTCCTGGAGCTTACTCAAAATCATGCCCATCGCACCATCTCATCCTCTGTTGTCCCCTTCTCCTCCTGCCTTCAATCTTTCCCAGCATCAGGGTCTTTACAAATGTGTCAGATCTTCGCATCAAGTGGCCAAAGTATTGGAGTTTCAGCTTCAGCATCAGTCCTTCCAATGAATATTCAGGACTGATTTCCTTTAGGATGGACTGGTTGGATCTCCTTGCAGTCCAAGGGACTCTCAAGAGTCTTCTCCAACACCACAGTTTAAAAGCATCAATTCTTCAGCGCTCAGCTTTCTTTACAGTCCACCTCTCACATTAGGTTTTGAAAAATAGGCCAATGTACAATAATTACCATTTGCTGAAAGTTTATTGTTAAGCTCTATGAAAAATTAGAGTTTAATCTGTAAAACATCTTGCAAAGTCAGTGCTGTGCCTACTTACCTATTTTACATAAATTTTTATGCTGTGATCTGGGCTTCCCTGGTACCTCAACTAGTAAAGAATCTGCCTGCAATGAATGAGACCTGGGTTTGATCCCTAGTTTGGAAAGATCCTTTAGAGGAGGGCATGGGAACCCACTCCAGTATTCCTGTCTGGAGAATCCGTATGGACAGAGGAGTCTGGTGGGCTATAGTCCATGGGGTCACAAAGAGTTGGACATAGCTAAGCACAGCATGTACATAATGAGTTGAGACCTAGAAAGTTTAAGTGACTTGCATGAAGTTAATCATAGTTAATGCTATCTGTAGAACCAGAATCCAGGGGTACCAAAATACAAATTCCATGATTAAAGCCACCAGTGTGTAGCTCACAGCAGTGTTCTCAGGGCATTCAGTTCAGTTCAGTCATTCATTCGTGTCTGACTTTTTGCAACACCATGGATGGCAGCACACTAGGCTTCCCTGTCCATCACCAACTCCCAAAGCTTGCTCAAACCCATGTCCATTGAGTCAGTGATGCCATCCAACCATCCCATCCTCTGTCATCCCCTTCTTTTCCTGCCTTCAATCTTTCCCAGCATCATGGTCTTTTCCAATGAGTCAGTTCTTCACATCAGGTGGCCAAAGTATTGGAGTTTCAGCTTCATCATCAGTTCTTCCAATGAACATTCGAGTTGATTTCCTTTAGGATTGACTGGGTTGATCTCTTTGCAGTCCAAGGGACTCTCAAGAGTCTTCTTGAACACCATAGTTCAAGAGTCTTTTTGAACACCATAGTTCAAAAGCATCAGTTATTGAGCACTCAGTTTTCTTTATAGTAAAATTCTCACATCCATACATGACTACTGGAAAAACTTCGACTAGATGGAACTTTGTTGGCAAAGTAATGTCTCCGCTTTTTAATATGCTGTCTAGGTTTTTTGTCACAGCTTTTCTTCCAAGAGCAATCATTTTTTAATTTCATGGTTGTAGTCACCATCTGCAGTGATTTTGTAGCCCAAGAAAATAAAGTCTGCTACTGTTTCTACTGTTTCCCCATCTATTTGCCAGGAAGTGATGAGACTAGATGCCATGATCTTAGTTATCTGAATGTTGAGTTTTAAGCCAGCTTTTTTACTCTCCTCTTTCACTTTCACCAAGAGGCTCTTCAAGTCCTCTTCACTTTTTGCCATAAGGGTGGTGTCTTCTGCATATCTGAGGTTATTGATATTTCTCCCAAAATATTCTCATAAGCTTTTAGAAACCAGTTCTTCAGGAAAAAACACATGCATACACATATTTATTATAAACTTTACTGATATAGAGGATATATAGCACAAAAGTTAAAATAAAGTATTAATATATAATAATTTTTATTACAAATTCCATATAGCCAATTGACCATCAGAGAATAATTCTGCTCATTATTGCCAGACTCTTATATCTTAGCTAAATATAAACTTTGTGAACTGGAGCAAAGTGGGCACTTAGGCAAAGAATTTGTAGTGTGTTAGTCCCTCAGTCATATCTGACTCTTTGTGACCCCATGGACTCCATCCTGCCAGGCTCCTCTGTCTGTGGGATTTCCCAGGCAAGAATACTGTAGTAGATAGCCAATCTCTTCTCCGGGGGATCTTCTCAACCCAGGGATGAGACCAAAAGCACAATTTATTAAAGAAAAAAAAAATGAATTGGACTTTATAAAAAATATATATTTCAAGAGACACCATTATAAAAATGAAAAAATAAGCCATAGGCTGGGATAATACGTGAAAATCATTTATTTCAGAAAATAGAAAGAGCTCTGAAAACACAACAGCAGTGAAACAAATACTACATTAAAAACAGACAAAAAACTTGGACACTTTAAGAGGGCATGTGCTTAGTCACTCAGTCGTGTCCAACTCTTTGTGGCACCATGGACTGTAGTCTGCCAGGCTTCTCTGTCCATGGGTATTCTCTAGACAAAAATACTGGAGTGGCTTGCCATTCCCTTCTTCAGAGAATCTTCCCAACCCAAGGACAGAACCCAGGTCTCCTGCATGTCAGGCAGATTCTTTACCATCTGAGCCATATACAGATGACAAATAAACACATGAAAAAAAGATGTTCAACATGATTAGCCATTAGGGAAATGAAAGTTAAAGTTATAATGAGATACCACTGCATACTGTACATACCTGAACAGCCAAAATTTTGAAAATATTGACAGTATCAGGTGCTGACAAAGATGCAGAACAACTGAAAATCTCACACATTGTTGATAGGAATGCAAAACTGTACACCATCTCTAGAAAATAATTTGATACTCTCTTATATAATTAAACATACATTTATCACATGATTCAGCAACCCTACTCACCCCCCCTCCCCCGAATCTACCCTAGAGAAGTGAAAACTTATATTCATATGAAAATCTATGTGTGAATATTCATAGAGGCTTCTTCATTCACAATTGCCTCAAACTGTAATCAATTTAAATAGCCTTCAGCAAATGAATGGATAAACAAGTTGTGGCACATCCTTATAATGGATTAGTGAAGTGGCTCAGTTGTGTCCAACTCTTTGCAACCCCATGGACAGTAGCCTACCAGGCTCCTCCACCCATGGGATTTTCCAGGCAAGAGTACTGGAGTGGGCTGCCATTTCCTTCTCCAGGGGATCTTCCCAACCCAGGGATAGAATCCAGGTCTCCCACATTGCAGACAGACCCTTTATCACCTGAGCCACAAGGGAGAGCTACTATGATGGATTTAGTTCAGTTCAGTCACTCAGTTGTATCTGACTCTGTGACCCCATGAATCGCAGCCTCCCTGACCATCACCAACTCCCAGAGTTTACTCAAACTCATGTCCATCGAGTCAGTGATGCCATCCAGCCATCTCATCCTCTGTCGTCCCCTTCTCCTCCTGCCCCCAATCCCTCCCAGCATCAGGGTCTTTTCCAATGAGTCAACTCTTTGCATGAGGTGGCCAAAGTATTGGAGTTTCACTATGATGGATTACTGCTCAGTAATAAAAAGGAGCAAGCTAGTATATATGTGTAACAACATGGATATGTTGCAAAAGACTTCTGCTGATTGAAAGAAACCAATCTCAAAACATCATATATTTGTTCAATCTATATGAAATTATCAAAAGATAGAAAACTTTGGAGATGGAAGATCAGTGGCTGCCAGAAATTAGGGGTAGGCAGAGAGTATGACTACAAAGGGTGGCATGACAATTTTGAGGGGATGATGGAAATTTTCGGAATCCTGATTGTTGTGGTTACCTTAATCTATATGTGTGTTACAATTTATTCATAGAATTGTACACAAAAAGGAAAAAAAAATCAATTTTATGGCATATAAATTTTAGAAAGTAATTTAAATTTTAGAAATTAAAATTAAATTAAAAGTCAATTCATAATAACATTAAAATCTAACCTGCTATGCCATACAGACCTACAACTGCCTAAGTGTTCTGCACCTTGAAATTCCACCATGACTTTACTTGTAAAATAAATAAGTAATAAAAGATTTATTTCAAAATGACAATTTGAGGTTCTCAGATATAGGAAGAAAAATCACTAAAATGTGAAAAATTTTTAACAACTTGTCTTGATGCTGTTTGGTTTGGAGGACTGAAAGAGATTAATTAGCCATATCTCAGGAAACTGTATAAAACTGGCTTTTTGGATCTAGAATCCAGGACTCGTAGTTGCCTATATGAGTCCATTTATCCTAATTGTCTCTAGCCTGTGTAGCATCTTTACAGAGTTAGTCTATCAGGGAGGGTCTAACTGGGGATCAGAAACCACTTGAGTATTTAAAATAGAAAGAATACAATGCAAGAAATCAGTTAAAGCAGGTGATGGACTCTGGAAAAGCCAAACAAGATACCAGCCCAGAAATTAACAACCTTTGGAATCTTCTATCACCCCTAGGCAGGAAGGATAGATGGAAAAGGTAGTTTTACTAGCACCCCAAAACTGGGATTATATGGTGGAAGACCAAACCATAGCAGGCTGTTTAGAAAACACTTGGACCCCAGGAAAATGCAGCCCTTGGCAGGGATGCTGCCCAAGGCAGAGAAGGAAGGGGAGAAATCTGCTGGTTTCTCTCTTTCTCTTTCTCTCTAACCTCCCAGTGATGGCTCTCATTGCCCAAATCCATCTAGAAGACAACTGCTGAGGATACAGAACATCAGCTTGATAGGATAAACCCCTTCCTTCCAAGATGAAGAGCAAATCAAGGAGAAGGTAACAAATGGATTTGTGGGAAACCAGGCCTAGGACCAGCCCAGTCAGCCCAAGATTGATAACAAATTAAAGGGGCCATTGGAGCTGATTTCTACTCTATCTCTGTGGAATGAAGGCTTTATAATAAGGTTGGAAAGTCCTCTGTCTCTCAGAGGCAGCTGTGAGAGGGACCTATATGGTTTGGGAGAGTTTCACAACAGTGCTTCAAATTCTCAGCCTTTCTCTATGGATAACTTCAAGGAAAAGGCTCTCAAAACTGTCTGTGATCCTCTTGGGTCACCCCACACAAAGCATTCTACTCTCACAATATTTGCTCCAGTGTGTTCAGAGTTGCAGTTTAGCCTATTCCTTTTCTGTACCACTTGCTTTTCACACCTTACAAAGCCATATATTTTTGGTACCTAATGGTCCCCCACAGCTTTCTTGCCTGGAGAAAGAAATGGCAGCCCACTCTAGTAATCTTGCCAGGATAATCCCATGGACAGAGGAGCCTGGTGGGCTACAGCCCAAAGGGTCACAAAGAGCTGGACATGACTGAGCACACCGGCACTGACATGGACTGATCTCTCTTCAGTGAGGAGAGCAGAATCTAGAGTCTCTTGGCCCTCTTGCAAACTCTTGTATCATTTTCCCCAGTGATCTTTGATACCTTTTCTGTTACTGTATAACTTTCTTTACAAATATGAAAGGAGTTACTGTGGAATTCTCAACCTTCCTCCATGGCCCCCTTCCTCCAATAACTCCTCATGGAAATTCCTGTGGAGGAATAGTGCACTAATCATACATTCAAAAGCAGAGACATTACTTTGCCAACAAAGGTCCGTTTAGTCAAGGCTATGGTTTTTCCTGTGGTCATGTATGGATGTGAGAGTTGGACTGTGAAGAAGGCTGAGCGCCGAAGAATTGATGCTTTTGAACTGTGGTGTTGGAGAAGACTCTTGAGAGTCCCTTGGACTGCAAGATCTAACCAGTCCATTCTGAAGGAGATCAGCCCTGGGATTTCTTTGGAAGGGATGATGCTAAAGCTGAAACTCCAGTACTTTGGCCACGAAGAGTTGATTCATTGGAAAAGACCCTGATGCTGGGAGGGATTGGGGGCAGGAGGAAAAGGGGACGACAGAGGATGAGATGGCTGGATGGCATCACTGACTTGATGGATGTGAGTCTGAGTGAACTCCGGGGGTTGGTGATGGACAGGGAGGCCTGGCACACTGCGATTCCTGGGGTCGCAAAGAGTCGGACACGACTGAGCGACTGATCTGATCTGATCTGATCTGATAGCAGAAGAAGGGCTTTCTGGTTGTATTAGTCGTGGAAATAGCAACCCACTTCAGTATTCTTCTCTGGGAAATCCCATGTATAGAGGAGCCTGGTGGGCTAGAGTTCATGGGGTCTCAAAGAGTCAGATGTTACTGAGCTATCTTCACTTCACTTCAATCATGAATGAGCACAGAGGCTATGTAAGGTACTCCAGTAGAAGGAATTTAACATGTGGAACTAGTCACAATGGTGCTGGCAGAACAAAAAAGCCAAACAAAGGCCATGAAGGCAACAGCTTGAAGCTGCTATCACTAGTAGGACAAGAAGGATAAAGGAAAATTAGTGTTATTGGAGCCAAAGAATCAGAGCCACCTGCAGCAACAGAGTCTTCACATAGGAGCAGGGATCAAGGAGGAGATATAGCCAGTGCCAGAGACCCTGGCTGAAGCTAAGAGAAAAGCAAGAATCACCCTGGCTCCCGCTTATCCTTGATCTTCAATCTCCCCAGTGCCTTTTATTGACTAAACCAAGCCAGAAGCCGGTTGGCAAGAGAGCCCAGGAAATGAAGTTTACAGAGAACAGACAGGAAGAAGATTTAAAAGAAAACAAGCAGATGACCCAGTTTTCTAGTCATTCATTCTTAAATTTTCACTTTCTATCTTCCCCCAAACAATTATTGCTTCTGAAGAGTTGCCTCTTTCAGCTAGTGATTTAAAAGACACCCAGATGCAGAAAGTCACAGGACTGGGTCTAGAGCATTGATCTCATTTTTTATCCACTGTTAAGTCACTATTTAACAATCCATTGTAAACGCTACCTTCCAACCCTTACCCCTGGCCTGCCACTCCCCAGATATAACTAAGTACTTATGGTCATAATAGGTGGGAAGGTGCATTGGTGCACTATTAACAGAGCATTCTTAACAGCTTGATTAGCAAAGATTGTGTAAGTTATTGGTATAACTTTCACCTTCAGTCACTGACTAGTCCACCAGTTACTTCCATAGCTTTAGAACCCCCTGGCCTCCCATCTTTCTCTCCCAGGATCCCTTTATCTTTTCCACTATTCACCTTCATGGGGTCTTTTTACTTCCCCACCAGTTCTAAGCTATGTATGAAGAGATGACTATGTAAGTGATTTACAGTTACTGTGAAAAATTATTAAATGTTTATGAATTATTACCATCTTTGCTAAAGCTTTAATACATACTTACCTGTATCTTTTTCTCAAGTGTGTATCCTTTTCTTCCTTCAATGTGGTATAACTTTCCCCAACTGATTTTTTTCTTAACCAGGAGAAGTTATTAATTTATGCTTTTTTTGCTTCTGTTTCTCGTCTTTTTTTGTTCTGTTTCCTCTAACAAGATTATGAGTTTCCCTAAGGGTCTCCACTCCCTTGGCACAGAACACTGCATTTGGTGGGCTGTAGACAAAGCAGCTGTTTTGGAGACCATGACTTGATTGACAAATGAGAGGCCCGGGCAAGAGTAGCAGAAGTCAGTGCTGATAATAAAGACTTCCACCCTAGACCACCAGAACCTACCTGGCACAATCCCTACTTCCTACTTTAGCTCTGGAAGGAAACCTGAAGTGCAGGGACAGCATTACATTGCCTTTCTGGCCCATGACCTCTCTTTTAAGAAGTGTCAAAATCACCAACGCATTTCCATCTCTATTGCTTCCACTGTTGTCCAAGTCATTCAGACACTTACAAAGGCCTCACCTCAGTGGTTACACTATAGATTGCATTTTTAGTAAACAGAACACTAAAGTACAAAAAAATGTTTGCCTCTGGAATCTTTTGCTTAACATCCTGCTTACAGAATTCATCATGTAGTTGTGTACAGACACAGTTCATTCATTTTCTTTGCTGAATATCACTCCATTGCTTTGGCTTGTTTGAGTGAATTTCCATTTCTTGCAATCAAGCAAGATAATGAAGGATGAAACTGTCTTTCCCAGAGAAACCATAGGCATGGACTAAGAAGTCCCTGAGAGAGCCATCCCTGTCCTTCTCTCATCAAGCTGGGGTATTCCTTTCATATCCAGTGAATTTCAGGGCAACACTGAATTTTGCTGAGTGGATTCAGAACTCCATATGGCAATTGTCTTGGATCCTGGCACCAGGCCAAAGGATGACAGTTCTTCTCTCCTTCATACTTCTTTACTCTATGATTGCTCATATCTGAAAATCTTAGGTTTTGCAATCTTCTATCAGCCCAGCGCCATGTGTTATAACACTTTGTATGATGCAGTGTGGAGCTGCAAAATTGTTTTCTGGGAGTATTCTAAAGCCATAAATGTGGGAGAAAGACAATATTATTTTACTATATATTTTCACATAATAGGAACAAACTATTTATTGCATCTTTGCCAATGTTTCCAGGCTTGTGGCATGTAAAATCAAGATGATTTTTCTCATTTTTTCCTAAACAGTTGAGAATTTTGAGCTGAGATCAGGTGAAGCCAGTATGATTTAGGCAAGATTCCATTAGGCATGGACTTTCAGATGTATAATTTTGCTTGGTAAGAGTAGAATAGTGTGGGTGGTGCATACTTTCATTATGTAACTAACATCCTGTTTTCCTCACTGGTAATAATATCTCAGAGAGTACAAGGGAATTCAGGAAGGAAATATTTCATAATTTCAAAAAAAAAAAAAAAAAGACAGTAAATCATTCTTCAGAATAAATCTGAGAGATGGGTTGTTTCTACCAAAAACCAGTAGAAACTGAGGCATGATAATGCCACTACAGGTTTTTCTGAATATTCTGTAGAGCCATAGTTTTAAAGATTTGCTCATTAATTTCCCCGCATAATCTCCTTTGTCACATGGCAGCTCTTCTCATGGGATGCCTTGTAATCCTACTGACTCTTGCCCAGCAACGGGAATAGTTTCTAACTTTAGTTAATGGAGCATTTGAGGTTGTTTACGCTGAGAAAGTCAACTAAAGAAAATGCCTGCAGGAGAGTAATAGTGAAATATCCAACCCATGGGTCAAATAAAATGGATGCTATTCCATGTCTATAACATGTCTTCAAGTATTCCAATTGGTGAAATGAACTCACAGCCAGGATTCCCTGCTTTTCCTTCCTTTGGAAAAGTGTATTAATCATGTCTGTTGTCTCTTGACCTCCTCAGAGGCCCAAGCACATTCAAACTGCTTAATCCCATCAAGATTGATTCTCTTCCCTGTTGGACTTTTCCCCATTTTCCTCTAACTGCCTTTGTCTTTTTCCTTTTCCCCTTCCCTTCCTCTTATCTATCCTTATCTTTACCCCTGCCCAGAATAAACATAGAGGCTTTGTAGAACTGAAGCTTAGAGTATGTTTTCTTCAGGGGCCAAGGGAGAGGAAGAAAAAATCACAAAATAGTTATAAAGTAAACATTATGCAAAATTAAAACTAAAGCATCAGAAATTGCTAAATTTCCTAAAGGAAATCAACCCTGAATATTCATTGGAAGGACTGATGCTGAACCTGAAGCTGAAGCTCCAATTACTTTGGGCACCTGATGTGAAGAACTGACTCACTGGGGAAGACTCTGATGCTGGGAAAGATTGAAGGCAGGAGGAGAGGACAGCAAGATAAGATACTTGGATGGCATCACTGACTCAATGGACATGAGTTTGAGCAAGCTCTGGGAGTTGGTGATGGATAGGGAATCCTGGTGTGCTACAGTCCATGGTCACAAAGAGTCAGACTGAGAGACTGAACTGAACTGAGAAAGCTGAAAATGTCTCATACAATCACAAAAAGCAACATAATTTCTTTTACTTGTTTTACACTTTTCTTCCCTACACATTTAGCTGCTGCTGCTGCTAAGTCGCTTCAGTCGTGTCCGACTCTGTGCGACCCCATGGACTGCAGCCTACCAGGCTTCTCTGTCCCTGGGGTTCTCCAGGCAAGAACACTGGAGTGGGTTGCCATTTCCTTCTCCAATGCATGAAAGTGGAAAGTGAAAGTGAAGTCGCTCAGTCGTGTCTGACTCTTAGCGACCCCATGGACTGCAGCCTACCAGGCTCCTCCATCCATAGGATTTTCCGGGCAACAGTACTGGAGTGGGGTGCCAATTCCCTTTATTACCTCTTCATGTGGCAATGGATTTGGTAATATTTTTTGTTGTTAGAGAACAGAAGGATAACCTAGTCTTTAGGCTAGCACGCTTAGTCAAAATGTCTTCATTTTTGATGAAATGTGTAAAACATGCCACTTCAACCATATGTACACCCATTCTTTTTAGAACTGCCACAAGGCTGTGCCCTACAAAGAGAAATTCTGATATTTCAGTTTCTGAAACTGAATTCAGAAATTCAGTTTCAGTTGTTTCCCATCAAAAGAGAAGAAAAAATGTTATAGGTGTTATATCATATCATTGATTGCTGGAAAATGGTATATTCCGATAGAAGAGAACTTGCATTTTGATGAGTTCTCAGTGAGAATGGAATCCTCCATTTATAATTTCACTAATCCATGGAGTAGCTTTTGGCTCCCTGTAAAGCCTCATTTTTCATGCATCCCCCATAAAGCTCCTGTGTCAGGTACCATACACCACCAGACTCATTTATGCTGTGACATGACCTGGGTCCTACTCTTTGTCATGATACTTGACAAATGATTCAGGGGGCCTTTCCTACATTGGGTAGGAAAGTAAAAATGTATGTGCATCATCAAAGTGACTGGAAATCGCTTAACCATTTCTCATTAAATTAAAACTAAGTGTATCCTCATTTCAACTTTCCCTTAGGTAAAGCCCCAAATCCCCACACCTGCTCAACATTACCTAACATAAAGGGAGTGTGTTGGAGCAGAAATCAAGGCAAAAAGAGATGGAAGTTTCAACTGATTATAATTAATATGTTTTTCTCAGGAAAAATAAAAGAATTCAAAAGACTACATGAACCATTTTTGATATCTGTCCTGGGGCTTGGAAGGGTGTGACAGCCTTGACACATAAACTTCCTAGCAAATCTTCCACTATTCATGATACCAGCGCTAGGGCTGGTGTCCTGTCTGCTGCTCTCCACACGTAGGTGTGTGAAGGAAGCTTCCAGTTACTGAGAAGGTTCCAGCTCTCAGGTGGGATGGTGTCATGTGTCCTGGAGCCTTGATGCTCCCAGGTAGCTAGGCAGATCACTCACAGAGATAGGAATTGGTCCTGGACTTTCCAGCTAGCAGAAGTCTGACTGATGGCTACTGAGGGGGTTTTGGGAATTTGGTTTTTTCAGCCTACCAATAAAGCCTGAGGCATAAAGTCCACTGTTAATAAA
The DNA here is from genome assembly GCF_029378745.1 of Bos indicus. NCBI lineage: Eukaryota > Metazoa > Chordata > Mammalia > Artiodactyla > Bovidae > Bos > Bos indicus. The sequence continues at coordinate 49,021,870 of NC_091772.1, forward strand.
AAGGTTGCACTGTGTATTTGGCTCCTCAAAATCTTTTCTTTATTCATTTGTCTTATTGCCTTGCTAAAAGACAGAACTGAAAGCTTGGATACTGGACTTTTTTTTCTGAACTACTTACCATAGCTGTGTGTGCTTGAATGACTCCTTGGTACTACTGAACCTCTCTTTCATCATCGATAAAGTGAGTTGAACTTGAGTCTCTTGTTTCCTTTCCCTCAACTAACATCTGAATTTTCTAGGTCTTACTAATATTCCAGTTTCACATGTGATACTGTAATCTGTGAGGTTCTGTTTTAATCGCTAAGTTATTTCCACTGAATTTTAATAAACAAAAGCACTAAGTATGTATTATGAAGCTGGAATGACACTGAGTGGTTGATATGTATAATCTCATACATTCCTCAGTAATCAATGTCTTTGGGAAATTGTACTGATCACATCTGATGTCTCAGTTACTGTGATAAGATCTTCCTTCAAAGTCAATATTGTGTCATGGTTAAAATGTCACAAAACTGAACAAAGTATATAATTAAACCCTTACAACAGTCTTGAGAGATGAGTGATATTATTGTCTTCCTTCTTTTAGAGAAGAGGAAACTGAGCTACAGGAAGTTTAAGCGATTATGTGTCACAGTCACACAGCAAGCAAGTGCCACAGTCATTGCCTCAGATCATGTCCCAGATGAAAGCAATTAAATGATTTACCTGAGTTCATGAGCTTCTCAGGTGGCTCAGTGATAAAGAACCCACCTGCCAATGCAAGAGACACAGGAGATATGAGTTCGATCCCGGGGTTGGGAAGACCCCCTAGAGGAGGAAATGGCAACCTACTGAAGTATTCTTGCCTGGAAAACTCCACGGACAGAGGAGCCTGACAGGATACAGTCCATGGGATCTCAAAGAGTAGAGAGACTGAGCATGCACATTTGAGATCATGACACTCCTAGATGGCAGAGAGAGAAACAGAATCCCGTTGCCTTTAGATAATGGTGATACAAGAAAACCTCACTAGCCTGAGTGATGTTTAAAAAAGTTCTTAAGAAAAACAAACAAACAAACTGGATAAAGTTATTCTTTTGGCATCCAGTATGGAAGAGACAGTGAAGGTTGCCCCCTGCATGATGGACATTTCCTGCTTGCTTAGATAGGATTTATTGCAGTGCTCCACCAGGTGGCACTCCAGTGAAGACATGGCTATGGAAAGCTCTCCAACCCCAAGACTTGAAGCTTTAAAGAATTTTGAGTAGGTTAAGAGGGTATTCTTGAGAAAGAGGCTGCCAGGCAAAGGGATATGGTTTCCCATCTTGCCAGTAGGGAACAGCCTGAAGACAGAGGAAAGTCCATGAACAGGAATCCTAAGACAAAGGACAATGATCCCAGAAAAAGTAAGCCTCAGAACATCTAAGAAAGGTTAAGACACTTTCCCCTCATCTTGGGAAAATCCTGAGAGACTAAAATTCAGACTTGGAGCTTGTGTCTCTGCTGCTAAATTGTGACTCCTTTAAAGAATCACATGCTTGTCTAGACTTCAGAGTCCTCATCTGTAAAATGTGTGTGTGTGTGTGTGTGTGTGTTAGGGGTGCAGGCGTAAGACTTCATCAGGGTTCTTTAACAGTGGGTTATGGGCCTAGTTGATGGAGTTCATGACCCAACTTCCTAAAGTCTTGAGAAAAACCATGGACACACATTTTTTTTTTAGGAAGAGGTCTGTTGCTTTCAACAGATGCTAAGCAGAAACAGTAAGTCCCCAAATGTAAACAACATCTGGATTAGGTAATTTCTAAGGTCTCCTCTAGCTTCAGTGTTCTCTGATTCTGTAATTTTTCTGGGAAGGCAACTATGGTTGTCAAGTTAATTGGATTAAACTTCTGGCCAAGTTCCATCTGCATCTTTTCTTACACACTGTCTAATGGTTTTGTTGGGGTAGTCACACCTAAGTTCAAGAAGTCCTGCAACACCCTCTCTAATAGATCAGGTGGCACATCATGTGACTAATGTGGTTCATTAGAGAGCAGTTGCCAACACAGATCAGAGGAACTGCAAGAGCAACACACTAGATCCCATGAGTTTAGTAGTGGAAGCAGGTGCTAATTAACATCCTTTGGATGAACAGGATATGCATTTTTTGGGAGTGGGTAAGAATTTCTGGTTAGACAAGCTCCAAATTCTTTGGTCTACTTAGAAGGCGGTGCCAATCCCATCATCCAGGATGAGATTTTATTTCCTGATGACACCTTCTCAGCCAAGAAGGAAGGCCCAGCAAGGAGGTGGGACTATTATTTTCAGAGACATTGTCATGCAAATAAGGGCTCCTTCCAAAAACAGTTGCAACCAAGGGAGTGTCCCTGTCTTACCTCTTTGGTTCAGAAAAAAAGTATCTCTTACGTCTTTTTTACTGGAGTAGGTTTGGTAGCTGAGTAATGTAATTATATAGATTACCAACAGAAACCAAGGTTTCAACCTGTCCTAGATATACACCATTTGTGAAGGGAGGGACTTGGAGAGAGGGATATTGATTGTGGATGCAGCCAATGGAGAGCTCCGCTACTGAACAGAGAACATTGTCCATGCATAGACTCTGCGGTAGCACTTAAATGTATGGAGATGCTGGAACATGAGATTGGTTCTTGAGGAGAGAACCTGGGAGGGAGAGCAGTTCCTCCAGAGTATCAAAGAGTGTTCTCTGGAATGTGAGTTGAGTATAAGAAAAGAAGTCCTGCCTTGTGCTTTGGAAGATTGGTCTGGTTACCTTTCAGAATGGTCTGACCTACTGCCTAGGCCAATGGCTCTCAGTCCTGGCTACACATTAAAATCAACTTTTGAAAAATCACTATTGCTTTGGGCCCATCCAAGATCAATAAATCAGCATCACTGAAGGTGGGACCTGGGCATTTCTGTTTAAAAAAATCTCTTCTGGTGAGTTAATACACTGCTGAGGTTGGGAGCCACTGGCCTAGATCCATGGTAGAAATTATGGGGCTTATACGCCAATATGGAGAAGGCCCTGGCACCCCATTCCAGTACTCTTTCCTGGAAACTCCCATGGACGGAGGAGCCTGGCAGGCTGCAGTCCATGGGGTCGCTGAGGGTCGGACACAACTGAATGACTTCACTTTCACTTTTCACTTTCATGCATTGGAGAAGGAAGTGCCAACCCACTCCAGTGTTCTTGCCTGGAGAATCCCAGGGACGGGGGAGCCTGGTGGGCTGCCATCTATGGGGTCGCACAGAGTCGGACATGATTGAAGGTGACTTAGCAGTAGCAGCATATGCCAATAACCTCATCTCAATCTCACAGAATCTAACAATTTCAGAATTTTTAGGGCTTATTGCATTAAGACTTGTGCACAATGCCTGGTTCACAGCAGGTGTTCAACAAACATTTATTCTGTCGAGTAGTAGGTAGGGGTGAGGTGGGCCAGTGATACCATCCATCTTAATGGCAATTATTCAATTTATTCTTTTCCATGAGAAGACCAAGGAAAAATCATCATTTCTACTTACTTTTCTGCTATTTTAATTTTTATTCCTTTCTTTCTTGTTATTTCTGCTTCTTTCTCTCTTTCCTTACCTTGATGTGATATATGTTAACTCCAGGAGGTTGGGGTAAAAGTAGGATGCACAGAAGGAAGGGAGAAAAAAGAACAAGAGCAATGTCCTTGAATGTTTGTTTGTTCCAGAGAATGACTAGAGGAACACAAATCTTTCTCCCATGCTGTCACACCCACCTCAAAGAGAAAGAGCTTGCCATGGATCTAAAGGTACGTAGGCTTAGCCAATGAGAAAACCTGGCCTGAAGAGGTGATAATATTTTCAGAGTGATGAGTAAAGGGAAATAAAGTTGAGCCATGAAAAGCTTTTAGTAAAGAGGACAAATGAAATCTTTAAGACTCAGACAAGGAAAGGAAACTGAAGTCGCTCAGTTGTGTCCGACTCTTTGTGACCCCATAGACTGTAGCCAGCGGGCTCCTCTGTCCGTGGGATTTTCCAGGCAATTGGATTGCCATTTCCTTCTTCAGGGGATCTTCCCAACCCAGGGCTCGAGCTTGGGTCTCCCACATTGTAGACAAACGCTTTACCATCTGAGCCACCAGGGAAGTCAAGACTCAGACAAGGGAAGGTTAAATCTTCAGGACCCAGAGACCTTGAGAAATAGAATGTGTATTTGTCATTTGTCCCACTGATCTTTCAAGAAAAATTTTCTTCATGCATTTATCACAGCGTATAAGCATATATTTATTTATTGTCTACCTCTCTCATTACAGTCTTATTTTCCTGAGGATAGAACTCTGAATATTTGTTCACCACTGAATTCCCAATGCCTTGCATACTGACATGTGGTCAGCACTCAAAATTATGTGTTGAATGAATTAAAAGGTGAATAAATGAGATGAATCTATTATAGAATGGCAGTTAGCAGCTGGCAGGGGATTCAGGAATTTTTTATTTCACAGAGTCTAAATGGAAGACTTGATTAACTGACCATCTCCTTCTCTCTACCATTTCTTTTCCTCTCCTTCTCTCTGTTCTATATTATAGTATAAACATTCTCACAGAATCTATTCTTTAAAAAGGCAGAGAATGAATGATAGTAGTTCATGGTTATCCTAGATTGATAGATTGATTAATGCTTTCATTTTTTTTTTAATCGGTCCTTTGGCTTTTCTTAAGGCTGTTTTCCTAATTTGATGAAGAATATTTGAGCCCCTCTATATGTCTGATGGGAGGATGGACAGGAAAGGCCCAGGCTAAGTATCCTGATCTCCAGAAGCTCATAAGCTAGAAAGGGAGATCATTGATGGGGCAATTTTGAGAGCTTCACTTAAGTTTAAGGGAACTCTGGGGACACACAGAAAGATACTTCACTTAAACAGGAAAGACTTCCAAGAGGACATTTAGGAGGAAAAGATGGGCAAACAATGGTATGAAACGAGGGAAGGGTCAACTCCCAAGGAAGAGGAATACCTCCACCTTGAGATTAGAGAAGAAGCTAGGGAGGCAAGTTAGGTAACCTTGACAATAAAGCAGTAATAGAGCTGGAGACCTAAGCAAGGCAGTGTATGGTGGTGGTGACAAAGTTTGAAGGAAAGAGGATTGAGGGCAGACTGGTCATGAGATGCATTTTAGGAATGATGGAGAAATAGGAGCCCGCGGAGAAGATATTGAAAAGGAACATCTGCAGTGGAAAGAATTGGGAATTTAAATTAGTAGACTATAAACAGAGGGTGTGGTCAGTAGTGTCAGATGTTGGTGACTCAGCTGAAACAACAACATACTAAAGGGGGATAAGAGGTAGATCATAGACGAGAGGAGAGTGAAGTACAGGTGACTTTTTCTAGATAATTCACTAAGGGAAAAAAGGAGAGAAGTAGCTTGATAGACAAAGGGAAATGTAGGACCATAGTGTTCTGTGATGACCTTGAAGGCTGGGATGTGGGAGGTAGGAGACACGCTTTCAAGGGAGGGGATATATGTATATTTATAGCTGGTTCAGGTTGTTGTACCAGCTATAAATATACATATATCACCTCCCTTTCCAGCGTCTCTCCTATGGGGTTGCTAAGAGTCACAACTGAGCGACTTCACTTTCACATTTCACTTTCATGCATTGGAGAAGGAAATGGCAACCCACTCCAGTGTTCTTGCCTGGAGAATCCCAGGGACGGGGAAGCCTGGTGGGCTGCCGTCTATGGGGTCACACAGAGTCGGACACGACTGAAGCGACTTAGCAGCAGCAGCAGGTTGTTGTACAGCAGACCAACAAAACATTGTAAAGCAATTACCCTCCAATTAAAAATAAATTAAAAAACTGACTTTTAAGTGAAAGAGTATTTTTTGTTGGTACAGACTGAGAGGGAGTATCCAGTGTAAAGGGAGAAATAGGAGACAGAAAAGAAAGGGTATGTATTTTATCCTTTTGCTGCAGGTTCCGTCTCTGAACACTTTCATTATCATTTTCAGAGCCTCTTCTCTCTGAAGTAATTTTAGATCATTCTGCTGAAACTAATCCTAAATTAGACTGCAAGCCTCAGATAGCATCTAACCAAATCTGATCTGTCATTTCCATTTAGCCGTTTCTGATTGGGTTACTTTGTCTCTTCACTCAAGGACTATTAACCTGGGGTTCACAGTCCCCAAAGGGGTCCATAGAAAAAGTTATACATTAACATAATTATTTTATTTATGACCAAATGTGGGTTTTTTTATGCTTTGGAAAATGTTAATTTGAGAAGAGATGTGTTATTGGCTTCCCCAGTCTGTCAAAAAAAATCCATTATCCAAGGATGCTTTAAATGATAGCCATGACCAGCACGGTATCTACAAACTTGTTGTTTAGACATCAAGTTGTGTGTGACGTTTTTGCAGCCCCATGGACTGTAGCCCACCAAGTTCTTCTGTTCATGGAATTTTCCAGGCAAAAATATTGGAGTAGGTTACCATTTCCTTCTCCAGGGGATCTTCCTGTCTCAGGGATCAAAGCCAAGTCATTGCAGGTGGATTCTTTATCACTGAGCCACTAGGGAAACCCATCTAGAAACTAACATCTTTCTTTTGCTTCTGTTTCAGGTTGACTGAAAAATTGAAAAGTTGGAAGTGTCTTATGCTAGCAGTTCTCAAAGGATGTGTGAGAATCACCTTGCTGCTGCTGCTGCTGCTAAGTCGCTTCAGTCGTGTCCGACTCTGTGCAACCCCATAGACGGCAGCCCACCAGGCTCCCCTGGCCCTGGGATTCTCCAGGCAAGAACACTGGAGTGGGTTGCCATTTCCTTCTCCAATGCATGAAAGTGAAAAGTGAAAGTGAAGTCGCTCAGTCGTGTCCAACTCTTCACGACCCCATGGACTGCAGCCTACCAGGCTCCTCCGTCCATGGGATTTTCCAGGCAAGAGTACTGGAGTGGGGTGCCATCGCCTTCTCCGAGAATCACCTTGAGAATGAGACAAAAAGGACATATTTTGAAACCTCACCACACTGAGTCTGATTTAGTACATTTAAGAATTTGCAATTTCATAAACAGTCCCTCAGTTAATTTTGTTGCAGATGGTATTTGGACAACATGAGGGAACATACTGCATACCTTTTCCTGGTTTTTCCCTTTCAACATGTCCTAAATATGCTTTGAAAAGTGAAAGTAGAAGTCGCTCAGTCATATCTGACTCTTTGCGACCCCATGGACTATGCAGTCCATGGAATTCTCCAGGCCAGAATACTGGAATGGGTAGCCTTTCCCTTCTCCAGGGGATCTTTCCAACCCAAGGGTCAAACCTCTTTAATTATATTAAATATTTTCAGTGATTTCGGGAAATGCCAAGCCTTCAAAATGAAACTTTTTCCAAACTGCCAAAAGGAATGCTGTCATCTGTAACATTTACATACATGAACAAGCCATCCTCCATTGGTATCTGTGTGAGTGTTCTAAGAGACTTATCATATCACAGTCACAGAACAACATGCAAATCACTGCAAATGTGGGAGGGGCCAGCTATATGGAGCTTTGCAGGATGGAAGCAAAAGGGAAAGGTGTTGTTTGAAAAGTGTAGATTTAAATTTCTGAAACTAACAAATGAATTTAAGAGAAGATGAAATATAGTAGGTAATGATGAGGCTAGGGAAAAAAAACCTAAACAATACAGTTGAATTTCCTATAATACCAAACCACCAGGCAAATTTTCTAGAGATTAGCTCAAAATTTCAGGTGATCCCAAGTAGCATGGTGTGTTAAGTAATCCCATGCTGAGAAGAGCTCATGACTGCAGCACTCTGAAAATACTAGCTTGAGCTTCAACCAGTGAATGAGTTTGCCAGATACGAATAATGCTTCCAAGGAACAGTGGAGTCACTCATCTTCTGGGTCTGAGAAAATCTTGAATGGGGCCCTCATGTTCCTATCTTTCTGAGTTGAAGATGGAACTCATCCTTCATCTTCAAGTCAGATCTACAGGCTAGCTTCTATTCTCAGGTATGTCAAATTCCTGCCAACAAAGCTGAAACAGAATATTTCAGCACTTTGTAGCTAATTGAGAAGTTTTTAAACCAAGTTTAGAAGTTGAGCTAGTAGGATATAAAAAGCAAAAGATGTCTGAACCTAACTAAGAGCCTATATTACATTTGCAAAATGAGTTGAGTCTATGTCTTTTGACTTCTCAATAATCTTGGGTTTCAATACACGTGCAAAGAGACATCAGATGTCATATCTAACATGAAGCAGTCTATGATTCTTCTGATTCTCCAAACAATTTCTACTTAAGATGCTCATGGAATGTCTTGATTGATCTGGAAGGTTCTTGAAAGCAAATTTTACATTTTGGGGAATAAAAAAAAATAATAAAACATGACATACTGCTTCCCCAGATCCAACAAAACCATTTTGCTGTGATGATAATCATTAGAGTCCAGCAGCCATCAGTTAAAGAAACATCAGTCTACAGATGGCAAAATGAAACAATATACATTTCTGTGTGTTTCTCTGATCTAATAGGAGTTCAAAATCATAGTCAAGGTCATCATGTTGAAAGTTTATTCTTTTCCTTTTTCCCTATCAGACATTGGATGTAATTATTCATGAAGCATTTCTGGATTCATATACTTAACCTCTATCTGTGGACCAGGGAAAGCTGCATGCAGGACATAGTCTTCCTGTGCTCTTCATGCACATAGGGCTCCCATCTTAATGACATACTTAAAACAAATAATGATAAATAAAGAATACAATCATAGGCCTCTCTGGTAGACACTTGATTGCTGCCTGTCTACTTCTTGTCCATTCTTTCTTCTTGCTCACAGAGCTCTTCCCTTATATAGATGTGGACAATGCCAGATACTTGTTTTCCCAGTCTTCTTTGCAGGTAGGCAGGCTAAGAGCTTGTGATCATATGCTGGCCATCAGGAAGGGAAGATGTCTGTTCAGAAGATCTCTGAGGAACAGTTTTCTTCTTCTTCTTTTACATTAATTTTTATTGGACTATATTGATTTATATGTTGTGTTAGTTTTAGGTACACAGCAAAGTGAATCAGTTATACATATACATATATCTACTCTTTTTAAAATTCTTTTCCCATGTAGATCATTACAGAGTATTGAGTAGAGTTCCCTGTGCTATACAATAAGTTCTTATTAGCTACCTATTTTAAATATAGTAGTTGTATATGTCAATTCCAATACCCCAATTTGTCCCTCCTCCACCTTTTCCCCCTTGGTAGATATGTTTGTTTTCTATATCCATGACTATTTCTGTATTGTAAATAAGTTCATTTGTACCATTTTTTAGATTCCACATATAAACAATATTATATGATATTTGTCTTTCTCTGTCTGACTTACTTTACTCAGTATTACATCTCCAGGTCAATCCATGTTACTGCAAGTGGTATTATTTCAACCTCCTTTATGGCCAAGTAACACGCCATTGTATATATGTACCAAATTTTGTCCATCCCTCAGTGGACATTTAGGTTGCTTCCAAAATTTTCTTTAATATGATTGAAGTGTCATATTAAATATGACAAAATATGCTTGGGAAGTGATCTCTTCTCTTTACATTTACTGGCTTTAAAACTCAGTTGTTTGAGGATGAGTGCTTGTAATTGTGGCATCCTTCTTAAGATGATGAAGGGAAAAACCAAGAGCTTGATTGTGAAGCAGACTCAGTGCCCTGACATGGTCAAGCTACCCAATTAACCCACTCTGGAAACATCCAGCTCTGGGCATTTTATTAAATTTAGTTTAATATCCTGTTGTTTGCAGGCAGAATCTTTCTACCAACACAATTATATTATCTAGCTATTAGGGCTAGTTTTATTTTCTTCATTCATTCAATGAATGTTTGTGAGTACCCACTAAAGGTTATGTATGAGGCCCTCATGGTGAGTATAATAAACATTATTTCTGCACTTCTGGGGATTCCAGTCTAAGAGTAAGACAGACACTGAGATTACAATATATAATATTCAGCTTGATATTGGGCATTTTGGTCAGTGAAGGCCTCTCAGAGAAGTGATGTTTGAGCTGTTCTCTGAAGAAGAGGGAACTCAGCAGGTGAAGGGGGTGGTCTCATTTGTGCTTTTTCAAATTAATTAATTTAAAAAGTAATCTCCTAAAAGTCAATAAAATCAACCCATGGAATGAAAGAAGAACAGTCCCTCACAGTAGTCACACTGGGCAGCCACTGTCTCTGGAATCAGGTGGGTCAGTCAGGTGGACCCTTGAATTAACTCCTTCATGGGGCCTCCACAAACCTTATTGTGATCATTTTTATAAATAGAAAATATCGTAGTGGTTGCAGTAGTTGAGGTCAGAGACACCAGTTTTCATTTGCGTGTTGTGTTCATTACAAATGATCTAATAAATTATCCCTTTTGACTAAGAATTTCCATAATTGCTTTCAGCCTGAGGGCACTTTTTTGTTTGTTTTTAAACATTCAGCCATTTTGATTGATGTGAATGTGAAAATATCTACATTTTTTTCTCCTTTTAATCCAATCTACAGAATATTATTTAGCACAAGGAAAACTCCAAAATAGCTGAATCTTTCCACTTATTTAGATTTCACCAAAGAGTCCCCAGGGTAGAATGAAAACATCTCTGAGCTGGGGTAATTTTACAAAAACTGCTTAGAGCTCAACAGCTATTTCTGTACTTTCAGAATTCTGTAAACATATGGGGGAAAATCTGTCCACAGTTATGCCGGAGCTGTGCCCAGGCCCTGAATTCTCCTATCGTTTCATTGTTTGGAAAGGCTAAGGCCAGAGATTCAGTGTCTGTGTTGGAAAGGTCCTTGGAGATTTTTCATGTTTCTGTTTCTGCCTCTGAGACAAGGTCTCCTGTCCTTTCTTCCCTGAGAAATCACATTGTTTTCTTCCTTCTTTTCCCTCCTCCTTCCCTGCCTCCCCCCTCCTCCTTTCCTTTATTTCTTCCTTTCTTCTTTCTTCTCTTCCTTCATTTTCTTTCTCTCCTTTCCTTCCTTATTTCATTTCCAGATATCTGTCTAATTTCCACTAGCTCTGGCATTACATTGTCTTTTGACTGGGCATCACCTTAATGTGTCATACGCCGAGTATATATATTTGTGGTACAATGCTTTCTATTTACATCAAAAGGAGTTGTCATGATTAATGGCAGAAACGATTTTGGTTTGTGGATGAGGAGAGGGAATGCAGAGAGGGAAGTCTGTCTTCATTCTCCAAGACATGAGTATTTCTGAAGTAAAATACTCCTCATGTATACCAGGGCCCAGGTAATGGCAACTTTAAAATATTAGCCACTTCACTCTTTTGACCAGGGCATGCATGCCACAGGGCCCTTCAGTGTGACCTCACATTTATACTTTCTACAGTTAAATGTTTATAAATCAGTCTTTTGACATGTCCTCCAAATGAGGTTGTGCACACCAGTGTACTGTTATGTAGAGGTCAAAGGTGATTCCAAAGATGTTCATTCTATAACTTTAAACTTACGTACTTTGATCTGAACCATATTATCCCTCAGTTCAGTTCAGTCACTCAGTCTGTCCAAAGCTTTGCAACCCCATGAATTGCAGCATGCCAGGCCTCCCAGTCCATCCCAACTCCCAGAGTTCACTCAAACTCATGTCCATTGAGTCGGTGATACCTTCCAGCCATCTCATTCTCTGTAGTCCCCTTCTCCTCCTGCCCTCAATCCCTCCCAACATGAGAGTATTTCTTCCAATGAGTCAACTCCTCGCATGAAGTGACCAAAGTATTGGAGTTTCAGCTTTAGCATCATTCCTTCCAAAGAAATCCCAGGGCTGATCTCCTTCAGAACGGACTGGTTGGATCTCCCTGCAGTCCAAGGGACTCTCAACAGTCTTCTCCAACACCACAGTTTAAAAGCATCAATTCTTCGGTGCTCAGCCTTCTTCACAGTTCAACTTTCACATCCATACATGACCACTGGAAAAACCATAGCCTTGACTAGATGGACCTTTGTTGGCAAAGTAATGTCTCTGATTTTTAATATGCTGTCTAGGTTTGTCATGACTTTCCTTCCAAAGAGTAAGCTTCTTCTAATTTCATGGCTGCAATCACCATCTGCAGTGATTTTGGAGCCCAGAAAAATAAAGTCTAACACTGTTTCTACTGTTTCCCCATCTATTTCCCATGAAGTAATGGGACCGGATGCCATGATCTTCATTTTCTGAATGTTGAGCTTTAAGCCAACTTTTTCACTCTCCTCTTTCACTTTCATCAAGAGGCTTTTGAGTTCCTCTTCACTTTCTGCCATAAGGGTGGTGTCATCTGCATATCTGAGGTTATTTATATTTCTCCCAGCAATCTTGATTCCAGCTTGTGCTTCTTCCAGCCCAGCACTTCTCATGATGTACTCTGCATATAAGTTAAATAAGCAGGGTGACAATATACGGCCTTGACAAACCACTTTTCCTATTTGGATCCAGTCTGTTGTTCCATGTCCAGTTCTAACTGTTGCTTCCTGACCTGCATATAGATTACTCAATAGGCAGGTCAGGTGGTCTGGTATTCCCATCTCTTTAAGAATTTTCTACAGTTTATTGTGATCCACACAGTCAAAGGCTTTGGCATAGTCAATAAAGCAGAATAGATGTTTTTCTGGAACTCTCTTCCTTTTTCCATGATCCAGAGAATGTTGGCATTTTGATCTGTGGTTCCTCTGCCTTTCCTAAAACCAGCTTGAACATCTGGAAGTTCACGGTTCATGTATTGCTGAAGCCTGGTTTGGAGGATTTTGAGCATTAATTTACTAGCTTGTGAGATGAGTGCAATTGTGTGGTAGTTGGAGCATTCTTTGGCATTGCCTCTTTGGGATTGGAATGAAAACTGACCATTTCCAGTCTTGTGGCCACTGCTGAGTTTTCCAAATTTGCTGGCATATTGAGTGCAGCACTTTCACAGCATCATCTTTCAGGATTTGAAATAGCTCAATTGGAATTCCATCACCTCCACTAGCTTTGTTCATAGTGATGCTTTTTATCTCTGCTAAGTCGCTTCAGTCATGTCTGACTCTGTGTGCCCCCGTAGACGGCAGCCTACTCCGTCCTTGGGATTCTCCAGGCAAGAACGCTGGAGTGGGTTGCCATTTCCTTCTCCAATGCATGAAAGTGAAAAGTGAAAGTGAAGTCGCTCAGTCGTGTCTGATTCTTTGAGACCCCATGGACTGCAGCCTACCAGGCTCCTCCGTCCATGGGAGTCTCCAGGCAAGAGTACTGGAGTGGGTTGCCATTGCCTTCTCCATTTTTTTTTTTTTGTCTCTAGTGAACCATTAAGTAATGTTTGTGAATACATAGACTAATTTTAAGATGATCACAATAATATTGCATTGTATTTTAAAATTAAAAGTGTTATCTATGTTCTAGGTAAAATATTTCAGTTTTTAAATCAAATGATAGCATTTTTAATTTCTTTAATTTTATAAAAACGTCTTAAAAAGGAAAGTACTTAAGCTTTTCTTTATCTCTGGGAGATGTTGATCTTTCTGGTTTAATTCAGAAACTATTCTTTTGATATTGTGAGCATAGACTTCTTAATTATTTGAAGTCTTAAAATATACTACCAATATTAGCAGGTAAATGTAAAGCCTCATTAAGTTAGGTCTTTCCTAATTGATTTTAGAAAATTTGGGGCATATTGGGTATAATATTCATTGAGAAAAAGTAATTAATACTTCTTCTTCAAAGCATTTCCTTCAAACTTATTATTTTAGAAACTTTAACATATGGCATTTTGTTGTTGTTGTTTAGTTGTTAAGTTGTGTCTGACTCTTTTGTGACCCTATGCACTGTAGCCTCCAAGGCTCCTTCTGTCCATTCCCAGGCAAAAATACTACAGTAGGTTGCCAGTCCCTTCTCCAGGGGATCTTCCCAATCCAAGGATTGAACCTGTATCTCCTGCATTGGCAGGTGGATTCTGTACCCCTGAAACACCAGGGAAGCCCCCATATATTTTGGAGTATATTTATAAGTGTTCAGTTCAGTTCAGTTGCTCAGTTGTGTATGACACTTTGCAACCCCATGAACCACAGCACGCCAGGCCTCCCTGTCCATCACCAACTCCCGGAGTCCACCCAAACCCATGTCTGTTGAGTCGGTGATGCCATACAACCATCTCATCCTCTGTCATCCCCTTCTCCTCCTGCCCTCAATCTTACTCAGCTTCAGGGTCTTTTCAATGAGTTAGCTCTTCGCAGTAGGTGGCCAAAGTATTGGAGCTTCAGCTTCAACATCAGTCCTTGCAATGAACATCCAGGACTGATCTCCTTTAGGATGGACTGGTTGCATCTCCTCGCAGTCCAAGGGACTCTCAAGAGTTTTATCCAACACCACAGTTCAAAAGTATTAATTCTTCAGCGCTCAGCTTTCTTTATAGTCCAACTCTCACATCCATACATGACTACTAGATAAACCATAGCTTTGACTAGATGGACCTTTGTTGGCAAAGTAATGTCTCTGCTTTTTAATATGCTGTCTAGGTTGGTCATAACTTTCCTTTAAAGGAGTAAGCATCTTTTAATTTCATGGCTGCAATCACCATCTGAAGTGATTTTGGAGCCCCCCAAAAATGAAGTCAGCCACTGTTTCCCCATCTATTTGCCATGAAGTGATGGGACTGGGTGCCATGACCTTAGTTTTCTTAATGTGAGCTTTAAGCCCAATTTTTTACTCTCCTCTTTCATTTTCACTTTCATCAAAAGGTTCTTTAGTTCTTTGCTTTCTGCCGTAAGGGTGGTGTGATCTGCATATCTGAGGTTACTGATATTTCTCCTGGCAATCTTGATTCCAGCTTGGGCTTCCTCCAGCACAGTGTTTCTCATGATGTACTCTGCATATAAGTTAAATAAGCAGGGTGACAATATACAGCTTTGACATATGCCTTTCTTGACTTGGAACCAGTCTGTTGTTCCATGTCCAGTTCTAACTGCTGCTTCCTGACCTGCATATAGGTTTCTCAAGAGGCAGGTCAAGTGGTCTGGCATTCCCATCTCTTGAAGAATTTTCCACAGTTTATTGTAATCCACACAGTAAAAGGCTTTAGGATAGTCAGTAAAGCAGAAATAGATGTTTTCTGGAACTCTCTTGCTTTTTCCATGACCCAGAGGATGTTGGCAATTTGATCTCTGTTTCCTCTGTTTTTTCTAAAACCAGCTTGAACATCTGGAAGTTCATGGTTCAAGTACTGCTGAAGCCTGGCTTGGAGAATTTTGAGCATTACTTTCTAGCATGTGAGACTAGTGCAATTGTGCAGTAGTTTGAGCATTCTTTGGCATTTCCTTTCTTTGGGATTGGAATGAAAACTGACCATTTCCAGTCTTGTGGCCACTGCTGAGTTTTCCAAATTTGCTGACATATTGAGTGCAGCACTTTCACAGCATCATCTTTCAGGATTTGAAATAGCTCAACTGGAATTCCATCACCACCATGAGCTTTGTTCATAGTTATGTTTCCTAAGGTCCACTTGATCTCACATTCCAGGATGTCTGGCTGTACATGAGGGATCACACCATCGTGATTATCTGGGTCGTGAAACTCTTTTTTGTACAGTTCTTCTGTGTATTCTTGCCCCCTCTTCTTAATATCTTCTGTTTCTGTTAGATCCCTACCATTTCTGTCCTTAATTGAGCCCATCTTTGCATGAAATGTTCCCTTGGTATCTCTAATTTTCTTGAAGAGATTCTAGTCTTTCCCATTCTGCTGTTTTCCACTATTTCTTTGCATTGATCACTGAGGAAGGCTTTCTTATCTCACCTTGCCATTCTTTGGAACTCTGAGTTCAAATGGGTATATCTTTCCTTTTCTCCTTTGCTTTTCACTTTTCTTCTTTCACAACTCTTTGTAAGGCCTCCTCAGAGAGGCATTTTGCTTTTTTGCATTTCTTTTTCTTGGGGATGTTCCTGATTCCTGTCTCCTGTACAATGTCACAAACTTCCATTCATAGTTCATCAGGCACTGTGTCTATCAGATCTAGTCCCTTAAATCTATTTCTCACTTCCACTGTATATCATAGATCAGATCAGATCAGATCAGTCGCTCAGTCGTGTCCGACTCTTCACAACCCTGTGAATCGCAGCACATCAGGCCTCCCTGTCCAATACCAACTCCCGGAGTTCACTGAGACTCACGTCCATTGAGTCAGTGATGCCATCCAGCCATCTCATCCTCTGTCGTCCCCTTCTCCTCCTGCCCCCAATCCCTCCTAGCATCAGAGTCTTTTCCAATGAGTCAACTCTTCGCATGAGGTGGCCAAAGTACTGGAGTTTCAGCTTTAGCATCATTCCTTCCAAAGAAATCCCAGGGCTGATCTCCTTCAGAATGGACTGGTTGGATCTCCTTGCAGTCCAAGGGACTCTCAAGAGTCTTCTCCAACACCACAGTTCAAAAGCATCAATTCTTCGGCGCTCAGCCTTCTTCACAGTCCAACTCTCACATCCATACATGACCACAGGAAAAACCATAGCCTTGACTAGACGGACCTTTGTTGGCAAAGTAATGTCTCTGCTTTTGAATAT
The DNA here is from genome assembly GCF_029378745.1 of Bos indicus. Lineage (NCBI taxonomy): Eukaryota > Metazoa > Chordata > Mammalia > Artiodactyla > Bovidae > Bos > Bos indicus. The sequence goes on from NC_091772.1 coordinate 49,038,363, forward strand.
GCTATCTAGATTGGTCATAACTTTCCTTCCAAGGAGTAAGCGTCTTTTAATTTCATGGCTGCAGTCACCATCTGCAGTGATTTTGGAGCCCCCAAAAATAAAGTCTGACACTGTTTCCACTGTTTCCCCATCTATTTCCCATGAAGTGGTGGGACCGGATGCCATGATCTTCGTTTTCTGAATGTTGAGCTTTAAGCCAACTTCTTCACTCTCCTCTTTCACTTTCATCAAGAGGCTTTTGAGTTCCTCTTCACTTTCTGCCATAAGGGTAGTGTCATCTGCATATCTGAGGTTATTGATATTTCTCCCGGCAATCTTGATTCCAGCTTGTGTTTCTTCCAGTCCAGCATTTCTCATGATGTACTCTGCATATAAGTTAAATAAACAGGGTGACGATATACAGCCTTGACGAACTCCTTTTCCTATTTGGAACCAGTCTGTTGTTCCATGTCCAGTTCTAACTGTTGCTTCCTGACCTGCATACAAATTTCTCAAGTATCATCATAAGGGATTTGATTTAGGTCATACCTGAATGATCTAGTGATTTTATCCACTTTCTTCAATTTCAGTCTGAATTTGGCAATAAGGAGCTCATGATCTGAGCCACAGTCAGCTCCCAGTCTTGTTTTTTGCTGACTGTATAGAGCTTCTCCATCTTTTGCTGCAAAGAATATAATCAATCTGATTTTGGTGTATTTACATGATATAAGTATATGTGACCTAAAAGACTATATTTTCAAAATTAGCTTTATTCCTGTGATGCATGTGCACATTGTAAATTAGATATAAGTAGTTTCTGGTAGGCAATCATTTAAAACCATAGTTGGCCTATATAGCAGAAGATGCATTTTAACCTAAAATGTTCCATACTTATACTGCCACTAAAAATGCACTCAGGAACTCAGAAATTTGAGGTACATAGTTGGGATTACTTTTTTTTTTTCCCTTGTGTCTCTTTTGGTTCAAGAAAACTGCCAGTTCTAGAAACATTTCTCTTACTTGAAACTTTCCTTTTAATAATTTTTTTTGAGCTCCTGGAGTTATAAGCTAAGCTGTATGCCACATAGTGCTTATAAAGCTAACAAAGCTAATTTTAAAAATACAACCTTTTAAATCAGATACACTTATCAATATACTCCCAAATATTCAATACTTTGTTCAGGAGGGAAAAAAGAAAACACATGAAGATAGGTTGAAAAGATTATTTTTCAAAAGAAAAGGGATATTATTGACATCAAATTTAAAATCCCTGCTTTTATAAGATCTTCAGCTTTAAAATCAGACCTAAATTGCAGGATACAAAATCAATAAACAAAGATAAAAATATACAATATACAAAATTAATATACAATATTAAGTGGTGTTTCTATACACAAATAGCAAACTATCTGAAAAGGTAATTAGGAAAACAATTCCATTTGCAATTGTCACAACAGAAAATATGCTTTAAAACACACTTAACCAAAGAGGTGAAAGACTTGTACACAAAATTATAAAACATTGATGAAGAAAATGAAGGAAGGCACAGATATATAGAAAAGCTTTCCCTGTTCATGCACTGGAAGAATTAACATTGTTAAAATGTCCATACAATCCAAACTGAACTATAGATTCAATTCAACCCTATCAAATTCCCAATGCCATTCTTTCGGAGAAGGCAATGGCACCCCACTCCAGTACTCTTGCCTGGAGAATCCCATGGACGGAGGAGCCTGGTGGGCTGCAGTCCATGGGGTCGCTAAGAGTCGGACACGACTGAGCGACTTCACTTTCACTTTTCACTTTCATGCATTGGAGAAGGAAATGGCAACCCACTCCAGTGTTCTTGCCTGAAGAATCCCAGGAATGGGGGACCCCAGTGGGATGCCCTCTATGGGGTCTCACAGAGTCGGACACGACTGAAGTGACTTATAGTATTGTAATCAAAAAAGATGATATTGGCAGAAAAATAGACATATCGACTCATGGAACAGAATAGAGGTTCAGAAATAAATCCACCAGTTTATGTTCAACTGATTTTCAGCAACGGGCCAAGAACACAATATGGTAAATGATAGTCTTTTCAACAAATGATTCTGGGAAAATTAATATCCACACACAGACGAATAAAATGGCATTCATCTCATACTACATACAAATATAAAGTCAAAATGGATTAAAGACCTAAATATAAAACCTGAAACAGTAAAACAATGAAGAAAATATGGGGAAAGTGTCTTGTTATTGGTCTGGGAAATGCTTCAAGTACAGGTCACAAGAGTCATAAAAAAGACAAAAGAATTGTATCAAGCTAAAAAGTTTCTATGCATCAAAGGAAACAATCAAAAAAGTGAAATAGAATAGGAGAAAATATAGAATATTTTCTCTATTCTCCTATAGAATAGGAGAAAATATTTGCAAAGCATATGTCAAATAAAGGATTAATGTCCAAAATATATAAAGAACTCAACTCAATCGTAAAAAGACAAATAACCTGATTTGAAAATAGGAAAGAATTGAATAGATACTTTTCAAAGAAAGATATACAACAGGCCAACGGAGGTATGGAAAGTTGTCAACATCACTAAACACTGAAGAAATACAAATCAAAACCACAATGAGATAGCATCTCCCACCTGTTAGGATGGCTATTATCAAAGAGACAAGTGATAACAAGTGTTGATGAACTTATGGAGAAAATGAAACATTTGTATACTGTTGGTGGGAATGCAGCCACTATGGAAAACAGTACAGAGATTCCTCAGAAAATTAAAATAGAACTGCCATGTGATCTAGCAATTCTTCTTATATATAGTCAAAGGAAATAAAATCATTGTCTCAAAGAAAAACTGCCATTTCATGTTCATTGCAGCATTAAAATAAGTTTTAGAGATCTAATGTACAGCATGTTGACTACAATTAACAATGCTGTAATATATATTTCAAATTTGCTAAGAGGGTCGATCTTAAATGTTCTTCAGTTCAGTCGCTCAGTCGTGTCTGACTCTTTGCAACCCCATGAACCACAGCACATCAGGCCTCCTTGTCCATCACCAACTCCCGGAGTTCACTCAAACTCACATCCATTGAGTCAGTAATGCCATCCAGCCATCTCATTCTCTGTTGTCCCCTTCTCTTCCTGCCCCCAATCCCTCCCAGCATCAGAGTCTTTTCCAATGAGTCAACTCTTCGCATGAGGTGGCCAAAGTACTAGAGTTTCAGCTTTAGCATCATTCCTTCCAAAGCAATCCCAGGGCTGATCTCCTTCAGAATGGACTGGTTGGATCTCCTTGCAGTCCAAGGGACTCTCAAGAGTCTTCTCCAACACCACAGTTCAAAAGCATCAATTCTTCGGCACTCAGCTGTCTTCACAGTCCAAATTTCACATCCATACATGACTACTAGAAAAACCATAGCCTTGACTGGACGGACCTTTGTTGGCAAAGTAATGTCTCTGCTTTTGAATATGCTATCTAGGTTGGTCATAACTTTCCTTCCAAGCAGTAAGCTTCTTTTAATTTCATGGCTGCAGTCACCATCTGCAGTGATTTTGGAGCCCAGAAAAATAAATTCTGACACTGTTTCCACTGTTTCCCTATCCATTTGCCATGAAGTAATGGGACCAGATGCCATGATCTTCGTTTTCTGAATGTTGAGCTTTCAGCCAACTTTTTCACTCTCCTCCTTCACTTTCATCAAGAGGCTTTTTCGTTCCTCTTCACTTTCTGCCATAAGGGTGGTGTCATCTGCATATCTGAGGTTATTGATATTTCTCACTACAATCTTGATTCCAGCTTGTGCTTCTTCCAGCCCAGCGTTTCCCATGATGTACTCTGCATAGAAGTTAAATAAGCAGGGTGACAATATACAGCCTTGACGAACTCCTTTTCCTATTTGGAACCAGTCTGTTGTTCCATGTCCAGTTCTAACTGTGGCTTCCTGACCTGCATATAGGTTTCTCAAGAGGCAGGTCAAGTGGTCTGGTATTCCCATCTCTTTCCCACCAATACATACACAAAGGTAAATATTTGAAGGGATTATTTAACAATGTATAAATTCAGTCGCTCCGTCATGTCTCTTTGCGACCCCATGCTTCCCTGTCCATCACCAACTCCCAAAGCTTACTCAAACTCATGTCCATTGAGCTGGTGATGCCATCCAATCATCTCATCCTCTGTAGTCCCCTTCTCCTCCTGCCTTCAATCTTCCCCAGCATCAAGGTCTTTTCCAATGAGTCAGTTCTTCTCATCAGGTGCCCAAAGTATTGGAGTTTCAGCATCAGTCCTTCCAATGAATATTCAGGACTGATTTCCTTTAAGATTGACTGGTTTGATCTCCTTCTAGTCCAAGGGATGCTCAAGAGTTTTCTCCAACACCACAGCTCAAAAGCATCAATTCTTCAGTGCTCAGTTTTCTTTATAGTCCAACTCTCATATTTGTACATGACTACTGGAAAAAAGGTAGCTTTGACTAGATGGACCTTCATCAGCAATGTAATGTCTATGCTTTTTAATATGCTGTCTAGGTTGGGATACTTTGATATATCCCAACTACTAGTTGGGATACTTTAAATATCCCAGTTTAATATACTAAGATAGTAGATGGTTCCTATTAATGGATTATTTGGCCCCCCTTAACAATGTATAGATATATCAAAACATTAAGTTGTACCTCTTAAACACATCTTTTTTTTTTGTCAGTTATACAACAGACCTAACAACAAACAGGAAAATGGCAATAAAAACCTAGCTCCAAGGATACATTGATGAGCTAGCTCTTACGTTGATTCCCAGAATATAAAAAACTACCTAAAAATTATTCTTAAAATTACTGTTTTGTCTTACCTGTGTATGTGTGTGCTCAGTTGCTCAGTAGAGTCCAACTCTTTGCAAACCCCCAGACTGTAGCCCTCCAGCCTCCTCTGTCCATGAAATTTTCCAGGCAAGAATGCTGGAGAGAGTTGGCTTTTCCCGACCCAGAGATTGAACCCATATCTCCTGCATTGCAGGCAGGTTGTTTACCACTGAGCCACTTGGGAAGCCCATATCTTACTATATATCTCTGCATCTCTCTAGTAATACATGAATATCTATCTCTTGCCTATTTATCTCTGTATCTATCTATCCATCTATGTAAATGGTGAAATATTTGAAACCAAGAGCAATGCCATATTTGGAAATCTAAAACAAAAAGTAATCTTAATTCTTCATTCCAGGAGGATCTCTTATGCAGTAGAAAAATTATGAACATTAAGAGTGCTACTGAGGCAGAGGTGTCAGAATGGTGCACAGAAGTTCATTTTGGATGAGGTATTTTGTAGGAGCTTCCCCAGAAGGCAGAAAGGGAAAACATTGAAAATTGAGCAAAGTTAATGAAACCAGGAGAGAGCATAAAATTTTCCAAGAACACTGAGGACTTTGTAACCTGAATGAAAGATAATTTAAATGGGGAAGATGAGAGAAGATTCTGCCAAAATAAGTTCACAACATATTTTGAAGGATCTGGACTATGCTAAGGAATTCAGATTTTATTTTTTGGATCCTTCCATTTATAGGCTTCATACATGGTTGTCTTTTCACTGCTAAGTATACAGTGACTGTCATGGAGCATTGCATGTCATATTTTGCAACAAACAAAATGTTTGTTGACAGTATAAGCAGATAGGTGTTTTTAGAAAGAGAAGCAACAGGATCAGATATGTGTTTTATTTAGTTAGACGAGAAGGAAAAATTTCAAAGAGCATTTTCAAAGCAAGTGGGAGCAGCTCTCAAGCAATCCTGAGGGCAGCTGGGAGGTGACACTCTGTCTTCCTCATACTCAGCAACAGTAATAAGCTCCAATTACTGAAATGCTAACATAGTTACTCCAACACCATGTATTAGTTTTCTTCCTTTTCTGTTTCACTTCCTTCCCTCCTCTTGAGGGATTACCTTGCAAATAGATAACCCAGTTTTTTATATCAAGTTCTGCTTTTGAGAGACTCCAGTTCAAGACAGAGTCAGATGGTCATTGTCTAACACAGAGATTGTTAGAGCATTGACCAAAACAGTGGCCATGGAAAATATGGAAGGCAGAATTCCTCCTTAATCCCTTCAAATCCACATGCCTTGGTATATAGTCACCTTCTCTAAGTCACTCAATTAAGCATTTATCTCAGTGCTTCTGTGAAGGAATTTTGCAGAAATAATTAAGGCCCCAAATGAGTTGAAATTATCTCCAGTGAACCTGACCTAACCAGATGAGTAATAAAAAGGGACTGGGACCTTCCTAGTGAAAGAGATTCAAAGTGTAAGAGGAATTTGACCTTAGGGAGATTCTCCACTGCTAGCTCTGAAGATGACACATGAAATGTAGGCCTCAAAGAGCTGAATGCAAGCCCCCAGATCAGCACCAGCAGAGAGATGATATTTCACTTCTACAGCCACAAAAAATTGAGTTCTGTCAACAACATGAAAGAATCTGGAAGTAGATACCCTTTGAAGTCTTAAGACGAGAACACAGCTTGTAAAACTCTGCTCAGGGGGCTCAGTTAACCTATTCCCAGACTTCTTACCAAAGACATTATGAGATAATAAACTGGAGTGTTTTAAACTGCTAATTTTTTGCTAATTGCTTATGTGACTATAGACAACTAGTACCAAATGAAAAGGTGTTAGGTTTAATATACAGATAGAAATCAAGTGTTAAATTGCTAGGACTTGGTGGCTGATTGTGTGAAGTGGTTGAAAGAAAAAGACGAATGACTTTAAGATTCTAGTCAGGGGGCATAATGATGACATTTAACTGGTTAGAAAATGTGCAAAAAGGGATCTTGTTATGGTATGAATTTTTTTTTCCCTTGAGTTTGCCATGTTTGAGATGAAGGTGTTTAATAAGCAATTGAAAATATAATTCAAAGCTCAGGAAAGATTCTGGCTCTGAAGAATAAGCATTAGTAAATCATCAATATATGCTGAATGCCAAAGTCATGGGAATGCCAGGTGAGAGAGCTCAGGTGTTAGGTGTGAAGATGGTCTTCACTGGTCAGCCTCTCTGATCTTTGGTGATAGAGGTTTCTCAAGTGAGCAAGGGCACAGAGTTCTTATGGCAATGGGAATATGTTAAATCATGTGTTGTCTTAATGTTGAGTTTAATCTTATTTACAGTACAATAAACTTTAATACCACAGCCTTGTCTAGCTCAATGAAACCATGAGTTATGCTGTGTAGGGCCACCCCAAGATGGACAGATCATGGTGGAGAGTTCTGACAAAGTGTGGTCTCCTGGAGAAGGGAATGGTAAACCACTTAGTATTCATGCCTTGAGAACTCCATGAGCAGTATGAAAGGGCAAAAATATAGGACACTGAAAGATGAACTCCCCAGATAGGTAGGGAGTGGTCCAATATGCTACTGGAGAAGAGTGGAGGAATAACTCCAGAAAGAAGGAAGAGACAGAGTCAAAGAGAAAACATCGCCCAGTTGTGGATGTGACTGGTGATAGAAGTAAAGTCTGATGCTGTAAAGAACCATATTGCATAAAAAACTGGAATGTTAGGTCCATGAATCAAGGTAGATTGGATGTGGTCAAACAGAGATGGCAAGAGTGAACACTGACATTTTAGGAATCAGTGAACTATTTTATTTTATTTTTTTAACTTTACAATATTGTATTGGTTTTGCCATATATCAACATGAATCCGCCACAGGTATACACGTGTTCCCCATCCTGAACCCTCCTTCTTCCTCCCTCCCCATACCATCCCTCTGGGTCGTCCCAGTGCACCAGCCCCAAGCATCCAGTATCGTGCATCAAACCTGGACTGGCGACTCATTTCATATATGATATTATACATGTTTCAATGCCATTCTCCCAAATCATCCCACCCTCTCCCTCTCCCACAGAGTCCAAAAGACTGTTCTATACAGCAGTGTCTCTTTTGCTGTCTCGTACACAGGGTTATTGTTACCATCTTTCTAAATTCCATATATATGCGTTAGTATACTGTATTGGTGTTTTTCTTTCTGGCTTACTTCACGCTGTATAATAGGCTCCAGTTTCATCCACCTCATTAGAACTGATTCAAATGTATTCTTTTTAATGGCTGAGTAATACTCCATTGTGTATATGTACCACAGCTTTCTTATCCATTCATCTGCTGATGGACATCTAGGTTGCTTCCATGTCCTGGCTATTATAAACAGTGCTGTGATGAACATTGGGGTACACGTGTCTCTTTCAATTCTGGTTTCCTCAGTGTATATGCCCAGCAGTGGGATTGGTGGATCATAATGCAGTTCTATTTCCAGTTTTTTAAGGCATCTCCACACTGTTCTCCATAGTGGCTGTACTAGTTTGCATTTCCACCAACAGTGTAAGAGGGTTCCCTTTTCTCCACACCCTCTCCAGCATTTATTGCTTGTAGACTTTTGGATCGCAGCCATTCTGACTGGCGTGAAATGGTACCTCATAGTGGTTTTGATTTGCATTTCTCTGATAATGAGTGATGTTGAGCGTCTTTTCATGTGTTTGTTAGCCATCTGTATGTCTTCTTTGGAGAAATGTCTATTTAGTTCTTTGGCCCATTTTTTGATTGAGTCATTTATTTTTCTGGAATCAGTGAATTAAAATGGACTGGAATGGGCAAATTTAATTCAGATGACCAATATATATACTACTGTGGGCAAGAATCCCTTAGAAGAAATGGAGTAGCCCTCATAGTCAATGAAAGAGTCCAAAATGCAGTACTTGGGTGCAGTCTCAAAAATGACAGAATGATTTCTGTTCATTTCCAAGGCAAACCATTCAATATCAGAGTAATCCAAGACTATGCCCCAACCACTAATGCTGAAGAAGCTGAAATTGAATGGTTCTATGAAGACCTACAATACCTTCTAGAACTAACACCAAAAAAAAAAAAAGATGTCCTTTTCATTATAGGGGACGGGAATGCAAAAGTAGGAAGTCAAGAAATACCTGGAGTAACAGGCAAATTTAGCCTTGGAGCACAAAATGAAACAGGGCAAAAGATAACAAAATTTTGCCAAGAGAACACATTGGTCATAGCAAACTGCTTCTTCCAACAACACAAGAGAAGATTCTACGAATGGACATCACCAAATGATCAACAAAATCAGATTGATTATATTCTTTGTAGCCAAAGATGGCGAAGCTATATACCATAAGCAAAAACAAGACCAGGAGCTGACTGTGGCTCAGATCATGAACTCCTTAAGGCCAAATTCTGATTAAATTGAAGAAAGGAAAGTATGGAAAACCACTAGACCATTCAGATATAACCTAAAGCAAATCCCTTACGGTTATACAGTGGAAGTGACAATGAGATTCAAGGGATTAGATCTGATAGAGTGCCTGAAGAACTATGGATGCAGGTCTGTGACATTGTATAAGAGGAAGTGATCAAGATCATATCCAAGAAAAAGAAACACAGAAAGGCAAAATGGTGTAAGAGGAGCCCTTACAAATAGCTGAGAAAAGAGAAGCTAAAGGTGAAGGAGAAAGGGAAAGATATACCCATCTGAATTCAGAGTTCCAAAGAAAGCAAGGAGAGATAAGAAAGCCTTCCTCAGTGATCAATGTGAAGAAATAGAGGAAAACAATTGAATGGGAAAGACTAGAGTTCTCTTCAAGAAATTTAAAGATACCAAAGGAACTTTGCATGCAAAGATGGGCTCGATAAAGGACAGAAACAATGTGGACCTAACAGAAGCAGAAGATATTAAGACATGGCAAGAATACATGAAAGAACTATACAAAAAAGATCTTAATGACCCAGATAATCAGGATGGTGTGATCACTCACCTAGAGCCAGACATTTTGGAGTGTGAAGTGAGTGAGCCTTAGGAAGCATCACTAAGAACATGCTAGTGGAGTTGATGAAATTCCAGCTGAGCTATTTCAAGTCCTAAAAGATGCTGTGAAAGTGCTGCACTCACTATGCCAGCAAATCTGGAAAACTCAGCAGTGGCCACAGGACTGGAAAAGGTCAGTTTTCATTCCAATCCCAAAGAAAGGCAATGCAAAGAATGTTCAAACTATGGTGCAGTTGCATTCATCTCACTAACAAAGTAATGCTCAAAATTCTTCAAGCAAGGCTTCAACAGTACATGAACAGAGAATTTCCAGATGTTCAAGCTGGATTTAGAAAAGGCAGAGAAACCAGAGACCAAATTGCCAACATACGTTGGATCATTGAAAAAGCAAGAGAGCTCCAGAACAACATCTACTTATGCTTTACTGACTATGCCAAAGACTTTGACTGTGTGGATCACAATAAACTGTGGAAAATTCTGAAAGAGATGGAAATACCAGACCACCTGACCTGCCTCCTGAGAAACCTGTATGTCTCAAGAAGCAACAGTTAGAACCCTGTATGGAACAACTGACTCTTTGAGGAAAACAAAAGCAGAACACTCTTAAGCATAAATTACAGCAAGATCATTTTGGATCCACCTCCTAGAGAAATGAAAATGAAAACAAAAATAATCAAATAGAACTTAATTAAAATTGTTTGCACATTAAAAATAACTATAAACAAAATGAAAAGATAAGCTACGGGATGGGAGAAAATATCTTCAAATGAAGCAATGAGCCTTACACCAGCCAGAATGGCCATTATAAAAAGGCTACAAATAATAAATACTGGAGAGGATGTGGAGAGAAGGAAACCCTCCAATATTGTTGATGGGAATGTGAATTGGTTCAGTCACTATGAGGAACAGTATGAACTAAAAATTGAGCTACCATATGATCCAGCAATCCCACTAGTGGGCATATATCTAGAGAAAACCATAATTCAATGTTCACTGCAGTACTGTATACAATAGCCAAGACAGGGAAGCAACCTAAGTGTCCATCAACAGAGGAATGGATAAAGAAGATGTGGTGCATATATACAATGGAATATTACTCAGCCATAAAAATAATAAAATAATGCCATTTGCAGCAACATGAATGAACCTAGAGATTATCGCACTGAGTGACATAAGTCAGACAGAGAAAGACAAATATCATATGATATTAGTTATATGTACTATCTAAAAAACAGCACAAATGAACTTATTTACAAAACAGAAACAAACTTATTGGCTTAGAAAATAAATTTGTGGTTACCAAAGGGGAATAACTTAGGAGTTTGGGATTAACATATATGTCCTGCTATATATAGAACAGATAATCAACAAGGACCTACTGTATAGCACAGGGAACTTGAATCAATAATCTGTAATAACCAAAATGAAAAAAGAATATGAAAATGAACAATTATGTGTACATGTATAACTGAATCACTTAGCTGTACACCTGAAACTAACAAAATATTGTAAGCCAACTACACTCTAATATAAAATAAAATTTAAAAAATAACAATGACTCACTAGAAGTTAAATGAATAAAGAAGTAAATGTACAAGAATTAATATCTTTCCAACAAAAAATAGAGTTCAGAATTGCACAAAAATCAGGCATATTAATCATCCATTTGTTGGCCCATTCTGCCAAATCATCTTTGAAGACACTGGAAACTCTACAACACTGCTTGAGACACAGTTTATATGACCCAGCTTGAAAAAAGCTTGGGCAACTCCATTTCTGGATCACAGGGTGTTAACATATTAGTCAACTCATAAAAGCTTCCACTGATTTATATGAAGTTGTATTGTTGCATCACAGGCTGAGGGGCCTAAATTGTTTTTGGAGAATATAGGACTCTGTCTTCAGGCTCCTGACCCATGCATGAGTCATACCCAGGATTCCCAAAGCCGAGGCCAGTGGGGACATGGAAGAACTTGGCTCAGAAACAGGGATATGACTCATTAGAAAAGATGAACTGGTTTTGAAAAATAACAAGAACCACCTTCTATTCTTTGCATACCTACCTTCTTTCTATAACTCCCCCCCCCCTCCCCTCACATACAGAAAAGCAACATAGTATATTTGGAAGTGTTTATGATATATATGGATATATAAATTCACTCATCATTATTTACTTTTAGAGATCTTGGTCCATTTTGCTATGGGAAGTGATGGTCAGAGTTAATCTTTGAATAACAGTGGACAAAATGACACTTGTTCTACTTTTTTAAAAAAAGTCACTTGCCAAACTTATACACTAAGTTAAATAAATCTGTGACATATTCATATGGTATTATACCCAAGCCCAACTTTCTAATCTTTTAAAGGACTCCAATTAGCAAATTTTGAAACTCATTAACAAAAAGTTCAAAGTCATTGCTGATGTACTGCTATAAATGCAGTGATGGGTGATCCCCAGGCAGTGTGACACCTCAAGTAAGGACAGTGGTGACTGTCACATCATGTTTCCACCTGCATGTGAGAGAAAGCTTGCACTTTCTGAAATGTAAGGCAGCTCTGTTTGGGCCACTAGGAACAGCAGCAGTATGATTTCAGGATACCAGAACTTTTACTTTGTGATTTTCAAGAAATAATTTGAAAATCATTTTCATGCTTAACATTATTTTTGAAATTTAATATTGTAATGATAATCAAGGTTTGTGACTGCTGAATTTCATTCCAATTGGATCTGAGAAATTGTAACTCCAAATATCAAAGAATTTCCACTTCTTTTTTCCATTTTTGGATTTAAAGACTAAAAATGTCACAGCATAGAAATAATGGACTACCTGCAAGAAAGATAAATATGTGCACAGATGTATCTGACATTCTGGAAGCTAGTTCAATTCAAACCTTCTCTCTCCATAGCTAAGTGGGGTGGATAGCTGATGTCAAGTACAGTCCACCCATAACTACCCTATCTGCTGGCAGGAGCCTGCCCTTTGCCCTGCCCCCATGCCAACCCCTGAAACACCCACCCCATTTGCAGCAACTACCTAGGGGAGAGAGGGAGGCATTTTCTTCTTTTCCCATTCTTTTGCTTCCCAGAAAGAGGTTCTAATTTCCTTCTCTTCTGCAATAGTTTTTAAGCTCACATCTCATTTTTTTCCCTTTCCTATCTGAAAGGTCTAGTTATGACCAAACTAGATAGCATATTGAAAAGCAGAGACATTACTTTGCCAACTAAGGTCTGTCTAGTCAAGGCTATGGTTTTTCCAGTAGTCATGTATGGATGTGAGAGTTGGACTGTGAAGAAAGCTGAGCGCGGAAGAATTGATGCTTTTTTTTTTTTTTACCCCCGCCCCCGAATTGATGCTTTTGAACTGTGGTGTTGGAGAAGACTCTTGAGAGTCCCTTTGTCTACAAGGAGATCCAACCATTCCATTCTAAAGGAGATCAGCCTTGGGATTTCGTTGGAAGGAATTATGCTGAAGCTGAAACTCCAGTACTTTGGCCACTTCATGCGAGGAGTTGACTCATTGGAAAAGACTCTGATGCTGGGAGGGATTGGGGGCAGGAGGAGAAGGGGACGACAGAGGATGAGATGGCTGGATGGCATCACTGACTCGATGGACGTGAGTCTGAGTGAATTCCGGGAGTTGGTGATGGACAGGGAGGCCTGGCGTGCTGCGATTCACGGGGTCGCAAAGTTGGACACGACTGAGTGACTGAACTGAACTGAACTGAACCTGAAAGGTCATAATTCCTATGCCACTACCATCTTGCCTGAATGACTGTCCTAGTGGACTCCCTGATTCTAACATTTGCCATCACAGGCTATTCTACTCCCAGAAGCCAGAAGCACAGTTTAAAAAGCAAACATTTTAAACTGTAAGCAACTATCCATTTCATTCAGCATAGCCTGTAAGTCCTTAGATGACCAGCCTCTCCATCCTTACTGGTCTGCAGATATCTCCTCAGAAGAATGGATGCTCAATAATCTTGCTGAGTGCTTCCTAAAAAGTATCAACTGTCTCCTGACTCTTATATTTCCTTATTTGAATACTTCTAGCAATGGAGTTACTGAATATATTCACTAAGCATTTCACTTGGTTCATAAATTCTCTCTTTCCTACTTCTCAGCCATTGCATACTCTGTCTCCTCACCAGAACCTATGTTGCTCTGCTCTCCAGGCTAAGCAGTGAGGATTTTTCAGAAATTTTAAGTTTCTCTCCAGGGCTTCTTTAGAACTTTGCATGTGCATAGGCAAGTGCTCTGTGAACTCTCAATAAGTTATTCTTTGCATGCATGGGAGGATAGATGGATGGATGGTTGGGTGGGTGGATGGATGGATGGGTGGGTGGGTGGATGGATGGGTGAATGGATGGGTGGATGGGTGGATGGATGGATGGGTGGATGGGTGGATGGATGGATGGGTGGGAGGAGGACCGAGAGATACACTGGTGGATAGTGCTATGCAGTGGTGGAAATTTTTCTTAGCCTATGCTATGCTATGCTAAGTTGCTTCAGTCGTGTCCGACTCTGTGAGACCCCATAGACAGCAGCCCACCAGGCTCCGCCGTCCCTGGGATTCTCCAGGCAAGAATACTGGAGTGGGTTGCCATTTCCTTCTCCAATGCATGAAAGAGAAAAGTGAAAGTGAAAGTGAAGTCGCTCAGTCGTGTCCGACTCTTAGCGATCCCATGGACTGCAGCCTACCAGGCTCCTCCGTCCATGGGACTTTCCAGGCAAGAGTACTGGAGTGGGGTGCCATTGCCTTCTCCAATTTCTTAGCCTATTTATCTGTAAGTTGTTTCCCCTGTTTGTGAATGAATAGCTAAATTCCTTATTCTCCAGGGAATCTGACATCTAGTAGAGCCTGAAAAATAACTAAAACAAGAAGAACTATCAGCAAATGCCTCTATCTATCTTAGAGGCAGTTTTGAGGAGGATGATTTTGTGTGTTTCTAAGTACTTGCTGAGTCCTTAAGGAAGCACTGAATGAATAAAATCCAGTGACAAGCTCACCACACCAGACTCCTGGGTACTGCTGTGTACAATTCTCTAACTATAACTTCCCTTTAAATTGGTGTATTTTGAGCAAGATTAGAAACAGATCTCTCTCCCTCTCTAATTATAATGCATTTTCCCCACCAGACACCCCCATCAGCAGAGAACCTCTGAGGGTCTCCTTGGGCTTCCCCTCAGCGATCAGAGGAAGTTTGACTTGCAAGGGAGTCCCAGACCTCCTCCCTTCCCCTACTCTGGTTTACAAGGCAGCAGACCCTCAGCTCCCTTCAGCTCAGGCTCCCCCAGCTCACTTGGCAATTAATTTCTTGGTTTTTAAGTGAGGTTACGAATACACATGGAGCCCAGAACTCATTGCTTTTTTGGAAAGGGCAAAATAAGAGAGGGGATTTTCCATATTCGCATTTTTCCACAGAAATGTGTTCATAAGGTTTAAACTCGCCCAAGCTATGTTAATGTATGTGGTTGACTTCTGTGCCAATTTTCATTGTGAATAATATGCTAAATAAAGGGGTTCTTGTCTTTCCCCTCCATCCTCCCCTCTCATAATTTTAAGTTCATAAGCCCATTTTATAAGTGAATCAGGTCTTAGGGGAGAATCAGAAACGGTGTTGTTCTTCAGCTGCTCACAGTATTTGCTTTAAGCCCTTGATAGGAACATGGGGCTGTGACAGCAGCGGCTGAGGTAAACAGATGACTTTATATATAATGCTTTTTACAAGGTGGTTCAGTTCATTTCTAACCTTGGTCTTGGCGTCATGGAAGGAGCCAGGGAAATTCCACCCCTTAACCCTACCCTGCAACTGCTCCCTTCAAAGGCAAAAAATGTCTGTATGCCTGTATGTTCCTTTCAATGAAATTTGACTGTGCTGTCCCCTCAAATGCTGGAGAACCCCAATAGTGTCAGCAGGTGGTATTATTAGTAGTAGTATTTTAACCAAGTGACTGAATGTTCACAACAAAAGTTGCAACCTTTATGAGCCATGAGCTGGCATGTCCCGGCATGTCCTGGTTGTCAAGTTTCAGTGCCTTTTGGTTCAAATGTTCCCTGCCTGTGTTTATTCCTGGTCACACCACACCTCCTGGAACTGTCTTTGTGGCTTTGCTCAGTTGCTGACTCAAGTTTCAGAAGACATGGGGGAGAGTGGGAGACGTCTGCAAGATGCTAAAGAAATGGCTCCAATGGCCTCTCATTCCTGGGACATTGAAACTGCCCACCCTTCTCTGACTTGGAAGGTTTCAGGATTCCAACTAGCCAAGAATATAGGTTTAGAGGGGTGCTAACATAAGCACACAGTAAAGACCAGAGGGCCTTGATAGAAAGGAAAGAACATGGACTTTCTGTCAAAGAAACCTGGATTCAAATTTCAGTCCTCCAAGTACAGAGTTAGCTCCTTACTGTGGTAAAGCAGAGACATTACTTTGCCAACAAAGTGTCTATCTAGTCAAAGCTATGGTTTTTCCAGGAGTCATGTATGGATGTGAGAGTAGGACTATAAAGAAAGCTAAGTGCTGAAGAATTGATGCTTTTGAACTGTGGTGTTGAAGAAGACTCTTGAGAGTTCCTTGGACTGCAAGGAGATTAAACCAGTCCATCCTAAAGGAAATCAGTCCTGAATATTCATTGGAAGGACTGATGCTGAAGCTGAAGCTCCAATACTTTGGCCACCTGATGGAAAGAACTGACTCTTTGGTGGGAAATATTGAAGGCAGGAGGAGACGGGGACGACAGAGGATGAGATGGTTGGATGGCATCACTGACTCAATGAACGTGAGTTTGAGTAAACTCCGGGAGTTGGTGATAGACAAGGAAGCCTGGTGTGCTGGAGTCCGTGGAGTTGCAAAGAGTCAGACATAACTAAGCAACTGAAATGCACTGAACTGTAGGACCTTCAGTACGTTCTTCACCCCCTGGTCACTTTATCCACCAAACAGCAACAATAACAGTATTGATCTTAGAGGACTGTATAAAGATTACATGAGAAGATGAAAGTACAATGCATAATTCATGGTTAAGTACATAGAAGGATACAATATTTTTATTATTAGTTACAATGAACATCATTTCCAATGAATTATAATTAATTCATTGAAACAATATTAAGTAGTATTGATGTTAAAATTATAATTCATAGTAAGTATAATCTATAATTATTAAGCAATATTAATACTTTTAATAATATAATATTACTTTAATAATATTTATGTTTATTTGTGTTATGTATTTTAAAATATATTTATATTTAATAATAGTCATAGGTATTTGTATTATACAGCAATTGATCTTTTCCTTCATCTAGAAAGTAAAGATACTGATACTAAATTGGGAGAGACCCTTACTTTGTAGGATTTTGTGAAGATGAATAAATGGCTTTGCACTGTGCTGGCCCATCAGCTTATAACAGAGGATCACTGGTTTTAATATGAGGTCTGTGCACCCTTCTCAGGCCCTGTATGAAGAAATTACATTCTTCACTTGTCTTAGGTGTGACTATCTTATCCCAGCCTGTGCAGATGTGTGCTTCCAATACTGTCAAAAACGATGACTAAATAAGTGACCTCAGGGGCTGGTTGCAGGCTTGGGGACATGCAGGAGTCAGCCCAGTCTTTAGGAGAAGATAGACCTTTAGCTTCAAATGTCCCAATCCAGGCCTGGCAAGGTGGATTCTTCCTATCAGACCAGGAGACATAGGTACGAGATGTGAAAGTGAAAAAGGAAGGGAAGGAGGAACATGGGGGAGAGGGAGGGAAGATGGAAGGAAAGAAAGAAAAGAAGGAAGAGAAAAGATGTCTTAAGGGCCATTAAACTTATGGGAAAAGAAAATTTTATCAGCAGAATCCAGAGATAAATAAAAAATCAGCAAGGAGGATGGACTGATTTTGAAATTCAACAAATATTTATTATGTGCTTCCATTCTGTATTGCAGGGCAGGGGTTGCAAAACAAAAGCACATACAGTAACCAGGCAAGAAGGTGCTGATATGAAAGATTCAGGGCCCTTGCTGGCTTACTTACCCAATTTGAAGTCCACAGTTCAGCTATGTAAGAAAAACAACAGGATGAGTATAACAAGTCATGCCATCCAGACTCAGTTCACAGTGTCAGGGACGGTGACTGCAAACTGCAGATACATGTCCACTGAGCACATGTTTCCCATCTACTAGCAGCTAAGCCTGCTACCTACTTCCTTGCTTTGGCCACACCCTGTGTCCATCCTCCTTTTCCTTCAATTTTTCAAGAAACTCTGAATTGCTATGGGAAGTCTCTTTATGAATATATGTTAGAAACTGTTCCAGTTACTATTTCTGCATTACAAATTAACTTAAAATTTATCCACTTACAAACAACCATTTTATTATTCTCATGGATGCTTTGGCTTGGAATTCACAGACAAAGTGGGCATGTCTTGTTTCGGCTCCACCATGTCTGAAGCCTCATCTGGGAAGACTCAAAGGCTGGAAGCTGGAATCATCTAAAGGCACATTTACTTACACATCTAGTTCCTGGGCTGGGAAGACTCATTGAGCAGAACTGTCACTTGGATCAACTACCTACCATTCACTATGAGGCCTGACTTCCTCACATCTGTAGCCTCTAAGTAGTAAGACTTCTCCCCTGGTAGAACTTCAAGAGCCAGTATTCCTACAAACATGGAGAAAGCTGCATGGCATTTTATGACCCAGCCTTAGAAGTCATGTGGTATCACTCTAGCCAGCTATATTGGTCAAAGCAGTCAAAAGTCCACCAGATTCAAGGTTCTGCCTTTTGATGGGAGTACTGATAAAGTTATAGTCTAGAAAAGCATGTGGCCAATAAGTAGTATTGCAGTCATCTTTGAAAAATATAATCTGCTGCTGCAGTAGCTAATTCAAATCCTACTTTAAAAATGAGCTAAGCTTTACATATACAGCACTGTAGTATAAAGCATGTCTTTAGGCTGGACATAGCAATGTTCTAGGTCTCTGCTTTAGGGTGGAAAAATTCAGAGGTGTTTAAGATTTGGCTCCTTTGTTTTGGGAACAGAATCTAATATTTTGGATTTTTAGAATTTCTATGAATTATTATCAAAACCTTTTTGAATCCTTGTTGGAATTAGGAGTTGATGGGGGTGTGCTGAGACTACATGGCACTATATGTCAGACCCCTCATCCCCATATTCTGAGGAGGGATATTTGCATTTTAAAAAATGCTTTTGAGGTTCAAGACCATTGAGAAATGCTGTTCAAAACAGACCTTCAAGTTGCAATAGGTACTTGTGAATTCAAAGATCATTCCTACCAAATGTCACCAAAATTCTTCATTTGTTTGTAAACATGTAGCTTTATACCCAGAATAACCCATTTCTCACCTCCCTCTATCCTTCATCCTATATGTTTGGAAACTGACATGAGGATTCAATTTAAAAAAGGAACTTAAAAGGTATCTAGTAGCCCAGATAAGGACAAAGGCTGTACAGTTTTATTATTATTTTCTAGTGTCATTCATAGAAATAATAACTTTGGAAAAATTCTAAAATTCTTCCTTCTCATGTCTTTCTCCCAACCTCCATGTATATGGAAGGATGAAGCTAAAAACCTCTGTCCCTCTTCTTACTTAATAAGGTAACTTTTGCTCTGATAAATACTGCTTCCTGTTGTTATTTTATTTATAACCTATTTATTAACTCATGTAATGTGCCTTTGAGAAGTCTGGTCATTCCGAATGGTGATTTAGGAAGTTATATCTGAAATACACCAGGAATTCTGTGCCTTTCACCATGATCCTGTGTTCCAGGGATGTATGTTGGGGAGGTTCAGGTTTATCGTCCAATAGTTAATTGTGTAAGCAAGGTAGCAGCCCTGGCAGCCCAGGCCCAGGCCCCTCAGCACTGGCGAGTGTTCAGAGAGGTGTGTGATCACAGCCTCTGTCTGAGCTCACCTTTGCAGGTAATGGGGCAGGTATGTGGCATTAAAGAGCAGAAAGGCCAGCAAAGGTTGGTAATTGTTTAATTCTTCCAATGGCACACCTCTGAGTACATGGACCACACCTGCAGACCTGGCAGGACGTGCCGTGCATGACTGGACAGAGGTGCTGGTTACACTCGGAGCCAAGGAATGGGTTTAGGCGGGAGCCCAGGGCTCACAGGGCTGGCCTGCTTGAAATCTCAGAACTCAAGATGCTTGTGCTTGAGGGAGACAGCTGCTCATTAGCAAGTGAAATTAACCAGTTGTGTCACTTTTTGGCACTTCTGTTTCCTCATCTGTATAGTCAGTGAATTGAGCATATGATTGATCTGTAAGCTCTGACACACTCTTTTGCAGTGATTCTCAAACTAGAGGACACATCAGAATCTCTTGGTAAGCTTAATAAAATACAAATTGCTGAGACACACCCCCAGATTTCAGAAGTTTGGGGGTAGTGCCCAAGAGCTTGCATTTCTAAGTCTCCAGGTGTGGCTAAGCTGCTGGTTTGGGGGACCACATTTGTAGAACCACTGTTCTTGTCTATATCTTGTCTATGTGTTTTGGAGGTCTTTCTGGGCCATCTTATATAGCTACAGTGTGATGTGATGAGGATTCCTTTGCTCAAGGAATGAATAAGGTTTTCTTTCCAGAATTTCCCTAGCCATTTGCTGTTGCTTCTCCCACTAGATTGACCGTCTTTAGAATACCTGAGTTTAAGTGAGAAAATAAAATGAGACAGTTCATTTGGTTGGGCCAAGGAGCTACATTTTACCTAGCTATATGTATTATGGCTTGCCTAGTACTGTTTCTAAAACACAAGAAGCACTTGAGAAGTATTTGCTGAACAACAAATAGGCTTAGTGAAGGGAAGATATTTAAAAAATAGTGTTCAAAAGGGGTTTATCTGCAAATTACAGTCATCAGTGTCAAAGGGCCCTTGATACAAATCATACAGGGACCAGAGTGGGAATGGAACCTATTGTATGTAAGGCAACAGGGAATGATGAAGCCTGTGGTGAAGAGAAGAAGGCAAGTGTCTTAAAGAACTTTGAAAGATTTCAACATTTTATTGGCTAAATTGGCGCTCTTGAGGTACCAGGTTGCAATCTCTAACTGTGTCTTTTCACTGCTCCCACACCATAGAGACAAGAAGGAGGAGGAAGAGTTATTGAACATTTACTGGGCTTTTTATTAAATGTGCATCACCTTAGTTTATATTGCTTATAATCTAAATTGAAATACTTTCAGCATGAACAATGTGACATATTCTTAGGAGTTAATTTTTGACTGTTCTCTAGGAGTTTGTTGTATATTGTTCTTTAAATGTTCCCAGTGATTCTCACTTCCTGATATTCACATCTTTGTGTAAAACCCTATCTTTCAAGGTGGGCTGAACTGAGTGACTTGCTTCCAACAAATGAAATATGGAAAAGTGATGGAAGTAACTTTTGAAATTAGATTATAATACACTGTGATCTCCAGCTTGCTTTCACTCTTTCTCTTGTTATTGTTGGCACTGTCTCTCTCATTGGCTTTTTGTCCATGCTGGCTGTGTTGAGGAAGCAGGAGAGATCTGTTTGGCCAGAAACTATGGGCAGCCTATCTCTAACTGCTGGCAGTAATTGAGACCACACCCTCTATACTGAGCTTAGAAATGGCTCCTTCCCCAGTCAACTCTTCCAATGAGACCATGAATAAGCCCAATACCTAGATCACATCTTTTATTTTATTTATTTATTTTTTACTTAGTTTATTTATTTTAATAGATTACATCTTTTTAAGAGATCTTGAAGCAAAGGAATACCAGCTGAGTGTTACCAAGATTCCTGAGCCACAAAACTGAGTTAATAGATGTATTTGGCGTTAAGCTGCTAAGTTTTGGAGTAATTTTTTATACAACATGAGATGACTAACACAAAACTATTTGTTAACATTGGGTGTTTTTTTAAGGGTAGTCAGCATCTGATAAACTCAAATTATAAGACCACACTCTGTGGTGTCCAGGAGCTGGCTTGAATCAGCTAATGAGAGTTGGTTGTATACATCTCTTTCTCACTTAGTATTCATGGGTATCATCTTAATAACTTGAATCAGTGTGGTGGCAGTATTTAATCAGTGCAGATCAGCAGATGTTCCATTTTGAGTTCCAGTTTACTAGCACCTCACTATACTTCAGAAGCCCTCCTATAAGCTCTGAAGCTCTCTGTTTTGGGTGAACTTCAGAAGCCAGGTAAATTAGCATAAGAGGTAACAGAAGTAGTTCCCCATTAGTGGGCTTGGGGTAGTTCAAGTTATGTGGATTATGGAAAAATACACTGCAGGAGTACCCTCTTGTGCGAAGAAGGTGGATAAGTGTCCAAATCTGCAAACATTTGAATAACATCCTCAACTTAGGAAAATGAAATGGTCCTCACTCTAGCTTTCTATAGGTTTTTGTTTATCTGACTTGGCCTGAATTCTGCCACTGGAATACTTTTTCATCTGTTTCAAGTGAACCTTCTGCCCAAGGCTCTGTAGAAATATCTAGCAGAACAAAGAACTAAGTCAAGAATTCCTAGCATTTGGAATCTCCTTGCAAATAGATATTTGTGCAGGGGACATATTTATCCTGGAGAATTGCTCTTATTGTTATATAGTAACTGGCAGGGAACTTAGGGGGAGA
The DNA here is from genome assembly GCF_029378745.1 of Bos indicus. Classification (NCBI taxonomy): domain Eukaryota; kingdom Metazoa; phylum Chordata; class Mammalia; order Artiodactyla; family Bovidae; genus Bos; species Bos indicus. The sequence continues at coordinate 49,060,767 of NC_091772.1, forward strand.
TGGCCTCACTTATTTCTAATTAGTGAAAGCTACTTATGTTAATAAAGAAGGAATTGGTAATTGTGAAAGATCAAATTGGCTTAGCTCAGTTGGAAGTATCAATCATCAATAGCATCTATAACACACAGATATTGCTGCAAATCCTCATTTTAGAGTTGAGGAATTTAGAGTGCATGCAGTGGTTATCTAACTGAGTTTATGAAACTCACAGATGACAACATTAAAAGGCTTCAAATCTGCTCTGACCCCAAAGTCATGCTTCTATCACAGCCATGCCTTTTTGATAGAGTTCCTCTTTGCCCTCTTTCTTTCTAAGAGTTTTAGGTCATAGTCTAAAAACTGTAGAGGGGAAATTCTGGGGAAGGAAACTCCACAGGCTCAAATTTTATAGCCTTCCCTGATAGGAAATTCTCACTAACCTCGAACTTCAGAGTCATCTGCTGGTTTAATATCACTTTTGTGTTTCCAATTAAAAGAGTACTCCCCTCACTGTCCCTTGTTTGTAATGGAGTTAAAACATCTCAGCTCCCCATTGTTGCTACTCGAAAAGCTGAGTCTCCAAATAACAATTCTTCCAAATTCAGATCACTTCAGTCTTCCTTAACTAATTGCTGCATTATCATTTATAGTATTATAAGGTTTTATTTTTAAAATTTTTATTTTTAAGAGAATTTGGGCCATTGCCCTCATCAGTCTTCCCCTCTTAGAGCACCCCAGATGTGTAATTATGGCTGCTAATAACCAAAATCACTTAAGTATAGATGGTTTAGCTCAGGAATCTGCACACTGTTCCTGGGGAGGACATTATTTTAGGACTTTTCACTGTGTACCTGTGCATCTCTTCTGTCAGCCAGTTTCTGAGGGGAACATCCACTGCGTTACATGTATGAGGCGTTATAGCAGAGATGTAGAAAATCGATGTTCAGATCATAATTTCATCTTTTACAGCCTGTATAATCCTGAGCAAATTAATTAACCTCTCCTTGTTTGTGTTTTCTTCATTTGTGCAATGGAGATATTAGTACTGCCCACCTTATCAGTCATGGTAAGCGTTAGATGAGTTAAGACACATGAAGCATTTAGAATAGTGCCAATACACTGAAATGCTCAGTTAATGTTATGTATTATCAAAACTGATGGGTCTGGCTTGCATTGCTGCTTTCTGAAAGACCCCATGCCTGATGGAAAGCAAGGTGTTTGCAGTCCAACTTGCAGTCAACTTGGTTTTTAGTTTGTTCAGCTTGTCTTTCATATTCTAAGAGTATTGTATTAGCGAGCTCTGCCTGTGTAACAAATTTATCCAAATTTAGCAACTTAAAACAACACATTTTTGTAGGTCAGAAATCCAAGAGTAGGCTAACTGGGTGCTTATGGTTCGGGATTGCTTGTGAGGTCATAATCAAGCTGTCCTCTTGTTTGCATTCACCTCAGGCTTGACTGGAGGATGATCTGTTTCCAAGCTCACTCACATGGATATTGGCAAGCCTGTCCCCCACGATGCAGGATGGCATGGCAGCTGACTTTCCTCAGAGCAAGTAATGAGAAAAAGAAAGAGAATATAACAAACAAGCCACAGTGTCTTTACAATCTAATATCAGAAGTGACCTCCTCTAACTTCTGCCGTAATCTATTCACCAGGAGCATATCACTACATCCAGCACATATTGAAAGGGTAGAGAGTTAGGCTTCCTCTCTTATGGGGACAAGTATTTTTTTTTAATTTGAATTTATTTATTGTAATTAGAGGCTAATTACTTTACAATATTGTATTGGTTTTGCCATACATCAACATGAATCCGCCACGGGTGTACACGTGTTCCCAATCCTGAATCCCCCTCCCACCTCCCTCCCCATACCATCCCTAATGGCATTGAAACATGTATAATATCATATAAGAAATGAATCGCCAGTCCAGGTTTGATGCAGGATATGGGGACAAGTATTAAAAACCACATGTACATGTCTTTAGAACCACCACCAGTGTCTTTCACAATCCCAGAGAACTTGAGAATCTGAGAGTCAAAGAGTACTTGGGAGATCAATTGGCAGATGAGGAAAGAGGGTGACTTGTTGAAAGTCACACAACTTGCTGGCCACAGAGACAGGATCCAACTCTCCTACTGTTACTATGTGCAACTGTACTTATCTTCCAAATCATATTGATGAAATCACTTTTTTAATAGACTATGGTATGTCCTAATGTCCTAGGGCAGTAAGAAATTAGAACTTGTATGTGGTTCATTTTGATTTGAACTGAACAATGTACCAATAAACACATGTACTGTGAATGATATGTGGTGTAATATATACATCAGGTTTCCAAGACAGTATGAGTAAAATAATGTATTTTATTAAATATTTCAATATTGATTATGTGTTGAAATGATAATATTTTGGATATATTTGGTTAAAGAAAATATGAAATGAAAATTTATTTTCCCTGTTTCTTTTTACTTTTTTTAATATGGCTACTAGCAAATTTAAAGTTATGTTTATGGCTTGCATTATATTTCTTTTGCATAGTGCTGCTCTACACTAGCCAAGCTGCTTTCCTCACTTTCCATGTCTTTGATCTATCCAAGTGTGCTTCCAGCTTTGTTTCTGGTCAAGGTGCTTGGGTCACAGCAACATAGACTACTCAAAGGTCTCTGCTCCCCCAGCTGAAATAATGACTGACTCTGCAGAGTGAGTGCTTGTGATTTTATGAGTCTGCTCTTTTAGGTCCTTTTTAAACATGCTAATAACTGAGGGTATTCTAAGCAACTTGTGGCAAGGTCTTCTAGTTATACATATGGTCTGCTGAGTTTGAAACCTTCCCAGATAATTGAACTTCCACTTAGAGGCTGGCTTTCAAACTTCCACTTCCTCTTTTGAAAGACTATAGAGGATAAAAAACCTCAACTGGACTTATTACATACTGTTCCTTGACTCCTTCTTTTCTTTCTCTTTCTCTCTCTTTTTAAAAATTATGAGTCAGCATAGAAACATTCAAGCCCAGATTTGGTCTTGAAAACTATTGTAAATAAAATGGTTGAACTGAACATCTCCCTAGTTGAACTGAGTATTTGGAAGATTAGTTAGTGAGGGATGTTGAAAGACAGACAACGCAGGGTGTCAACATTTATTGAACAGATTTTCAGCTGCATTCCCTATAGAGGATTGTATTCAGGATATCTGCTTGCTCAGGATTCTTGGTTGTAGTTTGTGCATGTCTGGGGCAGATAAATCTCTCTTACATGTTGACTCAAAGTGGTTAGTTTGCACACCCTTTCCAAAGAGCTTCCAGCTTTGACTTCTTTCCGTGCATTGATCAGTGAGTGGGCTGTGGGACCTCTTGCAGCCCTCTGCCCTCAGTCACCCTTCTTGTTGACATTCCAAACTGTTAAGCTCACAAATGTACTGGGAGGACAGTAGCTTGAGGACACTTATTCCCTAAGAGAGAATCCTTGACTTTCACGGTATGTGACTTGGTTATTTTCCCATCCTTGTAAGGGCTTGACATTGTTTCAGAAAACAGTGTTGAATTGGGGAATGTCATTTCCAGTTGCTCTCCCACTGACCCATGCCATCCTCTGTCTTCATTCTCCTCAAAACCTTTTTTGGAATGAGGCAGGGTATAAACAATAAATAAAATTGCCTCCAAAGTAAAAGGAAGTTGAGAAGTTTGAGAATTTCTTCCCCATTCAACACTTGAAGGAGGATAAAGACTGGAAAGAGTAGAGCTGTATATTCTAGATATAAATAAGATCACTGAATAAACAAGGGTCATTGGATAAAATATGGTACATTAGAAGGATCAGTATTTAATGACTTATGACTGGGTCAAGGCATAAACAAATATTTTTCCTCCCCTCTGTTGATCGAATTGTATGCAGCATAGAAATTCTAGAGCACAAAGTCTTTATTCCAACTGCCATTTGAAATTCTGAAACGGTTGGATGTGTCATCAATGACCCAACCCATATGGCCACAAGGTATGCTGAGATCTTCTAAATGGAGCAAATTATGCAGGTGTGAGTACAGAGGAGTGAAGAAGCAAAGATGGTTTGAGTCGGAAAAGACATCTATTCCCTACAAAATGTTCTGGAAGATGGCACTTCCTAACAAGTTGGGATGCAGGTTGTAAAACCCTTTGGTTACAAAGAACAGAATCACAACTGTGTCGAAAGATGGAAGTTAGTATCAAGCTACTATAGCAACAAGTTCAGCATAAACTGGTGTCTCCTTTCAACTAGGACAGTAGTTTTCAATTAGGAAAGATCTTGCCTAGTGGGAGACCCTTGCCAATTTTGTCTGGAGAGATTTTTGATTGTTACAACTAGGGAGGATAGTGGTGGTATTCAGTGTGTAGGGGCTAGAGATGATGCTAGACATCCTACAATGCACAGGACAGCTCCTAACAACAAGGAATTGTCTGTCTACAAAGGCCAATAGTGCTGAAGTTGAGAAATACTGATCTCAGGAAAGATGTACCCTCTCCTTGCTTCCCCTCCCCAAACTTGTGCTCTGGAGGACCCTGAATATCAAAGGGTAAAAAAACAAAGACAATAAATCTTGTTTTGGGTTTTCCGCCCCCCCCCGCCACATTCATAAAGAAGTTCTTTACCTGAATGAAAAAAAAAAAAAAAAAAAGGAGTTAATAGACAAGGAAGCTATCAAGATGGCCAATGGTTCTCTAGCCTCTAACACCACTGTGTAAATTCAGAGAACAGATTTTGGGTTTTAATGGAATTTCACCTGGAAATATTTATACAAGGGCAGTATTATTAAGCTCTGTAGTTGATAGATAAGGACAAAGCTGCCTCATCCCTACAGATCTGAAGTTGTATGGAGACCCACCTGCTTGGGACAGTTAAGAGACGTCCACCAGGTAAACAGGTAGGAAAGGAGGTCCTGGAGAGATGTCCTCCAGTATGCTGGTGAAGTCAGCTCCTTAGCCTATTTCACAAGGTTTAGAAATGACTCAGTAACACACTCTACAGAAAAATAGTGATGCACTATTTTAAAACTCCTCAAAAAACACTGTTCATGACATTATTGCTTACTATTCCATCATGACCATAATTTTGTAATGCTTGTGTGTACTCCATCCCCCTTGAAGAGCCCCACTTTTTCTGCCCCACTCTGTATTCCTGGGGTAGGAGCAGTGGGGGGCGGGGGAGGCTGGCAAAATCATGGGAATTCTCTTTTTCTCTATGTTCTTCCTGGCCCAGCTAATGGAGGTGCTGTCAGGAGAACAGGGGTAAGAAGACAAAGAAACCTGGACATGTATTCCCTTGGCCCCACCCAGCCTTGGCATCTCTTTCCTGGCAGCAACCCCAGGCCTCCATGATTATGGGTCCTTCATGGTTCCCGTTGCCCCTGGGCTCTGCCAATCCTGCTTTCCTTCTTTTGCCCTTCAGGTCTAGGAGTGGTAATGGCTTCTGGGTATTGCTGTGCTGAGTTGCTGGACATCTTTTCCTCCTTCCATTAAAACTACTCACAACTCATAGAGAAATGGGAACTTGCATTCATTGTTGGTGGAAATACAAAACAATACTTTTGAAGATAGGCAGTTCTCATAAAGGTCAACCTAATCTCACTATATAATTCAGTAATTGTGTTCCTAGATACTTCCTCAAATGACTTGAAAATTAATGTTCATACAAAAACATGCACAGGAATATTTATAGCAGTTTTATTCATACTCACTAAAAATCTGAAGCAATCAAGTTGTCCTTTATAAGTGAGTGCATAAACGAACTGTGGTACAACTGCTGCTGCTGCTGCTAAGTCGCTTCTGTAGTGTCCGACTCTGCGACCCCATAGACGGCAGCCCACCAGGCTTCCCCATCCCTGGGATTCAAACTAGACAGAGAAATATTATTCTGTGATAAAAATGAGCTATGAAAATATAAAAAAAATAATAAAATAAAAATGAGTTTTTAAAGTCATAGAAAAAGATGGAGGAAATGTAAATGCATATTAGCCAAGTGAAAGAAGCCAACCCAAAAATGTTACATACTCTCTGATTCTGATTATGTGACATTCTGGAAAAGGCAAAACTATTCAGACTGGAAAATGATCATGATTGCTAGAGGTGGCCGTTGAAAATAGAGGGAAACTTCCATTCAAGGTGGAATATAGGAGTTTTTAGAGCAGTGAACTGTTCTGTAGGCTGCTGTAATGGTAGATATATGTCATTATCAGAGAAGGCAATGGCACCTCACTCCAGTAGTCTTGCCTGGAAAATCCCATGGATGGAGGAGTCTGGTAGGCTGCAGTCCATGGGGTCACTAAGAGTCAGACATGATTGAGCGACTTCACTTTCACTTTTCACTTTCCTGCATTGGAGAAGGAAATGGCAGCCCACTCCAGTGTGAAAATCCATAGAATTTACAATACAAAGGGTGAATACTAATATTAACATTTTACCTTAGCTAATAATGGTGTATCGATATTGGTTCATCAGTTGTAACAAGTGGACCACACTAATGCAAGATGTTAATAAAAGGGAAAACTGTTGGAGAAGGAAATGGCAACCCACTCCAGTATTCTTGCCTGGAGAATCCAAGGACGGGGGAGCCTGGTGAGCTGCCATCTGTGGGGTCACACAGAGTCGGACATGACTGAAGTGACTTAGCAGCAGCAGCAGCAATGCCAGACAGAGGAGGTATATAGGAATTCTCTACACATTCAGTTCAATTTTTCTATAAATCTAAGACTGCTCTAAAAATGAAATCTATTAATTAAAGGTTTATTAATCAGTTCAGTCAGTCAGTTCAGTCACTCATCGTGTCCGACTCTTTGCGACCCCAAGAATCACAGCACACCAAGCCTCCCTGTCCATCACCAACTCCCGGAGTTCACTCACACTCATGTCCATCGAGTTGATGATGCCATGCAGCCATCTCATCCTCTGTTGACCCTTCTCCTCCTGCCTCCAATCCCTCCAAGCATCAGATTCTTTTCCAATGAGTAAACTCTTCGCATGAGGTGGCCAAAGTACTGGAGTTTCAGCTTTAGCATCATTCCTTCCAAAGCAATCCCAGGACTGATCTCCTTCAGAATGGACTGGTTGGATCTCCTTGCAGTCCAAGGGACTCTCAAGAGTCTTCTCCAACACCACAGTTCAAAAGCATCAGTTCTTCAGCACTCAGCTTTCTTCACAGTCCAACTCTCACATCCATACATGACCACTGGAAAAACCATAGCCTTGACTAGACAGACCTTTGTTGGCAAAGTAATGTTTCTGCTTTTGAATATGCTATCTAGATTGGTCATAACTTTCCTTCCAAGGAGTAAGCGTCTTTTAATTTCATGGCTGCAGTCACCATCTGCAGTGATTTTGGAGCCCCCCAAAATAAAGTCTGACACTGTTTCCACTGTTTCCCCATCTGTTCCCAATCACGTGATGGGACCAGTTGCCATGATCTTCGTTTTCTGAATGTTGAGCTTTAAGCCAAACTTTTCGGTCTCCTCTTTCACTTTCATCAAGAGGCTTTTTAGTTCCTCTTCACTTTCTGCCATAAGGGTGGTATCATCTGCATATCTGAGGTTATTGATATTTCCTTGGACAAAGCTTAATGCCACTTGAGAATATGGTGTCCTCTCTGGTCTCTGAAATTCCACTCTTCCAAGAGAAAACCTCCTTCCTTTCTTGGCTATTTCAATCTTCATATACTTGTGGCAGGAACATTTCCCTTGGACTCTTCCAGGGAGTTTTCAGTCTCCCTAAATGTTTCCTATGACAATCTTAGGGAGGTAAGACGCTCATAAAGCCAAAAGGACTTGATTTCTTTAATCAGTGTCTACAGGCCCAATGCCATTTCCTCTGGCTCTTGTTGAAATTTTAGTGGGATCATCTACTTCCCTACTGTAGCAAGGCACCACATTTAAAGATGAGGCCTCACCAGGATCCAAAGACTGAAAACGTTGTTATTGTAGGTGGGGAGTGGAGATTTTCCTTCCACTGCTGAAAACAAATTGAGCACCTTTCCTTTCAGATATCACATTGCGAACTCCTCTGAAATTTGCCTTGTCGTGTCCCTCTAGATCTTTTCTTGGCCTCACTGACTTCCAGGTTCTGAATTCCTATGGAATATCTGTGTTTCTCATTAATTTCAACAGATGTATTTCCCTTTTCTGTAAATGGAATCTTGGCATCCTGAGGTTGGTCTAGATTTCTAACCTACAATCCTTATGTGTTTCTGTGGTCTTGGAAGAACATTCTCCTTTGCCTCCTCTCATCATGCTCAGGTAATGAACTTGATTAAATGAGGCAGAGGGAAGTTGAGTTCAGTCAGCAGTGTATGTAGGTTCCTTAAGCACTGAGATGGCTTCCTACTGTTGATCACACCCTGAGTCATTTATGGATGAACCAGCCTGTCTCCTGAAAGATTCCATCAGTGGCTACCCTTGAAGCACTCATGCTAATGGATTCAGGTTTTAAATTTTGGCATCCCAGAAATAACATGTGTATTGAACACACTCAGCTCAGCTGTTTCATTTGGGTGCCATAGGATACAACATTTTGCTAAACAGAGTTGAGAAGCAGACATTACGTTTCTTTCACAGCTTCAGCTTGGAAAAGAAGAATTTTTCTATCCCCTCCTAAACCCGTGAAAAGTCCCACTCTGTGGGTCTACCATAAACTCTCTTAGGACAAATTGCCTAAATGGAATTTCCTAAATGATCCCATGAGCTACTCAAGGATTGCATGTAGAAAGAATTCCATGGGCAGAAAAACAAAAAAAGTGGAGAAAAAGTCCTAAGATGTCTCCCTCTTAGAGAATGTCACTGCACGTGGTAAAGTTTCTAAGAAGATAGGAAACATAGAAAATGATTTTGCTTTCTCTAAACCAAAGTTTTCCAAACTTATTTGACAACTATTCATTTTAATTAAACATCTACTGCAGATACACAGGAGAAAGGTTACTAATAAATTAATCTTTAGGCTTTTCTGTCTGCCTGGCCACCCATGAGGCTTTTGGCTATTCCTACTGAAATTTTTTCATTTCTCCACTCCCTGAAGTTGCCCACTGTGCTCTTTTCAGCTTCTGAAATGAAGAAGCAAGAGGAAAGGTGGAAGAATAGAACAATAAAAACCTCATAGAACTTTATGGATGACTCTGTTTTCCAATGAAGGCCACCCCAATGTATTCCTTTCTCATGTTCTTCTTACACTTTGACTTCAAACAGGAGATGGGCTCTATGTTCCCTTCTCTTGAGTCTGGATGTGCTCTCTTACTTCTGTGACTGGTAGAAAACTGCTAAAGTGGTGTGACATGTTTTCTGAGGCTAGTGCATCAAAAGCAATATAGCTTTTACCTGGTACTCACTCTGCCTCATTACCTGAACTTGATTAAAGTTCATTATGCCTCATTCACTATGCTGCATAGTGGCTGGAACAAGCTGGGAGGTCTTGGAGTGGAGGAGATGAGGCAATATGATTTAGCTTAGGTTTTGCAATTCAAAGCTGAGATGATGACAGCTACCAATCAGTGACAAACTACTGCTAACAAGGCAGCAGCTCTTTTTTAGAGCTTGGGATACCCACAAATACTACTTAGAATGCTGAGCTCATTTTCCCTTCTCAAAAACAAATAATTCAAACAATTATATTTCCTCTTGGAACATTGTTTATTCATTAGTTTCACTAATTCAAGTGGGGCTGTCATCTGAATCTCCAAGTTTTCACATGACCGTCTCCCTGTCTTTTTCTGAATTAGCTGAACCATCATCTCTTGAGATAAGCTCTCCCTTTCTCCTGTCTAGGAATTTTTCTGTCTATACCTTTCATAGCATTTGACATTATATGAATATTTCACTAACTTGATGATTTGTTTATTGGTTGTCTCTTCCCATTAGAATAGAGTTTTGTCTTGCTTTATTCACCATTGCATTTCCTGTATATTGTCTAGTTAGAGCATTTGTTAAATGAGTGGATAAAAATAAAGTGTAGCTTGACAGTCTCTGTCCTGAAAGTCAGAAAACTCGCTTCTGGGGCCACTTTGCAGCTGCATAGGTACCGAAGCCAGGTCTCTGTGCCCTGTGCCTCATGCATATATAGTGAAGGCAGCACACAGCTGGCTTTCACAGCTGGCAGCACACAGAGGCTTTCCTGCTTCTGTGATCCAGATTTTTGAGGTTCTCACATGGCCTGAGTTTTAGCCTTAGCAAACCCTTATTCTATTTAAGCTGATTCTTTTTTTAAACCACAAAAATCACATTCAATCATTTGAATATCTGGGTTGTAGTTTCATCTGATAAAGCCATTTGTTTGGGGAACACTGAGTCCTTGCAAAAGACACACCTTTGTTCTCAGTCTAGTCTATTTACCCCAGATATTTGGGTGTTTGGATATTGTCCAAACACACAAATTGGGGGTAAACATGACTTGACTCCATTCATGGTACTTTGCAGCTTCTCTTCTCTCCCAAGAAAAGGCTCAGAAGAATAACAATAATATAACGTTTGTCCTAATCAGGACACTTCTGAGAGGAAAATAGAGTTCTGTTAATCATTACATCCCGGAGAAGGCAATGGCACCCCACTCCAGTACTCTTGCCTGGAAAATCCCATGGATGGATGAGCCTGGTAGGCTGCAGTCCATGGGGTGGCTGAGGGTCAGACAAGACTGAGCAACTTCACTTTCACTGTTCACTTTCATACACTGGAGAAGGAAATGGCAAGCCACTCCAGTGTTCTTGCCTGGAGAATCCCAGGGATGGGGGAGCCTGGTGGGCTGCTGTCTATGGGATCGCACAGAGTCAGACACGACTGAAGCGACTTAGCAGCAGCAGCAGCAGCAATCATTACATCCATTATCTAAAGTGCAGATATTGTCAAGGAAAGAAAGAGATATATACTTGTTAAAGTTTCCACATTGGTAAAGTAAAGAACCATCAATATTTTGGCTTGTTTTGAAAAAAAAATTCTTATAGTGTCATCATTTTATTTGTTTTCTTTATTTTCACAATGCCTTTTCGATGCAAGGGACAATAGTCAGGGACTGGGTAGAAAACAGAATTTTTTGGAAAACATTTAACTGAAGAGAATTTCATATAAGGTTATCAATGATATGTGGGTAGGCTTTTTTTTATATACTTTATTTACATGTATATGCATATGCATATGTCTTTCCAATATTACTTTATATATATTCATTCTATTATATATACACTGGCTTCCCTTGTAGCTCAGTTTGTAAAGAATCTGCCTGCAAGGCAGAAGACTCGGATTTGAGTTCTGGGTTGGGAAGATGCCCCTGGAGAAGGAAATGTCAACCCATTCCAGTATGCTTGCCTGGAGAATCCCATGAACAGAGGAGCCTAGTAGGCTACCTACAGTCCATTGGGTTGCAAAGAGTTGGACATGACTTAGTGACTAAACCACTATACATACACATATGCTTGTGTGTGTGTGTGTGTATGTATATATATACACATATGTATTTATTAATAAACCGACATCCAAGGAGCAACTACTGCATGGGCACAGGAGGGCCAAGAAGAGTTACTTCACATTCAAGGTCAGGAGGGGCGGCTGTGAGGAGATACCCCTTGTTCAAGGTAAGGAACAGTGGCTGCGCTTTGCTGCAGCAGCCGTGAAGACATACCCCATGTCCAAGGTAAGAGAAAACCAAGCAAGATGGTAGGTGTTGCAAGAGGGCATCAGAGGGCAGACATACTGAAACCATAATCACAGAAAACTAGTCAATCTGATCGCACGGACCACCATTCAGTTCAGTTCAGTTCAGTCGCTAGGTCGTGTCCGAATCTTTGTGACCCCATGAATTGCAGCACGCCAGGCCTCCCTGTCCATCACCAACTCCTGGAGTTCACTCAAACTCATGTCCATAGAGTGGGTGATGCCATCCAGCCATCTCATCCTCTGTTGTCCCCTTCTCCTCCTGCTCCCAATCCCTCCCAGCATCAGAGTCTTTTCCAATGAGTCAACTCTTCACATGAGGTGGCCAAAGTACTGGAGTTTCAGCTTTAGCATCATTCCTTCCAAAGAACACCCAGGACTGACCTCCTTTAGAATGGACTGGTTGGATCTCCTTGCAGTCCAAGGGACTCTGAACAGTCTTCTCCAACACCACTAACTTTCCTTCCAAGGAGTAGGCGTCTTTTAATCCTTGTCTAACTCAATGACTAAGCCATGCTGTCTGGGGCCACCCAAGACAGGCGGGTCATGGTGGAGAGGTCTGACACAATGTGGTCCACTGGAGAAGGGAATGGAAAACCACTTCAGTATTCTTGCCTTGAGAACCCCATGAACAGTATGAAAAGGCAAAATGATTGGATACTGAAAGAGGAATTCCCCAGGTCGGTAGGTACCCAATATGCTACTGAAGATCAGTGGAGAAATAACTCCAGAAAGAATGAAGGGATGGAGCCAAAGCAAAAACAGTACCCAGTTGTGGATGTGACTGCTGATAGAAGCAAGGTCCGATCCTGTAAGGAGCAATATTGCATAGGAACCTGGAATGTCAGGTCCATGAATCAAGGCAAATTGGAAGTGGTCAAACAGGAGACGGCAAGAGTGAACGTCGACATTCTAGGAATCACCAAACTAAGATGGACTGGAATGGGTGAATCTAACTCAGATGACCATTATATCTACTACTGTGGGCAGGAATCCCTTAGAAGAAATGCAGTAGTCATCATGGTCAACAAAAGAGTCCAAAATGCAGTACTTGGATGCAATCTCAAAAATGACAGAATGATGTCTGTTCGTTTCCAAGGCAAACCATTCAATATCACAGTAATCCAAGTCTATGCCCCAACCAGTAATACTGAAGAAGCTGAAGTTGAACAGTTCTATGAAGACCTACAAGACCTTTTAGAACTAAAATCCCCAAAAAGATGTCCTTTTCATCCTAGGGGACTGGAATGCAAAAGTAGGAAGTCAAGAAACACCTGGAGTAACAGGCAAATTTGGCCTTGGAATACAGAATGAAGCAGGGCAAAGGCTAATAGAGTTTTTCCAAGAGAATGCACTGGTCATAGCAAACACCCTCTCCCAACAACATAAGAGAAGACTCTACACATGGATATCACCAGATGGTCAACACCGAAATCAGATTGATTATATTCTTTGCAGCCAAAGATGGAGAAGCTCTATACAGTTAGCAAAAACAAGACCAGGAGCTGACTGTGGCTCAGATCATGAGCTCTTTATTGCCAAATTCTGACTTAAATTGAAGAAAGTAGGGAAAACCACTAGACCATTCAGGTATGACCTAAATCAAATCCCTTATGATTATACAGTGGAAGTGAGAAATAGATTTAAGGGACTAGATCTGATAGACAGAGTGCCTGAAGAACTATGGACGGAGGTTTGTGACATTGTATAGGAGACAGGGATCAAGACCATTCCCATGGAAAAGAAATGCAAAAAAGCAAAATGGCTGTCTGAGGAGGCCTTACAAATAGCTGTGAAAAGAAGAGAAGCAAAAAGCTAGGAGAAAAGGAAATATATACTGATCTGAATGCAGAGCTCTAAAGAATAACAAGGAGAGATAAGAAAGCCTTCTTCAGTGATCAGTGCAAAGAAATCGAGGAAAACAACAGAATGGGAAAGACTAGAGATCTCTTCAAGAAAATTAGAGATACCAAGGGAACATTTCATGCAAAGATGGGCTCGATAAAGGACAGAAATGGTATGGACCTAACAGAAGCAGAAGCTATTAAGAAGAGGTGGCAAGAATACACAGAAGCACTGTACAAAAAAGATCTTCACGACCAAGATAATCACGATGGTGTGATCACTCACCTAGATCCAGACATTCTGGAATGTGAAGTCAAGTGGGCCTTAGAAAGCATCACTACCAACAAAGCTAGTGGAGGTGATGGAATTCCAGTGGAGCTATTTCAAATCCTGAAAGATGATGCTGAGAAAGTGCTGCACTCAATATGCCAGCAAATATGGAAAACTCAGCAGTGGCCACAGGACTGGAAAAGATCAGTTTTCATTCCAAGCCCAAAGAAAGGCAATGCCAAAGAATGCTCAAACTACTGCACAATTGCACTCATCTCACATGCTAGTAAAGTAATGCTCAAAATTCTCCAAACCAGGCTTCAGCAATATGTGAACTGTGAACTTCCAGATGTTCAAGCTGGTTTTAGAAAAGGCAGAGGAACCAGAGATCGAATTGCCAACATCTGCTGGATCATTGAAAAAGCAAGAGAGTTCCAGAAGAAACATCTATTTCTGCTTTATTGAGTATGCCAAAGCCTTTGACTGTGTGGATCACAATAAACTGTAGAAAATTCTGAAAGAGATGGGAATACCAGACCACCTACCTGACCTGCCTCTTGAGAAACCTATATGCAGGTCAGGAAGCAACAGTTAGAACTAGACATGGAACAACAGACTGGTTGCAAATAGGAAAAGGAGTACATCAAGGCTGTATATTGTCACCCTGCTTATTTAACTTATATGAAGAGTACATCATGAGAAACGCTGGGCTGGAAGAAGCACAAGCTGGAATCAAGATTGCCAGGAGAAATATCAATAACCTCAGATATGCAGATGACATCACCCTTATGGCAGAAAGTGAAGAGGAACTAAAAAGCCTCTTGATGAAAGTGAAAGAGGAGAGTAAAAAGTTGGCTTAAAGCTCAACATTCAGAAAATGAAGATCATGGCATCTGGTCCAATCACTTCATGGCAAATAGATATGAAACAGTTTTAACAGTGTCAGACTCTGTTTTGGGGGGCTCCAAAATCACTTCAGATGGTGATTGCAGCCATGAAATTAAAAGACGCTTACTCCTTGGAAGGAAAGTTATGACCAACCTAGATAGCATATTCAAAAGCAGAGACATTACTTTGCCAACAAAGGTCCGTCTAGTCAAGGCTATGTTTTTTCCAGTGGTCATGTATGGATGTGAGAGGTGGACTGTGAAGAAAGCTGAGCACCGAAGAATTGATGCTTTTGAACTGTGGTGTTGGAGAAGACTCTTGAGAGTCCCTTGGACTGCAAGGAGATCCAACCAGTCCATTCTCAAGGAGATCAGCCCTGGGATTTCTTTGGAAGGAGTGATGCTAAAGCTGAAACTCCAGCACTTTGGCCACCTGATGAGAAGAGTTGACTCATTGGAAAAGACTCTGATGCTGGGAGGGATTGGGGGCCAGAGGTGAAGGGAACGATGGAGGATGGGATGGCTGGATGGCATCACCAACTCGATGGATGTGAGTTTGAGTGAACTCCGGGAGTTGGTGATGGACAGGGAGGCCTGGGATGCTGCGATTCATAGGGTCGCAAAGAGTCGGACATGACTGAGTGACTGAACTGAACTGAACTGAAGAATTATTTAGCATATAAATGGATACATAAAAAATGTAATTAAATAAATTGCATATACAATTTAAAATGTCCTTATATGGTATCTTTATGTGGTATATATATACATATGGTATATCAAATTTATCAAAAATTTTATTGTGGGACATCAAATGACTCAATAATCCACCTCAATTCAAAAAGATGTTTTTAAAATAACTGACAGTTTTGTTTTATTGATCATGTCAAGCATATAATTTTAGAGAAAAAAATTAAGTGTTTTTTATTCCTTATCTAGAAATTAACAAACCAACAAAACCCTAAAGGTTGTTCCAGTCTTGTATCCCTATATATTGTCATTTGAGAGCCAATAGTGGAAGCTTCAGTAAAAGAAATCTCTGGGTTTTTTCTTTCAGGTGGTGTTTTTTTTTTTTTTTTTTTGGCAGGGCAGGAGTAGAGAGGGAAATGAGAGGTGAAGACTATGGAGAGGAGAAACTTCAACTAATTATTTAGTAAAAACAATAATAACGGTTATTATAAAACAACTACTGAGGGCTGCAGAGACAGTAAGTTTCTGAGCCTTTTTTTGTTAATTTTTAACAACTTCTCTGTAGATTCTGGGTGAAGCACATTTCTGCCCTTTTATTAGTTTAATTTCAATTACATTTAGCCTAATGATCTGAGTGTTAGTCACTCAATCATGCCGACTCTTTGTGACCCCATGGAGCCTGCAGGCTCTTCCATCCTCGGGGTTTTCCAGACAAGAATACTGGAGTGTGTTGCTATTTCCTTCTCCAGGGGATCTTCCCGACCCAGGGATCTAACCCAGGTCTTCCACGTTGCAGGCAGACTCTTTTACTGTCTGAGCCACCAGAGAAGCCCATAATGATCTGAATACAAGACTAAATTTTTTAAAATATTGGAGTAAAAATGTAGAATTGCTAAGAAATAAGGAGGCATGGCCAAAGAATTGATGCTTTTGAATTGTGGTGTTAAAGAAGACTCTTGAGAGTCCCTTGGACTGCAAGGAGATCCAACCAGTTCATTCTGAAGGAGATCAGCCCTGGGATTTCTTTGGAAGGAATGATGCTAAAGCTGAAACTCCAGTACTTTGGCCACCTCATGCGAAGTGTTGACTCATTGGAAAAGACTCTGATGCTGGGAGGGATTGGGGGCAGGAGGAGAAGGGGATGACAGAGGATGAGATGGCTGGATGGCATCACTGACTCGATGGACGTGAGTCTGAGTGAACTCCGGGAGTTGGTGATGGACAGGGAGGCCTGGCGTGCTGCGATTCATGGGGTCGCAAAGAGTCAGACACGACTGAGCGACTGAACTGAACTGAACTGAACTGAAGGAGGCATAAATGAAAGGTCATTGGAAGGGAGAGAAGCAAACAGAGGTTTTACTCCAACATGTGACTCCAGCTTGATGTTACTTATAAATGACTTGGATAATGATATTTTTACCATAAAATCAAATCCATAATGACAACAATCATAACTGATATATCTAAATCAAGTTAAGAAACCTACTTTGGAGCAGTGGAGTATGGAATTTATTCCTCTAGACACTAACTTAAATTATTACAGATAAGAATGTCATTGCTGTTCTATTGTTAAATATTTCATAGCTCCAAACACATCACTTCCTTGGAACAAAAAGGTGATAAAATGTTTGAAGCAGGAAAGACTCTATGAATGCTTAGAAGTAGTAGTTTGGTTTTGTCAGGTATGGAAAAAGAACCCCCTTTCTTACAGAGAAAAAGGCATAATTTTAACTGCATCAACATTTATATTGAAAGGGGTTTGTATTTATTTTTTAGAAAATTTAATAGATGTGTCTGTGGCTTTGGGTTTTGGCAATAAATGAAAACACTATTAAGCTGTGTCACTGGGGAGGTGAGCAGTGAAGATGTTCTACAAATCTAGTCATCTTTGTTTCTGAAATTTGTGATTTTTTTTCAGTAAAATTGTCTTTTATGTAATCTAATACTTGAATTTGCTTTCAAGCCTTAGTAATTGGTGAATGGTGAGTTTCCAGAATTATGTTGAGGGACAAAGGACAGGCAGAAAGATATTGCTAAACAGTGTGTTCACAGGTTATAACTAATTAAATATGCTGATTTCAACTACTGAGTATTGGAGACATCCATTGCAGGAAGACATGTAGGTCTTTAAGACCAAAATTCTACTCTATCTCATTTTATTGTCAGTGATATCACCATTCTAAGAGATGCTCAAGCTAGGAGTTATTTACTTTCTTTGTATGACCAAAGATCCATAATAAAAAAATCCAAGGAATTAAGATTACATCACTATTTTGCAGTGGTGCCCATCCCCTGGCAATCCTGGATGGATGGAGATTCTGCTAATACAAATCATTTGAACCACCTGTGCAGTAACTGCTAGCAACAGCCAGGATGAAATACATCCATTTCCCAAACTAACCCTTGTTGCCAAATTGAGCCTCTCATGCTCGTTTCCTGGGGTCCATAATGTGGTGAGTTCATGTGAATATCTCTTCGAGAAATAGGGGCACAGAAAGGGGATAGCACATTCTGACACTCCTCTAACTTGATGAAAACGAGCCAGAGCCTGGTTGCAGTAGACTGCAAAGAACCACAGGAAGGGCACTTGCTTTACTTGAGCAAAGCACCATTTCCTAGTATCTGAAGGGGGAATTTCATCTAAAACTCCCTTACCAACCCTACAGCAAAAGGCAATAAAAGTCACTAGTGATGGCTGGCTCAATATCTTTGTTTATTTTTGATTAACATTTTACTTCTTTCATTTATTTTGGATTGACTAAACAGAAAATAGTCATCAGCTCCAACTCTGGAGCCTGACAGGGAAGTAGCAATGCATATTTTTGACTGGTTGCGGCTTTGTTCAGGGGCTGGCCAATCAACACATACCTAGGTTATCAGAAAGTTCTGGTGTCTTCCAAGATAAAAATTTATCTCTCTCTTTCAGGACTAAGTGTATTGGAGCCTACATAGGCTAGACTTTCTGATGTATAATCAGGACCCTGCAGTTTACTTTGCAGGGGTCTTCAAGCCAGTGGATGGATGTCTCTTTTCCTCTGCCGCTCCTCTCCAATGGTATACACCCTGCAGTACCTATTTTGGCTATGCTTTTTTTTTGCTTAAACTTCCCACATCCATTTCAATGGCTCCCTACTGCAAGTTAGAATAAAATCGCACCTGATGTTGCCTTCTCAGGTTCCATGTGAGCTGGTTCTCACCTCTGCCTCCAAATTTACATTCAGTCCCTCAAACTCAATCCCATCTAGAGACACAGGCTTGCGTAGCTTCTTCTTCTTGAAATATATTTTCCCCAATCTTTTAAAACCACAACTCCAATGTCATCTCTTTGGAAACAACTTCTCATCTCCATTCCTCCAATCTAAACAATTCACTGCATCACACAACCTGCCCTATTTCCTTTTCAGCATCTATTAGCATCTGTCATTTTCATATTTATGTACTCATTTACTTATTTGTTTCCCTCAGCAAAGCAGACTGTGAAATGCAAGATAGCAGGAACCTCTTCTATAAATGGCTATATCCTCAGTACTTGAAATATTTTGTGACACAAAGTCATCACTCGGTAGAGATTTATTGAATGAAGTAGCAGATGAATCATTACTATCATAATATTAGCACATCATAGACAGAATGAGTGGTTTCAAATAGCTTCTTTTTACCTCTACCTGTGTTCAATTCGGTCCTCCTCTGCTGTCATGTCCCCCAGCCCCTACTACATTCAGTTTGCCTTTCAAAACTCCAGTTGCTGAGCATTTCTATCATCCCTCTTGGCTACCTCAGAAAGGATTCAGGGCTTCCTCATCTACAAGTTAGAGTCATAGTGGGTCATCCCATATTCTAGAGGCCAAAACAATTCTATTTTATTTCATATGCAGAGTGTTCAGTATGAGGCTTTAATGCCTTAATAGGCATTAAGGTTCTATTTATTGAATACATGAATGTGCAATTAGAATGTTTTCAAAAATATCAACTTTATTTATTACCTTTCTGTGTCATACAGAAAGCAGCCTTGATACCTATTTGTTGAACAGATGACTGCAAACTTAGAATCAGAGAATGTTTTCAAACATGTCAACTTTATTACCTTTCCCTGTTGTACATAAGGCACCCATGATGTTCCACAAGAAAGGCTTAAGTCATCAGCTTGGTTCTTTTTTCAATCTCCTTGTTTAACTTGGTAATTAATACCCTTCGAGCACTTATGGTAGGCTCAGCTGAGGCCTTTGCATGGCTAATCTGCTTCACAACTGCCACAGAAGGCAGAAAGTGTAAAGAAACCATTACTGCACATTTGACAAAGCTGAAGCTGAATTGCCCCCATCATATAGTGAGTAAATCCTGGGGCCAGGATTTGAACCCAGTCACAGATGGCAGAGCCTTCAGTGTTGATACTACAGCAAGTTTGATATAAATGCCACCAGCTTTTTTTTTTTTTTTTTTTTTGCTGCCCTTGCAGAATCAATATAGTCACCAATATTTTATTTGAAAAATCTTATTAGGTTACTTCTCTTTTCAAAAAGCTCTCTGACTTCATGAAGACCTAATGAACAAATATCAGCTTCCTGTCATAACCATCAAGTCCTTTTCCAAAGCATACTTCCATTGTGCCAAATGGGCGCCATGCTCAAGCTACTCACAGGCTTTTGCTTGTTGCTAAATACACCTTCATTCTTCCTCTCTTTGCTTATTCATCTTTGCTAGGTTCTACTCATCCCTCTAGCACCAGCTCACATATTCTTTATCACCTGCTCTAAGGAGCTGATTGGGTCTTCCTTGATGCATCTATTGCATTTGACTTTTATTAAGTCTCTCACACTTATGAATTCTATGAGTTGTTTTCTTTGTCACTCTTATCAGACAAATTTCTAAGATTAGAGTCTGGTTCTTTGTGCCAGCTCCAGGACTTAGGACATGCTTTTGGAGCATGCCCTGGTGGCTCAGACAGTAAAGAATCTGCCTGCAATGCGGGAGGCCTGGGTTCAATCCCTGGATTGGGAAGATCTCCTGGAGAAGGGCATGGCAGTATTCTTGCCTGGAGAACTCCATGGACAGAGGAGCCTGGCAAGCTACAGTCCATGGGGTCACAGAGTCAGACATGACTGGGCGATTTCACTCACTATAGTCTTAATAACAAACAAAAAGCAAACAAAAAACCTTACTGAAAATAAAAGAATGCATACACCAGAATAGCTAACATGTTAAAAAAAAAAAAAAAAAAAAGCACAGAGAGTGCAAGTCCTTTGGAAGATTGTTTGGCCTCATCTCCTGAAGCTGAATATACAGCGTGACTTTGCAGTTCTACTTCTGAGTATATACCCTAAAGAAATGGGTGTTTATGATTATCAAAAAGGGTTTCTCAAGAAAGCTTATCACAGCCCACTATTTGTAATAGTCAATGATTGGAAATTACTCTAATACCTATTAATGGTAGAATATGTCAACAGTGGTACATACACACAAAGGAATACTATATAGCAACGAGTATGAACAAACTGGAACTTGTATAACAAACATAGCATTGAACTACAATGACGATATGCCAGACACTAAAGAGTGCATTAGTAGCTCTCCACTTATACAGTTTAAAAACCAGCAAAATGAATTTGTGGAGTTGGCATCCTTGGAATAGTTACCATGAGAGGAAGAAGTAGTGACTGGAAGGGGTTGCCAGGGTTTTTTTGGGGTATCTGTTGTCTTTTGTTCTTAACCTGGGAACTGGTTGCCATGTGTCATTTTCTTATTTTCTTATTTACATATTCATTTACTTATTTGTTGTCTCTCAACAAAGCAGACTGTGAACTCCAAGATGGCAGGAACCTTTGCTATAAATGGCTATATCCTCAGTGCTTGAAATACTTTCTGACACAAAGTCATCACTTGGTAAAGATTTATTGAATGAAGTAGCAGATGAATCATTACTATCATAATATTAGCACATCATAGACAGAATGAGTGGCTTCAAATAGCCTCTTTTTACCTCTACCAGTGTTAAATTCTGACCTTTTTGCCTGTCATGTTGTCCCCAACTCCCTGCTATTCACTTTTTGAAATGAATCAAACTGTCATACATTTCTGTGTCCATTTCGTCATTCAAGAAACAGTAGAAATAGAGGCTGTAAGAGCAAAGGAAGAGAGAAGAATGAGGGAAGGAGAGAGTGAGAGGGAGAAATTTCATGAATAAGTGAAGTTAATTTTTAACTTTAAAAGTTAACTTTTAACTGATAATTTACTTCAACACTTTATTCAGAACCACAATAACTGCATCTGAGTTGGCCCCAAAAAAGTTGACTAAGGGATTTTAATGAGTCTTGTTTTATATCTAAAAGTATATTCAAGTGAATTCCCCATGTTTATAAAGTCCAAGGTGGCACCTCTGAGTGCATATGTGTCGTTATAAGCATCCACGCAGCTACCAGGGAGTAAAGGAGCACCTCTAACACCTGAAATCTCTATGTTTCAGCTTGAAACGTAGTTTTATTTAGCTTGCCAGGGGGATTCCTGATTGTCAATTGTGCTTGGCAGAAATGGGTGTGACCAGAGATAGACATTTCTGCCTTTGCAGATGGTGGCAGTTGGTGGCGGCACGCACACCTCCTGCTAATTGGCAGTGACTGGATTCCATTCACGAGCCTGTGGCTCCCTCTGACAGCGTTCACATTGCAGTGGCTGAACTCAGACCATCTCATTGTTAGTAAGTCACGAGGTCATATTTCCTCCCCATGTCACACGAGCTGGATTTGATCTGTGTTTGTTGGTGAGGGGGGTCACATGGTGATCAGACGCAGCTTTGTCAAACAGACAGTTGTCCTCTGCTGAGAAAAATTATTTTTTTTCCCTTTTCCTAAGGCAAGTAAGTGAGGATTTTAGAAGTATGCTAGTGTTGAATTTCAAATCAGGTAAACTGACAAAGAACCCTGCTGAAAGTCAGAGTGTTTCATTTTGGCAGCTCCTTGAGAGCAGAAAGCAAGCCTCAGGCGGTCCTTGATGTTGATACTGGATATGAAAAAAATATTGTGAATTTGGTTTGAAAGCAGGGTGTGTGTATGTGTGTGTGTGTTTGTGTGTGCGTGCATGTGAAACCTATGTGTAGTCAGCACACTAGAAACAGCTTGAGGACATAGAAACACTAAAGGAATCATAGGTCATAAGTCAGCAAGTAAAAATATTTGAATGACATCCCCCAGCTGCTAACCTTTTCTAGAAAGGCACACACCTTTACTTTTATAGACAGATAAAAGCAATTGTGTCTGACCTATATGCTTATAAGATTGTCTTTGGCGTGCATATGAGACTATGTGCTCTTATTTAAATTCAATCATTAGAGCTTCATCTAGGTGATGAAAATGTATTAAGTGATGTTTTATTAGCAGAATGCTCAGCCATTGACCAGACTCTTGCTGCTTTGATAAAATTTCCCCTAAGAAATTCAGAATTATTTGAATTCCTTCAAATAATTCTGAAATAACTCTTTGAAGTAAAATCTATCTTTTCTGTGCTTCCATGATGCATCAAGTCAAAACGTCCCTGGGAAATACTTGCCCACAGTTAAACACTGGGCTTCCCAGGTGGTACAGTGGTAAAACATCAGCCTGTCAACGGAGGAGATGCAAGAGACTGGGGACTGACCCCTGGGTCAGGAAGATTCCCTGGAGAAGGAAATGGCAACCCACTCCAGTATTCTTGCCTGGAAAATTTCATGGACAGAGGAGCCTTGTGGGCTATAGGCTATAGGATCTCAAAGGATCAGACATGACTGAGTGAATGAGCACACACAGTTAAATATTAATGTGCATACATTTCAGATTCTTTCCAGTAGATTGGTTGAACAGCCAGGGAGAAATACTGAGAGGCTTTTGAGAAGAGTAAATTGCAAGGAGGAAGGGAGAAGGAGATTGTCAAGGAGAGGAAAGATATTAGCAGAGCTGTGCATGATATGAGAAGAGTCACAGATTCCCTTTAGCACCTGAGAAAGACTACAGACTCTTTCTTCAGAAAATGTGTACATGCACATTTATAATTATCAAATGTTGATGACCATCACAGTTTGGTTCCCCCAGAACCATAGTCAAGGCAAGGATTTGAGAGCAAGTTAGTTATTTGGAAAGAACAAGAAACTGCACTGAGGTTGACATGGAGGAGAACCGGCAGCCAATAAATGGTATATTATTAAGATACTCTCCACAAAGGCAACTGATGCTTAAGCCCACAGAAAACTCTGAAAAGTGGTGCAAAACACACACCTCAATATTATTCCAGCCAATAGGCCCCAATACTCATCAGTCATCGGTCAGGGCTGCCCTTGGTAGAATGTGAATCACAGGCAGCGTTAGGGGCAAAGCAGTTCTGGCAGCCCAGAGCCAACCCTTGACAGTCATGCAGGAGTTGGCTATGAGAAATTAGGAGCATGGTCAAACAGTCAGGAGTATGGTAGGTTGAGTTTGCTACAGGTATATCTCAGGACTCCCATACTTTTACTCTTCTGAAGACCATCGTGAACCAGTCTCTTAAAGGATTCTGATTGTGGGGAAAGGGATACCTGCAGGTAAGATGGCCAGTTTGAAATGACTTCCTCTATTAATA
The DNA here is from genome assembly GCF_029378745.1 of Bos indicus. NCBI lineage: Eukaryota > Metazoa > Chordata > Mammalia > Artiodactyla > Bovidae > Bos > Bos indicus. Next base: position 49,084,670 of record NC_091772.1, read on the forward strand.
TCTTTGAGAAGGGCAAGTCGTATGCCCAACAGTATTTTTGACTTGTACAACTATTCCAGAAGGAAGGGATTCAGAGAGTTAGTGGGCAGCTTCAGAAAGATTGTGAGGAGTCCTGAGGACTCTCTAAACTCCTTTGACTCACTATGTCTCATAGGGCGCCTCATGTGACCTCTGTTTATGAGAGAGTCTCCGTGTAGGAGATGGTATAACAATGGGTTTTATCATCCCAGGGAACAAGAGTACCCAGGCCTAGGAAGCCATGAGTTGAGAAACTTCAAAGCCCCTGTATGACACTCTTCCTGTTTGTAATCTCCTTTACCCCAAGCAATAAATTGAGTCAACAGGGCAATTCTATCACAGACCTTAGGAAACTAAGTCTAAACATCAAGTTGATGTACCAGAATCACCCTGTGAGTCACTGTCACAGTGGGAATTAGGTGCTTGAACATCTAAATTCCAGAGCTTTCTTCAGCTCCCTGGGCCTCACCAGCTGCTCCTGAAAATGGGTGTTAATAATAGGCCTGGTCCTCTCATGAGCCAGAATGACTTATTCACATCCTGGGGACGGAGTAATCCAGGGAGGTGTGTTAACTCTTTGAGGCTACATTCTATGACAAAGGCCAACCCAACAGCTCTGAAAAGTGGTAACCATGCTTGCATGTTCCTGTGTTCCCTGTACTGCGATCCTGAGTAGTCTGATTCATTTTCTACTCATGTTATTGGCATGTTTCTTCCAATAATGTTTTGGCATTAACGGACAAAGTCAGGAGCCCAGCTGAGCTCTTGAAATATTTCAATGAGTGAAGAAATGGCAGATTTCAGTGTCTTATAACTTTTTATACATTTGTACACTCAGTGTACAACCCAGAAATTCCACTTCTGGATATTTATCCAAGAGAAATGAAAACCGAGGATCATACACACACACACACACAAACAATATACAACTGTTTATAGTGGCTTTACTCATAATTGCTAAAATCTAAAAATAATCAACTGGTGAATGAATTACTGGTATACCATGATATACTGTGGTGCATCCACTCTAAAAGACACTACTCAGAATAAAAAAAATAAATAAAAAACCCTGAACTACTATCATGTTCAATAGCATGGGTGAATCTCCAATACATATGTTATGTGAAAGAAACCAGACACAGTAGACTATATACTGCATAATTCCATTGATATGATACTCTAGAAACATCAAAATATAAAGTCAGAAAATTTAGATAGGTAGTTTCCAGGACCTGAGAATTAGTGGAAAAGTTTACTACAAAGGAGCAATGTAAGAGAATTTTGGGGTGAGGAAACTGTTCTATATCTTGATTTTAGAGATGGTCACATGACTATATGCATTTGTCAAAATTCTTAGAATTATATACTAAAAATGGTAACTAAATCATTCCTCAGCTAACTCAACATTCCCCTCTCCCACATTAAAAAAAAAAAAAAAAAAAGTGACATATCCATGCAAAGTCACAAAGCTGGTAGTGACTCAGGAGGGAACTGGAAAAAGACAAGTGTCATAAGAGCCACGTAGAGCACAGACAATAATGTAATAATATATCAGAGACAAAACAGTGAACAGCAGGAGTGAGCCCAGGAGCCCAGAAACCTTGGGCTTGACCCATTCTGGCAACTATTAAACATTATTATATTTTCTCAAAAGTGGAGTCTCTCTCTCACACATCACACACACACACAGAGTAACAAGCTTTGCAAAGTGCAAACATTTTCACTGCTGCCCAAGGTCAGGCTGAGGATGAAGCTTGAAGCCTCGAATTTGTCCAGCTGTCATCTCCCAGGCTCAGTCAATACTGTGAATGTCTAGCTCTATCCCGAACATACCTACAAATACATCTACTTGGAAAATACTGGCACATAAATTTAGAGAGGTTTAAAGTGGGAATGAATGCCTCAACCTACGGGGTGGAAAAAACCTGGGCCCTGCTCCTTGTGGGCAACCCAACCTGTTTGAACTGCTAAAAACACTCAGGGCAAAACAAGGAGAGCTGAAAAAAATAAGCTTTTAAGAAAACAGTTCTCTCAATATTCCTAAGTTTAATGGCTCAATATTTAGCATGCGTTTCATAATTCAGCTTTTTTTGGGTGGAGGTAGGTAGGGGAAATGGGAATATAGTAAAGCGTTTTCAAAACACTTGCTATTTCTAAGGCTTCTTTTTTTATGTACCATAATGCACGCAGCCTTCCCAGGCATGGGGTCAGGATGTTTCCTTACCATGGAATTGAACACTAATGAGGAAAAGTGGGAAACTGGGTTAGGCTACTATGGAAAATGTGAAGAGCCCTGGCAAACATCAGCCCAGGGACTGACGACGGTTCCAGGGTTATTGGAAGAACTCCATTTCCTTTCCCCTCTTTCCTTCAAGTAACTCTCAGGATCCCTGAGCTGTGATGCTCCAGTGAATTATCAATGGGCCCCGCACTTAAGAAGCTTATGGTTGTATAGGACTGACAGGCAGATCAATAAATGAGTAAACCAATGATCACAACAAAATGAGATGAGAGCTACCACTAAGGGACAGAGAGGCCAAGTAGCTGGCTATAGTGGGGTTGCGTGCGTGTGTGCTAAGTCACCTGTCCTGTTATCTTTGGCTCTTTTACTTTCTAGCTGTGTGTCTTTGGACAAGAAAGTTAACCTCTCTGAACTTCAAATTTTTCATCTATCAAGTGGAGATAGCACCACCCAAAAATGTGTTTGAGGATTAAATGAAGTATTCATGCAAAGAACTTTGAACAGTACAGGCACGTAGTAAGTGGTCATAAGTGTTAGCCATGACTGTGATTTCATGGAAAGGGAGGAGGCTGGGTGGAGGCTTCAAAGCAGCAGGGATGTTTAAGCTGAGTCTTCAAGAAAATATAAGTACAAGCCACGTAGACAGTGCCAGCTTGTATGGCTAGGAGGATATTTTAAACAGGAAAAGGATAGGAAAAGATTGTGGGTGGAGAAGAGCCTGATATGTTCAGGTTAAGGCCAGAGTAAGACCTTTGGGGGACCTACAGGGTGATGGGACCAAGGTCTGAAGTCCCTCCCAAGCCCATTGTGATATCCATAAGTGTTAAACCATAAAGTATGAGCTAAATTTTTGATTGACCTTTAACAGCTTTATTTTGAAATGTTAAACCTCAACTTTCTTCAAAAGATTGTTGCTTTTGTTGTTGCTGATAAGATTGCTGAACTTCTCTGTAGGGTCATTCAGGGACCTAGGGACAGGGTGGTGGCATTTTAGAAGATGAAGATTGAAATGTGGGCGGAGGCAAAATTGCGAAGGGCTAGTCCTTAGTTAGGGTAAACTCTGGGAGTTGGTGATGGACAGGGAGGCCTGGCTTGCTACGGTTCATGGGGTCACAAAGAGTCGAACACAACTGAGCGACTGAACTGAACTGAGTCCTTGGAAATGTGGAAGGAGTTGGGGAGGAAAACTTCAGTGAAAAATTTCATATTGGTTGAGTGACAAGTAAAGGTAACTCTAGTGGTCCTGGGGAATTAATTTCAGTGGTCGTGCCCATGGGGAATGGGGTGTATATGTAGGAGATCAAATTGCCTGAGAAGCCTTTTATAAATACTTAGGAGGATGGGGCTGGGAATGGGTTGGATAATCCAATGAGGAGATAAAGTGAGAACCTGAGACAGAAATTGTTGGAAAGCTATTAAAATATTACCTTGTTAACTTTATTTCCCTCTACTCAAATTTCTGTCCGCTTTTATTTCGCCCTGTACCAACAATCAAATCAATCGCAGAACATGAACAAATACTCTAAATGGCCCTTTTACACTTCTGTCAATCCATAGATAACTTCCCCAGTCTGCAACCAGAGGCTAACCTCCTCTTTATTCCTTTTGCATCCACAACTGAGTCCTCATAGAGACTGAACAACCAGGTGGGCAGGAACCTTCCCATCCTTCAGTGCACACGGAGGTAAGAGACTTTCTGGCTGGCCTCCTTAGCATTTGCTAACAATGTTGCAATCTCATCTTAATTTTGAGCCAAACCTCTGCTGGATTTTGATATCTAGAATTTCCACTTTAGTTTTCACCCTGGGTTAGTCTACTAAGTCAGACAGGCAGACAGACACAAACACATACACTTACAAAACAAGGGTGAAGTCAGACTCACGGGACTGTGGTCACCTAAAGCTCTAAAAACTAGATAGAAGCTACTAGCAAACTGCTTTCTGTGTGATTTGGTGTGACTACTGTTACTATTCATTTTTGCATGAAACTAATCTGGTATTATACTATCATGTTTAATAATTCTTTATTGAACAAACTTGGATTTTTTAATGAAATTATGATTTAATCAGTGTGTATTTTTTAACAGCCAGGAGCATTGTTTTGGTCCCCCAAGAACTTTATCCAAAGCCCACTCCAGACACAGATATATTTTCCTATCCTACAACAACTCTCTTAGAAATTTATGGAGTTTTTATCATCTGAACTTGGGCTTGCTTTGTGTTAATTATTGTGAGTGTTAATAACTTGTCTTCTCATTTTCATCATCATGGGTAAATATTCATTTAGTAATTCATTATGTAGTAGATGCATTTATGCATTGTACTCAATTTCAAAATTTTTTAATTCAGAAAAACACAGAGAATAACATAATAAGCATCCATATAGCAAGATTCTAGAATTAATCAATGTTAACACTTTATCATATTTTCTCAATATAAATAATGAATGGATCAAAAGAACGCAATGAATAAATATTTATGGCAGTGCTAAATTATTTCACTTCCTTTGTTTTTATAGGGGGTAAGTGATTTTTAAGTTTTCAAGGGAAGGATTCCACACTTACATGTATTCCAGAAATATGTAAAAGTTCATGTGTTTCTCTGGAACATTCTAGGCAGGTTAATCTTTTAGGCCTCAGTTCTTCATGTGTAAAATGGGAATGAAAATTACAGCCCCCTCATAGGGTTGTTATGGGGCTTAACTGGGCTAACATGTGTGCTTGATGTCTAGCAAATCCTAAGAAAATGTCAGTTACTGTTACTCTTCTTTATTTTGCTTTGTTTTTAACAAACATGCTTCCTCATGGGTTCACAGTCCAGAGCAGAAACAAACAAATCTTTACAACATAATGATAAGTGCTGCAATAGAAGTTAGTGCAAAGAAATGGAGATAAGAGAGTAAACAGGGAGCCAAAGAAGGCTTCACAGAACAGAGCTGAACTTTGATCCATTTCCTGGAGTAGGAATTTGGTTCATCAAGGGAAGAAAGGAGAAGTTGTCACAGGCAGAGATCCGTGCAAAAGATGACTGCACAGAGACATGCTGGTGGTGAAGGCCCATGGGGTCTGCTGCATGGTGGGTAGAGGGGAAGAGTCGTGGGTGAGGAAGGCTGGGGGCATGTATGTTTTCGTGCAACACTGGAGGACCAAAGAGTATACATCTCCATGTGTCTGTGGATATCTGAGTCTGCTTCTTCCTGGGAAATTCCATTCCATTCCAAAGTTGAACAGTATGACATTGTTTATGAAAAGACTTGTAAATAACATCCCTCCCTCATTGCGTGCTCATTCCTATAATGTAGGTAATGCACTGATATGCCTCCAGGGGAGAGATCTTCAACTTGGTCAGGCTACTATAGTTGTGATGCTGTCATCACTGACAACCAGGCCTACTGGTTGTCAGCCATGGGGCATCAGCCATGAAATTAGGGCTCCTCAAGTTCCAGTGGTCATGTTATACATTCTAGAACATGCAGTGCTGCTTTTTACACATTTGATTCCTAGAGCCTTCCTCTCATTGGGAGAAGGCAATGGCAACCCATTCCAATACTCTTGCCTGGAAAATCCTATGGATGGAGGAGCCTGGTAGGCTACAGTCCATGGGGTTGTAAAGAGTCAGACATGACTGAGCAACTTCACTTCATGCACTTCAGTCACTTCATACTTTATCACTGGAGAAGGAAATGGCAACCCACTCCAGTATTCTTGCCTGGAGAATCCCATGGTCAGAGGAGCCAGGCAGGCCATGATCCATGGGGTCACAGAGAGTCGGACATGACTGAAGTGACTAAGCACACACGCCTCTCTTTTTTCCTGCCCTGCTCTTGCATCACAGGGCTAACCTGTACTAGTTTTATATGACTTTGACCAAGGACCTCAACTTTTTGGAGTCACAGGGTCTCCACATGCAAAATCAGGACAATAATGTTCTCTAATTCTTAAGGCTGTTTGGAGGAAATGGTGAGCTCATCTGTTTTGATATAATATATTTAAAGCTTCCAGCATGGTGCCCAATACACAGAGGCCCTTAATAAATATTAGCTACTGTTGTCATTACAGCCACGACTGAAAGTGCAATCATTATTAATATTCAATAGAGTTGTGGGATGTCAGATGTGGAAAGTACCTGGGACAGAGCCAAGGACAACCCTATCATTTTATATTTGAGGAAACTGAGGCCCAGAATGCTTGCCCAAATTCACACAGCTAATTAGTGAGAGAGCTAAGGATAGTTGAAAGAAGGCCAACTGTGTTTCCATAGATTCTATTTAACTTCTTTAATGAAGGTGTTGATGCCTTCGGTGACGTCGCCCACTTGTTTTAGAAATGAGTTACATAAGCCTGACTCCCTCCACTAACATTTTATTTGCTCCCTCTGAGAAGAGCATCATGCTGTCCCAAAATAAGCAAGAATTCAAGAGAAAACCCCTGTTTCACAGCTCCCACCCCTGCTGCTGACTCATTTACTCCTGGGTCTCTGAGCTCTTGCACATCCATCACTATTCTCCAGTCCCTCACAGGCTCAGGAGCAGCTGCAGCTCAGCAGTTCCACCCCCTCTCCCCAAGCCCCCTGCACCACGAGGAGACCACTTTTAGGATCTCCTCTCTGCAGAGAGTGTGGTACCCAGCTAATGGTCAGTTCATTAGTTCCCGCCTGTCTGTTCTTTAGAACCCACGTCAGGCAATCCTGGTAGAGATAGACCCCAAGCAGATACGCCTTTTACCCACACACTTTTGAAACAACTAAATAAAAAGTGGACATGAGGGCCGGCATCGTCTTACTGGCACTCAGATTTTTCCAGGTTTTAAACAGATAAGCAAATAATCATGCATTTTAGTTTCTGATATCCACTCCCCAGGCAAGCAGAGAATTCCTTTCCCAAAGTCAAAACATAAATACTTTATTATCTTTTTCTTTTCCCAAACAATAATAAACTTCAAATTGCCTTTTTTCCTTCTCTCAAAATGTGCTCTGTGCCCAGTCTGCTGGTGCTGAGCTGACATGACCTGATCTTAACTGCACAGAAAGCCTGTGTTTGCAAGATGCCCAAGTAAGTGGTTGATTCACGGAAAAAAATATTAGTCAAACCATTTGTTTCACTGAACTAACGAATCAGTTCTGTCGGGTAAAGTAGGGCAGCAGGTAGCCCAGAGAGACAGAGTTGCATGTCCTGGGACAATACCTCTGCTCTGTTTCAAGAGGGTTGGGCTCTCAGGGTGATCCTGCAGGAACTGCATTCTCTCTCAACAACTTGCTCTGCACCACTTCCAGCCATCTGACCCACTTCTCAGGCTACCTTCAGCCCAGCCACAAGCAGCTTTTTGCTTATCACACTTGACTATCAGAAAGAAAAAGCTAAAGACTGAACTTTCTCTTGTTTCTTTTCTTATTTGTTATATGTGATCTTTTAAAATAAAATAACTCCCCACCACCACTTCACCGAAAGGTAGGGGAACACTTGCTATAGTGTGTAAAGGGCAGGGGTGAGGGAAATATTAAAAAGTAGTAAAAGAATATCAAGAAAACTAGTGCTTCAAAGGAAAATTTCAAAAGTAGAGGAAGGCAACTACCACAGGTAACACCTACTACGCATCACGCAGTTCCACATACTTTATCTTTTCAGGAATCCTGTGAAGTCTGCAGGACCAGAGACCATGTGCTGTTGTGCAGGTTTTTCACTGCACAAGGACACTGCTGGAACCAGCCTGTGTTTTGTTCATAACACTGGAGGAGGGGGCATCCTTCTTTAATGTGCACAAAAGCATTATATTAGTTTGGTTTCCACAAAAGCAGGCCTTAAGTAAGAATTTGGATGCAGGCAGTTTATTGTGAGTTAGTTTCAGGAAGCATATGGGGAAGTGAGGTGAGAAGGGGAAGGAAGGAAGGTCAAGGAAGAGTAAGAGTGTGAGAGGTTACCCTTATGAACAAATGAGGTTAATCGTGGGCCCACTGTGAATCATGCTTCAGAACTGTCCTGATTGGGGGCAAAGAACCTGAGCTATTTCTTCAGCACCTTTCCTCCCTTATAAGGTAAAGATTGCACCTGGAGCAGTAATACCTTGAACACCAGAGGAGCACAGTCGGGAGCCAGAGACCAGCCTCAGGCAGAAAGGCACACAGGAGGCATCTGTATGTTTAGGAATTATCTACAGGTGATCTCAGGTGGACCACAGAGTGACAGCCTGGATGGTCAGAGTCCTTAGAGAAGCAGGTTCTCTGTATCAGATGTGTTTTGGTTCACTGGGCACCTGTCTTTCAACTAGTCCTCTTAGAGTAAATAAAAGGATCTTAAAAGTGTCAACTATGCTGCCTTTGAAAGAAGAATAAATAGCAAGAGATTAATCCCAGAGATTGGGCGTCTGACCATATTCCAGACACAGGGTCATCATTTTATATCACCTACATAAATTCTCAGTAGTGAATAATTCCTTTTAAAATATGAATACACTAAACATTGCTACATCTAAAAGTCTTGTCAGCATTTTTTCATCCCCGTGAATTTGTCCAATGTGAAATGGGTTGGTTGCCTAGAGGTTAAACAAAGACAAGAATGTCCAGAGCTCCTGGCAACCCTAAGGTGTATCGGTGCTCTGTTTTTCCTATCATAAGAATGAATCACAAGTCCACACAGGGATCATCCTAAAGTCCTAAACAGCCAGAAATGGGGCACAGATTTTGGGTCTGGTGATGGCTGCGTATGTGTGCATCTGGATCCTTCCGCCATTCAACCCACCAGCGCCGTGTGAACTGCCAGCCCTACGGACCACATGAAACCCCATGCCCTGTAGTAAACCTTAAAGCTCTGGCTGGGTGCCCCTGGCAGGATCTCCCAGCCATGCTGTAGCTGCAGCTACCACTCTGAGAAATCAGGGATTCTCTGTCTCACCAGTTGTGTTTCTTGGACTGCCAAATGGTGACTTAGAAACTCCACACTGTGGTGCTGTTTAGTGTTTCTGTGCCCTAAGCATTTTATATTCAGAGGGAAAAGAAGATAGAAGATAAATCAACTCCAACTTCAGCAAGGCATTGGTACGCCCTGGGGAATACTCTGCATCGTCTGGGAAAAGGCTAAAGATTTGAAGTATTTGAATGGCAGTGTCTTATGGTTAAGTCAAGTGTCCAGTTTTAGTTTTAAAACCAAGCCCAATGTCTTGGTTTTGTCCAGTTTGACAAAACCAAGGCCCAGGTAACTGAGCTGCATCTTCAAGTCCATGCACACTCTAATCTCTCTGTTCCCTGGGGCCTTTTTTCTATTCACTATACTGTGTTCTTTTTCTGCCCTGCCAGCAGAACTCTCTCTGCAAGCTCAGGAAAGTTATGGATGAGCCAGTTACTCTCTGTGTCCCCTCAGATGCATCCTCTGCTCTTCCTTGCCTGGCTCTGTGTCCAGGAAGTTGAGACCTCTTCATTTGCCCCGTTGCATCCAGCAGATGCCAGAAAAAGGTTGGGGGATTTATCTCCACTGTCTTTAGGTCAGGTCATGGTTTTCCTGGTGGCTGTGCTCTCAGGAATGGCTGTGACCCTGGTCAAGTGGCCTCGCTCCCATGGTACTGGGTTCCCACCAAATTGCTCCTTCCCATCTGCTCTGAATCTGGGGCTAGCAAAGCCTCCCATGTTCCTGCGCCTGAAGGTTCATGCTCTTCTCCTTTCTCCTGTCCACACTCTGTACAAACTCTTTTCAGTTAACCCATTGGAAGGGCCAGGGAATTCATGCCAGGCCAGGGAATATAACTAGGGAAGGTTTTGCTCTTTGAAATATGGAGATAAAACTGTCTACTTGGTTTCGTTGAGGGTCAGATAAGGTCACATATGTAAACATTCTATGTCTGGTCCAGATGAACACTTTTGAAAGCAGCCGTCATGCTGGGGTTTTGGCTCACCCACTGCTTACACCTTAACTATTTTTCACATTGACAGATAACAGAAACACCTTCAACCAGCCTCCTCTGTCTCTCGGGTCAGCTGAACTGATATCTCATGGTAGGGTCTTCTAGTCTGCATTTTGAAGGCAGTGAAGTTGCAATCTGATACCTTCATCTAGATGCCCCACAGTGAGACCACACTCTGGATTTATGCCTCTGGTAGCTGCTCACCTTGATCTACAAAGGATGTCTCTCTTGCCTTTTACTTGAAAGCCAGACCAGAGTGACTCACCGAGAGCCTCATGCAACAAAGAAGGGAAACTCGTTCTCAACCAGTAGGGTGTCCCCAGCCATGCTCCACTTAGAGTTCTGAGCACAGGAGCCAGGACCAAGTGTTGGAGAAAAGACAGGTTGAAAAAGTCCACTCCCGGGCCTGCCCACAGCCCCCACCTGGCCACTCTGCCCTCTAGCCTTTTCCTCCCACCTGCCCCCTCCCCGGAAGACTGAGAGCAGCACCTCTGGGTTCATCCCATGCTGTTTTAATGCCAGTCAGTAGAATTCCACTTGCATATGTGGACGCCTACAGCAGGCTGGTGTTATCTTAGATACAGGAAAGTCAATCAAGACATTGTTTTTCACCTTTGCCAACAAATGCTATTGTGAGTATCCATCAATGACCTGATTAAGATAAAACTTCCAAACCACCTACTTCTCAGAGAGGGCCCTTCTACTTGGTTCTGACTATTAGTGGTTGAAAGTGTGGATTTTGAAGCCCATCTGCCCTGTGTTCAAAATTCAGCTCTTCCACATACTTGCTGTGTAATTCCACATACTTGATTTACTTCTCCTTTAGGAGTAATTTAACCTCTCTGTCTTACGTGTACTAGAGGCCACTGGAGAAACTGTGCATAACTCTTTCCAACTCCGCATTCCCCTATGTCAAGTTGGTACTTTAAGTGAAGATTTAGCCCACAGAAAGTGGCAAACGTTACACCTGGGGCTTTTGTTGCCTCGAGAGTCAGTTAACATTTACCAGTAGGCCACTGCTACTTTCCCTCTATTTTGCCTGTAGAAAAGCACTGAACAGCACCTATGGCATTGGGTTGCCATTAGGATTAAATGCTGCTGATGATGTATGTATCACGTGCTGTTTACTAAAAATATCTGATCTGCTGTTGTGATTATTGCAATAGTCAGTGGAGTTTCTCCTTGGCATTCTTTTGGCTAATGATGTAGCCACCAGGTATTCTAGAAATGGCAGGCTGTGCTGGCCAGTAGGGAAGATGTCCCTTCCAAATCCCTATCTAGACTCCTCTAAAACTCAGTTTCCTAAAGCAAAGCAAAACTCAAAAGTAACTCTTTGTTCAGGGATGACTCAGCTTCCTTTCAGGGAGGCACAGATCTGCTTCCCAGGAATCAACAGTGATTAGTAATAGAAGGAATGACCTTCTTGATCTGGAGTGATTTCAAGCTGCCAGAGAAGGAAGGCAGTTGGAGATTAAGTGCTGACCCGCAAAAACCATCAGCACAGGTGTCCAACAATTTCACTCTTGAGAAGCTGGAGTTGAGTTTCTAGGGTTGCTTGGAGGGATCAGAACATACTGCAGGGTAATAGGAAGGACATGGGGTGACAAAAAGGTTCCTGCCGAGTTACTGAGAGACACATGATAGCTCAACTGGGAATGGAGAGTCAGGTTTAATATTGTTCCTGTTCCACACTTAATAATTGAGGTCAATGGTTTATCAAGTCGTCACTAAGGGCCACAGGGAGGCCAGGCTGCTCAGTGCAGAGAAGGAGCAGTGAAGGCCGAGACTACAGGAAATACAGAGTTTAGAGCACTCACCCTCACCTGCTGATGGTGTCGGGAGGCATTCAAAAGACCCTTGGCTCTTGACTTTTCACTGTGCCAAAGTGACCATTGTAACTTTAAGTCTTGAAGACCCTTTGGAAATGTGTGCTTCCCATTGAGGTATGGCAAAGGTGGCTAAAAGACAAATATCCTAACAATACAGATGCTCTCAACTGATCAGTTAGCATCTGTGGCCCCATATCTGGAAGCAGGATCTAGAAACAGCACACTAGATGGTCATATTCTCTTAGATGAAATGAGCTCATGATGAAAAATGGAAAAAGGCTCGATTGAAAGGATGCTTTTGGTCCAATGTGCAGCCCTAGGAGGAACCTTAGGGAACCAGCAGGCATGTGTTCTCTTGGGAACAGGGTGCTTGGTGCAGGGAGGACAAAGGAGGCAGGAGGCTGGCTCACAGACAAGAGATGGGCTTAAGATCGGGGGGTGGGGGAAGCCCACAGGAAGCACAAGGGACACAGCTGCATGCTGGCCCTTTTTCCCGTGATCACTGATGGGTTAGAAATCTCAACAGGAAAGAAACTTCTGATAGCCAAAGGGGTCAAAATGGGAAGGGCACTCAGAGGGCAGCAACCATAACAACTCTACAGCCTGATCAGCAGCAGAGTGTATTTTTGGCCCATGGATCTCCTGAGCAGAAAGAAATCAGGAAAGGGAAGCCAAGCATTTAGTCCTACATAGATCATGGACGAATCACACCTTATTTAGTGCTTGGAAGTGAGAACTTGTCAAAGCTTTTTGTCAGCCTTGAAACTGCAGGCGTTAGTAGATAGATGGCCTGAGCCCAGAGGGAGCACATCCATCACCTGGCACTGCCTTGAATGCTTGCAGCTCTTAAGACTCCAGAGCAGGAGCTAGTTAAGCAGAGAGGCTGGTAACAGTGCTCTAACTTGAGCCAAATCTTCTCAATCTCTCCCTCTCCTCTCAGTCTCTCTCTTCTCTCCCTTGTCTTGAGGGGCATTTGTCTGCCATTAAAAAGTGGAGGTTTTGAATCTTTGAGAAATCACACTAGCATGCAGGAGAGAGTGAATCCTTCCTCCATCCGGTAAATGTATATTGAACACACAGAACGCCAGGCACATGCCTTGTGCTGGGAGTGTAGTGGTGAAGGGCCAGGCCTGGAAGAGTGCCTCCCCTTGGGATGACTTTCTGTCTGGCTTTCTCAGTAGACTTCAGAACTGGTCATCAACTCCCTGAGCTCATCTCCTTCTGTCTTTCTCTTTTGAGCACTGGGAAGCAAAGTAAATTAAAATCCTAGGTACTGGGCCTAGAGGTTTCTTTTCTAAGCATTTGAACTTTATTTTTGACCTCTAAATTTGGCCTGCCACCCACTCCATTGTGAATCAACACCCAAGAAATATAATTTTCTCATCTGTATAATGATGAAAGCTTATGGTTTATGCCCAGTGAGATCATGTGAAGAGTCAATGAAACAAGGCGTGCAAAGTAATTAAACAGTGCTTGGCACCACTTAGTAAGCACTCATTAAATGTTAACTATTACTACTGTGGTTGATATTATTTAAAACTGATCAAAATTGTATCGGGAACTAGTCCATGGACTGTGTATTAACGGTCAGAGGCTAAGTTGATATGCATCTTGCTGAATTTCTGAAGAAAGGTGAATCTTTCTAGATGAAGTAACTAATTCCTCATAGTTCCATTCACACTTCAGACTAGGTTTCTGACAAACTTAAGTGAAGATTTGGTTTTTAGTTTTATCGCAGATCTACCACACTTGCCTAGTTCACAAAGGGGAAGATGGTGCAGTTATTTTCTTTGAGAGAAAGAAGCAAGAAGTGAGAATGTATACATAAATGAATGAATTTATTTTGGTAAGCAACATTTTCTCTGGGTCTTATAATGATGTTCTTTTGCTCTTAAAGTGTGGCAAGATTTGTATTATTTTGTTTTAGAATTTTCAGTTGTTTTTCCTTTTTAAAGTGCACCTTCCAAGGAAACAAATCTTCCTATTGACATTGAAAATGAGTCATAAAAGAAATGTTGCTGCTTTCCTTTTGAGGGATTTTTTTTTTACCTTTTTTTTTTCCATTAAATTTTAGCAACAGGAAAATATGGACTTACGGTATCCACAGGGATATGATAAAATGGAAATTTATGTCCCTTGTTTGTCCATTACTATAAACCGTAAGGAAACTCACAAATCACTCAGACTTTCCAGAAAGGTTGACTGTCAAATAGCCTCCTGCTCCCTTTATTTTTCTAAAACAAAATGGGTATTAAAGTTTCAAAAAAGCAAGGTTGATAAAAAGCTGCTGATGAAAGGTCCAAATTGCACAAGTTCCATTATTTTTTATTGCAGAAACCCTAGAGAGTGGATTGAGGGTTGGTGATCTAGGTGCACAAATTCTGCCTGCACCTGCCAGAGAGGCCAGTATGCTGGCCATTGATGGAAAATTCCTCCTCTCCTTTTCTTCAAGCATGGCTACATCTGTGCAAAAGCTAATTAATAATTGGGCCTAGGCAATAATATCTGAGTTAAAGAAATTTTTCAAGCCGTTAGAAAATTAAGGGTCTTGCTGAGAACACTACATAGGTATCAATTTGAAGTGAAAATGTTAGTTGCTCAGTCGTATTTGACTCTTTCTGAGCTCAGAGACTATAGCCCACAGGCTTCTCTGTCCTTGGAACTCTCTAAGCAAGAATATTGGAGTGGGTAGCCCTTACCTTCTTCAGGGGATCTTCCCAATCCAGGGGCTGAACCTGGATCTCAGACAGATTCTTGACCATCTGAGCCACTAGGGAAGCCCTTATATTAATATCTGAGTTAAAGATATTTCTTAAACTTTTAGGAAATTAGGGATCTTGCCCAACATTGCTGAGAACACTACATAGGGATCAGTTTTTAGAATTAATCAGCTTTTTCTTCAGTCTTTAGCATAGAAAGGGCATATCTAAACCTTTGGATGTATTTGACAAAATCAAAACTTAGGGACACAGCAGACACCTGTGAGCTAGAAGGACTCCATCACCGACGCAGGTGTCCAATTATTTTTTAACGAACCTAATTAGGATGCTCAGACATCATGATCAAGATGCCCACCTTCAGTTAAAGTCCTGTACTTTGAGGAAGTGAAATAATTTGACTTCCCTGCCCATCTACTTCCTCCTCTGAAAACAAAGAGACAGAACTTTATCTGGTTATTTTCAGTTCAGGGAAGGAGAGAGGTCAAATTCACTGTACATTGTCAAGGGATTCCTTTTCTTCTGTGTGAGATACTTAGGTTTTAGTTTTTAATTTATTTTTAATTTTACTTTTCTCTCCACTTCTTCCTGATTTCTGCTTCCTCCTCCTACTTTCCCATTGTTTTCTCCTTTGCAGCCGAACATATGCAAAGACAAGGGAAAATACATCTCATGCCCTAATTCTGTTTGCAAGTGTTATCCCCAAAATGACCTCATTCTAGAAAGGTTATTAGGATGCTGTGTTCCCTCTGGGTTTCTATTTTTATTTTCTTCTCTCTGAAATATATTTTTATATTTGTTGCAACTTTGGCTGTAATTTCTTTTACTATCCCAGATGAGGTGAGAAATAATACTAACACGTGTTATATAGCTGGACATTAACAAAAAAAACACCTGATTTTCCCTAGACATATTGCTCCAGCTATGTTGCAGTGTGGCTATTACGATTACTTCATGTGACTATTAATCATGTGCCTAAAGGAAATTGATAAACCTTGAGAGAAAATTCAGCTTAGCAAATATCTATGCATAATCTTCCATGTGCCTTGTTCTGGAGCTCTGTGTATAGAGGGTCTAAAGTTGAGTGTGTCAGAGCCTACGATGGAGGAGGCAGGAGGAGCTGAGTGAGAACTTGCTCATGGGCAAGTTTGCTTTTATATCTTAAGAAAGCTCCAAAGTGCTTGGAAGGTTAAAGCAAGGAAGAGATTACGTTTGTGTGTGGAGGTGATGTGTTTGGCGAAGTCTCTGGGGTTTGCCAGGGTGAAGTCTTTCCATACTCTTGAGTGCCCAGGTATGGCATTCAAGCCTTCCTCTCTTGGTCATGGGTGTTGCGGAAGACTTTTATGCCAGGAAACCTTGATCCCACTTGTGCTTTGGGAAGACAAATCTGGCAGAAGTGTTCAGGGTAGTTTGTGTGTGGGGGACAACAGGGGGCTGCCTGGAAGGAGGCTTCTCTGTGTCCTGCTGCTGGTTGTAAGGCTTCTTTGCCAATCCCCACTCCATGTGGTTGGAGCAGCTCACAGCTATAAAAATGTGTTGACCCAAGAGGTTTAATATTAACCAAAGTTATAGTCAAAGTCAATTTGGAGGATTCAAGAAAAAATCTGATGCTAATAGAGAAATAGAAGTCAATATTTGTAATATGAGTCACAGGCTCAAAATAGAAAAGTAAAACACATTGCCGCTACAGCTCCCAGAGGGCTGTGGGTTACACAGTGCAGCAGATCTGTGAACCAGGCTTGACCACCCTTTAGGGCTATTTTAAAATTTTCTCTGGCCCCTTCCTCTAATTCCTAAATTCCAGAGCATGATACCCTAATGGTTAAATATCCAGCCCTGGTGAAGTCCTGGCTTGTTTTAAGTGAGTCAAAGGAAATAAAAAGATTTTTTCCCCTGTCGTGTATAACCTTTCTCTCTAGTGACACAACATGGAACTAAGTTATCATGATTTTACGTTGTAGTCTACATTTCATTCCACGGCGGCTATCATTGTTTACATCCTAATCTCTTGCCTGTTGCCTATTTTGGAGAAAGCTAAGAAGAAATGCAGGAAATGGAAATATCCAGAATAATATATACTTTTTGTTTATCAATATTAATAGCAGAAAGTATGTGTGAGGTGGTGTCCACTGAGGGGCTCTGATAGGTTGAGGAGCTTCTGGAATTTTCCTTGATAAAATAGTCTCTGTGAACATTGACCTGGCTTTGTTCTGGCTCTGACATTAATCTTGGGCTGAGGCTTGAGTGCGTTGTGCTGAGAAAGTTTGGAAAATTAAAGGAGTAATGAGGATGGAGAAAAGGGGGAGATGATAATGAGCATTACTATGAACAGAAACTACTTTCTTATCCTGACCCAATTTGTGGTGTGTAATGTGCAACTGGAAAGGTTAAAATTAGCTGTGTTTCACCCAATGTATTGGGACATTATGGGGCCAGATAGCATCTTATCATTAGTGCCTGTAGGAAGAGCAACTCATTCAATTTAATCTTCAAGGGCTACAGTGGGTTTGATTTTGGTCTGAGATTTACAACTCCAATAGTCCTTAAATTAAATCCTCTGGAAGACCTAATAAATGTGGTTTACTCAGTTCTCCCGTTTCCTTTGTGTTTGGTTTGCAGGAAGCTCAGCTTATACAGTTCAGCTGGGATGATATTTACTTCTGTGAGGTGCTTATATTACCTGGTGATGAGACTAAGGATGACCAGACAAGGAAGAAATGGGGGATGGTTATGACAGATGGGGCCAGGACAGTGTTGACTGGCAGCTAATGAGCAAAGATAGGCAAGTAGCTTAAACACTCCGTCTTGGAGCTGGCCACTTTTCCTCCTTCCTCCATCCGGACTTGGTCAAGATCGGCTGGTTTATCGTAAGTCACTGATTCCTGACCCAGCAGCTGCCTCCTCATCAGCACGATATGGTCATAACCACATCTCTCTCCCAGCATGTTTGGAGAAGTAATTAATGCTTATAGATGTTTTGAGATCACTGGTAAAATAAACTTTTCCTGCCCAGGTATGTATTATTTACCATCCCAGGTATGTATGTAATATGTAAAATATTGCATTATTTTATTTTCCTCTTCACGGTCAGGACCAAACCAGTGATAATTTAGAAATGATGTCAATTAGTAAAATGTGTAGTGTGAAGGCCACCTTAACAATTGGATCTCTATTGGACTGTACATTTCACTCGAACTATGTACATAAGAAGGAGAAAGGAAAGGAAATGGCAAATCGATGGAGAAACATTGGAAACAGTGACAGATTATTTTCTTGGGCTCCAAAATCACTGCAGATGTTGACTGCAGCCATGAAATTAAAAGACGCTTGCTCCTTGGAAAAAAAGCTATGACCAACCTAGAAGCATATTAAAAAGAAGAGACATTACTTTGTTGACAAAGTTCTGTCTAGTCAAAGCTATGGTTTTCCCAGTAGTCATGCATGGATTAGAGTTGGACTATAAAGAAAGCTGAGCACTGAAGAATTGATGCTTTTGAACTGTGGTGTGGAGAAGACTCCTGAGAGTCCTTTGGACTGCAAGGAGATCTAACCAGTCCATCCTAAAGGAATTCAGTCCTGAATATTCATTGGAAGGACTGATACTGATGCTGAAACTCCAATACTTTGGCTACCTGATGCGAAGAACTGACTCTTTTGAAAAGACCCTGATGCTGGGTAAGACTGAAGGCAGGAGGAGAAGAGGACAACAGAGGATAAGATGGTTGGATGGCATCACTGACTCAATGGACATGAGTTTGAGCAAGCTCCAGGCTTTGGTGATGGACAGGGAAACCTGGAGTGCTGCACTCCATGGGTAGAAAAGAGTCGGACATGACTGAGTGACTGAAATGAACTGAAATGAACTGACGTGAATAAGAAGAGGTGCTGAACCATGACTGGGTAATCTCAATGCCTTCAGATTCAACTCTCAGGTTACATTTCATGACTTTATATAGACCATCCTAGAAATGGTAAATCATTGAGAACAAAGTACCTGCACACATTACCTATCAAAATAGCTTCTTTCTTTGCTTCAGAAATGCCCATACACATGACCTTTTGCAGATTTGTTTCTGTTCCTGTACAGAGGAACAGAAACAAATAGAAAAATGTGTATCTCTTTGGACAATAGATAGGATGTAGAGTAGCTAGTCCCACCACTTCATGGGAAATAGATGGGGAAACAGTGGGAACAGTGTCAGACTTTATTTTTCTGGGCTCCAAAATCACTACAGATAGTGACTGCAGCCATGAAATTAAAAGATGCTTACTCCTTGGAAGGAAAGTTATGACCAACCTAGATAGGATATTCAAAAGCAGAGACATTACTTTGCCAACAAAGTTCCGTCTAGTCAAGGCTATGGTTTTTCCTGTGGTCATGTATAGATGTGAGAGTTGGACTGTGAAGAAGGCTGAGCGCCAAAGAATTGATGCTTGTGAACTGTGGTGTTGGAGAAGACTCTTGAGAGTCCCTTGGACTGCAAGGAGATCCAACCAGTCCATTCTGAAGGAGATCAGCCCTGGGATTTCTTTGGAGGGAATGATGCTATAGCTGAAACTCCAGTACTTTGGCCACCTCATGCGAAGAGCTAACTCATTGGAAAAGACTCTGATGCTGGGAGGGATTGGGAGGAGGAAAAGGGGACGACAGAGGATGAGATGGCTGGATGGCATCACTGACTCGATGGACGTGAGTCTGAGTGAACTCCAGGAGTTGGTGATGGACAGAGAGGCCTGGCGTGCTGCGATTCATAGGGTGGCAAAGAGTCGGACATGACTGAGTGACTGATCTGATCTGATCTGATCTGATAGTAGCTGGTAATTTTAGTTTATTATGCTCATATGAAAATTGGAGAGTCACAAAAACCCTCCATGAGAGGATCTTCCTTTTACTTAACTCAAAACTATGATATGCATGTGAGACATAGATTAAGAGGGCTTTTTTTCCCTTGGCCTGAAAAAGCTTGCATGGTTATTACAGGATACATCTATCAGATCTTTCAAAAGAAAGGTGGAGATGACAAAAGGGCAGGAGGTCACCTATGTAATAAGATCCATGTGAGACAATTAAAATGGAATGCTGAAGGAGGATACATGTGTCCTGACCACATAAGTCCCAGTAAAATTATTCAGAGTTGATCTTCATCTTCCTTGAGATTTTCCAAAAGGCCATATCCCATTCCATCTTCTTTACGAGAAGTTCATGGGTGATAAAACTTGGGGGATTGGAAATGTCTTTAAATGAATGCAAATACTAGCCACTTGTGCACTTTTTCTGGAAGGATAATTAATCCTCTTTTCACTATGTATATTAACATGGTCTGTGACCCTTAGGAACCACTGTGCCATGTGAACTAGTGTAGAAGAATTGTGTATTTGAGCACAAATCAAGTGAAATTTGTATGCTGTATAGACTTGTCTCTACATGCCGATTAGGCATGTTATTTTCAGATAGTATTTACTTTTGCTTTCCTAGATGCCTCCTGATTTTTTATTATCCTGTAATCCTCATCTAATCACAATTGCTCAACTGAAGTCTTAAGCTGCATACAAAGTATGTGACCTTTTATCCATTCCTATATACAAAAAAACATCCTAAGGGGTGTGTTGATCATAACCCTTCTCAATAGAGAGCAAAGATCATCTCTTGGAATTTGGTCTAAAGTTGAGGGGGGCGGGCAGGAGCAAAGTGTCAGTGTCAATGTGGGGCTGAACCCATGCATTCTAATCAGTTTCCATTTCTCATTTCCATCCCATACACGGATGGTTTAACCAAGAAATAGGCTTTAGAGAAAGATTAGGTAATAGTGGCTAACACTGTATTAGCTGGGCAGAGATACACAGAGCAAGTAAAAAAGGAAACTTAGACTTGCAATTGAGAGTTAGTTTGGGAAAGACCCAAAGGTCCAGATCCAGACAAATGGGTAATCCAGATGGCAGGTCAGGGCTGGAAATAGGGAGGGAGAGTAGGCCTCACTCCCCAGCGCAATTCTCTCAGGAACTGATCTGGATGCCTTTGGAAGGTTAAAAACTCTAGGTTCTCCTTCTACCCCAGGAACAGGAACTGTGCCAGGAGCATGTACATCCACCAAGGTCTGCCTCAGACCACATATCATGAGTGGGTTGAAAGTGAAAGTGAAAGTCGTTCAGTTGTGTCCAACTGTTTGTGACCCCATGGACTATATAGTCCATGGAATTCTCCAGGCCAAAATACTGGAGTGGATAGCCTTCCCCTTCTCCAGGGGATCTTCCCAACCCAGAGATTGAACCCAGGTCTTCCACATTGCAGGCAGATTCTTTACCAGCTGAGCCACAAGGGAAGCCCAAGAATATGGGAGTGAGTAGCCTATTCCTTTTCCAGCAGATCTTCCCCAGGAAGATCTCCTTCATTGCAGAAGGATTTTTTACCAACTGAGTTATGAGGTTAGGGCTGGCAAAAGCATGGTGCCTACCCTGGGGAAGAGAGAAATTTAGATTATATAGGACAAGAATTTAAAGGCCACCTTACATATCAGTAAGTAAATTCTTACCAGTGGTAAAGAATCCACCTGCCAATGCAGGAGATGCAGGAGATGCAAGTTTGATCCTTGGGTCAGGAAGATCCCCTAGAGGAGGAAATGGCAACCCATTCCAGTATTCTTGCCTGGAAAATTTCCATGGACAGAGGAGCCTGGTGGACTACAGTCCATAGGATCACATATAGTTGGACATGGCTGAGCACCTAATTTGGGGCTTTCCAGGTGGTATAGCAGTGAGGAATCCACCTGCCAATACATCAGACACAGTAGACACAGGCTCGATCCCTGCATCAGGAAGATCCCCTGCAGGAGGAAATGGCAACCCACTCTGGTAATCTTGTGTGGAGTATCCCTTGGACAGAGGGGCCTGGTAGGCTATAGTCCATGGGGTCACAAAGAGTTGGTCACGACTGAAGTGACTGAGCACACACACCTATATTACATTTCATCCTGGCGACAGGTAGCAGCCATTGCCAGCAGCCCAAACCATAGGTTCTTTGCTAGGTTGTCTATAGAGGTGACATTTCACTGCTCCCTTCAAGTCTGCACATTCATTTTGCTACTCCCATCAGGAGAGGGAGTCAACTTCCTCATCCCTTGAACATGGGCTGAACTAGGGTATCACTCTGACCACTTGAATGCTATAGAAGTGAACATTCTGGAACTTCCACACTGGGCCTTAAAAAACCTTGTACCTCCTGCTTTAACATTTGAAACTCTGCAACACCACCTTAAATAGCCCAGGCTGTCCTGCTGGAAAGAGAGGCCAGATGGAAAGAGAGGCCCTGGAGGATGAGGGACTATATAGAAATCTCTTGAGGAGAGGCCACAAAGAGAAGTACCAACATATTCTGGCAGCCAGCACAGGAACCATCTTGGATTTTCCAACCCAGCCCAGCCCTGCTGATGGCCAAGTGTAGCTGCAAGAAGGAGTTCAGCCAACCCTGCAAGAAGCAGAGACAAGCTGTACCACTCAGCCCTGCCTGAATTCCTGACATACAGAATCATGAGCAATAAAATTATGGTTGTTTGAAGCCACTATGTACTGAAGTGATACATGACCCACAGGTGTAGATAACAGCCATATCTAAATGGCCCCGGGACACTTAGGCACAGTTCAAGATGATAATGTCTCAAATGTGGTAAGGTTTGGAAGTGGGAGATTTAGGCAGAAAGTACCAGAATTGTAGTCTTTCTGGTTTACAGTGAACTCCAGAGTTCCCAAAGTACAGCTTTTTGAGGAGAAGTCTGGCAAAATGAAGAGTAAAGGCAGAAGCCCTCAATATAGATGGCCTTGTGCTTAAGGAGGTCTATCTGTTCATCTCCCTGTCTGCTGCAGCTGGGGCTCCTAATGGGTCATCTGTCTTGGTCAGAACTGATGTGGGTGGGTCTGTGGGATAGATGCTGGAGTGGTTGGTGGTATCCTCTCAACAAGCTGCTGCTGTTGCTCATACCACCAGCTCAGGTACCCTCTGCCCAGTGAAAGCAGGAAAGGAACCCAACCCTGTCAACAAGACCCTAAGGGAGGTTTTGTGCCAGACACTTGGCGAGCATCTTAAAAGAGACAAAAATTTATACATAGATCCTATTTGCAGAAAGTCCACCATCTTGGATTGTACTTCATTATTTGTCTTCCTTTTAAAGCTGCCCTTGGTATTAATTTTAATCAGATCTCTCTTTGCCAAAGCATCCCAGCGAGATGGAAATCTCCTGGAAGAGCTATTCCAAACTCTGCTGGTCTGTGGAACAGGAACTCAAGCTGAGTGCAGAGTCTTCAGCTCTGTTTCCTAATATAAGATTGTGCAAAGCTGCCTGGTTTTGTATGTAAAACTGATAGCCACATTTTTTCTTAATAGGCAGATTTATTCTCAGTGACTCAGTGAATGTGTGTAAATGCATTCTTAGCCATGTCCAACTCTTTGCAAACCCATGGACTGTAGCCCTCCAGGCTCCTCTGTTCCAAACAGGCAAGAATACTGAAGTGGGTTGCCATTTCCTGCTCCAAGGGATCTTAGCGACCCAGGGATCAAACCCATTTCTCTTGTTTCTCTTACATTGGCAGGCAGATTCTTTATCACTGCACCATCTGGGAAGCCCTGACTCAGTGAATAGGGAAATATTAAATATTTAGCTAGAACTTATTGAGTCTATTTTATATAATCCCTAAGCTGAGCGGATTGTGAAAGAATAGAGAAAACAGTCTTTTTAACTAGTTTGCCCAGGCATAATGTGATAATTCTTCATTTATTGTTGTTGTTTGTGCTATTTCTAATAGGTTTTTTTATCTCCATGCTTTGAGTTGAATTTCTCAGACAAGTGGAGAAGTTAAGGCAAGAATTTAAATTAATACCATCAATCCAACCCCTAAAAGGCAGGATCTTGGTAAGAGAAGAAAAGAGGGGAGGGGAATAGATTATTTACAAGCCAATCTCTTCTGCTACTCTTAACTGAAACCACAAAGAATGAACCCAAGCTTAACAAACTTTCATGTTATGTTATCCTGTGTTTGTGTGGGTGACATTCTGCGATCATAAAGGTGTTGGCATTGTGTGCACCACTGATACCTTTAGAATTCTTTTTTTTTTTTTTTTTTTAATGAAATTCCATTAGGTCCCAATTTAAATCACCAATCAGTGTGATAGACTGGGAACAATTCTTCTTCCTGGTCTAACTGGGATGTACTTTACTCAGATTTAAAAGGGTTAAAGTATGAAGGGAATCACTAATTCTCTTTTGTTGGGAGAAGTCCTCTTAATCTGACATTTCCTCACATTCCAGCCATACCTTTGCTGGAGGAACTAGGAGATTTCCGGGTCCATGGTGAATGATTTAATGATTTGTGGAAGGCAAGAATGTTAACTTAGTTGATTACTCAAAACTGACTGATAAGCTATCAGGCAGATTAATCTGCTACTTTTCTAACCTCTCTCAGAGAACTTGAACTGAAGCCTCCTTCTCCACAGGCCATCTTTATTGCACTCTATATAGAAAGCTATGGATTTATGAAAGAAACATGCATTTTGCTCCTTGTGCGTTCATTTGCTTCAGCATTTCCTTCCAGGGTGATAAGCCTTTATTTGTGATAACTAAGTCTTCCCTCAGCAACAACTGATGATGTCACTATCAGAATATTATATATAGATAGATAGATAGATAGATAGATAGGTATCACATCTTCTTTATCCATTTATCTGTTGATGGGTACTTGAGTTGTTTCTATATCTTGGCTACTGTATGCTGCATGTATCTTTTCAAATTAGTGTTTCATTTTCTTCAGCTGTAAGTCCAGGATTGGAACTGCTAGATCAATGAAATGTTTTATATGTGTTCATGAGAAGGCAATAACTCTCTGAAATGACCAAATAAAAACGTTGTTGCTTTATACACTTTTATTTCAGGAAATGAGAAGGTTAAAGTCAAAGCTTTAAAAGTGAATCATAAATTGTGATGGTCTCAGTTGTACCCTAGAAGCAATCGGCATTTAACCAAAGGAGGTTTCTAGATGATAAAATAGCTCTTTGTGAGGCCACAAGGGATGGTATGGGGAGGGAAGTGGGAGGGGGGTTCAGGATGGGGAACACGTGTACACCCGTGACATATTCATGTTGATGTATGGAAAACCAATACAATATTGTAAAGTAATTAGACTCCAACTAAAATAAATAAATTTAAATTAAAAAAAATTTGAACAACAACAAAAAATTCCATGATATAATTCAATTTCATATGAGACTTTAAAAAAACCTTTATCAATAGAAAGATGTAAATTTTCATACCACTATATACAGACGATATATACGTAAGAGTAATTTAACTTCAGTTCAGTCAGTTCAGTTCAGTCGCTCGGTCGTGTCTGACTCTTTGCGACCCCATGAATCGCAGCATCCCATGCCTCCCTGTCCAACACCAACTCCCGGAGTTCACTCAGACTCAAATCCATCGAGTCAGTGATGCCATCCAGCCATCTCATCCTCTGTCGTCCCCTTCTCCTCCTGCCCCCAATCCCTCCCAGCATCAGACTCTTTTCCAATGAGTCAACTCTTTGCATGAGGTGGCCAAAGTACTGGAGTTTCAGCTTTAGCATCATTCCTTCCAAGGAACACCCAGGGCTGATCTCCTTTAGAATGGACTGGTTGGATCTCCTTGCAGTCCATAGGACTCTCAAGAGTCTTCTCCACCACCACAGTTCAAAGGCATCAGTTCTTCGGCGCTCAGCTTTCTTCACAGTCCAACTCTTGCATCCATACATGACCACTAGAAAAACCATAGCCTTGACTAGACGGACCTTTGTTGGCAAAGTAATGTCTCTGCTTTTCAATACACTATCTAGGTTGGTCATAACTTTCCTTCCAAGGAGTAAGCATCTTTTAGTTTCATGGCTGCAGTCGCCATCTGCAGTGATTTTGGAGCCAAAAAAGATAAAGTCTGACACTGTTCCCACTGTTTCCCCATCTATTTCCCATGAAGTCATGGGACCAGATGCCATGATCTTAGTTTTCTGAATGTTGAGCTTTAAGCCAACTTTTTCGCTCTCCTCTTTCACCTTCATCAACAGGCTTTTTAGTTCCTCTTCACTCTCTGCCATAAGGGTAGTGTCATCTGCATATCTGAGGTTATTGATATTTCTCCTGGCAATCTTGATTCCAGCTTGAGTTTCTTCCAGCCCAGCGTTTCTCCTGATTTACTCTGCATTTAAGTTAAATAAGCAGGGTGACAATATACAGCCTTGATGTACTCCTTTTCCTATTTGGAACCAGTCTGTTGTTCCATGTCCAGGTCTAACTGTTGCTTCCTGACCTGCATACAGGTTTCTCAAGAGCCTAGACCCCCAATAAATATTCAGGTGATTCAAAATCATCAGCTTTTTATCTTTTCTGCTAAGATCTTATTAATATTAAAAGACAAATGTACATGCATGCAAAAGCATGTTATAGATAGATTTTTTTTTTTCAATTTAAATGAGTGAGATACTTGTGACAAGCTGATACCAGCTTCACCTATTGGATGAGTGGGAATTAAAATTCAGATTTCAGTACTATCACCTAAAGCATTATACAATAGCTCCCCAAAAATGCCTTAACACTGAAAATCAAGGAAAACTCCATAAAGTTTGGAAATAGTGGTGATCCTTGAAAGAAGAGCCATGATAAATCTTTAGCGCCAAGTCATGTGGACTTCAGTAAGAATTAGAATGTAATTCTGTTCATTAAGCACAATTTTACTGACAATGAGAAAAATGAGAATCATCAGGTAATCACGTAAGTCTTTTAAACCAACTTTCTTTCTAGTTCCAAAGCCTAGAAGCTATATATACATATATATATATATATAGTAGCCCAGAAGATATATGGATAAAATAAGCTATCTACCTGTCACCAGGTAAAGGACACTTTCATTCCCCTCACTTTAAACATGAACAGGGGACTTTCCAACAGGCTTACATAAGCGGGGCATTTAATCTCCTGGTTTTTCATTCATTCCCTGTTAAAAGTGAATCTGCAGAATTTATTCTACACTCGGGTGTTGCTAGTGACAAAGGAAGAAAAGAAATGGTCAATTAAAGTTCAGTATTTCCAACTATTCCAAACTACATTATAGTGAAAATAACCCACAGAATACCTTGCTTTTGTAGAGTCTGAATTATCTAAGGCAACCAGTGCTAAGTAGCACTTCATTACTTCATGATCATTAAGAAATGAATTTTCTTAACCCTTGGGCTTCTTTGAAACAATTGTTATGCCTTGTTGATTAGATAGATGGCTGTAAAAGAGAAGGTCACAGTCTTCACAGTGCTCTGCAATGGATAGAGGGAGGGGCATGCTTAAGCTTCAGAGGCCCAGGAAAACCAACACATGTGACAAGGGAAAGAGAGAGACCAGGGATTGGAAAGAGCAGCCAGGGGCTAGAAAAGAAGGAATGTGTGCTCTTCAGGGCATAAATCTCTCAGGCAGCCTGGCTAAGGTTCATAATGTAGCTCTGTAACATCCTGGATGTATGGCATTGGTATCTGACTTAACCTTGCTGATTCTCAGCTCCTTGGCTCTAAAATTATAATGATATTGCCTTCAGAGTGTGGTCATAAAGATTTAATTTTATTATACATGTGAATCATTTACCAAAGGGCCTAAAAGAAACTCAATAAACTATTGTTGTGAAGAAAAAGGAATAAAAGGAATCCAGTTTGGAAAAGAAGAAGTAAATCTCTCACTGTTTGCAGATGACATGATCCTCTACATAGAAAACCCTAAAGACACCACCAGAAAATTACTAGACGTAATCAATGAATATAGTAAAGTTGCAGGATATTAAATTAACACACAGAAGTCCCTTTCATTCCTAGACACTAACAATGAGAAAACAGAAAGAGAAATTAAGGAAATAATTCCATTCACCATTGCAATGAAAAGAATAAAATACTTATGAATAAATCTACCTAAAGAAACAAAAGACCTATATATAGTAAACTATAAAACACTGATGAAAGAAATCAAAGAGGACACAAATAGATGGAGAAATATACCATGTTCATGGATCAGAAGAATCAATATAGTGAAAATGAGTATACTACCCAAAACAATCTATAGATTCAATGCAATCCCTATCAAGCTACCAACGGTATTTTTCAGAGAACTAGAACAAATAATTTCACAATTTGTATGGAAATACAAAAAAAAAAAAAAAAAACTGAAATAGCCAAAGCAATCTTGAGAAAGAAAAATGGAGCTGGGGGAATAACCTGCCTGACTTCAGACTATACTGCAAAGCTACAGTCATCAAGACAGTATGGAACTGACACAAAGACAGAAATATAGATCAATGGAACAAAATAGAAAGCCCAGAGATAAATCCATGCACCTATGGACAACTTATCTTTGACAAAGGAGGCAAGAATATACAATGGAGGAAAGACAATCTCTTTAACAAGTGGTGCTGGGAAAACTGGTAAACCACCTGTAAAAGAATGAAACTAAAATACTTTCTAACACAGTACACAAAAATAAACTCAAAGTGGATTAAAGATCTAAATGTAAGATCAGAAACTATAAAACTCCTAGAGGAAAACATAGGCAAAACACTCTCTCATATAAATCACAGCAGGATCCTCTATGACCTACCTCTCAGAATAATGGAAATAAAAGCAAAAATAAACAAATGGGACCTAATTAAACTTAAAAGCTTTTTCACAATGAAGGAAACCATCAGTAAGGTGAAAAGACAGGCTTCAGAATGGGAGGAAATAATAGCAAATGAAGCAACTGACAAAGAATTAATCTCAAAAATATACAAGCAACTCCTGCAGCTCAATTCCAGAAAAATAAATGACCCAATCAAAAAATGGGCCAAAGAACTAAACAGACATTTCTCCAAAGAAGACATACAGATAGCTAACAAACACATGAAAAAATGCTCAACATCACTCATTATCAGAGAAATGCAAATCAAAACCACAATGAGGTACCATCTCATGCCAGTCAGAATGGCTGCTATCAAAAAGTCTACAAACAATAAATGCTGGAGAGGGTATGGAGAAAAGGAATCCCTCTTACACTGTTCATGGGAATGCAAACTAGTACAGCCACTATGGAGAACAGTGTGGAGATCCTTTTAAAAACTGGATATAGAACTACCATATGACCCAGCAATCCCACTGCTGGGCATACACACTGAGGAAAGCAGAATTGAAAGAGACATGTGTACCCCAATGCTCATCGTAGCACTGTTTATAATAGCTAGGACATGGAAGCAACCAAGATGTCCACTGGCAGATGAATGGATAAGAAAGCTGTGGTACATATGCACAATGGAATATTACTCAGCTATTAAAAATAACGCATTTGAATCATTTCTAATGATGTGGATGAAACTGGAGCCTATTATACAGAGTGAAGTAGGTCAGAAAGAAAAACATCATTACAGCATATTAATGCATATATATGGAATTTAGAAAGATGGTAACGATGACCCTATATGTGAGACAGCCAAAGAGACACAGATGTAAAGAACAGACTTTTGGGCTCTCTGGGAGAAGGCGAGGGTTGGATGATTTGAGAGAATAGCATTGAAACATGTATATTACCATGTGTGAAATAGATCACCCTTCCAGATTCAATGCATGAGACAGGGCACTCAGGGCTGGTGCACTGGGACAATTCTGAGGGATGGGATGGGGAGGGAGGTGGGAGGGGGTTCAGGATGGGGGACACATGTACACCCATGTCTGATTCATGTGAATGTATGGCAAAAACCACTACAATATTGTAAAGTAATTAGTCTCCAATTAAAATAAATTAATTTACAAAAATAAATTATTGTAATGTCAAAATTATATTATTATTAGAGTGAGCTTTACAGGCTAATCCTATGATAAAATACATATACCCTAAATAAAGTCTGTGAATTGAAGCCAGTTGGAACCAAGACGAAATGTATGGAAAGTGTTCACTTTGTGAAAAATTTCTATTCATTAATTCATTTGTTTAACTAGTATTTATTTCACATCCACATTACTTCAGAAACTGTTCCAGTCACTCAGAATAGAAAAATGAGTAAAGCCAGAGTTCCTGCCTTCAAAGAACACCTAGTCTACAAGGGAGACAGCACATATAATTATAACAAAATATGGGGAAAAAAAAAAGTTTGCTATGGTAACCTTAAAGTGTGGGTGGCAACCTGGAAACAAGGCCAATTCCTCAGATTGGAGGAGTCATGAAAACCTGGTTGGAGGTAGCACCCAATTTCAGTCTTGTAAGATGAGTAAAAGTTCTCCAGGCTACAAAATAAAGGAAGAATAATCTAGTTAAAAGGACAGGTTCAGTACAAATCCCAAGGCATGAAATAGCACTGTGCATGAGAAGAGTGGAAATCACCAGAATTCCACATACACACAGGGAATTGTGGGAGATGAGAGTAAAAATATATATAAAATAATTGCATATAATCTGTTGCGGGTGTGGGGAAAGGAATTGGGAGGGAGGCAGAGTTTGAAGATGAAAACTGGTGGTATTAGCTGCTGGAAGAAATGGAGTGAGGCACACGTGATCAGTGCTGAGGTGATTGGGTCTGGCCTTAAGAAGAGAAACACTTCATCACCTGAGATGCAGAGGAAGAAGGAAATAAAGATGGGTGTGGGTAAAGATAAGCTCATAGGTGGTGGAAGATAGAAGGGCTTCACCTAGGAGAGCTTCTCTAATTTTAATATAATAGAAAGAAGGCCATTCATTGAGATTAGGAGTGTGGGCATGAACTGAACTGGAGATTTGAGGAGGGGGTTAAAGTCCAGAAGAGTGGCTCAGGAAACTGAGCAACTGTGAATGAACATGTTGTCTAGTTGCGCAAGAGCCCAGTTGTAGTGGTGTTAACTGGCACAGTTGGGTGATTTTCTCCAGGCATGTTCAAATTCCTAGGGTTAGGAAAAATAAAGGCAAATGATGGCATTATTCCATATGTAATATGAAAAAAATAGAAACACAAGGAATTTGAGTGCTTGTGAGAGAAGAGTTGGGATGACCATACAGAAGACCCAGGCTATATACACAAGGACAAGAGGTCAGAGAACACTGGAGATGTCAAGGATGGGGGAATCAAAAGATCCATGATCACTGCTGGGAGAGCAGAGGGATCTGGAAGGACAGGGGTTCAGGGAGTAAGATATCAGGGTTTAAGTTCTCTGATACATCATTCTGAGTAGCAGCTAAGTCTGGGGCATGGCTCTTGGAATGGGTAGCTACAGCAGACTGGAAGTAAGTTCATTTATATTTTTAAAAAATAAATAAGGAACTGGGAGGGCAGGTGGGCTGGCTATATGAACATTGTAGACTGATCCCAGAAGATAGGTTGCAGATCATGGTTATACTTCAAGTGCCAAGCTTCACCAAATAATGGGATGTATCAGATCGCAAATGACAAGGGCAGGGAGGTGATGAAGCAGTCATGTGGCTTGAACTTCAAGAAGGGATGAGCAAAAAAAAAAAGAAGGGATGAGCAAGGTTGACAAAGAAGTTTTGGAGCCATGAAAGTCTACCCAACATGATGACATAGAACAGAGGGTTTGAGCCAACAGGGCATAGAATTGTTGAGCCCGGATGGAGAGTGGAGAGAAGAGAATTCCTGGCCAGAGAACACAGCCTGGATGTAGTGGGGAAGGAAACAACTGGAATTGGAGAGTTCTGGAATCAAGCTGCTCTAAGTTGATCTAAGAGTGGCAACATCAACATCGCCTTGGAACTTGTAGTCAGCACAGGATCTTGGGCCCCAGCTCTGACCTACTGAATCAAAATCAGCATATTAACAAGATCCTCAAGCAATTTGTATGCCAATTAAAATTCTATAAGTACTACTCTAAAAATAGGCAAGATGATTACAGATAGGAAAGGAAACCGAAACTGTTAGTTGCTCAGTCGTGTCCAACTGTTTGCAACCCCATGAGTTGTAGCCTGCCAGACTCCTCTGTCCATCGGATTGCCCAGACAAGAACAGGGGAGTGGGTTACCATTTGCTTCTCCAGGGGATATTTCCAACCCAGGAATCGAACCTGGATCTCCTGCATTGCAGGAAGTTTCTTTACCATTTGAGCCACCAGGAAAACCCTAGGAAATATAAATTGTTTCTGATGATCCTAGCTCTATGTCTATGCTCACTTGAGAAATTAAACTTCTCCAAGGAATGATACTCACAATTCAAGATGTCAAAGCACCATAAAAATAGCAGTTTTAATTTCTTGCAGCCTTAATGAATTGATTCCTGTTTTACATTTATTTATGCCTATTAAAAGAGTGTCAGTGACCAATAGGTTTCTTACTTTGACTCCATGGAGAGAGAAAGGACAACATAAAGACATTTCCTTAGGCGTACTTTGCTTTCAGACCTGGAATTGGTGGGGGAGCCAGCAGTCAGGGCCAGGGCTCTGACTCCACTACCACTCTGCCTTCTAAGCACTGAACCATGCTTCTTCCATAGCCAGTCAGTCCCTCTTGGGCCAAAGAATTGGGAAGAAACCATGCCAGGGAACCAGCAATTGTATAGCTTTTCCAATGTACTGCTCCAGATTCATGTAATGGACATGTCAAAGCCTACTTTCCCCTCTGAACATTCAACAGTGACCAAATGGGCCAGAGGAAGTGCAAGAAATACCATGAAAAGTCCTGGGCTGCACCTCAGAGACTAATAAATAATTACTAATGGGAAAGAAAACAGAGGAAAGAGAAAAAGCAATGTAGCAGGCAAGACAGGAAAAATGGATTCTGGCCCACAAGAGAGGAACAAACTGGGGTTTAAGTGCAATTGAAAAAATCTAACTCACCAAAAAGCAGTGACCCAAAGGCAGCAAAAAAAGAGTAAAGCTTGTTGGGGAAACTTTCTGTTCTCACATTTGATCCCTCTACTCACAGCATTTCAATGACTTATGGAAGCTTTGAGTTGGTCTGTTGAATCATTCAACATATGAGAATTGTCCCAAGTTAAATGGATTGCTTCCCCTTGTAGGTTTTTGGTTGCTGGCTTATTTTTAAGTAGAGAATCGGAGGGCCTCTGATAAATTATTGAGGAGAGGGAGACTATAACCCAGGCAGCAGAAATGACCGAATAGAGAAGCATGGGCAAGTGCCATACTGTAATTTGTCCACCTCTTAAATTATGTAGCATATGTATCACAATATATTGAATTTAAAACCTGAAGTATGACAAGTATAAATAATTCATACCGGTTTTTTCATTAAGTGTGAGCTGAGGCTTAGGATGAGGTATCCAGTTTTAGCTAGTGCCTCATTTAAATACAGATGTAGAGAAGGACATTTTTTTAGCTCTGCTATAGACAGGCATGAATGCTGTGTAGGGAACTGCACCTGAATTTCTCTCTCTCTCTCTCTCTCTCTCTCTCTCACACACACACACACACACACACACATACAATTTCCCCAGGAATGGCTTGCTTGGGATAAAAATAAATAATGCATTATTTTTAAATGGATTTCATTCACCCTTCTCCTGCCTAACAAGTTCTTTCAAATGTATAACTGATAGACAACTATCTCATTAGGTATACTATTTTTTTCTCACAGAAGATTCTGATCCCAAGAAATGTGCCTGGTATTTTAGGAGTGAGTGTTATTCATAGAGTGAAAATTCATAAAACACCTCCTTTGAGTCTTCCTTTTCTAGATCCTACCGTGAACTCACAGCCCAAAGACAAATCTCTGATTTAGTTCTAGGAGACCAGACATGCCCATTTGAAAACTGAAATAATCATGCAAATATAATAAAAACATGTTTGAAACATTTCAAACAATGTGCATTTTAGCTTCCAGTGACTGTGTTATCAAAATATGTCCTATGATTTTGTAGAAAGGAAGGAACATGTGAGTGATATGGCTACAAGCATCCAAGCTGAAAAACTTGAGTGGAAGTTAATATCTTTTCTCATTCCTTCTTACATCTATTATCACATTGCCTTTTCTAACATCTTTTCTCCATTAGCTGAACATCTATCATGTTAACATCTTACTTTTAATTTTGTGGAAGTTCTGGAGAGTATGCTCAAAAGATATGATTCTCTCCACCCCCCCTTCCCTCTCATGTCATGCTTAAGACAATAAAGGTATATGTTAGTCTCTCAGTCCAACTATTTGCAACTCCATAGACTTGTAGCCCAGAGCTTCCCAGGTGGTACTAGTGGTAAAGAACCCACTTACCAAGACAGGAGACAAAGAGATGTGGGTTCGACTCCTGGGCTGAGAAGATCCCCTGGAGGAGGTCATGGCAACCCAATCCAGTATTCTTAACTGGACAATCCCATGGAGAGTTGCCTGGTGGGCTACAGGCCATAGGGTCACAAAGAGTAAGATACTACTGAAGCAACTTAGCTTGCACACATGCACAAATGGTGCAATTAGGGAAGGGTAATGAAGGAAGGGAATCTTGTATAAGTCTTGAAATAAGGCAGGTTTTATTAGTCAGACATTGGGAGAGAGAGATACCATGCACAAAGACACAAAACCATGGAAAGAAAAGGAACATCTGGGAACAAGAAGTTAGAAGATGGGTTTTGCGTGGAGCAATGGAAAGAGAAAAACATTACAAATATAGGAGGAGATTGATTTGGGGGGACTTTGAAGCCAGACTGGGAAGATAAAGGCTTTGGGTGAGTAATGAGGATCCTTGGAAAGGTGTGAAGTGGAGAAAGATGTAATCAAAATGCACATTCAGAAGATTACTCTGATGGAGAGTGCAGACTTTGTTGGAGTAGGGAGGGGCAGTGACTAAACAAGTTCTTTAGGAGGATACAGCCATGCATTTCAGGTACAACTACCTGAACTACCATGGTGATAATGGGAGCTTGCCTTCTCTGCATTCTCCACCTTCTCGCTTCCAGGTCAATTCTCAATCTACTGTCATCTAGTTTCCTCTACTCAACATAGCTCAAATTTGTCTTTCTCATAAACCTATTCCTCCCCATATTGTCCACATCTCATGGACACCACTTACAGTGCTGGCAGTCAGAAATTTCCACGTTAAGCTTGACTCCTTCCACTACTGAGCCCTCCTTTATCCAATCAACCTCAGGTTCTCTTTATCTATTCACATAAAAAAATCCCTAAATCTAATTCTTATGACAACTCAAGTGTATATAGATCATCTAACATTTGCAATCACCTTCTCTTTGGTCTCTCCACATCTGCCATAACAAACAGTATAGTGGTTCAATATTCTTAGCTATATGCCCAGTAGCAAGTTTCTTCATTTATTTCTGCCTCTCTTGCTTCATATGTAAAATTGTAAATCATAGTAGCCTATATACAGAAGCTGTTAGGAAATTAAATGAGCTAATGTTTGTGTTCATCAGGCACTCTATCCTTCAGATCAAGTCCCTGAAATCTATTTCTCACTTCCACTGTATAATCATAAGGGATTTGATTTATGTCATACCTGAATGGTCTAATGGTTTTCCCTACTTTCTTCAATTTAAGTCTGAATTTGCCAGTAAGGAGTTCATGATCTGAGCCACAGTCAGCTCCCATCTTGCTTTTGCTAACTGTATAGAGCTTCTCCATCTTTGGCTGCAAAGAATATAATCAATCTGATTTCGGTGTTGACCATCTGGTGATGTCCATGTGTAGAGTCTTCTCTTGTGTTCTTGGAAGACGGTGTTTGCTATGACCAGTGTGTTCTCTTGGCAAAACTCTATTAGCCTTTGCCCTGCTTCATTCTGTATTCCAAGGCCAAATTTACCTGTTACCCTAGGTGTTTCTTCTTGACTTCCTACTTTTGCATTCCAGTCCCCTATAATTAAAAGGACATCTTTTTTGGGTGTTAGTTCTAAAAGGTCTTGTAAGTCTTCATAGAAACATTCAACTTTAGCTACTTCAGTGTTACTGGTTGGGGCATAGGCTTGGATTACTGTGATATTGAATGGTTTGCCTTGGAAATGAACAGAGATCATTCTGTCATTTTTGAGATTGCATCCAAGTACTGCATTTCGGACTCTTTTGTTGACCATGATGACTACTCCATTTCTTCTAAGGGATTCCTGCCCACAGTAGTAGACATAATGGTCATCTGAGTTATATTCACCCATTCCAGTCCATTTTAGTTCATTGATTCCTAGAATGTCAACATTCACTCTTACCATCTCCTGTTTGACCACTTCCAATTTGCCTTGATTCATGGACCTAACATTCCAGGTTTCTATGCAATATTGCTCTTTACAGCATCGGGCTTTGCTTCTATCAGCAGTCACACCCACAACTGGGTATTGTTTTTGCTTTGGCTCCATCCTTACATTCTTTCTGGAGTTATTTCTCCACTGATCTCCAGTAGCATATTGGGCACCTACCAACTCGGGGAGTTCCTCTTTCAGTATCCTATCATTTTGCTTTTTCATACTGTTCATGGGGTTCTCAAGGCAAGAATACTGAAGTGGTTTG
Source organism: Bos indicus (assembly GCF_029378745.1). Taxonomy (NCBI): domain Eukaryota; kingdom Metazoa; phylum Chordata; class Mammalia; order Artiodactyla; family Bovidae; genus Bos; species Bos indicus. Next base: position 49,120,800 of record NC_091772.1, read on the forward strand.
CCATTCCCTTCTCCAGTGGACCACATTCTGTCAGACCCCTCCACCATGACCCGCCCGTCTTGGATGGCCCCACACGACATAGCTTCATTTCACTGAGTTAGGTAAGACTGGGTCTGTGTGATCAGACTGACTAGTTTTCTGTGATTATGATTTCCGTGTGTCTGCCCTCTGATGCCCTCTTGCAACACCTATCGTCTTACTTGGGTTTCTTTTACCTTGGACATGGGGCATCTCTTCATGGCTGCTCCAGCATTCAAACTGGTTTTAGAAAAGGAAGAGGAACCAGTGATCAAATTGCCAACATCCACTGGATCATGGAAAAAGCAAGAGAGTTCCATAAAAACATCTATGTCTGCTTTATTGACTATGCCAAAGCCATTGACTGTATGGATCACAATAAACTGTGGAAAATTCTGAAAGAGATGGGAATACCAGACCACCTGACCTGCCTCTTGAGAAACCTATATTCAGGTCAGGAAGCAACAGTTAGAACTGGACATGGAACAACAGACTGGTTCCACATAGGAAAAGGAGTACGGCAAGGCTGTTATGTTGTCACCCTGCTTATTTAACTTATATGCAGAGTACATCATAAGAAACACTGGGTTGGAAGAAGCACAAACTGTAATCAAGATTGCTGGGAGAAATATCAATGACCTCACGTATGCAGATGACACCACCCTTATGGCAGAAAGTGAAGAGGAACTAAAAAGCCTCTTGATGAAAGTGAAAGAGAATGAAAAAGTTGGCTTAAAGCTCAACATTCAGAAAACTAAGATCATGGCATCTGGTCCCATCACTTCGTGGGAAATAGATGGGGAAACAGTGGAAACAGTGGCTGACTTTATTTTTCTGGGCTCCAAAATCACTGCAGATGGTGATTGCAGCCATGATATTAAAAGACGCTTACTCCTTGGAAGGAAAGTTATGACCAACCTAGATAGCACATTAAAAAGGAGAGATATTACTTTGCCAACAAAGGTCTGTCTAGTCAAGGCTATAGTTTTTCCAGTGGTCATGTATGGATGTGAGAGTTGGACTGTGAGGAAAACTGAGCGCCGAAGAATTGATGCTTTTGAACTGTGGTGTTGGATAAGACTTTTAAGAGTCCCTTGGAGTGCAAGGAGATCCAACCAGTCCATCCCAAAGGAAATCAGTCCTGGGTGTTCATTGGAAGGACTGATGCTGAAGCTGAAACTCCAATACTTCGGCGACCTCATGCAAAGAGTTGACTCCTTGGAAAAGACTCTAATGCTGGGAAGGATTGGGGGCAGGAGGAGAAGGGGATGACAGAAGATGAGATGACTGGATGGCATCACCAACTCGATGGATGTGAGTTTGTGTGAACTCTGGGAATTGGTGATGGACAGGGAGGCCTGGCACGCTGCGATTCATGGGGTCGCAGAGTTGGACACGACTGAGCGACTGTACTGAACTGAACTGAATGTTTGTGTAGCACTTAGAATGGCATCTGAAATGTAATCAGATCAGATTAGATCAGTAGCTCAGTCGTGTCCGACTCTTTGCGACCCCATGAATCACAGCACGCCAGGCCTCCCTGTCCATCACCAACTCCTAGGTGCTATCTAATATTTCATGTTTTAGTTAAAAACCCATCCTCCTTACCAAGAGGCATCTAGTCATGCCTCATCCCAAATTCTGGGTAAATAATAAGCTGAATACATCCATGAAGTACAAAGTTTACCATGGCCTAGACTTTAATTTTCCCATTTTTTCCCCTACCACTCCTAACTTCACTGTTTAAGCCCAGATGTGATTGAAGTGTATGTAGCTATCCAGAGCCACCACACTAAATCCTGTCTGTTAGCTGACCCCATACCCCTTTCTCTGATCCTGCTTACTCACTCCTGAGATGTCAGCTCGAGCATCATTTCCCTCAGGCAGCCTTCCGAGAATGCCCAGGTTGGGCTGCATACCTCTCCCCTCCGCCTACAAGGTAATTTTATCACAGCATGAATTGTATAGGGCTGAAGTCATCTTTATGATCCTACTCCCAGCTCAGACTGAAGACTTCTTCAGGGCAGGGGCTGTGGCTTGTCCCACTGTAAATCCTACAAAAAGAAGGTCTTGTTAGATCTATAGCAAGTTTTTAAAAACATTTATTGAAATAAAGGAAAAAATTCAACGGGCTTAGTGATTAACTAAATGTGGAAGCAGTGAGAAAGAGGAGGTTGGAAGCTGATTCCAAGGTTTGAAGTCCAAGTTATTATAAGAATCCATGTCATATTTATAGAAATAAGGAAGTCAGAAGGAGGAAATTCTTTGAGAGGAAACAAAAGGAAAGAAAAACCCTGATGAGCTAATTTTTATGCAGACTAGGTTTGAAATGCCAACAAAGCAGTGTGAAATATGGGCTATGTGGTACTGGCAAGAAACCACTATAAAATTGTAGATTTTAGAGTAATTGTGTTTGTCATATGTCATGAGATTATGCTGCATAACAAAGATCCCCCAAGTCTCAGTAGCTTGTAGCAACAGAAGCCTCTTGCTGTTCACCTTTCACCTGTAATTCAGCTGCAGCTCTGTGGTCCTGTTGCTCTGTTCCAGGCTATGTGTTAATTTGGTACATACTGTTCTCCAGGCAGAAAGGTCAGAGTAAGAGGATAAGAGTAAATGACAAAAACACATTTAAAACCTATGCTCAGTCATGGCATATGTATTAATGATATCTCCTCACATTCCATTGGCCAAAGCAAGTCAAATGGCCAAGCTTAGAGTCAATGTTGTGGGAAGGATGGCAAGGGCATGGCAAGGGATGAGATACTATGAACAAATAATTCACTACAGCACAGTGGGGCTAGCTGGAGTTGTGTAGGTAGATCAGATCATACACTCAACTTCTAATTGGAGGAGAAAAAGAAACCAATGAAGGAAGAAAAGAAGTAACTTAAAGGCAGTCCAAGAGATAAACAGAAGAGCCAGAATAATCAGTTATAATGCAAGGCAAAGGAGAAAACAGTTCAAGAAGAGGTGGCTGCTGCTGCTGCTGCTAAGTCGCTTTAGTCGTGTCCGACTCTGTGAGACCCGATAGACGGCAGTCCACCAGGCTCCACTGTCCCTAGGACTCTCCAGGCAAGAACACTGGAGTGGGTTGCCATTTCCTTCTCCAATGCATGAAAGTGAAAAGTGAAAGTGAAGTCGTGTCCGACTCTTAGCGAACCCATGGACTGCAGCTTACCAAGCTCCTCTGTCCGTGGGATTTTCCAGACAAGAGTACTGGAGTGGGGTGCCATTGCCTTCTCCAGAAGAGGTGGCTACATAGTCCAATGCTGCAAATGATAATGAATATGAGGATGCCATATGATTGTGAGGAGGAAAGTAGGGTGTTAGAGAGAAAGGGTTCATTTCCCATGCTGAACCCATTTCTTTATGTACTTCTAAACAAGTTGGCTAATCTATGTTTAGGGTGATACTCACAGGAGATAGCCTAGAATGATTTTGGACACTAAGTTCCACAGCAGCTGAGTTGTGTGGACCAAAGATAAGAAACTAACAGCATATAATATAGCACTCCTAATTTTCATCAAATATTATTAGGAAGATTGTCACAAGGAGGTGGAGTGATACCTCCAGGCCCTGGCTGGGTCTTTCTAGATAGCAAGATTCCTGACAGTGGCTGGAAAACCTAGAGGCAGATTTTTGCTCAATTAAGAAAACATATGTAAAATAGCCAGTGGGAATTTGCTATATGACATAGGGAACTCCAATCTGGTAATCTGTGACTACCTAGTGTGGTGGACAGAGTGGGAAGGGGGAGAAAGGCTCAGGAGGGAGGGGAAATTTTTATGCCTATGGCTGAATCACATTGATGTATGGCAGAAACCATCACAACATTGTAAAGCAAGTATCCTCCAATTAAAAATAAGTAAATACAATTTTAAAAGCAGAACATCATTCTCAAAAAAAAAAAAAAAAAATGGAAAACAATCTTCTCAACCTGGAAAGTCCACAGTGGAATTGTAAGGTTCATGAAATGACCTCTTCTCAACAACCCATCGACACTAGAATTTTCTAGCCATATTTAAATGATCACAAAAATATGCTGTGGAAAAGTACATGATGCACTGGACAAAAGTTAGGCCAATAGTCTAACTTTAAGTCACTTTAAAGTATCAATATAAACTTTATGATTTATGATCATCATATGAAATATGTTTATTGCCTATACCCACCTTCTCTAACTCCTTCAGTTCAGTTCATTTGCTCAGTTGTGTCCGACTCTTTGCAACCCCATGAACTGCAGCACCCCAGGCCTCCCTATCCATCACCAACTGCTGGAGTCAGTGCAAACCTGTGTTCATTGAGTCAGTGATGCCATCCAACCATCTCATCCTCTGTCGTACCTTTCATCTCCTGCCCTCAATCTTCCCCAGCATCAGAGTCTTTTCCAATGAGTCAGCTGTCCGCATCAGATGGCCAAAGTATTGGAGTTTCAGCTTCAACACCAGTTCTTCCAATGAACACCCAGGACTAATCTCCTTTAGGATGGACTGGTTGGATCTCCTTGCAGTCCAAGGGATTCTCAAGAGTTTTCTCCAACACCACAGTTCAAAAGTATCAATTCTTCGGTGCTCAGCTTTCTTTATAGTCCAACTCTCACATCCATACATGACTACTGGAAAAATCATAGCCTTGACTAGACAGATCTTTGTTGGCAAAGTAATGTCTCAGCTTTTTAATATGCTGTCTAGGTTGGTCATAACTTTCCTTCCAAGGAGTAAGCGTCTTTTAATTTCATGGCTGCAATCACCATCTGCAGTGATTTTGGTGCCCCCCAAATTAAAGTCAGCCACTGTTTCCACTGTTTCCCCATCTATTTCCCATTAAGTGATGAGACCAGATGCCAGGATCTTAGTTTTCTGAATTTTTTGAGCTTTAAGCCAACTTTTTCACTCTCCTCTTACACTTTCGTCAAGAGGCTCTAGTTCTTCTTCACTTTCTGCTATAAGGGTAGTGTCATCTGCATATCTGAGGCTACTGATATTTCTCCCAGCAATCTTGATTCCAGCTGTGCTTCCTCCAGCCCAGCGTTTCTCATGATGTACTCTGCATATAAGTTAAATAAGCAGGGTGACGACATAACAGCCTTGATGTACTCCTTTTCCTATTTGGAACCAGTCTGTTTTTCCATGTCCAATTCTAACTGTTGCTTCCTGACCTGCATACAGGTTTCTCAACAGGCAGGTCAGGTGGTCTGGTATTCCCATCTCCTTCAGAATTTTCCTTTGACTGTGGTTCACACAGTCAAAGGCTTTGGCATAGTCAATAAAGGAGACATAGATGTTTTTTTCTGAAACTCTCTTGCTTTTTCGATGTTCCAGCAGATGTTGGCAATTTGATCTCTGGTTCCTCTGCCTTTTCTAAAACTAGCTTGAACATCTAGAAGTTCACAGTTCAGGTATTGCTGAGGCCTGACTTGGAGAATTTTGAGTATTACTTTACTAGTGTGTGAGATGAGTGCAATTGTGTGGTGGTTTGTGCATTTTTGGGCATTGCCTTTCTTTGGGATTGGAGCTCTTCTAACTCCTTGCAAACACTTATTAAGTAGGTTTTCTGGTATCTTAATATAATGTGCCTGAAAAGGTTATGTTGAAATCCTAATCCCTAGTACCTCAGACTGTGATCTTATTTGGGAATAGTGTCTTTGTAGATGTAGTTAAGGAGAAGTCAGACTGGAGTAACATTGACCCTTAATCCAATGTAGCTTGTGTCCTTGAAAGAAGAGACAAACAAAGGGAGAGGGCCATGTGATGAGAGAGACCAGATTAATGCTGTAAGTGAAGGAACACCAAGGATTGATGGAAACTATTAGAAACTGCAAAGAAACAAAGGATTCTCCCCTATGGATTTTAGAGGGATCTTGGACCTGCTGACATCTTGATTTTGAACTCCTAGGGCCAGAACTACAAGAGAATACATTTCTATTGTCTTAAGCCATTCAATTTGTGGTACCCTGTTAGCAGCCCTAGGAAATGAATGCATTGAAACATATTTTTAAAGGCAGTGAAATATCATTTGAAATGTCTGCTGATGCCTTTGTTGTAATTCATTTTAATTAAAGTAAGATTCTTTTATTTGAAGCTGCCAACCTCCATCAGCAGGAAAGATGGACAAAATTCTACCACCTAAGAAGATACAGGAAAAGGGTCAGTATAATAACATTTGCCTTCCTGTGAGTTGTCATGAATGAGGTAACATTCCTCTAAGAATTCTCTTTGCGAAACTTACTTTTAATCTTGTAATTCTTAAAGATTTGAACTCTAGTTTGAGGAGAAAACTCTCTTGAGATGTTTAGTAGTTGTAATTGCTTTAAGGAGAGAAGAAAAATACAGATTTTCACTTGACTAAATAAAATACTTTTGCTCATTGTGTTAAATGTAGCTGTAGTGGAAACTTTATATTCCATTATTTGCATTTTTCTAGGGAGTGCTTGGCTTCTGGAGGTACAAAATGAAGTACATTAGGCTTTCAAGCTAATCAAAACAGTGTGTCTTTGAGATAGATAATTGGTATTTTAGAATGTGCACTTGGCAGTGGTGGTAGAATGCTCACACAAGTACATATATAGGCGCAGACACACAGATCAAGATACACAGATGTCTGGAAGAAGAGCAACCCTTGCAGCCACTAATGCTCAATGCCTTTAGCTTATAGGGAAAACCTCAAGGTGTGCTCAAGAGCAATCACTCTGAGCACGGACTAGTCCAAATTCTACTGAGCTCATCAATGCTTTGTAAGTTCCCATTGTGTGCTTCTGTTGGCCGCAGTCAACTAAAGATTACACATGACATATCTAAAGCATTTAAGAATCTAGGAATTGTTCTCACCAATTTCTAGATGAGACAAGCAAGTCAACACAGGTATTGTTGCCTTTCTAGTGTTATATTACAAGTAAATGGCAGAAGAGGATCTGGGACTCAAGTCTCCTCTTTCTTTATGAGTTGCACTTACTCTACAGAAATATGAACACCATGGTTCATTTTCATATACATTTATGTGACAGATACATCACTTTGCACATCTGTACCCTCATACTCTCACAGGAGAAAGCCTCAACCCAGATTCCAGTCCTATTGAAGATGTTCTCCTAACAGCTTTGCTTATTTTAAACCAGGATTTCTCTTCTACTTTGAAGTGGCACTAACAAGTATATATATGACTCGAAAGAAAATTCATCCCAGTCCAACTGTTGTCATAAAACCTTAATCATTCAGCAAGTAGCCATTTTCAAACTGCCTACATTCTGTGTTAATACTTCCTTTAGAAACATACCAAGACCTGTGTATCCATAGAGAGAACAGAAATTTGCATACATTTTGAGAGTTTGGAGACAATCACTGCTGAATCATAAGAAAGTTTCCTTCTTGCTCTGATGCCATGGGTTCTGCCATTTGAAAAAAAAAAAAAAAACCTCATTGTTGTTCTATTCTGGTACCATGGAAATCCATAGATTTCCCTTGAGTCTTTCAGTTCTTCTCAGGAACCCAGTTCAAGAGCTGAGAACCCATGTAAAGGGAAGGTTTTGCCTGGAAAGAGGCCAAGATAGATGGCAAAAACCATGACAATACTGTAAAGTAATTATTCTTCAATTAAAATAAATAAATTTAAAAAGAATTAACTAGATAAGGATGTTATTGACAATAAAAAAAAAAAAAAAGGTTACTGGTCCAGGTCCTCTATTATAAGCCAAGGACAGTCTATACATTATTGCTACCATATCTTACCCACTAGGGATGTTTTGCAACATTTTCCAGAAATTGATGTGAGTTTCACAACTTACTCAAAGTCACCCAGCTAGTGAGTGGCAGAGCTGAAAATGGGAGACAGAACTGTTCAAATCTAAAATTCTATGCTTTTCTTTTTCATACTATAAAAACCAGCTTTCATATATTGGATATTAACAGAATAGGAAATGCTCAGCACTATCCTTACAGCACTGTGCTCACAGCCTTCTGTTCATGGGCAACCATTACCATTTCATAAAAGCAGATAAAGCTGGAGAGATCCCTTTCATGGTAGTAAGTGAGGATGCTGGCAGGCAGGGCCAAGTCTCCAGACTACAAACACTGGCCTCCTTCCTGTTCAGCCAGGCTTTCTCTCAATGGAAAATGAAAGAGAAGCTCCGTGTACTAAGAACTGAAATTTCAGTTACTAGAAAGACAAAAGGAGACTGAAGAACTGTCACAGATATGGGGAATGGAGGGGATATAACAACTGGATGCAGTGTGAGATCTGAGATTAGATCCTGAAACATAGAGGAGAAATTATTGGAAAAATGAGTTGAAATCCAAAAACATCTGTAATTGTTCCCCTACAATTCCCCTGTTTTGATCAAAACAATTCCTCTGTTTTGATCATTGTATGATGATCAAAACAATTCCCCTGTTTTGATCATTGTATGATGAAAAAGACCTTTTAATGTTTTACTTGAGAAGTAGAGAGAGGACTCAATATCAGGTGGATGAGTTGAAACCAGGTTGCTTGCATGGGAATCACAGATCCACCACTTCCAAACTGTGTGGCCTCAGACAAGCTCCTCAACCTTCTCCTAGCCTGGGATTCTCAACCATCAAATGGGAATAATAATAACCATCTCATAGGTCTGTTATAAGCACAGAGTAAAATGACACATGTAAAATGCACCACAGAGCTCGGTACAGGGTAAAGACTAATACCTGGAAGCTATTGTCATTAATTTTAATCAGTGTATCCTTTCGCCTCTTAGCTGGCTGCCTAATGAATACATTCTCAAAAGGATATTAAAGGTTGATAATAGTTGATCATTTTACCTTACCAGGAATATTTGTATTTTAATGAAATTATATTAAAAGTGCTCAGAGAGAATTCAGTGGCAGATTGGATTTTCTAAAGATAAAACTGATAGTATCTCTCATCCCAAAGGCATTTCTAAGGCCCTGGCACTTTCCATCAAGAGGTAGAGTACATATTCACTCCCTTCATGTCAGGGTAGCTTTTGTAAGTGTCTTGACCAATAGAATATGATGAAAGTTATGTTATGATTTCCAAAGACAGGTCTGAAATGTCATGTACTGAAAAATATCTGTTCTCTTAAAATGCTTACTCTTGAAATCTAGCCACCATGCTGTGATGAAATCGGAACAGTTCAAGAAAAGGCTCATATGGAGAGAAACAAAAGTCTGTGGCCCACATCTCCAGCCTGAGCTTCCAGCTAAAAGCCAAAACCAACTTGCCAACCATGTGAAAGAATTATCCTGCCAATAGATCTCCCAGCCTTCATCAAGCTACTCACCTGAAGCCACATGGCCTCCCTCCATCATACCCTGTCCAAAATATAATTTTGTAAGTAAAAAAAAAAATACTACTGTTGTTTTAAGCCATTAAGACATCATTTATTATACATCTATAGGGAACATTTTTTGGTGGCAGAAACTTACAAGAATAGGGACTAGGAACAGAAATGAGAATTTTTAAAATGTAGGCAGAGTTGAGAACTAGAACTATAAAGGGGCTTCAGTAGCCTTGAAGAATATTTTGTGGACTTGTGTTTTCATCTTTCCCAGACTGCAAGACAAGACAACTCAAAAAAAAAAAACTTTTTTTTTTGTCCTGCAGACTAGAAAATGGAACAAAGTGAGAACACCTAAGACTAGACTGAGTTCTACATAGGTTCTCAGGGAAGATAGTGCCCCCATCAGAGCCAATGTCAAAGTTAGTACCTACCTGGTCTACAGTAGGTGATAAAGTCTGAGGTATGAGGTGCTGAAATAGGTAGGAGGGGTGAAATTGTATTTAGAATCAAACCCATACCCACCAGAGACACTCAGAGGGCTCAAATATGCCTTGTGTACTCCAGGACCCAGAAACCCCAACAGAGACTGAGACAGACCTGTGTTTAAGTGTCTCCTGAGGAGTTATAGGTCTGCAGAGGACTGCTTTAGGGACAGGGGCTCTGGGTGCATTAGATCTGGGTATGGTATAAACCCTCGTGGAGAAGGTTGCCATTAACTCCACCATGGAGCCCCCAGAACTTACACAGGACTGGGTAAACAGACTCTTGGAGAGTACAAACAGAACCTTGTGTGCACCAGGACCCAGAAGAAAGGAGCAGTGACCCTACAAGAGACTGAACCAGACTTGCCTGTGAGTGTCCAGGAGTCTGTGGCAGAGGTGTGGGTCAATGGTGGCCTGCTGCAGGGGGCACTGCATGGGAACTTTTGAAGGTGGTCTCCATTATCTTCAGTACCTCCACCATAGTTTGGCTTCCCTGGTGGCTTAGATGGTAAAGCGTCTGCTTGCAGTGTGGGAGACCTGGGTTCAGTCCCTGGGTGGGGAAGATCCCCTGGAGAAGGAAATGGCAACCCACTCCAGTACTTTTGCCTGGAAAATTCCATGGACAGAAGAGCCTTGTAGGCTACAGTCCATGGGGTCACAAGGAGTAGGACACGACTGAGCGACTTCACTTCTTCTTCAAATAACAGGAAGGAAACACAGCTCTGCCCTTCAAACAGAAAACTGGATTAAAGATTTACTGAGCATGGCCACATACATCAGAACAAGACCCAGTTTCCCCCTCAGTCAGTCTCTCGCATCAGGAAGCTTCCATAAGCCTCTTATCCTTCTCCATCAGAGGGCAGACAGACTGAAAGCCACAATCACAGAAAACTAACCAATCTGATCACATGGACCGCAGCCTTGTCTAACTCAATGAAAATTTGAGCCGTGCCTTGTAGGGCACCCAAGACAGACAGATCATGATGGAGAATTCTGACAAAACATGGTCCACTGGAGAAGGGAATGGCAAACCACTTCAGTATTTTTGACTTGAGAACACCATGAACAATATGAAAAGGCAAAAAGAGAACACTGAAAGATGAACTCTCCAGGTCGGTAGATGCCCAATATGCTACTGGAGATCAGTGGAGAAATAACTCCAGAAAGAATGAAGAGAAGGAGACAAAGCAAAAACAATACCCAGTTGTGGATGTGACTGGTGATGGAAGCAAGGTCCAATGCTATAAAGACCAATATTGCATAGAAACTTGGAATGTTAGGTCCATGAATCAAGGCAAATTGGAAGTGGTCAAACAGGAGACGGCAAGAGTGAATGTTGAAATTTTAGGAATCAGCTAACTAAAATGGCCTGGAATGGGTGAATTTAACTCAAATGACCATTATATCTATTACTGTGGGCAAGAATCCCTTAGAAGAAATGGAGTAGCCATCATAATCAACAAGAGTCTGAAATGCAGTACTTGGACGCAATCTCAAAAAAGACGGAGTGATCTCTGCTCATTTCCAAGGCAAACCATTCAATATCACAGTAATCCCAACCAGTATGTCCCAACCAGTAATGCTGAAGAAGCTTACATTGAATGGATCTATGGAGACCTACAAGATCTTCTAGAACTAACACCTCCAAAAGATGTCCTTTTAATTATAGGGGACTGGAATGCAAAAGTAGGAAGTCAAGAAATACCTGGAGTAATAGGCAAATTTGGTCTTGGAGTACAGAATGAAGCAGGGCAAAGGTTAATAGAGTTTTGCAAGAGAATGCACTGGTCATAGCAAACAGCCTCTTCCAACAGCACAAGAGAAGATTCTACACATGGAGATTACCAGACGGTCAATAACCAAATCACATTGATTATGTTCTTTGCAGCCAAACATGGAGAAGCTCTATACAGTCAGCAATAACAAGACTGGTAGATGACTGTGGCTCAGATAATGAACTCCTTATTGCCAAATTCAGACTTAAATTGAAAAAAGTAGGGAAAACCAATAAACCATTCAGGTATGACCTAAATCTTATCCCTTATGATTATACAGTGGCAGTGACAAATAGATTCAAGAAATTATACCTGATAGACAGAGTGCCTGAGGAACTATGGACAGAGATTCATGACATTATAGAGGAGGCAGTGATCAAGACCATCCCCAAGAAAAAGAAACACAAAAAGGCAAAATGGTGTCAGAGAAGGCCTTACAAATAGCTATGAATAAAAAGAGAAGCAAAAGACAAAGGAGAAAATGAACAATATACCCATTTGAATGCAGAGTTCCAAAGAATAACAAGCAGAGATAAGAAGGCCTTCCTCAGTAATCAGTGCATAGACATAGAGGAAAACAATAGACTGGGAAAGACTAGAGATCTCTTCAAGAAAATTAAAGATACCAAGGGAACTTTTCATGCGAAGATGGGCATAATAAAGGACAGAAATTGTATGGACCTAACAGAAGCATAAGATATTAAGAAGTGGCAAGAAGACACAGAAAAACTATAGAAAAAACTTCTTCATGACTGAGATAATCACGATGGTGTGATCACTCACCCAGAGCCAGACATCCTGGAATGTGAAGTCAACTGGGCCTTAGGAAGCATCACTATGAACAAAGCTAGTGGAGGTGATGGAATTCCAGTTGAGGTAGTTCAAATCCTAAAAGATGATGCTGTGAAAGTGCTGCACTCAATATGCCAGTAAATTTGGAAAACTCAACAGTGGCTACAGGACTAGAAAAGGTCAGTTTTCATCCCAATCCTATAGAAAGGCAAAGCCAAAGAACACTCAAACTACTGCACAATTGCACTTATCTCACACACTAGAAAAGTAATGCTCCAAATTCTCCAAGCCAGGCTTCAACAGTATATGAACCGTGAACTTCCAGATGTTCAAACTGGATTTAGAAAAGGAATCAGAGGAACCAGATGACACCACCCTTATGAAAGAAAATGAAGAACTAAAGAGCCTCTTGTGAAAGTGAAAAAGGAAAGTGAAAAGGTTGGCTTAAAGCACAACATTCAGAAAACTAAGATCATGTCATCCAGTCCCATCACTTCATGGTAAATAGATGGGAAAACAATGGAAATAATGACAGACTTCATATTTTGGGGCTCGAAAATCACTGCAGATGGTGACTGCAACCATGAAATTAAAAGACACTTGCTCCTTGGAAGAAAATTTATGACCAACCTAGACAGCATATTAAAAAGCAGAGACATTACTTTGCTAACTAAAGTCCATCTAGTCAAAGCTATGGCTTTTCTAGTAGTCATGTATGGATGTGAGAGCTGGACTATAAAGAAAGCTGAGCACCAAAGAATTGATGCTATTGAACTGTGGTGTTGGAGAAGACTCTTAAGAGTCCCCTGGACACCAAGGAGGTCCAATCAGTCAATCCTAAAGGAAATCAGTCCTGAATATTCATTGGAAGGACTGATGCTGAAGCTGAAGCTCCAATACTTTGGCCACCTGATGCTAAGAACTAACTCATTTGGAAAGACCCTGATGCTGGGAAAGATCGAAGGCAGGAGGAGAAGGGGATGACAGAGGATGAGATGGTTAGATGGCATCACCAACTCAATGGACATGAGTTTGAGTAAACTCCTGGAGTTGGTTTTGTACAGGGAAGCCTGGCATGCTGCAATCCATGGGGTCTCTAAGAGTTGGAAACGACTGAGTGACTGAACTGAACTAATGAGTTACTGATTCATCATTCTTCCTCCCATGGTCTAAATTAATGGAGAACAAAAACACATGACAAGATAAGAATTCAATCTGGTATCACATTTTTAATGTCCAAATGGAGGATTCCTGGTATTCTGTGTCTGAGGAAGACATGGCTTGGGCTTGAAGGCAAAGGGGAGCTGTACACTTACACCTTCCCACCCTGATCTAGAATGTGCCTTGGTAGGCCTGGGTTTGTGGAACTGGGCAGATGCAGTGGTAGTCACTGCCTGCCCCCATCCCATAGAGGAGCCCTCAAATTTCTAGGCTTTTTGCTAAAAGGCCAGCCGTACCTGACCTGTGTCACGTGTGCTTGCCCTAAGGAAGCAAAACAAATCAGTGGGCAGCTGTGAGTAGGGACATGCCAGAGATAGATACAAGGACCCAGTCCACACAAGGACCCAGACCACATGCAGGGCTGACTTAGCCCCATCTCAACATTGACTCAGTCATTCCTCTTCCACCCCCTCAATGGAGGGATTAGGAAGGAGTCAGGGGAGAAAGGCAGAAGCTTTCTCTCCATACTTTCTGAGAGGGTATAGTGTCCTAGTTAGGGTCTGAGAGAAGACCTCATGAGAAAAGAGCTATTTTCTAATTAAGGGAGACATGTGTATGAGTAGTGCAGTGGCTCTTAAACTTGACTGAGTATCAAAATCACTTTGCTCATTCAAACACAGATTCTTGGGCTATACCGCCTGAGTTTCCAATTCAGTAGGTCTGAGACAGGTCCACGAAATTGAATTTCTAACAAATTCCAAGTAATCATGATGCTGTCGGTCCAGTATGAGAGGTGTGATACAGGGCATTTTACAGTTCAGAACATCAGCATACAGCTTCTCTCATCTAAATCTCACATGATTCATCATTAACAGGTGAGGGAACCAAGGCTTGTGAGGACTGAGGGTCTCATCCAAGTTCACACAACACTAACCTAAGACTGAGGCTTCACATCCAAGTCTCTGGACACCAATTCAAAAATTCTTTTCACTGAGATATAATTTTTTACAGGAATAGAAGCAAGACAAACAGAGAAACCCAAGCATCATTTTACTGTTGTTGTTCAGTCATTACGTCATGTCCTACTCTTTGCAACCCCATAAACTGCAGCACACTAGGCTTCCCTGTCCACTAACTCCCGATGTTTGCTCAAACTCATGTTCATTGAGTCAGTGATGCTATCCAACCATCTCATCCTCTGTCATCCCCTTCTCCTCCTGCCCCCAATCTTTCCCAGCATCAGGGACTGTTCCAATGAGACAGCTCTTCACATCAGGTGGCCAAAGTATTGGAGCTTCAGTCCTTCCAATGAACATTTAGGGTTGATTTTCTTTAAAATTGACTGGTTTGATCTCCTTGCTGTCGGAGGGACCCTCAAAAGTCTCCAGTACCATGATTAGAAAGCATCAATTCTAGGCATTTAAAAATCAGAGATGAGTATTTTGTATACTTATCATTAACTTTTTTGGTAATTTCTCTAACCAATTTGATGGTTCTTTTTGAAAATTTCAAATGGTCTCACATATTTTGGGAAAAAGAAGGCAGGGAAATGTTATGTGTTTGCTTTATCTCCGCCTAGACCAGCAGAAATAAAAGAGTTGAATGCCTATAGAAACAGCCATGGTTGTGGTAATAACCACTATCTTGCCTGGAGACTAGGTAAAATTTGGCACCTATGGAATAAGGAGTGGGAGTGTTGACTAGTTATGACTGGTAATTCTTTTAAGAAATGAGCCCCCCCCCCCTTTTTTTTAAACAGATGAAAAGCCTTAACCAAAATGAATTAATCTATAATAGAGCTATTCCAGACAATACTGGGGGAGACATTTTAAAGAATAAGGTCTGTCTGTCACCTTTCATATTGCTCCATTTGGATTGCAACCAGGACAACAAACTCTCCATTAGTTCTGACCTCCTCTTAATTAACTTTTTGAAAAACTGGGGCCCAAAACCAACTGGAATGAGGGATCAATGGAGATCATACACTGACAAGTTCAGTTTTCCATGTTTCCTTTCTCATGCTGTTTTCTCATGAGGACAAGAACCCTCCCGGGCATTTCATTTCCTAAGATTTACACCAGTTTTTATGATACATGATTTTAGTTATCACAGGCACCGCCACTTACAAGTAGGTCCTGATGAGATGTCTAGCACACCTCAGTCTAGTGTCACTCTTACTTTGGCCTTCTTGACAATGACTGGGACTGCTAGGTCTCTGCTCCTGCCCCATAACCCCATTTTATGAACCACAGTTGACAGCGTGCCTGACCAACCAGTTTTCAGTTCCTATGATGTGTATATGTACCTGTGTGAGTATGTGTGTGTGTGTAAATCAGGGTGAGGATTGAAACTATAAAAGCTTTCTTAATTTTTAATACTCTTTATTGAATGATAACATACAGAAAAAGGATACAAATTATCAAGTGCAGACACTGGGTAATCAGTTCAATAAACAGTATATCACCAGCCCCATGGAAGCTCCTCTCATTACCTCCACAAGGGCACCCACTATTCTAACTTCTAACACTATAGATGAGTTTTAGAAATATATAAAAATGTATCCTATGTTTTGTATTCTTTTGTACCTGGCATCTTTGGTTCAAACATATGGATATTTATGAAATATACATATTTTTATGTGCTGTACATGCTTATATTTGTGTGTATGTGTGTGTGTGTATATATATATATATATATATATATATATATATATCCACTCTCATTTATTTATCCATTCTACTGCTGATGGATACTTAGATAATTTTCTGTCTGGGGTTACTATGAAAAGCACTGATATGAGCATTCAAGTCTATGTCCCTTGCTATACTATGTATGTGTATCTACTGTACATAAAGCTTGAAATGGAATTGCTAGATCACAGGTTTGCATGGGTTATGCTTCAGTGCATACTTTCAAACAATTTTCAAAAATGGTTGCATCAATTTACACCACTGTGTGCAGAATAAGAGTTTTGTTTGTGCTACATCCTTGCTGGAACCAGGTATTGTTGGTCTTCTTCATTTCAGCTGTTCTGGTGAGGGTCTGATGGTAACTCATTTTAGTTATGATCTGTAAATGTTGTATATTTGAATATTGTCTTTGTGAAGTGCCAGTATTTCACAAAGAATATTTCTATAACTGTCTTAACCTCGTTTTTCTGTCCTCTCTACCTTTCCCTCTTTGTAAGACTATGTCCTATTTCTAACAACAGTAAATAAATAAATAAATGGATAAGGACACTGTGGCATATCCATACACGGAAATACTACCAATCAATAAAAATAAATGCTATCTGCATACCCATAACATCACTGAAATTCAAAAACATTGTCCTAGGCAAAAGAAGGCAGATGAAAGAAAACATACTATATGACTCTATTTGTATGATATTCTAGAAGAGGCAAAACTAATTAATAGTGACAGAAAACAGATTGGTGGTTTTCTGGGGTTGGAAGACAGTACTGACTGAAAAGGGGCCTGAGGGAATAGTTTATGGTGATGGAAATGTCCTGTTGTGACTTCAGTAGTGGGTAGTTAGATGGATGTATTCATTTTCCAAAACTCTTTATACTTTTAAAATGGATAATTTAATTGTATTAAATTATACTTCAATAAAATTGATTAAAAAGAAAACTTTTACTGAGCCCTACCACGTGTAACCCATAGAATACTGTCAAATTAGGACTTTTCTCTGGCCATAGTGATCAGTCAAGATGCCCAAAGAGCCACATGTACCCCAATGGAGAGCCATGTCCCTCTAGAAGGAAATAGAGTTGCCAACATCTTTTGAAATAACTGTTTTGATTGAAGACATCACAAAAGACTGGTTCTAGCTACTTTGGCCACCTCATACCCCACAAATGGTTCAGTTTCCGCTCACTTAAGGCTTCCTGCCAGTCACCCATCCAGTCAGCCAGCTGGCCCATCACCACATTTAAAATATACAAGGAGAACACAGGCACGTCCAACCTCGGGCTGAGGAGAGAAGCCTTCCCAGCTAGTTTTCCCAACATTTCACTTTGCAGGAGCCAAACTGTAGTTGATTTTCTTTTTTCTTTTCTTTTGACTGTCAAGAGAAAACCTGACAGCGACCACATTTCCAAAAGCTCCCTTCCCAGTACAGAACCAGAGCTGTGATATTTTAAGAGCCTCTCTCATCTCCACGCCTGGGAACATATTGTTTTGTGATAATCGTTAGTGATGGGCAAACTTCACTGGGTTTCCAGATTTGAGTCAGTGCCAGAAGTTGAGAATTCCTCCTTATTGATAACTCCAAATCATCCTCATTTTCTCCTACATTTTATTTATTTATTTATGTCTTCTTTACTTTGTTTCTTCTTAAGGACCTGGGCCTACTTTCCAATCCTTTACCTACTTTTCACAGTAGAAAGGAAAAGGGAAGGAGATGAGGTCAGCAGCATGAGTTCCCTCACATTTCTGCACCTGGCAAGAATACCATCACTCTCCATTTATGTGCCTGCCCTGGGGCAAACAGAATGTAATCAGGCCCAAATTATTAGCATAGTCGGAAAAAAGTGATGAGACACTCGTTGTGGGCCCACAGTCACACTTCGAGGGATGCCTGATGAATTTGTGAGTGAGTAAAGAATGAGTCTTTTTCTCAGAAGGCCAAGAGACATAACTAACCAAGGCCTGCCAACATAATCTTAAAATAGTACTCTTAGAACTGAGTCGCCAATACCACAGGAAAGCTGAAAAGGGAGCGTTAAGTTACAAAAAGTGGGAGATGGGAGGGACATTCAGAAGGGAGGGGACATATGTATACACGTGGCTGATTTGTGTTGATGTGTCCTAAAGACCAACACAATATTGTAGGGCAATTGTCCTTCAATAATTGCATTTTGTTCAAAACTTCTCAATATTGTATAATATTGTATAATAATTTTTGATACTTTTAAAATGCAGAAAAAATAAGTCGCAAAAAATATGTTAATATTCTTTCTTGAAGGCAACAATTTCTGTTTCCAGAATTTAAGAATAATTCATTAAATTCATTCTATCTAAACTCAAACACTCCTGTGAGTTATCCCTGTCTATATTTTTCTATTTTATAAAATGAGTGTTGATATTTAAAATTCCATGAGCTATTTTGTCAGGTAAGGATCCAAGTGGAGGATTGAATTTATAAATTAGTGATTATATTCAAATCCATAGAGTCCTGATCATAGGACTGGAATTCAAAGCCTGCACTTAATACTAGTCCTTCCAACCAGGGACTTAGAGGATCATGGAGACAGTGGGGACATGTAGTTTCAAGCCCTTCCCAGCTTCCATTAGAAGAATCCCAGAATACAGCATGTCCTGTGACCTTGTAGAAGGCTGGGAATGTCCAGGTCAGAGGCAGCAGCTGGCCTAGGAGGGCTGCCAGAATTTCCAGGACACTGATGTATTCAGAATAGGAGAAAAAGGAACATTGGAGGGGGTGTCTGTCAGATGAAGGAGAAGGGAAGGACAGCAAGGGAGCCCTGAGCTGGTAAATTCAGATTTGTGTATTTCACTCAGTCTGAAAACACCGATGAGTCACTTATGCTAATAATGTATTTTCTCTTTAACACATTTTCCCCAGTTGGTCTGAAACTATACTGAGTTTACTATGAGTAATCTCACACAGTCACAACACAAAATTTGCTTTTCTGCCCAAGGAGCAGCCACTTGTTTTTTGAACCAGATTCCCTCAATGTGTAGCTAAATTGGGGAGAGTGTTTCTGCCATAGTTAAGGTCTTTCCACTGCTTTCTGTGAAACTGCAGTGACTGTACCTGTTTATTAAGGAATTTTTCTAACAGACCAAAGAGATACATGCCCTATTAGTATTCTTAATTCTCTTTAATCAATAATTTTGATTCTCCCTGAACCTTTCTCATTCTGTATTGCCATCTTTAGACAATCTCACATCAAAGAAAAGGAAAAAAAGAGTGAGAGGAAATAAGTATTCAAAGTATCAACTGTTTTTCAATCCGTCCTCTTATAATTGCATTGATTTTATTTTAGAAGTGGCTTGACAACTGGAAATTGACAGAATGTGATAGAACAGTGATATCAGAAATACAGAAAATATCTAGGTCAAGTGAAGTAACTAGCTATCATCTCCAGTGCCGACTTCATCAATTGGTAGTGATTGTTGACAGTACTGTACTCAGAAGGAACCTTAGGTCACTTCTAGACTTAGCAGGACAGAGGGCCTGCAGTCCATTAATAATGTCTGCCACAGTGGTGTCTTTGTGAGGAGTAGGGAAGGAGATGGGCAGCGTGGTGTCAGCACAGACATTATGAATTTACCATTTCTGGTCTCTGCAAAATGTTCATTCAAACAATTAAAATAACAAGTGGAACTCTCTAGTAACTGACTACATTGAATGAAGATTTGAACCTTTTATTTGGAGTACATAGTGGGTAAAGTACCCCTCTGGGTACTTCTAATCTGATTATTCCTCATCTCTGTAATCATGTTTTAACCCTGACAGAAAGGGCCTGGAAGACTGTCTTCTAGTTTAAAGCATAAACAATGGAAACATAATTATAATTTTTTTTTCTGGAATTGCAAGTCTTTCTCATGTAAACACATTCAACATCTCCCTACTCCCCTGTTCCCTTCGATGTTCTTTCTCCTCCATGTGTGTATGAAATAGAAGGTATGTGACTGATGCTCAGAGAAAGGTGTTTAAATGAGGAAATGATGGTGTCATTCTGATTTGAGTCTCTTGTTTACCTAGGAATCAGATAGAGTATTGAGCAAAGAGATCTTTGGTCCCAGCCAGGACTGAGAAAGCAAGTCTAATTAATGAGTCAGAAGAGAAACAGTGACGCTTCTTTTGCATGCATAATCCATGAGTGCATGGTCTGTATGAAAAGATCTTAGACAAGTCTTAAATCTTTTAAGCTTTAATAAACGTGGTTGTTGCACTGAAAACTATTTTTTAAACAGTAACTTTTTTCATATGTGATAAGAACCTCAATTTTTCTAGCCATAGGGGATGTAAGCTAAAGCAGGCCAAAGGATTATCTTACATTGGGATCATAAATAATAGCATGCTGTATTAGACATTCATGTGCACGCATGTGTGCTAAGTCACTTCAGTCAAGCTAAAAAATGTGCAGATATATACAATTGTGCTGACAAAATATTTGCTTTTCAGCATTGTATTGGTCAGTTCTTGTCACCATAAAGCTGTGTAACAAAATATTCCAAATCTCCTGAGCTTATAACAGCATTCAGATTTCTCACTCTTGGGTCTATAGGTCAGTTGAGACTATTCTGCTTTAGGCTGGGGGTTAGTTTGGTTTGGCTTGGGCTTTGGGTTGGGTTCAAATCTATTGTATGTGTGACTTTTGAGGAGCTCAGTTATATGAGGTTGTTGCTACCTGGATAGTGTTTTTCTCATTATGGTCACAGGACCAGAAGGGAATGAATGAAACCACCTTTTCTGTAGACAGCATGTAGACATTTACACCCAGATTTCACTGATCAAAGCTCATCAAATGGCCAGCTCTACTATCAAAGGATAAAGAAATCAATTCCACTTCCAAGAAATAAAATGCAAATTTACATGTCAAAGGATGTGAATATAAAATTCTAAAATTTTAGAAGAGTTCAGGAATTGAGACAATGAACCAATTTACAAAAATACCAAAAATTTAATCTAAAGCATCAAGTAGAAAATTATTATAGTGAGGTTAAAAAAAATCAGGCTTTAAGAATAAGGAAGATATGAGTTTGGACCTTAATTCCATTTGTTTCTGTGTAACTTCAACAACAGGCAAGAATGCTGGACTAGAAAAGTGTCCGTCAGCAAGACTTTGTAGAAATCCTTGTGTTCTGCCATGAATAGGACTTCATTTCTTTTCGCTTGTCTGTTTTGTTTTTTTTTTTTTTTTCACTTAACTGACTGCTTTCCATATTTGGAGTTCAAATTCCTCAACTATGGCATCAGTTTGACTCAGTCAAAAGACACTGTGCCAGTTAAGGCATACATTTTTACAATGGGTCACATCTGGTGCCAGTGGTCAGTCTGTGATTAGGGCAGGTGCATGCCCTTGGTTCAGTCAGCCATGGCTTGTGGAAAGTCACACATAACATAACTTTCTCAAGGAGAAATGACTAATTGTCCACCAAGCCATACTTTTAGAGCAAAGGTGCTGTTAGGTTGGGAAGTGCATTCTTAGAAAGGAGCCACAACTCCCAGTCTCTCTTGAGTATCTCTTGAGCTGGGCCATGTGACTAAGATTCCCCAATGGAATATAAGCAGAAATCACGTGTATCACTTCCAAACAAAAGGGTTAAAATTTTGGTGCCTTTTCTATGGTACAATTTCCTGTCCAAGTTTCCAAAAATGGCAGTCACAAGATGGAAAGAGCCTGGGTCACTGACTGATAATGTGGAAAGATTTCTGTGAGGCAAAACCAATACAATATTGTAAAGTAATTAGCCTCCAATTAAAATAAATAAATTTATAATAATAAAAAAAAACAAATAGTTAAGGATGAACACTTTGGGCTTGTTTTTACATCAGTTAGCAAAGACTATCCATTCTGCAGCTTGGAAGAGATCAGATCAGATCAGATCAGTCGCTCAGTCGTGTCCGACTCTTTGTGACCCCATGAATCACAGCACGCCAGACCTCCCTGTCCATCACCAACTCCGGGAGTTCACCCAGACTCACGTCCATGGAATCAGTGATGCCATCCAGCCATCTCATCCTCTGTCGTCCCCTTCTCCTCCTGCCCCCAATCCCTCCCAGCATCAGAGTCTTTTCCAATGACTCAACTCTTCACATGAGGTGGCCAAAGTACTGGAGTTTCAGCTTTAGCATCATTCCTTCCAAAGAAATCCCAGGGCTGATCTCTTTCAGAATGGACTGGTTGGATCTCCTTGCAGTCCAAGGGACTCTCAAAAGTCTTCTCCAACACCACAATTCAAAGGCATCAATTCTTTGGCGCTCAGCCTTCTTCACAGTCCAACTCTCACATCCATACATGACCACAGGAAAAACCATAGCCTGGACTAGACGAACCTTTGTTGGCAAAGTAATGTCTCTGCTTTTGAATATGCAATCCAGGTTGGTCATAACTTTCCTTCCAAGGAGTAAGCGTCTTTTAATTTCATGGCTGCAGTCACCATCTGTAGTGATTTTTGAGCCCAGAAAAATAAAGTCTGACACTGTTTCCACTGTTTCCTTATCTATTTCCCATGGAAGAGATCAGTTGTCCCTAAAAAGAGGCTGATGGCATGGAAGTCATTGAGATTAAGTTGTGGAATGGAGCAAAGCATAAAAGACTAACAACTAAGCAGAGACTTCAGCTGGAGAGGTCTGAATGTTCAGGGTAGGATGACCCGGGGTGGCTTCACTGATACACACTCAGCCTAGAAGATTGAGTTCAATATGGAATCAACTGTAACTATCCAAGAGCATGGCCTTTAGGAAGGATGAGCTCCAAATCCAAAATGTCGTTCACACTTAAACTCTCACGTGTTAAGAGAGCTTTTGTTGAACACAGAGAAGTGAGGATTTACTTTGTGGGCCTGTTCCTCCCCTGGATATGGTTTCTGAAGTAAGTATCTCTTTCTTTCTTGTAGTAGCTCTTCTTACCCAAATCCACCAGATTTAATAAACTTTGAAAATCCATCATCTCTTTGGTGGAGACACACTTCCCTCTTAGCCTACATTAGTAAGCAGTATTGGTACCAACCATACTTACTTACACTCACTGATGGTGAGAAGAAGAAGCTCTTCCCTCATTTCTCACTGTACCTTGACCCCAGCCTCAAGATTGGGACTGTTGCGGGGAGATGATGATGGCTTGAGTCAGATGACTCTGCTAAAGGAGGTCCATCTTGGACTGCAGGGTATTCCAAGGCTGAATAGAAGTTAGGAAGAAGAAAGCTCAATTCCATGCGGTTCTTTGTCTCTCTTCTTCTTGACATAAATCCAGTTATCCAGTTGCTGTCTGCCTCCAGCTGGCACACTACCCATGCCAACTGAATTTACCCCATGCTCCCACATTTTCTCTGTGAGTTGCACTACAATTGCTTCTGTTTCTCTGGTTAAAGAAGATTCCTGTCTGCCTCCCTGGATCTACACTTTTCACCTCTCGTTAATAGAGTCCAACCTCAGTCTATGTGTTTCCGCCACCCCACATATCCAGTTCCTCTCCTTTCCTCTGACAGAGTCACCTTTATCCTGTGGGACTGACTTCCTTTGGACCCCAATAGGCTGCTAGCTTTGTAGCCTCTGGTCCTGAGAACAAAATCAGACTCTCTTTTAGATCTCCAACAAGAACTCTGCAATACCAGTAGTAGACTGGGGGCCATTCAGCTTCAAAACAAAGGCTTTATTCTGAATCTTCCTTTCTCAACTGATAACCAGTCTGTCACCACAAGAGGGAAGGGTGGGGGTGGCAAGGCATTGAAGAAAGAGGAGGAGGGTGTAGAGCAGCAAGCTTATTAACCTTTCCAAGAGGCTTGTGATTCAAGCTTGTGGAGCTTAACATTTTTTTTTTTTTTCCTCTCCCAATTATTTTAATGATGCTGCAGAAAGTCCTAAATTCTGTGCTGACACTGTGTTGCTACCACAGTCTGGGCTGATCACATGGTAACATTCCGACCCAGGCTGGGTCACCCCGTAAGAAAAATCAGCTTGGGAAAACCACTCCTCCTGCTGCTTGCATCTCACTCTCTCTCTTAAGGGAGGGGGCAAAGCCTCCTTTTTAAGAGCTTTGAAGCTTAAGTCTCAGATGTGAGCTTTTGCTTCAGAGTTTATTAGTTAGTTTTTATCCCTATACACCACCCTTCTCCAAAAAGTTTATGTTCACTCAGGATGGCAATTATTTGACTCTAATTCAAACCATTTTTGTGTCATTTAGATCCAGGCACATTGCTTGATCTCAATAATAAGGGAGCATACCAAATATTTTTGTTGCTAGAGGAGCTATAGTCATATAAGCCAGTTCATCAATCATGTGTTTTTTCCTTTCACAGTCTTAATGTATTCCTCATTTCATTTTGACCAAGAAAATTAAACCTATAACATAAACTTAAAAGCCAACTACTGTAGTCTGTACTTTGAACCAGATACAAAAGAAAACATTGCTTCCTTTTAGGTTTAGATCAAGATGTATGGATTTAGGAGGTTAACTAATACTTAGCAGGAGGCTGATTAGAGGCTGGAAATGTGGGAGGCAGAAGGCAGGAGGAAGAAGAAGAAATGGTATTTCTTCTTATATATGCACACATGTACTTATCTGCAGGCATTGCTAGATTTTCAGTAATCTACCATGAACATCATCTTGACTGTGGGATTGTGAAGATGGAGAGCAGATTTCTGCAAGGCCAGGCTCCCTCCCCACTTAACAAGAACAACTCCCCGGGTTGGTAGGTGCCCAATATCCCACTGGAGTTCAGTGGAGAAATAACTCCAGAAAGAATGAAGGGATGGAGCCAAAACAAAAACAACACCCAGTTGTGGATGTGACTGGTTATAGAAGCAAGATACAATGCTGTGAAGAGCAATATTACATAGGAACCTGGAATGTTAGGTCCATGAATCAAGGCAAATTGGAAGTGGTCAAACAGGAGATGGCAAGAGTGAACATCGACATGCTAGGAATCAGCAAACTAAGATGGACTGGAATGGGTGAATTTAACTCAGATGACCATTATATCTACTACTATGGGCAGGAATCCCTTAGAAGAAATGGAGTAGCCATCATAGTCAACAAAAGAGTGCAAAAGGCAGTACTTGGATGCAATCTCAAAAAGGGCAGAATGATCTCTGCTAGTTTCCAAGGCAAACCATTCAATATCACGGTAATCCAAGTCTATGCACCGACCAGTAATGCTGAAGAAGCTGAAGTTGAACGGTTCTATGAAGACTTACAAGACCGTGTGGAACTAACACCCAAAAAGATGTCCTTTTCATTATAGGGAACTGAAATTCAAAAGTAGGAAGGCAAGAAACACCTGGAGTAACAGGTGTATTTGGCATTGCACTACAGAATGAAGCAGGGCAAAGGCTAATAGAGTTCTGCCAAAAAACCACACAGGTCATAGCAAACACCCTCTTCCAATAACACAAGAGAAGACTCTACACATGGACATCACCAGATGGTCAACACTGAAATCAAATCAATTATATTCTTTGCAGCCAAAGATGGATAAGCTCTATACAGTTAGCAAAAACAAGACCAGAAGCTGACTGTGGCTCAGATCATTAACTCCTTACTGCCAAATTCAGACTTAAATTGATGGAAGTGGGGAAAACCTCTAGACCATTCAGGTATGACCTAAATCAAATCCCTTATGACTATACAGTGGAAATGACAAATAGATTTAAGGTACTAGGTCTGATGAACTATGGACGGAGGTTCGTGACTTTGTACAGGAGACAGGAATCAAGACCATCCCCAAGAAAAACAAATGCAAAAAAGCAAAATGGCTGTCTGAGAAGGCCTTACAGGAGGCCTCTTCTGTGAAAAGAAGAGAAGTGGAAAGCAAAGGAGAAAAGGAAAGATATACCAATTTGAATGCAGAATTCCAAAGAATAGCAAGGAGAGATAAGAAAGTCTTCCTCAGCCATCAATGCAAAGAAATAGAGGAAAACAATTGAATGGGAAAGACTAGAGATCTCTTCAAGAAAATCAGAGATACCAAGGGAACATTTCATGCATAGAATGGCTCAATAAAAGACAGAAATGGTATGGATCTAACAGAAGCAGTAGATATTAAGAAGAGGTGGCAAGAATACATAGAAGAACTGTACAAAAAATATCTTCACGACCCAGATAATCATGATGGTGTGATCACTCACATTCACCTAGAGCCCAAACATCTTGGAATGTGAAGTCAAGTGGGCCTTAGGAAGCATCACTATGAACAAAACTAGTGGAGGTGATAGAATTCCAGTTGAGCTGTTTGAAATTCTTAAAGATGATGCTGTGAAAGTGCTGCACTCAATAGGCCAGAAAATTTGAAAAACTGATCAGTGGCCACAGGACTGGAAATGGTCAGTTTTCATTCCAATCCCAAAAAAAGGCAATGTCAAAGAATGCTCAAACTACTGCACAATTGCACTCATCTCACACGTTAGTAAAGTAATGCTCAAAATTCGACAAGCCAGGCTTCAGCAATATGTGAACTGTGAACTTCCAGATGTTCAATCTGGTTTTAGAAAAGACAGAGGAACCAGAGATAAATTGCCAACATCAGCTGGATCATCAAAAAGGGAAGAGAATTCCAGAAAAACATATATTTCTGCCTTACTGACTATGCCAAAGCCTTTGACTGTGTGGTTCACAATAAACTGTGGAAAATTCTGAAAGAGATGGGAATACCACCTGACCTGCCTCTTGAGAAACCTGTATGCAGGTCAGGAAGCAACAGTTAGAACTGGACATTTAACAACAGACTGGATCCAAATAGGAAAAGGAGTACGTCAAGGCTGTATGTCGTCACCCTGCTTATTTAACTTTTATGCAGAGTACCTCATGAGAAATGCTGGGCTGGAGGAAGCACAAGCTGGAATCAAGATTGCCGGGAGAAATATCAATAACCTCAGCTATGCAGATGACACCACCCTTATGGCAGAAAGTGAAGAACTAAAGAGCCTCTTGATGAAAGTGAAAGAGGAGAGTGAAAAAGTTGGCTTAAAGCTCAACATTCAGAAAATTAAGATCAGGGCATCTGGTCCCATCACTTCATGGCAAATAGATGGGGAAACAGTGGAAACAGTGGCTGACTTTAGTTTTTTTTTTGGGCTCCAAAATCACTGCAGATGGTGACTGCAGCCATGAAATTAAAAGACACTTACTCCTTCTAAGGAAAGTTATGACCAACCTAGACAGCATATTTAAAAGTAGAGACATTGCTTTGTCAACAAAGGTCCATTTAGTCAAGGCTATGATTTTTCCAGTAGTCATGTATGGATGTGAGAGTTGGACCAGCAAGAAAGCTGAGCACTGAAGAACTGTTGCTTTTCAACTGTGGTGTTGGAGAATACTCTTGAGAATCCCTTGGACTGCAAGGAGATCCAACCAGTCCATCCTAAAGATCAGTCCTGAGTGTTCTTTGGAAGGACTGATGTTGAAGCTGAAACTCCAATACTTTGGCCACCTGATGCAAAGAGCTGACTCATTTGAAAAGACCCTGATACTGGGGAAGGTTGAGGGCCAGAGGAGAACAGGGTGACAGAGGATGAAATGGTTGGATGGCATCACTGACTCAATGGACATGGGTTTGGGTAGACTCTGGCGGTTGGTGGTGGATAGGGGGGGCCAGGAATGCTGCGGTTCATGGGGTCACAAAGAGTCAGACACGACTGAGCAACTGAACTGAACTGATGGGTTTTAGGGAAGTTTCCATTTGGCTATTGTTAATATTGCTGTTATGAATGTTCTAATACATGTCTTTTGGTAAATATATGTCCTTACTTTGCTTGTGCTTCCCTGGTGGCTCAGATGGTAAAGAATCTGCCTGCAGTGCAGGAAACTTGGGTTCCATCCCTGGGTTGGGAAGATCACCTGGAGAAGGAAACAGCAACCCACTCCAGTATTCTTGCCTGGAGAATTCCATGAACAGAGGAGCCTGGCTGTATACTGTCCATAGATTTGCAAAGAGTCAGACACGACTGTGTGACTTTCACTTTCTGCACTTGTCTTTCTGGGCTTATTCCTAGAAAAGGAATTGCTATATGTGCAATGTACATGTGATTAATTTTACTGGAAACCACCAACTGGTAACTCTTGCTAGCAATATATGAGTTCCAGTTGCTCCATATCATTGCTAGTACTTGATGTGTTCAGTGTTCCTTTTAGTTCTTCTGGAGGGCATTTAGTGATATTTCACTGTAATTTTACTTTGTATGTTCTATATCCATTAATTTTCATTTCTATGCTTCAGTTAATTTTCAATCATCCCTTAACCTTAGCAAGAGCTGACCTGACAAGCCAGTCTCCCCTCTGCCAGGATTATCTTTGCTATAATGGTATATATACATCACCTCTTCCACCTACTAACATGGACTTTTCCTCCCACAAAGCTCTTACTGAATTTGTACATGGAGTCACCCTGTGTATACTTGATTAACCACTGGGTAGTGTTAGGTTCTAAATGTTTCTCCTGTATTATTCTCTTTCCAACTGGTGGCAGAATCCCTTAAGGACAGTGTCCAACTCAGCAGGCCATGTGTACCCATACAAATCCACTGGGCTAAGTTCAGATGAATATGGGCTATGCCTTGATTGGACTGAACTTTGTACTTTTTGCCCAATCATTATCATGCCCAAGAGCTTTAGCTCAGATGCCTGATATTGATAAAACCACTCAAGACTCAAGTCATCAAACAGGGCAGGAAGTTGAATAATATGACTTTTTAAAAATGGTTCTTGGAGTTAAAACTGTATTTGAAACTCACATGGACCAATTTTGTTCTTTGTAATCTTAAGAAGTTATTTTATGATTCTGAACCTCAGTTTCCACATATACAAATAGAGACTAGAAAGGGAAGAATAGTGAGGATTTAACAAGAATATGTAAGTGTCTGGCATGTTGTAGATACTGGAAAAGTCCATTCTATGCTCCCCATGCTATTCTTCTTTGGGGAGATTTCAATCTCTCAGTCTTTTAAGGGGATAAAATAAAATAGCTATGTGGACCTTCAGTTTGATCTGGGTTTCTCCAAGCCTTCTTTGTCAGCATCTCTGAAATCAAGCAGTATCCTGAATTAGGTGGTAAATTTTGAGATAAATTTAATAACGTATTCCAAAAAATAGTTTTTTTGAACTAAAATTAGGGAGAATATCTTTTCTGAAATATATTATATCCCTTAACAGCAAAATAGTCTTTGAGGCAAGGCTAGTTAACAGCTTTATATGTAATCTCCATCTTTCCATTTGCTCAGCCTACTAGATAAAAGTACCTTAAATACAAATGATGCAATTGCCATCCATCTCTACTCTTAAGTATGTGATTAAAGTTCCAACATGTCTACATTCAGAAAGGCTGTTAGAAAACTGAATAAGGAAAGGATTTGTCTTAGCACTTTCTTACTCTTCCATAAAGGTTTTTGGTAGCTTTTCTCAATGGGCAGGCAATTTTTGGAGTTACATATTGACTTCATTCCTTAGAGGTGACTTAGGACTTGGTCACTTTTCTTATAGAGAATTTAATACCTAGACCATGTGCAGAAGAGTAAAGATAGTTGGATAGTCAAGGGAACAAATAAGGGATTTTAAGATACCCAGGGGCTTCCCAGGTGGCGCTAGCAGCAAAAAACCCACCTGCCAATGCAGGAGACATAAGAGACGTGGCTGGATCCATGGGTTGGGAAGATCCCTTGGAGAAGGGCATGGTAACCCACTCCAGTATTCTTGCCTGGAGAATCCCATGGACAGAGGACCCTGGCAGGCTACAGTCCATAGGGTCACAAAGAATCGGACACAACTGAAGCTACAAGCACACACACATATGCAAAAGTTACCCTGAGTCCACCAATGGGAAGGAATTTTTACCATCCTAACTCTGAAGGTGAAAGGAAAAGTGCACAGAAGCTGTTGCATAACATAGGACCATACCCATTCTCAGAAATGAGGTCCAGAAGGGAGTCAAAGAACAAATGCTGTAATTTCTCCATCTCTCTCTTGCCCTTCGACTACCTGTCAGTACCTCTCAGACACCAGAAGTTCAAGGACACAAGGATGGGATGATTCTGTCCACAGATATCACTTCATAGGATATAAAGCAGGCTTGAACAAAGAGGAACATGGATTGGAGGTGGGGTAGGGTAGGTGGCTGTGGCAACAAACATAATAACCAACAAGCATTTGAATTTTCAATCTTATATTCAATCTATAGAATCTACCTCTTTTTCCTGTATGAGGTCCTGACTAAGAAATTGTATAAAAACAAAATAGTCAAGAGTGGGGCAAGTGTGTTTGGTTCTTGGGCTTACACTGTACTTTAAATTTTATATGGTGCACTGGGAGAAATGTATCTAGACCTGGGATTGGCAGAATGCCTATTATTATAATGTGATTTTAGAGTTGCTTCAAATCCCACCGCCACCAGAGAGAAAGGTCCCATTTTACCTTATTGATTTATATAATCTCATTTAGAGTTTGGTCTTTACCAGTGTGTGGTGGGGCCTGGCGGGCTGCCGTCTATGGGGTCGCACAGAGTCGGACACAATTGAAGTGACTTAGCAGCAGCAGCAGCAGCAGTGTGTGCCTTTATTTCTTTCTCTTCAAAAATGTATCTGGTAAATGCCAATGCTAATGTCTATGCATGTGTATGTTTCACATTTTAGGGGCTTCAATTGTTCCATTCTAATAGTGTTCCCCTCCCCTTTGAACTACCTCTGTAGTCTATTACAAAATTCTTCAGGACTTGAAATGTATTAAACTCCTCAGATTTTCCCAGTACAGTGTTTCCATCTGTTTTAAAAAAGAGGCATTTTATAGCTCTGGGAGACTCATTTAAGAACCCCAGGTTCTGAGACAGCATGTGCCTCTGTGTGCTGAGAAGCCTTGACTGACAAGAACAGCTTCCTTCTCACCTGGCCTCACTAAACCTGTCTGATACTAAGGAGTCAATGACTCTTTTCTCAACTCATTCTTTATACAAAATTCTGCAGTTATTCATGCAATTCACTGCAAGTAGTATCATTTACCCTTTAAAAGCTGTTTCCAGAAATCACTTTTTTTTTTTTTTACAAAAATAAAAGCAGGGGCTTGATGGTTCAAATAAATCCTAATGATTTGAGGAGATAAATTCTTGAGACCAGTCACCTCATATAATTTGGTGTCTAGATTCACATGCTGTCTGCAGAACAGGATGGAAGTGATGACATGCTCCACAAGACATCATATTCATACCACAGATCAACCACTGTCAAATTGTCATTTGCACCTTCTAGTATAAATAAGTATAATTCAGGCTCTCAAACTCAAATGCCTACAGGAGCTATGAGTGTAGTAAAACAGGTATAAGGAAACATTCCTCGACTTGCATATAGGCTCTCGGTCTGTCTCTGTTTCTTATGGTTGATAGAAATGTTCATATAAAACATATTCTACTTTTATCTTATTCTGTATTTTAAAAAATATTGTGAATGTGTTGATAAATGGCAACAGAAGTCAAGGACCATAGGGAAGTAGTGGGTTCTGTGGAAAACTGGGGAGTACATATATTTGGAGAGACACCCCACTGTGTTGGTCCAGCACACTGAGACTATGTGGAAATGAAGACCTGGTATTTTCAAATCTCTCTCTTTTAAAAAGCTGGAATTGTGAGTTTTTATGGAAATTTTTGTAAATTTTAGATATTGGCAACACATTTCCAAAAGTTAAGATATACTTCATAGGCCAAATCTAATACTTTTTAAGCTGCTGCTGCTGCTGCTAAGTCACTTCAGTCGTGTCCAACTCTGTGCAACCCCATAGACGGCAGCCCACTAGGCTCCTCTGTCCCTGGGTTTCTCCAGGCAAGAATACTGGAGTGGGTTGCCCTTTCCTTCTCCAATGCATGAAAGTGAAAAGTGAAAGGGAAGTCGCTCGGTTGTGTCCCATTCTTCATCACCCCATGGACTGCAGCCTACCAGGCTCTTCCGTCCATGGGATTTTCCAGGCAAGAGTACTGGAGTGGGTTGCCATTGCCTTCTCTGACTTTTTAAGCCAGGTATCACCTATTAGCCACCAGTTAGCAGCTACTAGACTCAATGAGTTCATGAATGAAAAGTCACTGGACAGAGTTTTATATGGTATAAGTAGAGCACTGGCTGCTCCAATTTCCTTCTACAAGATAAAAGTAAAGAAATCGTAGAATGTTCTAGAAGTTACTAAGAAGGCTGGTGCTGTTGTTCAGTCATAAGTCATGTCTGACTCTTTCTGACCCCATAGACTGCAACACACCAGGCTCCTCTGTCTTTCACTATTTCCTGGAGTTTGTTCAGATTCATGTCCATTGAGCCGGTGATGCTATGTAACCATCTCATCCTCTCCTTCCCCCTTCTCCTTTTTCCTTTTGGAGCTTCAGCTTCAGCAACAATCCTTCCAAAGAATATTCAGGGTTGATTTCCTTTAGGATTGACTAGTTTGATGTTCTTGTAGTTCAAGGGACTCTCAAGAGACTTCCAGTACCACAATTCAAAAGCATCAATTCTTTGGCACTAAACTTTCTTTATGGTCCAACTCTCACATCCATCCATAACTACTGGAAAAACCATAGCTTTGACTATATAGACCTTTGTTGGCAAAGTGATGTCTGTGCTTTTTAATAGGCTGTCTAGGTTTCTCATAGCTTTCCTTCCAAGGAGCAAGCATCTTTTAATTTCACTGCTGCAGTCACTGCAGTGATTTTGGGGCCCAAGAAAATAAAATATGTATTGCTTCCACTTTTCCCTCTTCTATTTGCTATGAAGTGATGGGACCGGATGCCATGATCTTAGTTTTCTTTTAATGTTTCCCATTGACAGCAACATAATGTG
This sequence comes from Bos indicus, assembly GCF_029378745.1. Taxonomy (NCBI): domain Eukaryota; kingdom Metazoa; phylum Chordata; class Mammalia; order Artiodactyla; family Bovidae; genus Bos; species Bos indicus. The sequence goes on from NC_091772.1 coordinate 49,153,794, forward strand.
TGTTAAACATGAGAGAATCTTAGGATTTCACAATCCATTGATTTGGTAAAAAAAAAAAAAAAATCCATCTAAATTATTGCTTGTCATTGTATAGATAAAGGCTTCTCAAATGAGGGCTCAGTATAGGGGACTGGGTATGTCAGCAGATATTCTTCAGTACTTTAAGGCATTCCAGAGCAAGCCTGTGGCTCCTGCTCCTAACAAGGACATTTAACAACCCTACAGCACCTAAGTCTTGCAAGGAAGCAAGGTAATTCTGAAAGTAGCCCATGTGCCAGTCTGCTACCTCTATTTCCCCTCCTACTATCTCTGCACTGTCTGATTGGGGCTGTTATGGCTCTGTCATTGGCCTGCTGGCTGGAACTCACATCCTCTGGCTTTCTGAGATGGTCTGCATCCTGTTTGCTGCATTTGCTTTCCTCAGGTTCTGCTGTCAGTTTTTCCAACCAAAGTGCATTAACTTTGAACCCCTGACTTCTTTGCTAAGAGGATGCTGTGCCTGACAGCATGAGGCCAATTTCCCACCCCCTCCAAGAGTATCTACCTCATGGAAGGATACACAAAATTTTTCCCCTGACAACAACCCTTCTTGCCAGACACCATGCCTTGGAAACCCTGCCTGAACATTGCCCATGGTTTGCATTGAGTTACATTGGCTGACTGCTTCTGCACAAGGACATACCAGAGTCACAACACTGGAAATATTATTTTATGTCTTTCCTTTTGGTTTGAAAAAAAATTTTTTTAAACCAGTTCCCTAATGAACAGAAAGCATGACGTTATTGACCTGAAAATAAAAAAGGCGAATGCTTATTAAGGCATGTTGGTTACTATGTGTTAGAGGACAGGAATTCCCAGTGATGCAATATGCCTCATCCAGAAAGTGAGCACAGAAAACCTTTTCATATGTGCTAAGTCTGCAGCTGCAATAAAGCCTCCGTGCAAACAGTCTGCTCTGCCTGCAGATAGTAACCTCTCTACTGAGGTTCAGATCCCTGGGGATGCAGTGGCATTTCCTGATGGAATCCAGCACACACATTCTATATCCAGGTCCCCAAAATGATACCTTGCAAGGAAAAAAAAAAAAAAAACAGTCTATGAGGAGGTACTGCTACAAAGTCTTGGTGGTCCTGAGGTCAATAAAAATATTATTTGAGGGGAAAAAATCACCAATGTTAAAGATTAATTATCTGTTAAATCATGGTGGTGAGAGTAGCCTTTTCTAATGGGTGATGAGTTTTTAGGCATCACACATGAGATGTGAATTTGAAGTACTGCACACTAGACAAAACGGAGAATGTACAGTGAAGAGCCCATAGAAAGGTAAATTAAAGACAATTTGATTGCAACTGAGTATATAATTTGGGCTTTACAAGTGGTGCTAGTGGTAAAGAGCATGCCTGTCAATGCAGGAGATGTGAGAGACACGGGTTTGATCACTGGGTCAGGAAGTTCCCCTGGAGGAGGATATGGCAACCTACTGCAGTATTCTTGCCTGGAGAACCCCATGGACAGAGGAACCTGGAGGGCTACAATCCATAGCATCACAGAGAGTCAGACATGACTGATGCAGCTTAACATGCATATAATTCACTTTCTTAGACAACTCAACTTTCATGTCCTCTAAATGAGCAACTAGAATTACATCCATGTGTACCAAAACAGAAAATTCAACTCAGAAGAATATAAAAATTAGTGTAACTGACATAACATCCTTCATATGGCAAATGGCAGTCTGTCTATAAAATGTTAGGTCAATAAAACAACCCTGTCCCTGCATGTTTCATATCAGAAACAATTTTTAAAAATAAAAAAAGAAAACATAATAAAAATAATTTTATTTGTTTATTTTTTTAAAAAATCTGCTTATAGGTATCTTGGAGAATTCAGTCAGGAAAACTGGAACCTCTCTAGGTGTTTCAAACAGAAGAGATTTAATAAAGGAACTTGATGACAGAGATGAGGAGGAGGTAAGAAGCCCTACAGAGGATAGTGAGGCAAATCAGAGAAATTAATAGCAAGAAGCAGATACCATCCCTAAGGTTAACAGAAGGAAAAGTAGTTCCAGGACCAGAACCTAGGTGCACCTCTTGGAAGCTAGAATTCATGGTGAGGTCTTCCCAGTGAAAGCTGAAATCACAGCAGAGATGATGAAGTCTGAAGCAAAGGGAGTAGAGGAGAGATGTTCTGGCTTCTGCCATCTTCCATCCCCCAGTCTTCCATCAAAGTATCTTTTTGGCTGAACATTATCAGGAAGCCAGGGTGCAAAAGAGCCTGGGAAATATAGTTTCCAGAACAGAGTATGGGAAACATTGATGACTAGCAAATGACTAGCAAATTTGGCATCTCTGAAAACATGCATATCTGTACATTTGCTTTAGCTAATTGACCTATATCTTAAAAGGACTTTGATGATCAAATTTTAGCTCCCTATTCACTCATTTTCTTTCTAAAAAATGAATGAAGGAAAACCACAGACAATCACACTGTGATGTGCTTGCCAGTAATTTACCCTGCGAGATATCTGGTGAGGTCTCTCTGTACCCATGTATCTTCATTTCTCCTTAAATGTTCTTTGCTGTCTCCCCAGTTCCTTTTTATTTTAGCTTTGGGATTATCCAGTAAACAGGAATGATGATTTCATTCATTTTTATAACCTAAGCCCTCACAGGGTGAGGCAAGCTGCGGAGAGGGGGAGTACATGCTGGTAACTATTTTAGACTTGTAAATTTTATAAGTTCAAATGTCTTACTCAGTGTTAGAACATGAGTAGGGAAATGCCTGGTTCGATGATGTAAACACAGCAAATATCAGCCTAGAATTTAGGAAGGGAAATACAAGCCAAAGAGTTTTTTCAGAAGCATCTCTGCTTTTCAGACACTAGCATTTTCTTTGGGTGGAATTGCTCAAGTTCATTAGAGCTTTAAATAGCCTTTTTACTTGCCACCATGGGGATCTGTTCTCTGAAATTCAAAATGCAGAATGATTTGTTTTTGAAGTGTATTAAGTGCAATCTGCATCAAAAAGATGTGCACGTTTCATTTACCAAATAATTCCATTTTTGTCTATTATTTGCCAGCACTATTCTAAGCTATTAAGGCATTTGGTCCTTTAAACAACTGTATAAGATACAGATAAGAGGACCCCAGTGTTGTACCCCAGACTATTACTTCTCATTTTATAAATGAGGATACTGAGGCACAGAGAGATCAAGTAACTGTCCTGAGGTTAAACAGCAAGGTACAGCCAAGATTTTCAGAGTGACTTCTTGGCATTTCTGGGCTCCAGGAGTGAGTGTTTCAGTGAACAAGGTGGAAGCTACCTGGCCTTTTAGGATTTAGCTTCAGAAGTCATCTAATGTAACTTCCCCTGGTTTGGAGCAATGACAAGTCTGATAAAATCCAGCAATGCAGGAAGGGTATCCAAGTGTCAAAGTGTTTGCAGCCATGCTTTGAAGCTTTCACCATGAGCAAAGTACCAGCAGCAATGACCACAATATATAATACCCAGATGGTGGGTTGGTTTTTATTTGCTGAAATGACCTTATGGTTTCCTATATTTGGTCCTCACTTATCTACAACAGGAAATGGAAGGAAATAGAGCCTTTCCTTAAGGCAGTTTTCTGTTCCAATCGGTATTCTTCTAACGCCTCCCTTTACTCTGACAACCTTCTAAATGGCATCGGACAAGACTTCCACTGACTCAAGTTTCATTGATGTAGTTGTACCCAAATAGAAAATGTTCTGTTGCCTATATTCAAAACACATTGCTAAGCCAATTTTCTTTAAATTCCCCTGAATTTCCTCCCCTGGGAGGATCATACAACTGCCAAGTTTGAATGTTAAACTTTCAGATACTTTTGAGAAATACTTAGTGTAGGGGAAAAAAAGCATTTGGTAAGGTGATGTTGGTGTGTGTGGGGGTGTGTGTGAGTGTGTTGTACTCAGAGAAAAATGCAGGTTTTCTATTTTAACTGTAAAACACTGAACTAATTTAGCTCAAATCTTTTGAAAATAGGTTCAATTTATGGGGCCAGTGACTATCAAAAATTTTAAGCTGAAAAATATTGGAAAAATCACTCAACTCACCAAAAATTTGCTTTTGATTAAAATCTGAGTTTGTGACCAAGTGTTGCTTTTTAAAAAGTAGCTCTTGTGAATGCCACAATTAAAGTATTCAGTGATATTTCTTTATGATGTATCTTGAGGGAACAATTTGATTGGTATACAGAGAAAATTTTCAGAAAAAGAACATTTCCTTCTGTACCATAGTATTAGACAGGAATTGTGCATGCAAAGAGGAAAACACTGGATGATCTGACTGGGTCAGCTGTCACACCTACAAGGCCAATGTTAGTTCTAATTACATGGTTGGCTGCAAAATGTGACCTTTCCTCCCTCACCAAGGTATAAGTAGACAAAAGATGGCTCACTGCAAATAACAGCTCACTGTTACATTTTCTTTGACAACCTCTAAATGTGCAGACAAAAATGTTAAAAGAGCTATCAATAAAACTGCTTTTATTGATTAAGGATGAATCAATATGAAGTTGAATCATCCAATAAATTCAACAAGAACTTCATAAACCCAGTCACCAGGATTATTGTACACGGAACATCTAAATGAATGGATGGAATTGACAGAGTTGACTTAAGTAGGAAGCTAGCACAGTCTTCCTAGAATGACCAAATCTCTTTTAAGTTCACATGTGAAATACAGAAAATCTCATGTAACTTGGCAGTATAAAGAGAAAGTGAAAGCCATTCGGTCATGTCCGACTCTTGAGACCCCTTGGAATGTGGAATTCTCCAGGCCAGAATACTGGAGTTGATAGCCTTTGCTTTCTCCAGGGGATCTTCCCTACCTAGGGATTGAATCCAGGTCTCCCCAACTGCAGGCAGATTCTTTACCAGCTGAGCCACAAGGGAAGTCCACCAATAGTGGATTGGGTAGCATATCCCTTCTCCAGAGGATCTTCCTGACCCAGGAATTGAACCGGGGTTCCTGCATTGCAGGAGGATTCTTTACAAGTTAAGGATTAAAACCACCATTTGTGGAAATGTATCCCCAAGGTTTGAGTACTATTTTTACTAGAAGCTGGGTATCTTTGGACAAATCACTTTAAAATCCTGCACTTTTTATTTTCCCTCTATAAAATAAAAACAACTAAAGTTAATACTTTATAGTGTTACTGTGAGGATCAAATGAGTTCCTTCCTGCTCAGTGCCCAGTAGAGTATCTTGCATACTGTGTGCTTATTAAACGTGGCTATCATATATGCTATTGTCTGCTTCTGATATTTCTACCAATTTATTGACATACTTTCTCTAGCCACCACAACTGAGAAAGTAGGATAAGTCCTACCTTCAACATTATCTTCTGGTGGCCATGGGGAAGTCATGTATTGTCACTGAACTTTGTGGGATTTTACCAATCCCAAAGAAAGGCAATGCCAAAGAATGCTCAAACTACTGCACAATTGCACTCATCTCACACGCTAGTAAAGTAATGCTCAAAATTCTCCAAGCCAGGCTTCAGCAATATGTGAACCGTGAACTTCCTGATGTTCAAGCTGGTTTTAGCAAAGGCAGAGGAACCAGAGATCAAATTGCCAACATCTGCTGGATCATGGAAAAAGCAAGAGAGCTCCAGAGAAACATCTATTTCTTCTTCATTGACTATGCCAAAGCCTTTGACTGTGTGGTTCACAATAAACTGTGGAAAATTCTGAAAGAGATGGGAATACCAGACCACCTGATCTGTCTCTTGAGAAATTTGTATGCAGGTCAGGAAGCAACGGTTAGAACTGGACATGGAACAACAGACTGGTTCCAAACAGGAAAAGGAGTCCATCAAGGCTGTATATTGTCACCCTGCTTATTTAACTTCTATGCAGAGTATATCATGAGAAACGCTCGACTGGAAGAAACACAAGTTGGAACCAAGATTGCCGGGAGAAATATCAATAACCTCAGATATGCAGATGACACCACCCTTATGGCAGAAAGTGAAGAGGAACTAAAAAGCCTCTTGATGAAAGTGAAAGTGGAGAGTGAAAAAGTTGGCTTAAAGCTCAACATTTAGAAAATGAAGATCATGGCATCTGGTCCCATCACTTCATGGGAAATAGATGGGGAAACAGTAGAAACAGTGTCAGACTTTATTTTTCTGGGCTCCAAAATCACTGCAGATGGTGACTGCAGCCATGAAATTAAAAGATGCTTACTCCTTGGAAGGAAAGTTATGACCAACCTAGATAGCATATTCAAAAGCAGAGACATTACTTTGCCAACAAAGGTCCGTCTAGTCAAGGCTATGGTTTTTCGTGTGGTCGTGTATGGATGTGAGAGTTGGACTGTGAAGAAGGCTGAGCACCGAAGAATTGATGCTTTTGAACTGTGGTGTTGGAGAAGACTCTTGAGAGTCCCTGGGACTGCAAGGAGATCCAACAAGTCCATTTTGAAAGAGACCAGCCCTGGGATTTCTTTGGAAGGAAAGATGCTAAAGCTGAAACTCTAGTACTTTGGCCACCTCATGCGAAGAGTTGACTTATTGGAAAAGACTCTGATGCTGGGAGGGATTGGGGGCAAGAGGAGAAGGGGACGAAAGAGGATGAGATGGCTGGATGGCATCACTGATTCGATGGACGTGAGTCTGGGTGAACTCCGGGAGTTGGTGATGGACAGGTAGGCCTGGCGTGCTGCAATTCATGGGGTTGCAAAGAGTCGGACATGACTGAGCGACTGAACTGAACTGAAGGCTATTCTTACATAGTGGCATCTGCTTTTAAATCAAGCAAACTAAAACACATGAAATAGCACATGGTAAGTAAATAGTTGACATGCAGAGTCCAAAGTAAGATGGCAGAGTGGTACAGAACAATAAGTTTAAAAAAAATTAAAAGAATTCAAAAAAAAAAAAAGTAAAAGATAAATATACTGCATATAGGAATCAATCAAAAGGAAAGGCACACTACTTAAAAGAACACCTTTGAAATGTAACAGTCAGAATCAGAAAGAAATGAGAAACTCTGACTGCCCCCACCTCCCAAATGGCCCTATCACTTCTACCCAACCTTAAACAGACGGAAGAAAGACTGTTAGTGCACATCTATTTCCAATTTGTAGTAATGCACACCTAGAGGATATGAAGGAAGTCCATAGAAAATGTTAATAAAACTTCTCATAAAGAAATCACGGCAGACTTCCCTGGTGGTCCAATGGTTAAGAATACACCTGCCAATGGAGAAGATATAGGTTCAATCCCTGATGGGGAAGACCCCACATGCCATATTGCAACTAAACCCATGCACCACAACTACTCAGCCTGTGATCTTGAGCCCATGCTCCACACCATGAGAAGCCACCTCAGTGAGAAGCCTGGGCAACACAATGAAGAGTAGCCCCCGCTGGCTGCAACTAGAGAAAGCCCACACGCAGCAACAAAGACCCAGCACAGCCAAAAATAAAAATAAATAAGTAAAATCATTTAAAAAAAGAAGTCATGGGGATGCAATGTTCAGAATGTAGTGCTGATTACAATTTAAAAGTTACTGAGACAGTAGATCTTATTAAAAGTCTTCATTGCAAGAAAAAAATTATAACTATGTATGCTGACATATTGGAGAAGGCAATGGCACCCCACTCCAGTACTCTTGCCTGGAAAATCCCATGGACCGAGAAGCCTGGTAGGCTGTAGTCCATGGGGTCGCTAAGAGTCAGACATGACTGAGCGACTTCACGTTCACTTTTTATTTTCATGCATTGGAGAAGGAAATGGCAACCCAGTCCAGTTTTCTTGCCTAGAGAATCCCAGGGATGGGGGAGCCTGGTGAGCTGCCATCTATGGGTTGCACAGGGTCAGACACGACTGAAGCGATGTAGCAGCAGCAGCAGCAGCAGCATGCTGACATATATTAACTAGACATTGTGGTGATCATTTTGTGATATATACAAATATTGAATCATTATGTGGTATATTTGAAAGTAATATAATTTTTATATCAATTATACCTCAATTTTAAAAAGTTAAAATTTTTTAAAGAACCCAATAGTTCATTTTAATAGGTAGAAGAGAGAAGGGGATTAAAACATGCACAGGAGAAAATGTCACCTGAATGAAAATGATTTAAATTAACAAATCTATTAAACTGATTATAAAATCTATTCTAAGATAAACCAATAAATAATGGTAAGCACAGATACATCATGCTAAACTTTGAACATCAAGGATCAATATGATTTTCTTCAGGAATATAGATAGAAAAAGCAAGTTGAGTACAAAGGGTAAAAATCAAGCTGTATCTATTGTCTTCAAGTCATTTGGGATGGAGGGGTTGGTAAAAAATTTCTAAACCAAGCCAGAAGGGCATACAAATTTAAAGTCAAGTAAATTATATGCAGAAGTTCAGGAACTATACCTTTTTGTGAATAAGCTAATATTTGTAAAGTACTTAGAACAGAGCCAGGCAGATACTAATAGAAAGCACTATGTAAATGTTATTTAACTCATTAAACAAGAATACAGTAAATCTCATTAAATCCATAAACTCTTTTCAATAAAATCTATTTTAGACGAAGCCCTGATCAGACTACATATTGATGCATTGAACTTATTTACACATAGAACTAAAATTAAGTCAATGTGGGAAATATGATTTCAGAAAGTCCATATTCTAATTATTGAAACTTAAAAGATAATAATAGAGCAACAGGAAATCCAGAGCTGAAGGGCAGAGCTAAGGAGATGAGTCAGTGTACTAATCCCCTATTTTTATAAGGACCATCAGTAGATTATATATAAAGTTGATGAATAAAGAACTAGAACTTTTTATTATTCATATGTTCAACTAGTATTTCTGAGAAACCACTATGTGTCAGGGACTGTTCTAAGTGGTGTGGATTTAACCACAAATAAGGCATGTAAGATCCCTATTCCTTCCTTCATACTTCATATTCTAATAGGAAACGATTATTCCATGGAATTAGATAAGAAAAAAATAAACAGATGAAGAGATCAATGAAAGAGTCACAAATATAAATGAGCAATTACATAATAAAGATGTCATTTCAAACAAGTAATAATAGATGGATAATTCAATAAATGTGATGGGAAACTGACAAGTCAAAAAGAAATTCCAGGTATGTCAAAGATTTAAAGATAAATATTGAAATCCATTAAAATATTATAAGAAATAATCAGTGAATTTATGATCTTGCAGCATGTAAAGTCCCTTTGAAGTAAGACATAAAACAATGAAAGTTACAAAATTAAAGATGAATACATTTAGTTACAAAAATATTTGAAATTTCAATACAGAAAAAATGCATCGTAAAGTCAAAAGTCAGTCAAGGGATGGAATAAATGTTCATATCAGAAGACTAATTTGTGACAAAGGACTATTTTTTTTAATATGCAAAGAACCTGTACCAAATAAAGTTTGTAAGTGTTATAATAGTATTATAATATTCTATTTGCTTGCTTTTTAAGTCAATAAGAAAGAGGCAAGCAGTCTAGAAAAACAGATAAAGAATCTGATGAATTGATGCTTTTGAACTGTGGTGCTGGAGAAGACTCTTGAGAATCCCTTGGACTGTAAGATAAAACCAGTCAATTCTAAAGGAAATCAACCCTGAATATTCATTGGAAGTGCTGAGGCTGAAGCTGAAGCTCCAATATTTTTGCCACCTGATACAAAGAGCTGACTCTTTGGAAAAGACCCTGATGCTAGGAAAGACTGAGGGCAAGAGGAGAAGTGGGTGACAGAGGATGAGGTGATTGGATGGCATCACTGACTCAATGAACATGAGTTTGAGCAAACTCAGGGGAGATAGTAAAGGACAAGGAAGCCTGCTGTGCTGCAGTTCATGATGTTGCAAAGAGTCAAACATAGTAACTGAACAACAACAACAAAGCATAAAGTAAAACTTTTCAACCATCAGTTCAGTTCAGTCGCTCAGTCGTGTCCAACTCTTTGTGACCCCATGAACTGCAGCACACCAGGCCTTCCTGTCCATCACCAACTCCCTGAGTTCACCCAAATAGGAAATAGAAATGATAATATAATGTTTGTACCTAATCATTTTACCATCATTTGATGGTACATAAGGTTGCCAACAAAGGTCCTTCTAGTCAAGCCTATGGTTTTTCCAGTCGTCATGTATGGATGTGAGAGTTGGACTGTGAAGAAAGCTGAGCACCGAAGAATTGATGCTTTTGAACTGTGGTGTTGGAGAAGACTCTTGAGAGTCCCTTGGACTGCAAGGAGATCCAACCAGTCCACCTTAAAGGAGATCAATCCTGGGTGTTCATTGGAAGGACTGATGCTAAAGCTGAAACTCCAATACTTTGACCACCTTATGCGAAGAGTTGACTCATTGGAAAAGACTCTGATGCTGGGAGGGATTGGGGTCAAGAGGAGAAGGGGACAACAGACGAGATAGCTGGATGGCATTACCGACTCGATGGACATGAGTTTGAGTGAACTCTGGGAGCTGGTGATGGACAGGGAGGCCTGGAGTGCTGCGATTCATGGCGTCACAGAGTTGGACACGACTGAGCGACTGAACTGAACTGAACTGAAGGTTGATGAGGATTCTGTTGATTATAGAATAAATCAGTATATACTTTTTTCAGGGACAGTTCAACTATATGTTTTCAATATTTTTTAAATAAACATATTCTGATCCAGAAAATTTATTGTTAGAAATGCACCCTCTGATTATTCTTTCAAACTTGTACTTGAATTTCTTATTAAAACATTCTTACAATAGAAAACAAAACAAAACCTGGAAAATAGCTAAATGTTTACCAGGAGAGGCAAACTAAAGAAATCATGGCAATAATCATGGCAAAAATACTAGTCTGATAGTAAGACAGATCTATGTGGTCTTTCATATATATATATATATATATATATATATATATATATATATACACACACACACACATATTTCTCCATGATATTTTAATTTTAAAAATCAAAAGATGTGGAAAAAAAAATGTTTTTGCACAAATACAAATACACAAATGTATGTGCAAGTGCTAGTGTATATCTAATGTCTTGATTTCTCTAAGATTACATTTGCATCCTCTAACCCTGGTTGCCTTTAGAAAAAGTCGTTTGGGGTAGAAAAAAAAGAAGGAGAACTTTATTTTCATTTAATTGCATTTTGATAATGTTTAATTTTTTTAATAAGCATGTGGATCATTTTTTTAAGTTAACAGGAGTTATCTGGGTAACAGAACCATGAATCATCATAAATTTCTTTCTTTACTTTTCTCTGTTAAAAATGCTTTAAAATATTATTTAAAATAAAATGTGATTTCATCATTATTAAATTTTTAGTAATTTATAAACATGTTAAAAAGAAAGTGAATCCCCTAACGTATTCAGATATTTTGTAAACTGGCAGCAAGTTTTTCGGTTTATAATGTGAAGGGTGGCCTGGCGGCTATCATTTGTTATTAGCATTCTCCTTGTCCCCCAGTGGTTTCCTGGTCCATATGACAAGTAATGGCTACATCCCCTGGTTCTCCTTCCCCAACCCCGGCAGCTTGCCTTCTCCAAAGTGAAACCTTTAAGTTCCATTAAAAACAGGTATCACTGGAGGGGTTTCCTATTATGTGAAATTGGAACAGAGACCACAGAGCTCAAAAGAAAGTATGAAGTAAAAAAGAAAATGTAACTTAGAAGACACTTATGAAAGTGTTCATTAAAGCAGGATTTCATGGAAGAATTAGTCATTCATTTTTTATTTACTTTTTAATTTTTTTTAGTTGAAGGATAATTGCTTTACAATGTTGTGTTCATTTCTGTCATTCAACAACATGAATCAGCCATAAATGTACATATGTCCCCTCCCTCTAAAGCCTCCCTCTCACCCACCCTCCTTCTCACCTCTCTGGGTCCTGGGTCATCACAGAGCACCAGTCTGAGCTCTCTGTGTAATATACTAACTTCCCACTAGATATCTATTTTATACATGGTAATGTATATATGTCACTGCTACTCTCTCAATTCATTCCACCCTCTCTTTCCTTAGGAGTCAGTCATTTTTAAGATGCATTCACCTTATTCAAGTTATCTCAAAAAGAGAAAGACAGCCACAGAAGAGCTGGTACCATCCAACTTCCACTGTGGCTTAATTGAAGGTAGAAGCCGAATTAACAAAATAGGAAAAGCATCCAATTTTGATTTTTAATTATTGACATAGGGCATGAAGCAAGAGTCAGCCAATCTGAAAGTTTGTTCTGATCTAAAAGTTTATTGTTGAAAATGAAAGTTTGTTACTATCTAAAAACGAAAGTTTGTTCCTATCTAAAAGTTTATTGTTGAAAATGAAGGAGGACATATGAGGATGCAATTCAGACATTTCTTGGTAGTATCATAATGAAAATCACTTAGCATACATAAATGAATTAAATCACCACAAATGCACTTAAACTGAAATTAGCCATATAGTTCTGGTTCTGTCTGATTCTATGTTTGGCACTTTGGGATACTGGATCAACTCTCTAGCTAAAATCAATAAGACTTAAACTTACTGTGAATTCAAATACTAATAACAAGAACACTCAAACAACCAGAGATACTTACCCCCTTATATTAGTTTCATGACAAATGAGTGAAAAGCAGATAGAACTAATTTCTTATACCCTCCCTTCCTTCCTTCCTCCCTCCCTTTTCTTCTTCTTTCTTTGAAACACCCAAATACCCATGCCATAGTGTCTCAAATGGTCAGCACAAATATGTCTCAAATGGTCAGAACAAATATGATGTAATTTCTATGTATTTTTTTTTATTAATAGCTAATATAAAGATAATACTTGGTCATTATCAAGTATTATGGTGCTGAGGTTTATGTTATAGAAACCAAGGCAAACAAATTTTCAATAATAGATTGTGCTAAGTGACATTTTCTTATAATTATATGTAATGTATAAATAAGTAAAATGTAAAATTGCAATTTGATTTCACTTTTGAAATGTTCCATATGATAAGTCCATTTATCTGTGTATTAAAATAACTAACTCTCCTTAGTCTCAATCTTTTCTGTATACAATTTTTGTTTACTTGTCTAATAAGATACTTAAACAGTACTTTACTGAGTTGGCAAAAATTAATTGTTAGAAAAGAAGGACTACTTTAATTTTCAAGGCATGGAATGTAATGACTGTTTTCCTTAATTTTCTTATGACATTTTCTGCCCTGGATTAGACTACATATTGCACCTCTATTACCTACTTCATGCATGCAAAATGATCTTTATTAATTAGTCACACACGAAATGACACCCTAATAGTTTAAAATGACTTCGTTTCATATTGCAAGTAGACAGTTAACTGCAAAGTAAGGATGTATACTTACTAACATAAATGACCTTGAGAGAATAATCTTAAGGACATAATCAGCAATAGTCACTGGTATGTCAAGAACATAATCATTGATAGTTTGGAATTGAAATTTTGGATTCTGGAAGTCACATGGGTTTTTTAAGAATTTTCTCAATCTCTACTGTACTTTTTTAATTGAGCTTTTCTGCACTTCCTTTTTCATTCATCTTGAGCAATTAAGGGTCATCTGATTTTATCTTTTCAGTCTCCTATAGCCTTCTTTTTCATCTTATGCTTCTGCTGAGTTCAAGGATGCCTGATTTCTTGCTTAAAGAATTAAAACAGCCTTTTAATTTGTTCAGAAGAACAAGTAGCACCTTCAATCTGGAGCTACTCCAAGCCATTCATGCTCGTGTCTACCAAAGAGATTTTTCTCAAAGTAGGTCCTATGGGGAGAAGTCCAAATTCCTTTGCCCAGTAAAGTGCAGGCACCCTTCTTTCCTATTCTGTTCAGCCACAGTCAATTACCAACCACTGCTTTAATGCATGTTGATATTTCACGCTTTCCTGCCTTTACCCCTGCTGTTCCTCCTGCTTGGAATTCCCTTCCCCCTTTACTATCTTCTCAACACCTGCTCAGTTTCCAAGATTCAACTCAAGTATTATGTTCTCCCAGGAAACCTCTTACCTACAAGGGAAGGTGGTAACTCTATTCTTGGTTCACATTTTGGACCATATGTAAACTTCTATTTGATCAATTTGTGTATTTCTCTGTATTCATCCTTGCAGCCTCAGAAACTTAGCAGTGTCTGGAAAAGTGAAAATCACTGAGTGAATAAAAGTAAAAGCCATTGAACAAAGTGCAGGAGGCAGGTTGCTAAAGCCAACCATTTTACTTCATTCTTGGCAGAGTGCAATTTGAATTTGAGGTGTTATCTTCAGTTCAGTTCAGTTCAGTTCAGTCGCTCAGTCGTGTCCAACTGTTTGTGACCCCATGAATTGCAGCACACCAGGCCTCCCTGTCCATGACCAACTCCCAGACTTCACTCAAACTCATGTCCATCGAGTCGGTGATGCCATCCAGCCATCTCATCCTCTGTCGTCCCCTCTTCCTCCTGCCCCCAATCCCTCCCAGCATCAGAGTCTTTTCCAATGAGTCAACTCTTCGCATGATGTGGCCAATGTACTGGAGTTTCAGCTTTAGCATCATTCCTTCCAAAGGACACCCAGGACTGATCTCCTTTAGAATGGACTGGTTGGATCTCCTTGCAGTCCATGGTGTTATCTTAGATGGGTAGAAAACCCAGGGCTTATTTGAAGCTCCTCTAGAAGCTGACACTAAGAAAAGGGTTTTAGTCTAGGCAGACTACAGGAAGGTGGAGAAAACATAACTAGGGAAATGGGGAAGTGAGGCAGGAAGGAGAAGGCCAGTAACATGTGCAATGTACCCCAGTTACCTCTGGGGGTGACAGGAGCCATGGGAGGTTGGATTATGCACCTCAGAGTCATCCCATCCAGTGGTGTGAGAGAGGTGAGGTGCTCACTCACTAAGGCCCATTGGTCATTGGTTAAGGACTGCTCCTGGGAGGTATCAATTCCCTAGCACACCTGGCTAGTAGCACATGTAGGCAAAGCAAACTCCACCAGAGTGGAGTTGTGGTTCATATACACAATGGAATATTACTCAGCCATAAAAAGGGACACAAGTTAGTTCTAATGAGGTAGATGAACCTAGAGCATATTATAGAGAGTGGAGTAAGTCAGACAGAGAAAAACAAATATTGTATATTAATGCATATATATGGATCTAGAAAGCTGGCACTGAGGAACCTATTTTAGGACATCAATGGAGATGCAGGCATAGAGAAGAAACTAGTGGACACAGTGAGGAAAGGAGAGGATGGGATGAATAAAGAGAGTAGCACTGAAACATATACATTCCCATATGTAAAACAGATAACTGGTGGGAATTTGCTATGATGCAGGGAGCTCAAAGCCAGTGCTCTGTGACAACGTACAGGGGTGTGATGCGGTGGGAAGTTGGAGGGAAGTTCAAGAGGGAAGGTCCGTATGTATGCCTATGGCTGATTCATGTTGATGTATGGCAGAAACCAACACAATTTTGTAAAGCAATTATCTTCCAATTAAAACTATATTAATAAAACAACTGAAGAGAAAGCTTATTTGTCAGAAGTGTGGGTTCATTTAACATTGACTTTTGGTATCTACCAAGTACAATAGAAAATAACATGAAACAAAATCAATCATCCAAGAACTAATGACCTTAATTTGCATGTGTGTCAGTTCAGTTCAGTTCAGTCACTCAGTCATATCCAGCTCTTTGCGACTCCATGAACAGCAGCGCTCCAGGGCTCCCAATCCATCGCTAACTGCAGAGTCTATAGAAACCCATGTCCATTGAGTCGGTGATGCCATCCAACCATCTCATCCTCTGTCGTCCCCTTCTCCTCCTGCCCTCAATCTTTCCCAGCATCAGGGTCTTTTCAAATGAGTCAGATCTTTGCATCAGTTGGCCAAAGTATTGGAGTTTCAGCATCAGCATCATTCCTTCCAAAGAAATCCCAGGGCTGATCTCCTTCAGAATGGACTGGTTGGATCTCCTTGCAGTCCAAGGGACTCTCAAGAGTCTTCTCCAACACCACAGTTCAAAAGCATCAATTCTCTGGTGCTCAGCTTTCTTGATAGTCCAACTCTCACATCCATACATGACTACTGGAAAAATCATAGCCTTGACCGGACGGACCTTTGTTGGCAAAGTAATATCTCTGCTTTTTAATATGCTGTCTAGGTTGGTCATAACTTTCCTTCCAAGGAGTAAGTGTCTTTTAATTTCATGGCTACAATAACCATCTGCAGTGATTTTGGAGCCCCCCAAAAATAAAGTCAGGCACTGTTTCCACTGTTTCCTCATCTATTTGCCATGAAGTGATGGGACTGGATGCCATGATCTTAGTTTTCTGAATGTTGAGCTTTAAGCCAACTTTTTCGCTCCCCTCTTTCACTTTCATCAAGAGGGTCTTTAGTTCTTCTTCACTTTCTGCCATAAAGGTGGTGTCATTTGCGTATCTGAGGTTATTGATATTTCTCCCGGCAATCTTGATTCCAGCTTTTGCTTCCTCCAGCCCAGCGTTTCTCATGATGTACTCTGCATATAAGTTAAATAAGCAGGGTGACAACATACAGCCTTGACGCAGTCCTTTTTCTATTTGGAACCAATCTGTTGTTCCATGTCCAGTTCTAACTGTTGCTTCCTGACCTGAATATAGGTTTCTCAAGAGGCAGATCAGGTGGTCTGGTAGTCCCATCTCATTCAGAATTTTCCAGTTTATTGTGATCCACACAGTCAAAGGCTTTGGTATAGTCAATAAAGCAGAAATAGATGTTTTTCCGAAACTCTCTTGCTTTTTCCATAATCCAGTGGATGTTGGCAATTTGATCTGTGGTTCCTGTGCCTTTCCGAAAACCAGCTTGAGCATCTGGAAGTTCTCGGTTCACGTACTGTTGAAGCCTGACTTGGAGAATTTTGAGCATTACTTTACTAGCATGTCAGATGAGTGCAATTGTGCAGTAGTTTGAGTATTCTTTGGCATTGCCTTTCTTTGGGATTGGAATGAAAACTGACCTTTTCCAGTCCTGTGGCCACTGCTGAGTTTTCCAAATTTGCTGGCATATTGAGTGCAGCAATTTCACAGCATCATCTTCCAGGATTTGAAATAGCTCAACTGGAATTCCATCACCTCCACTAGCTTTGTTCATAGTGATGCTTCCTAAGGCCCACTTGACTTCACATTCCAGGATGTCTGGCTCTAGGTGAGTGTGAGTGATCACATAATCTTCTGTGTGTTCTTGCCACCTCTTCTTAATATCTTCTGCTTCTTTAAAGTCCAGACCATTTCTGTCCTTTATTGAGCCCATCTTTGCATGAAATGTTCCCTTGGTATCTCTAATTTTCTTGAAGAGATCTCTAGTCCTTCCCAGTCTATTGTTTTCCTATATTTATTTCATTAATGGCTGAGGAAGGCTTTCTTATCTCTCCTTGCTATTCTTTGGAACTCTGCGTTCAAATGGGTATATCTTTCCTTTTCTGCTTTGCTTTTTGCTTGTCTTCTTTTCACAGCTATTTGTAAAGCCTCCTCAGGCAACCATTTTGCCTTTTTGCATTTCTTTTTCTGGGGAAAGGTCTTGATTTCTGTCTCCTGTACAATCTCATGAACCTCCATCAATAGTTCGTTCTGCACTCTATCAGATCTAATCCCTTGTAGTAATTCAAATTTGGCAACATTTTTGTTGTCTTGACACATATCCTCTCATTTATGTATCAATACAACTCTGTGAGGAGATCAGCTATTAACCTCTACATATTATTTATGAAGGAGCTAAGACTGTCACAATTTGTTATTGGAGAAGGAAATGGCAACCCACTCCAGTGTTCTCGCCTGGAGAATCCCAGGGATGGGGGAGCCTGGTGGCTGCCATCTATGGGGTTGCACAGAGTCGGACACGACTGAAGTGACTTAGCAGTAGCAGTAATCAACCTAAGTGGTAACCTTTCTGAATAAATACCCATTGTTAGGCAACCTGATAAAAACTATTAGAAAAAGAAGAAGAAAGGCATAAAAAGTCCTATCTTTCAAAATCAGGCCATAATATTTCAGGCAGAAGGCCAAGAAATACGTTTAAAGATACATAGAGTAAGTAGCAATCAGAACCTTGTGTTTGTATGCCATTTTTTACTTCAAGTTCACACAGGCTAAGCATCTGACCTTTATCATGCTATCTGAGGCAGGTAGAACATATTTATTTACCCTGATTAACAAATGAGGCCAAAAGATGACCATTTAAAAATCAGCCATCCATAGCCAAACCAGAAGTAAAATGTAAGTCACCCAACTATGTCTTGGGCTGTAAGCAACATGTGCATACAGCATCTACTGTGCATAACCTACAATATGATACAATCTGGTTAGATACGTAAAATTCATTGTCTCTTAATTTTTAAGAAGTCAGTATTTGCCTGAAAAGAATAACCCAAACTCCTGATACTAGGCTTTCTAGTGGGCAAATCACTTTACCCCATCCATCCTTCCACCATATCTAAACATGTGAAAGTGGCTCAGTTGTGTCCGACTCTTTGCGATCCCACCGACTATACAGTCCATGGGATTCTCCAGGCCAGAATACTGGAGTGGGTATCCTTTCCCTTCTCCAGGGGATCTTCCCAACCCAGCAATCAAACCCAGATCTCTTGCCTTGCAGGGGTATTCTTTACCAACTAAACTATCAGGGAAGCCCCCACCATATCTAATTATGCATCAAATAGGTAAAAGTTTGATTGACCAGATTCTGTGCTTTGCTGTGGCTCCTGGTTCCTGTGAAAGCACATCATCCAGGTGATGTAAGTAGAACTGCTATTAGGTGTCACTCTAGTAACAAGCTGATAGGTGTGCTGCCAAGCCTAGAGGTTTCTCTGAGGAGTTGCTGTAGGTTTCGGTGGAATGACAATTACAAGGTAGATGGATCATTTCATGTCTGCTGTGACCTTTACAATATGTGAGGTTCATGATTTTAATGTTAATTTGCATAATGGTAGGCCTGCAAGAACAATGGTGAATGCTAATAGCTGCAGGATGCAATAAAACTAAACATCATCTGGGCTGAACTGCTAAAGGAAAAGTTGCCAAAGTATGATTCTTTAAGCACTTAATTTCATCCCAGGTCATGTCCACATACAATTAAATGAGATTTCTGGTATCTCTTGAAAAACTGGCAAGAAGTGACTGGCAGTGGATAGCAGCAACCTCCTTCATATAGCGGGATGAGATGGGGATGGGATGGGGAGGGAAGTAGGAGGTGGGGTTCAGGACGGGGAACACATGTGCACCTGTGGCGGATTTATGTCAATGTATGGCAAAATCAATACAATATTGTAAAGTAATTAGCCTCCAATTAAAATAAATAAATTTATATTAAAAAAAAGAGAGAACCCTAACCTGATAGGCTTTACTTTTTCACGTAACTTCCGTGTCCCCTTTGAGGAAGTTGACTTTGCAACTACCATCATCTTGCCCAAAAAGAACCCCCACCTGGCTCTCACCACACCCCACATCTGGCAGATAAACTAAATTTAATACACTTAGAAAGAAAGAATCTCACTTTATGGGCTGAAAAATTTGTAATGAACCTTTGGAAAAGGTAGCATTGGCCATAGCTAGTGGCAAGCGATATTTTCAAGGGAAACAGATACTGTCAGCTCAAACTAGTAATCCTGCGTTTTGAGTTGCAGGTGGGAAGGTGACTGTTTACAAAGTTTAAAAAGAAGTTGCCTCCATTTAGATTTACTGTTTTAAACTATTCCTGTTGCCTGGAAAATGGGTAGGTATGATCATTCTGAATTTTGCACCCCAAATCAGTCTCTGGAGATTATTTATTAATGTTCACTTACGTATTTACTTATTTATTGGCTTCTTTCTCCCAAGTGTTCAAACCCATTTTCACCACAAGAGGGCAGCCATCTCTAAAAAACAACCAGAGAGCCTGGCTCTTAGGGGAAACAGGGCCAACACTTAGGAAGCTGTGCTTGGGAAAGGCAGCCCCATGTAATCAGGTATCACACATATAAGAGATTCTGTGATGGGCAACACTGAATGGGATAGAGTATCCAGAAGTGCCAATTTTCCCTGTGATTCTTGACGATCAAAGATTATTTCACAAACTGACAAAGCTCCCAAGTTATGAAGGGCTGCAGCTGTGAGACATCCTTGATGTCAACACCAGAGATTTATTTTTCATCCTCACTTGAGGCATGTTCAATAGCTGTCAACTTTCTCCTCCTCTTTAGGAGCTACACACTGATTTAGGTTTCATATAAGTTTTGTTTTGTTTTTTAAATCTCACTGATGACAGAAACAATTGTTAACTCCTCAAACTTGATAGGGAAGGAAATAGTTTCAAAAGCACAATAAACATTTGTGACTTAAAGTGCCTGTGAATAGAATACGTTCTCTTGCCAACTTGTTTGGTGTCCAATGATTAAGAGTGGCAATCAGCTTCCATAGAGTTTCATTTTCAGGGGGGAAAAAAAGTACCATGTTCCTGAATATTTTGTACCCCCCTCCATTTATTTTCCTGGTAGGCAGGCTTCCTCAGAAATACCTTATTTGACCTTTATACTTTCAGAAACAGCTAGGGCCTAATTCCCCCTCTGTGGGTTGCTAATCCGATTTACGTGAGCGGAACCTACAATTATTTTAGCTTCCCAACTGAAAAAATAATACACATGGATAATAGATTGCTATGAGCTCTTGCTTCAGACTTTTTCTGTTCTACAGGCTGAAGGTTCTGTGCAGGCGAGCTTGATTTTGTCCATCTGGCCTTTTCCAAAACTTTTCTGCTTTTGGCTTCCGGGATTATTTGGGTAAACTGGTTGAGCTGTGCATGGGCGATCCTGGGATACTGGAAAGGACAGAAAGCCTTGGCCTTGGGACTTGTGGTACAGCAGATTTGGGGACTGTCTCAGCTGAGGAAAACAAGTCACTTGACCACATGTCACAGACCTGCCGCTGGGATCTGGTGGAAGTGGGTGGGGCAGAAGGTTCTAAGGTCTCAGACCAGAGCTGTTCTGTCCCCTCGGCTCACACTGTGCCATTATTTCACCTTCCTCTGCAGTTGCTAAGGGCCTGCCCCTGAGCTAGGCGAGATAAATACAAGGCATGAAGTGATTTCTACCATAAAAAGAAAGAAAATCCCTCTCATCCTCTCTTCATACACACACACACAGACACACACGCACACACACTCCATGTTGCGCATGTCACGTATAGTAGAAGGAAATCCATTTCACACATAGTTATAGAAACGTGTGCTTTGGTAGCACAAATTTTTCGTATACTGATATATTTATAGACACACACGTGTATATTTGTGTATTACACATATATTTATTGGAATAAAAGAACGCATTTACATAAATAAATTTACATATGTAAATACATATGTCTATCAATGTTAAAGTTTAAGTTACACGCAAATCCAATCTCTAGTTTTCTTTTAATTCTCCTCTCACCTCGGGTAAACACAGAACAGTGTACCCCACGCCTATGCCAAGACGCTTTGTAACTTGGTTGAG
The DNA here is from genome assembly GCF_029378745.1 of Bos indicus. NCBI lineage: Eukaryota > Metazoa > Chordata > Mammalia > Artiodactyla > Bovidae > Bos > Bos indicus. The sequence continues at coordinate 49,175,275 of NC_091772.1, forward strand.
TTCTTTAATCGTCTATTCCGGAGTATCTTCAAACTGAAAGCTAAATAACGGGCCAGGAGGGGAAATAAGGCCCGACCTGGCATTCGTCGGGATTTCGTCCTGGGAGTCCCAGCCAGGGCCAGGCGCTCCGACGGATCTCCCCTTTGAGGGCATGGGCTGGAGGCACGAGCGCCCCCCCGGCGGCCGCGGGTCCCCGCCCTCGGCCCCACCCCACCGCGGCTGCCGCGGCTGCCCCGGCTGCCCGGCTAGCCGTCCACACCCCTGCACACTGCTCCCGCCCGCTCGGGGATCCCCGGCGAGCCGCGCCACCGAGGGGGAGGGTGTTCGGCCTGGGCCGGGAGGGAGACGGCAGGCGGCGTCCCCTTTAAAAGCCGCGAGCGCCGCGCCACGGCGCCGCCACCGCCGCCGTCGCCGCCAGAGTCCTCGCCCCGCCGCGCCGCGCTGCGCCCGGCTCGCGCTGCGCCCGCCGCTCTGCTTCCCACACCCTACCCGGGATTGGCAGCTGCCGCCAGACATCAGCCGCCGCAGGCTCCGCCGCCCACCGAACTACCTCGGGGCGAGCGCCTCGCGGATTACTGGGGACTCAGAGGCACCCGAGCCCGCAGACCCCGCGCGGGTTAGAGCGCCCGGCAGTGCGCGCCGCTGCGCCGTGGCCTCGGCTGACCGGGCCGCGCCGGAGCCGAAGACCGGCGCGCTGAGCCCGAGAGCCGCGATGCCGATCACCTCCCACCGGAGCTCGGGGACCTGGAACGCGCCGACCGAAGTGTGATCGGACCCCAGGCTGGCCACAAAGGGTACAGTGGCTTGGCCTGGGGGCGAAGAGACCGAGGGGAGAGTGCGGCCACCCGCCTCAGCGGCCCGATACTCGGCTCGACTCGCCGGAGAATGTGCCCGAGGACGCCGGAGCGCCGGAGCCGCGGTGGTTTCAACTGGCTAGCGCTAATGGGGGTGCTCTGGAGGAAGGCAGAGTGATGCGGGGGGGCAACTCGCCTGGCACGGAGATCGCCGCTGCGCCCTTCCCCGGACCCGGCGTCGCCCAGGATGGCTGGCCCGAGCCATGGGCCGCGGCGGAGTTAGCGCCGAGCGCCCAACCCTCGCCCCCAGAGTCCCGGAGCCGGCCCAGCGCGGGGCCACGCGTCCCGCGGGCGCTGGTTCCTAAGGACGACGACAGCACCAGCTTTTCCTTTCTCCCTTCCCTTCCCTGCTCTGCACTCCTCCCCCTGCCCGCTGTTGTTGTGTGTCAGCACTTGGCTGGAGACTTCTTGAACTTGCAGGGAGAATAACTTGCGCTCTCCACTTCGCCCCGGTGCCTCTGCCCCAGCGGACCAGCCTCACTGCCTGCGAACCCCGCCGCCTCTACCACTTCTCCGCCGGGCCCGACCCGAGACGCCGCTCCCTGCGTGCTAGGAGGGACTGCCTGGCCGGCACCCGGGAGAAGGAAGAGGCGAAGGAAGGGAACCGGGTCCCCGCTCCAGGTCCTTCAGCCAGAGCTTTTTCCATGTGGAGGCTCTTTCAATGGACGTGTCCCCGCGTGCTTCTTAGACGGTCTGCGGTCTCCTAAAGGTGACAACGTGGGCCGGGGCTGGGGGTGGGCGCGGGTCTCCGGCGGCCGCAGCAGCTGAGCCCCTCCCGGGGCCAGGCCTGGCGGGACGTAAACAGAACAGGTCCACGTGCAGCAGAGCCGCTGAGGGGACACCCACATCCTACCGCCCCTGGCGACCTTAGGCTTGGCCCTCCTGGCTCGCACTCTTCCGCCCCTCCTCCCTCTCCCTCTTCGGGATTTTATTAGGGCTGTTAACACTTGGATGATTTTTTTTTTTTTTTTTTAAAGTTAAAGAAGTCCCTTCTAGAGGGTGGCCCGTGGATTTCACCCGTTAGCTGCCAACCTGTACGTCCTGCCGTTTTAACTTCAAGTTTCTCCCGGAGAACTGCTCTCTCTACTCAGAGCCGGGTCCCATTTAGGAAAATATTATACGTTGGGGTTCTCCCTGTTTTTTTTTTTTTTGTTTTTTTTTTTAACCAGGAATGCAAGGGGGGCAGTTATTTCGTGCTACCTTGAACTGACACGTGAATTAACAGATATCAGTCATCTACCTAATAGGAAGATACTTGTGTATATTTACTGCATAGGAGGGGGCGGGGGGAGGGGGGATGGAGTGGCCTGTCCTGACATTTCTGAGGTTAGGTTCGGGTCACAGGTTGCGAGTGATTTCGGAAGTTGTGTCCTTGAGTTTACTGGCTCTGGAAGTTACAGACCCTGTGTGTATCAGGAAGTTCTATACCGTGCCTGTAAGGAAGTCATATGCACCATTTGTGCGTGTTTATACGCAAGTGAGCGCTGTGTGTTTGGGTTAGGTTAGGGGACGGAGGAATGTGAGACTAAGCGATGGTTTTCCCAGGTTCCCTATACAGCTGTCAGCGTGTCACAGGAAAAAAAAAAAAAAAAAAGTGACAGTCACTGACGCAGCGTGGGGTGCGGTGGGGGGCAAATCTTGACGGGTTGAGAATGGGATGGGAGCGGGAAATAGCCATCTGGCTCAGGAACTAGGTGTTCTTCCATTCTCCCAAGCGTTTGAGCTTCAGCTCCTCTTAAGTATCCCCGCGAGTGTTGTCAGCCAGGTGGGCACCCTGGAGGAGGAGGCAAATGGACGGAGCGGGAGCCCGCGGGGGCGGAAGGGGTGAGGGCTGGGCGGGAAACTCCGTGACTAATATCGGCCCTGTCCGCAGGTCGACCATGGTGGCCGGGACCCGCTGTCTTCTAGCGTTGCTGCTTCCCCAGGTCCTCCTGGGCGGCGCGGCCGGCCTCATTCCCGAGCTGGGCCGGAGGAAGTTCGCTGCGTCTGCTGGCCGCTCCTCATCCCAGCCTTCGGACGACGTCCTGAGCGAGTTCGAGTTGCGGCTGCTCAGCATGTTCGGCCTGAAGCAGAGACCCACCCCCAGCAGGGACGCCGTGGTGCCCCCCTACATGCTGGACTTGTACCGCCAGCACTCGGGCCAACCCGGTGCGCCTGCCCCGGACCACCGGCTGGAGAGGGCAGCCAGCCTCGCCAACACCGTGCGCAGCTTCCATCACGAAGGTGAGGCGCGGGGCCGAAGCTTGGGGGCGGAGACGGGGGCGGGGAGTCGTCCGGCAAAGCGCCCCGCCGTGGGCAGACTGCAGGCATCCCTGGCAGGGCAGCTTGGCCCGGGCGCTGCAGACATTTCCCTGTTTGTAAGAACCTTTCCGAACCTGGCTTTCACGCACTGCCTGTGTGGCGGCAGAGCCAGGGATTCCCTTTCGGTAAATCGGCACTCTTTTCCTGGCTTGGAGCCAGAAGAGCGACTCCTCCTCCAGGAACTGGAGAGAAATCAAATGATGGGGAAGATGAGGGCAAAAGGCATGCCCCTAGACTGCGAAACGTGTAAGAATTCCTTAGGAGAAGAATGAGAAGGAGGGGGGCAGATTGGTATCTCTTCACGTCTGTTTGGAAGCCTTTGCTCTATAAATCTGCTTCTCTTGCTTAAGCCAGGGTTTCAGGCATGACAGCGCCAAGGGCAGAATTTTCAGAGATAGTATTGAAAAATCAAAGCCCAGGGCCCCAAAGTCTTTCTAATGTACAGTAGATCTGGGCCTGGTTTGGAAGATTTCAAATCCCTATCTAATCCTCGTGGGAGATCAATTCCCCAATCAATCTTACTGTTTCCACAATGACTTTCTTGTCTTCTGCTTAAATCTGAGAAGAACTTCCTAACAGAGACAAGGCTAGCCTTCAGATGAAAGCTTTTCCAGCAGCTAGCTGCTTGTTTTCCTTTTAGTGCATTGAAATGTGATTTTTTTTTTTTTCTTTTATGATACTGGATGTGGTTTTTCTAAGGTAGGGTATTTCTGCTTGTTTCATCAGAAAGGCATTTAGTGGATTTGAAATGTCTTAGAGCAACTTTTGAGACCTGTTGTACCAAAGTTCTTAGGGCAATTACTCAAAAATAAGTTCCACTGCAATTCTTTTTTTACACTTTTAAATGCTCCTTTGGCTTAACACATTCTAAACAGAGCCCAGGTTGCTTCAAGTTCTAGAGGAGGATCCAAAGTTGTATATCACAGAGCAGCCACTTGTGGAATATTGGAGAACTAGTATATAGTTCCCTTTTTCTTACCTTGCCCTGCCGAGGTGGTCGGTTTCAAGTGGAAATCTGTGCTCTGATATAAGCAAATCAGTAGTGTCACAGCCAGGCGTTTTCTCCCAGTGTGGAAGACTTACACTGTGAGAACAGCAGTTGATAGTGGGAAGGGGTTGTAAAGGCAGGTTACATTACTTCATCAAGGCAGCTATACCTAATGAAGGGGACATTGAATTGATAATCAGTTCATTTTTCAGCACGTTTCTAAGGGAGGTGCTCTCTGCTAGCAGAAATTAGTTTTGGAAGGAAGAAAGATCTCATATTACTCCTTCAAGTTTCATCTACTGAAAGTACAAGTTGTCTGTTGTCATGTAGAAATGTTTTTGTTCATGTACATTCTATTATCACCACCTTGGAGTGATTTTAGATCCAGCTCATCATTCCCAACTGATGCTGATTAGATTTGTTTTTCTGGATAGAAAAGTAATACAAATTGCTATTTTGGCTACCTCTCCTGGAGATATAGCAAGGAAATCATTCTTTATTTTTAAGGCCAAGAAGGTACTGTGTGTCTCTTGGAACTTAAAAGGAAGATAGATCATTTAAAACATTTGACACCTAAAAATACTCAGTTGCATGACAATCCCATCAGTGAAGTCTCCATATTTCTCTTTCCTCTTGAAGTGCCTTGACCAAATCTAAACAGGCAAACTTAATATAGTGCGTTATTTTAACTTAAATAGCATACTTGAGCTTATAAGTCAGAATTTATGTCTTTAAACATGTTAAGTGTTATGTGCCAAATAGTACAAAAGTTACCAGCTTGCTTAAAATCAATTTGTAATAACTTCAGATTTTAATGCAATTAGATGATAGAAAAAAGCTATGTAATGTTTGCCCCAAATTTTAACAAACCCATTTCTTTTCTTGTTATGACTAGCATATAATCAGTATGCTACAAATGGCCCTTCTTTTGAAGACCAGTTCATTTTTGTATAACCCAGAATTGGGTTTTTGTCATGCGTGACACAAAAAAGTCTTTTAGTAAATCATGTGATTAAGGCTTAGGGTTTAAGAGCAGAATTTGGTTCCTAGAATCTTCATAGGTGTTTATTTATTAAAGGACCAAAGGATCCGATTACAAGAATTACCTGTTGGTTTTATTTGTGGGCAGGATCTGGGTGATTTGGTGAAATACAAGACAAGAAATATCATGGTGGCATTCTTTCAACCCATGTGAGAAGATAATGGATCCACATTGTAGGTGCTTAGACACAGAAATGATCAGTTGTCATTTCTATTAAACTTTCTTTAGTACTTTCTACAGTGGCTTTTACTTGGGAGAGCCCAAGTACTGCAAAACATTTTCTTTTTTCAAAGTTGTTAAAAAGTACTTCAGCCCCATACGCCTTTCAGAACTGCCACTGAGGATTAAAAAATCATTTCTTTTAACTGGAAAATGTTCTTTGCTTTGCTTATAGTTAAAAGCACATTGAAACTGGTTGACTTCATTGGCCCTGCAAAAAAATCTGTATTATTTCCTGTCAGATTGGAATATGGAAGGACCACATGCTTGCTCTCCAGACTCTGAAGGACACAGTTCTCTTTTTGCCTGAAATAACTTGAATTATTTGCCTCTATGACTAAAGCTTTGACTTAAAGATTAACCTATTTTCTACAAATGTAATTTTCATGAAAATACCCAATTAAAAGGAAAGTTCAGGAAACAACTACTGCCCTGTGAAGGAACACTGATTTCCAGTACAACACTTGGATTCCCAATTGAACACTGATTCCCAGTATGAACACAAATTCCCAGTACAACCAAAGGATTTGCACACATATACCCACCAAACCAGTGTTCATCTGGGGATGCTTCCCAGGTGTCCCCAGGTATTTCAGCGTGAATAGGAAAGGCCTCCTTTATGTGGAACAGGCATTCTGTTGGGAAATGCTCATAGATGGAGCCTTTGGTGCCCCTGGAGAAGACAATGGCAATCCACTCCAGTATTCTTGCCTGGAAAATTCCATGGACTGAGGAGCCTGGTAGGCTACAGTCCATGGGGTCGCAAAGAGTCAGACATGACTGAGCGACTTCTCTCTTCTCTCTTTGGTGCCCAGAGAGTTCTTGAACTAATGTTTTACATGCTGCTTCTTTTTTAGTGGTTCGTCTCTGTTCCCTGTTGATCCCTCCTCATTGAGCTATTTTGTCTTTTTTTTAAAGACTTGACCTTTTGTATCTTTCACCAGGTAGGCAACTTATAATAAGAGGACCCTGGGTCATTCCACAGGTGTTGGGAGTTAAGGGTGTGCAGAGGCCAAATCAGAGTTAGTGAATGTGACCATGTTCTCTCTTTTAGCTGCCATCTCCTTTGTTGTCTTTAATTTTTAAAGGATTCACTTGAACCTTTTGTATTTAATCTTTTTTTTTCTCCTTGATGCATTAATTCTCTCTCTCTTTATGTATATATATATACATTCTCTAATCATTATTTTATATTTTGGACATGATTATTTTTTAATCTCCACTACTTTCATTTTATTTCAGGGCAATAATTTCTAACCTTACTGACTAGCTAGAACATTTGCAGGTTTTCATTGTTGTTTTCTAAACGAACATTTTTTATTCAAAGATTGTTGCAAAATTCTCAAAACGTAATGACAACTCATTTTTTGCTAAAACTCATCATACTGTGAAAGAAAAAGACAGCCACAGAATGAGTATCAGTGGTTCCAAACAAGATCTGCATGTCCCAGTGCCTGCCACCTTACTTTTCTGCTTATTTAGTTCTGTCTGCTTCCTCCATCATTTCTATTCCTTTAACTGGGACAGAGCTCACCCTGCAGATTTATTTGTATTACATATAAATCTGCCTCTGTTGGTTTTGACTTTTGCTTGAGTTTTTGACTCCTCCCCCATGTTAGATGGTGCCATCTAGTGGCCAGAAACCTGGGGCCTACCGTAGGCTCAACTGCATAGCTATGCACTGTGACCTTAGGAAAGTCACATAACCTCTCTGAGCTCCACTTACTTCATTTACAAAATGGAGCTAGTAACAGTTTCTCTCTAATTGATCTGTCATAAGGTAATTCATATTACCCTGGTAATTCATATTCTCCCCTGGTCTAGGGAAGAGGAAGTCAAAATGAGCTTAGGCTAGCTGTGGGAATTCAGTCTTATCTTTGGATTATTTTGATATAGATGAATAACTGACAGTGTAGATGATTAAGTTAGAACTTGGCTTTTAGGAGAGAGGTTGAATGTCATTTTTACCATATTTTCCCTTACTTTCCCACATTTTTGCACCCATAGCTCCATTTATTTGATTAAGAATTTAAAAGTTCAGGGACCCACATCTAAAATACTCTGGAATCCTCAGATCCCTTGGCAAGTGCAGCTTATTCAATAAAGATTATTTACATATACCTCAGAGAAATGTACAATACCTACTTAGGTAAGTGCTCCGTTATTTTCAGAATCCCCAGGCTTGATGTGATGATTTGTAACTTTATTTCATTTCAAAAAGTTCAGATTTTTTTCTACCTTCTAGAAAAAATTCATGTTCCCTTGCAGATCAAAGGAGAGGGTACCGTAACTTTGGTCAGTTTTCCTGGGTTTGGGAATTCCTGTGATCTTCTGACATATCTCTGTGACCAGAGTCTGCAGTTAGGAGTCTTGTAGAGGTCTTTGAATTAAGAAGGGATAGTGGTCCGGTAGGGATTAGGTTGACTGAGATGAAGCTGCAATATTGGAGAAAGATCTTCACATTACTAGTTAATATTTAATAGTGTCAAGTTTTTTCCTTTGCTAAGTGAGTCTTCTTTTGCCACTTATTAATACCTCCAATGAGATTTTGGAGCTCCTGATATTGCCTTTTAATAGGTTAAATCTAGTTGAATTGTGGGAGTTTTATATAATTCAGTAATACATTGGTCTTTTGGAGGGTTATTGTTCTATTTGGGCTTCCCAGGTGGCTCAAGGTAAAGAATCTGCCTGCCAATGCAGGAGACACCAGTTGGATCCCTTGGTCAGCAAGGTCCCCTGGAGGAGGAAATGGCGATCCACTCCAGTATTCTTATCTGGGGAATCCCATGGACAGAGGAGCCTGGTGGACTACAGTTCATGGGGATGCAAAGAGTTGGATATGACTGAGCATACATTCATTATTGTTCTATTTAATGCCTCTTTTATACCCATCCTCCTTGCTTCATTTACTTGTTTCTCATGCTTACCTGAGAGATTGTTCATCTTCTTCCTGGCTGTGTGTGATATTTTTCTGGGCTTGTTTGTCAATACAGCTGTTCCACAAAGGCCCCAGATAATGTGCCTTTCCTTCCCCTCTTTAAGAAGAGCAAGAAACTCCTGTGTTCTGAGATCAGCGAAGTCAGTTGCTTGGGGCCGGGTCTGGCTTTGGGTCATTGTGTCTGGAGGACGCTGCTGATTTTTATATCACTCTTGTTTTCTCTGGTAGCTTCTCTGCCAAAAGTGGAAACATCAGAGGGCTCCTGAATTGCAGGAGGTAAACACAATCCTTGATATTGGAGGAGGGCTCTGGTTGATTGGTGGGAGGGTTATTTTAAAATAGTGCCTGGTCTGAAGTACCATTAGCCAGGCAGCAGAGTTTAGAGCTCTCCCAAAGATAGCCCTACAGGTGTGGGTTAGTCCATGTCTAAGGAGAGGAGCTTTAGATCTACTCATCCATGGCTTCAACTCTTACTCCTTGGCCAACACTAATGGTTCTTCTGTTCATCTTTATATTATTTAACAAAAAAGGCACTTTGTTTCTGGAAGTTTATACTTGAACATGAAAAGCATTCTTTAAAACCTTTAGGCTCAAAGAGCAGTTCCCCAGCTTCCAGCATTCCCTTACCTTCGAGCTGCTGGAAATACTGAATCTCAGGCCCCACCCCAGACTCACCAGTTGAATCAGAATCTGCATTTGAAGAGTTAAGGTGTCCTAGGTGATTTGCATGAAGGTTAAAGTTCCCAAGCATACCATTAAAGCATTCCTCCATAATTTACTGTAAACCACCCCTGTTGACCTTAGCTTGCAGTAATGACTGTTGCTTTGATGATGAAGGTTTGTAAGGTAGAACCTTTGAGGGAATGATCTGATTATCCTTTGCTAAGATACCTAGATTTTGTGAACAATGAATAGCTATTTGGTTTAGGAGAAATACAACTATAAAATCAATGAAAAATGATTTCCTCTTATGGTGATGACATGGAACTGTGGCTAAATTGATTTTGCTGGCACTCAGGTTGGATCCTGAATGAAGCAGGTAAAATTTGTTGACAGTGAAATGACAGGATGTGGTAAAGCTAGAAGAAAGTAAACCCAAATATCTCAAAATTCCAGTGCTATTCACTATTAATTTAATAATAATGTGTACTTTTTATGAATTGCAGACTAAACATTCAAGGTGCTATGTTATATTGTTTGTTCAAAAAGCAGTACTTAAAATTGAAATTCTAGAATTTTAAATCAGGAAGAATTTTCTACATGTAGCCCACTTAAATGACTATTTTAAGATAATGATAATAGATACAAAATGATTATTCTGTATTTAGATTATCTCTTACATCATGAATATCATAATGGCATTTCTGTAAATTTTCATAAATTTAGCAGGGGGTTTGTCTGTATCCTGTAGCCTATTATTGGGTGTGTGTATATAAATAGTTGGTTTGTTTGTTTGTTTGTTTTGTTTTAAGATAAAGGAATTATAAATAGAAGAGAATCATTTTTTCCCCAAAAACGTCTGAAATGAGATTTTTATTTTTGAGGTCATAAGGAGGTTAGAGAACAAAGTTGGGAAGTTAACTTCTCTTGAAATTGTCCAGCCTTAATTACTACAGTGTCCTAGTTCCACCCTTAGGTTTCCAAAGAAGCAGATCCCTTGTAAATGCCTTTGTTTCTGGACTTTTGAGTAAAATAGTAGGGTGTACTTTGCAAAATGTCATCGTTGATGTTGAGTTTCAGAGTCTTTAATTAGGAAACTGAAATCTGTATATCGAGATTTGTAAATCATCTAAATTGCAGAGTAATGTTTTAGAATACCGCTTAAGGGATTGACATTAAAGCCTTTTTCTTTTTAAGAAATGCAATAATTTCCTCAAATCCTCACTCATTAGGCCTCTACTAACTACAGTGCTGACTTTTTTTTTTGCCCTAAAGTCTGTGAATTCCAAAGAAATGCTTCACCATTCCCCCCATTATTATAGCCACCTGGAAGCAGTATTCACATATTAGATTAAAAAAAAATGACAATGAATTGTGAAATTTTGTTTCTTAGTGTATTGACATAAATGTATGGAAAAGGGAGGATAGTTTCTTTATCTAAAGGGGAAATTGTAATTTTCTGGTTGCAGACGTTACATGGGTTGAATCAAACCCTGAAGTGATGTTTATAAATCCTTATATACAATCAGACTGTCTTACTTGCCTTACTGAACACTTTTTCTTTTTTTCCACTTTTTCATATCAAATTAGAATCTTTGGAAGAACTGCCGGAAATGAGTGGGAAAACAACCCGGCGATTCTTCTTTAATTTAACTTCTATCCCCACTGAGGAGTTTATCACCTCAGCAGAACTTCAGGTCTTTCGGAAACATATGCCCGAAGCTTTGGAAAACAATAGCAGTTTCCATCACCGAATTAATATTTATGAAATTATAAAACCTGCCACAGCTAACTCCAAGTTCCCTGTGACGAGACTTTTGGACACCAGGTTGGTGACTCAGAATGCCAGTAGGTGGGAGAGCTTCGATGTCACCCCCGCCGTGATGAGGTGGACCGCCCAGGGGCTCACCAACCATGGGTTCGTGGTGGAGGTAGCCCACCCAGAGGACAGCCATGGGGCCTCCAAGAGGCATGTGCGGATTAGCAGGTCTTTGCACCAAGATGAGCACAGCTGGTCACAGATAAGGCCCTTGCTTGTCACTTTTGGCCACGATGGGAAAGGACACCCTCTCCACAGAAGAGAAAAGCGGCAAGCAAAACACAAACAGCGGAAACGCCTCAAGTCCAGCTGTAAGAGACACCCTTTATATGTGGACTTCAGTGATGTGGGGTGGAATGACTGGATCGTTGCACCGCCGGGGTATCATGCCTTTTACTGCCATGGGGAGTGCCCTTTTCCCCTGGCCGATCACCTTAACTCCACGAATCATGCCATTGTCCAAACTCTGGTCAACTCAGTTAACTCTAAGATTCCCAAGGCATGCTGTGTCCCAACAGAGCTCAGCGCCATCTCCATGCTGTACCTTGATGAGAATGAGAAGGTGGTATTAAAGAACTATCAGGACATGGTTGTCGAGGGTTGTGGGTGTCGTTAGCACAGCAAAATAAAATATAAATATATATATATATATATTAGAAAAACAGCAAAAAAATCAAGTTGACACTTTAATATTTCCCAATGAAGACTTTATTTATGGAATGGAATGGAGAAAAAGAAAAACACAGCTATTTTGAAAATATATTTATATCTACGAAAAGAAGTTGGGAAAACAAATATTTTAATCAGAGAATTATTCCTTAAAGATTTTAAAATGTATTTAGTTGTACATTTTATATGGGTTCAGCCCCAGCACATGAAGTATAATGGTCAGATTTATTTTGTATTTATTTACTATTATAACCACTTTTTAGGAAAAATAGCTAATTTGTATTTATATGTAATCAAAGGAAGTATTGGGTTTGTACATAATTTTCCAAAAATTGTAGTTGTTTTTCAGTTGTGTGTATTTAAGATGAAAAGTCTACATGGAAGGTTACTCTGGCAAAGTGCTTAGCACATTTGCTTTTTTTTGCAGCGCTACTGTTAAGGTCACAAGTTCAAGTCCAGGAAAAAAAAAAAAGTGGATAATCCACTCTGCTGACTTTCAAGATTATTATATTATTCAGTTCTCAGGAATGTTGCAGAGTGGTTGTCCAGTCCGTGAGAATTTACATCCTTATTAGGTGGAATATTTGGATAAGAACCAGACATTACTGATTTAATATAGAAACCCTTCCCCTAACCCTTAATTTGCAGAAAGAGTAAAGCAAGACCAATATAAATAATTAGGAAAACGATGAACCTACAGGAAGGTGAATGATGGTTTGTTGTTCTTTCCTAAACTAGTGACCCCTTCAAAGGAGCTGGACTGGCCAAAGTATTAAATAAAATATAAGATTTCTTCATTATTGATATCGTGATCATGTATATTTAAAATTGATATCTAGTGGCCCTCGTGAAGAGTTGGAAATCAATTTGTATTTCACTTTTACCTCACCTGGGAGCTCTTTATGCTCAGAAGGACTCAATTTTCTAACTTTGCCCCCCACACAGCAAAATTGTTTTCTGCCTACCCCAGTTCTCTGTTCCATCAGCTTGTTTTTCTTTCTAAGGTTATGTGTTTAAACACATTTCTCCAAATGTTAAACCTATTTCAGATAATAAATATCAAAGTTCTTTCATTTCATTCTATAAAGACCAACCTGCAAGAGAAAACGGTGCATGTGTACAGTGTTCACAGAGTTTCCTTACATTTGCTTACATTTTGGCTTCTGAGGCTACTCATTTTGGAGGGAGGTAGGAAGAAGGCAAGGAGCTGTTGGAAATTTGCTAGCAAGTCATTGGCTAATTCTTAGGAATTGATCAATGCTTTAGTATTTAGTACTTCTTTGGAGCAGGATGATATAAGAGAAAACCAATGCTACAAAATAGGCAAAACCTGGGGAACCCAAGATAAAGTTTCAGAGATGGTATCCCATGCAACTGAGGCAATGGTGCCAAAAAATTAGAAAGGGAAAGTGTCTAAGAGCAGCTTCTACAAGGTCATCTGCCAACTGGACTAAAGCCCAAGCAGAATGAAGTCAAATTAGGCCACTCAGAATGAACACTTACAAAGGACAGGGGTTCTGTGTTCTGGGTTGAAATCAGACCCAAGGAAGGGTTGGGTGGGTATGCTCATATGGCCAAGGGTCCCACCATGCCCCATAATTTTACTTGAAGTATTTTAAGGTCAATTTCTAGGACTTTGTGTCACCTCTGGTCCTATTGTGATTGAAAAGGTCTTGTTCCAGTTTCCTTTTCTAGCCCTGCCTTGGGATTGGCCAAACAAAAGAGTATGTTAGTAAAGGAACACTTTCATCATCAGATTCTTCCCAGGAATTAGCCTGTGATGAGCATGTTACATTTTGGATTGTGTTTTGGGTATGATAGGTTTGACCCTGTGTTTTGAGATTATATAGGCAGATTTTTTTTTTTTTTTTTTTAAGAAAAGTAGTATTTTTGTTGTTGTTGTTTAGCCCCTAAGTCTTGTCCTACTCTTTTGCGACCCCATGGACTGTAGCCCACCAGGCTCCTCTGTTCATGGTATCTCCCAGGCAAGAATACTGGAAGGGGTTGCCATTTCCTTCTTCAGGGGATCTTCTCAACCCATGGATCGAACCCACATCATCTGTGTCTACTTCACTGGCAGGTGAATTCTTTACCACTGAGCCACCTGGGAAGCAACAGGCTTTGAGATGATGTAGATCATGTTATTTTAGAAAAATTACTATAAGTTATCTTCTACTCCTTCCACTTTTAAAATCTTTCAGTTCCTTTTTATCCCTATCCTATTGCTCTTGCACCCAATAGAAGGCAAGATCATCTCTGTCCCTCACACTCTTCTTCCTCTCTTGACGTGGACGTGAGGGGCAGGCTGCACAGTCTTAACATCTTGAAAAATAGTAATCCATGTTTTGTCATTTCTGAATACTCCAGATGACAGTGCAAAAGTATATAGCCCAAGAATTCCCATACATTTGGCAGTTTCATCCCTTTTTACACCTCTGCTTAATTGGTTCTGAATTTCATAGTGAAAATGATTCTCAAGTGTGTTCTCTTGCATAATATATATGTGTAAATATATATAGACATATATATGTGCAATATATGTAAATATATGTGAATAAACATGCAAATTTGTAACTACATATAAACATATACACAAATATATGTGTAAATATATATAGACATATATGTAATATATAAATATACATACAAAGATATATGTGGTAAGTATTACATATAGGTAGATGATGGTATTTTCAGTTTAGTTCCAGATATTTTGTAATAGTTGAAGACTCTGACCCTCTTGGCAGTTCAGTAGAGAAACAGAATATTCTTACATATATTCTACATTCCTACAGACATTTTGGCTCACATTCTTCATTCTGAGAAAAAAGAAGTGTCATAACTAACCCCATGACACTGAATGTTTTCAGTTTTCAGTCTCTGTTCTATAGGAACCTTTGAATCCTTTTAGAATTGGCTTTCAAAAAATGTAAGTTTCTGAATTTGGGGAGATTACCTTTCAAAATTGATTAAGTTGTGTCATCTGGTTTTGTGCTTGTCTGGGCTGTGTCCGCTTCCCTGGCATGGTTTTAACTTGTATGGCAGGTCCAGATAGCTCTGTTCATGTTTTGCCTTCAAAATTGGGGAGGAAGAAGATGAGTGGTTTACAGATTTCTCTATGCTTCCATGTTTTTCATAACTTCTACTCCATTTCCTGCTTTATATTGTATCTCAAGGGTGAAGAATTGAGAGACTATCTATCAGTCTGGTCTATGTAACAGGTTACATCATTTTGGATAATCTAAATGTTCCATATTTTTTCCTTAGTTTTTTATCAGAGGTGGAATAATCATTTGTGAAAATCAGAGCACTTTTTAAAATAGTGTATTTCTATTCTTAACTCATATTAATGTTAAGGTATCAATTCACTGAATGTTAGATGCTACAGCCCTCCGATCTATAATAAGGCAAAAAGAACACAACCTTGCAGTAAAAAGAACAATTTAAATGTAGAAATAAGTGTGACATAGATGGGCGATCACAAAGAAGTATGACTGCTCTGGAACTATTCTGTTGCTTTTCTGCTTTATTTTTTTTTTTGCAGGGGGCAGGTAGGGTGAGGTGAGATGAGACGGAGAATAAATGCAGGTCTACTTCACTCAGTAAATTGCTTTTCCTCTTGCCTCCACCCCACTGGCATAAATTATACCCTTATGGTATTCTCCAGGGCAGAATTTTCTGACCATCTCCCTGCCCTGCAAACTTCAAAGTGAACTTCTACCTAAGAAATGATGCTCTAAATAAAACTTATTAGATTTTATTGTGCATGGGAATCACCAGTATCACTTCCAGGAGAATGCAGCCTTGATGCATCTACAGACCCCCTGGGATCATGTTACATCAGTTTTGTTTCCATGAGCCTGGGGTAGGGCCTGAGATTCTACATTTCCAACATGTTCCCAGGTGTAGGTTCTAAGAATTCTCTGTCACAACAGCAGAAAGACCAAGTTTAGGCCCCTCATTAAGAAGCAGCACTTAAAAACAAAACAACCAAACCTATATACAGTAAGGCATTTAGATACATTTTATCTGAAATGATGCCCTATGTATTTTTTTCAAAGGCATTCTTTTCCCCCACAAGATGACTGGCAATTTTGTGTTCTAGCCACCCTCAGACATGAAAACACTTGGTTACTTATCTTGTAAAATCTGCTCAGCTTGCTTGCATGGGCATGTAGGTAGTCAGTTTAGTCAAATACGTGTCAGTACATCTATGTGGATGGGGGAGCAGGTGCAAGCCTTTAACGTACTTTTTAAAAGTCTAACACTTAAGTCAGTCCATGGAGTTGATCCCGTGTGATCTTAGTGCCAAGCATCTGAGTTAAAAGTTTTCCCTTTGAAGGCAGCAAATAGATGTCATACATTTGAAGCACTTGTTTATACTAAAAATGATGCTTGAATTTTTTTTTTTTTTAAGTTCTAAGACAGTTGACTGTACAGCACCACTGAGCTTAGAGGGCGATACAAAGCTTCCCAAGCTGGTATTTGACATTTGATTTAATGGATGTTGGAATTTGTAATGCTGCGGTTGGCTTCGAATAAGGTGCTGAAGTGAATGGACTCTGGCTAGAAAAAGCCAAAGGAACTGAGTTCCCTCAGCAAAGAAGGAACTTTGTCTTGACCCCTTTTTTGTAGCAAGATGTCTTAGGAAGGTCATCTGTTTAGTAGGCTCATTTTACTTTTGGGGGGAGAACTTTGAAGGTTTCTTGCAAACAATTCAGTTTGCAATATTTGTGGAAGTAATGCTTAAATGAATGAATCCTAATCTCAGATACACTCTTTATATATATAATGTTGACATACACATAGATGTAGATACATACAGACAGACATAGACATACACATATTTTTTATCTTGCAGATATCTATAACCCAGGAGGATAATCTTGGTTTGTTCCTGTCTGGGGACCAAATGCTGAGTGTAGGGTGCCTAATTTTGTATCTGTTGGGTCTATTATTTCTTTTAGGTCTCCACACTTTGGACTGAGTCTCTCTGAGGTACATAAGCAGTACGCCAGACAGCCAGACACTGGCTTGAATGCCACTTCCAGCCTGTTTGCCCCAAGCCCCGGGCCCCACTCCAAGTCATGCCAGGACTGCATTCATGCTGCAGTGTGTCTTGATGTGCAGCTTTCTCTGCAAACTGCCCATTGCTGAAAGCTCCCCTCTTGAGGAGCAGACTCTCATCTGGTCTGCATTTACACTGGAACTGCTTGGCCACAACACGATGAGAGAATAATTATTGAACTATTTTACTGGACAACTATTTCCAAATTGTTGATTTTTTATTGATTTCAGGAGGCAAGCTAATTGCCCCATGGCAACTTGATGTGAACATTTAATGAAGATCAGGAAACAGAGTTTATGAAAAGCTGTTGTATAGTCACTGCAAAGTTTCAAGAACTGTTTTATACTTCCTGACAGTGCTGGGCCGAGCTTAATGGTTTGTTTTTATTACTTAAGAGTGTAAACCTTGCTTTAGCCCGTGTGTGGAAACTATACCCTCATCCCACATTACGCATTTTTGAGTTGCTTTTTCCTCACTCCCGACTTCCTTTCCTGCTATCTACAGTCAGAACTTTTTCTGCTTTAATTGTCTGAAAGCGAGTTTCTATCTTTGCTCCCCGAGAATCTTAATACACACACGCACGCACTCCTGAAGCTAAGTGTCTGCATTGTTTCACTTTGTTTTGGGTGGAGTTTCTTTTCAGCACTTGGTTGCTAGACAACCAAGCAGACGAAAGTTAAAGATTGAAAAGGCATTTTTAAAGATGTCGAATCTTGGCTGCTTGGACTGTTTTATCTTTGTCTTTATATGGAAGGCTTAGTTGTCTTACCAGGCTACCCTGGTCTTTTGTTGCCGAGATGGCTGGTAGAAGATTTGTTGAAGTAGAGCTCTTAAAGCATTATCTGTTTGAGAACTTTCTTAAGTGTTGTTCCCATTTGCTGGAACATGCTTCCCACCTGGATGGGCAAAAAAAGCCAGCTTAGTTTCCAAGGGTGTATTTTAAATCACTAATAGAGTATGCGCCAGCCCCCAGCTGCTTGAATTGTTGCAAGGCAAAGAGGTGGAGAAAAGATTGCTTTTTTTTTTTTAAAGATTACTTTTTGAGGTAACATTCAGAAATACAAGACTTCAGTTGGTACAGAACACAGTCAAAAAGAAGCTGCATTTGGTTTTCAGTAGATAGTATTGGAAATGTTTAAAAAATTCTTAAAAAGTCTAATTTTAAATCAAAGTCACTTAAATCATCATTTCAGTGAGATGTTTCAGGAACACGTTATTAATATCCAATCTTTATACATCTGCCAAGTTGGACGTGTGTTCACAAGTTCATGCTGCATGTGTACACAATTTGTAGCTGACATGCTTTGCTCACTTCAGGTCTGCCCTTTTCCCTCCTCCATCCTCTGAGATGCTGTCTTTCCTCTTCGCAGGGTTCCCTGTGCTGCAATTCAGTCAAATCCATGGAAAACTTTACCAGCTTTACTGAATCATTTATAGGCAGGATTTCCTGGCACAAAGATCAAACAGGGAGCCCTGAAGTTTGTTCATCGTAGACTGTTTTGGAAATTAGGATCTTCTGAAGCCCATCTGGCCCTACACATAAATTTGATAAAATGTTCTCAGCTGAAGAAATCTTGTGTGTGCATGCTTAGTTGCTAAGTTGACCCCATGGACTTTAGCCCACCATGATCTTCTGTCCATGGGATTTCCCAGGCAAGAATACTGAAGTGGGATGCAACTTCCTTCTCCAGGGGATCTTCCCAACCCAGGGATCAAACTCACATCATTTGCATCTCCTGCATTGGCAGGCAGATTCTTTACCACTGAGCAAGTTAATAATGGCAACCCACTCCGGTATTCATGCCTGGAAAATTCCGTTGACAGAGGAGCCTGGCAGGCTACAGTCCATGGGGTTGCAAGAGTCAGATACAACTTAGCGACTAAACCACCACCACAAGTTAATACTGACTTAAACATCGCTCAGTCACTTGACTTCACCAGTAAACCTATTGTCCTCACCAGTACTTTTGTCTTGACAATATTAGGAGGCACAGCAATAATGATGCTTAAACATCAAGGCCCAGAAATGAATCTGAGTGCAAATCTCATGGCGATCAATGGGCGAGCTAAACAGAAATAGGAAAATAGGCCCAGGAAATTCCAGTATTTTCTAATCTCAAAAGACTTGCTGTTTGCTGTGTGTTTATTACCTGAAGATCACTTGGCTGAATAAAAGAAAATGGGGAAAACCGGAAAAGTTAAGAGTTATTGTAGTTAGAAAATTTACGTATGTGAGTGAGATCCATGAAGCTTTTATGAGCAGAGAGATGAATTTTTAATACACTATGAAACAATAACTCTTTCCATGATGATGCTATAGAGTATTTGACCTGTATTGAGAAGGCACAGAAGTGATTTTGATAGCTCTTTTTATATTGAACTGTGCAGAAACAAGAACAGTTGTTAACTGAAAAAGAGCTGAAGGCTAACAATTCTAAAATCCTCTTATCAACATCAGCAAACCAAAGGAAAAGGTATTTCTGCCTTGTTGGGGAATAATGTCTAAGTGAGCTCTAGATCCTCTTTCTCTTTTGTGAGCTTCTTTTATGCTTGAATATCATTTTCCAGGGACGGTCAGGTTGAGGCCTGGATGTCCCTTGTTTCTCCATGTACTCATGAGTTTGCTAAAGTAATTATTTTTATTAATTTTTAATATGAGGAAAATTGCTTTAAAATTTGTGTTGGCTTCTGCTGTACAACATGAATCAGCCATAACTCACTCTCTCTCTCTCTCTCTCTCTATATATATATATATACACATGTTTGTATGTATATCCCCTCGCTCATTAGCCCCCCTGCCCTCTCCCTTTTCCAATCCTGTAGGTCATCACAGAGTGCCAGGCTGGCTCCTAGTGTTATATAGCAACTTCCCCCTAGCTATCCATTTTACACATAATAGTGCATATATGTCATTGCTATTCTCTCAATTCATCCTACCCTCTTCTTCCCCGCCTAAGACCACCTAAGTCCATTCTCCATTTGGACTTATCTCCATTGTTGTGTTTGTTCAGTCACTAAGTCATGTCTGACTCCTTGCGACCCCATGAATTGTAGCCTGCTAGGCTTCCCTGTCCTTCACCATCTCCTGGAGCTTGCTCACACTCATTTCCATTGAGTTGGTGATGCCATCCAACCATCTCATCCTCTGTTGTCCCCTTTGCCTACTGCCCTCAATCTTTTCCAGCATCAGGGACTTTTCCAATGAGTTGGCTCTTCATATCAGGTGGCCAAAGTATTGGAGTTTCAGTTTCAGCATCAGTCCTTCCAATTGAGGGTTGATTTACTTTAGGACTGACTGGTTTGATCTCCTTGCATCCAAGGGACTCTTGCATCACAATTTGAAAGCATCAGTTCTTTGGCACTCAGCCTTCTTTATTATCCAACTCTCACACCGTACATGACTATTAGAAAAACCATAGCTTTGACTATACAGACCTCTGTAGGCTAAGTGATGTCTTTGCTTTTTAATATGCTCTCTAGAGTATATTGCTGCAGTCACAATCCACAGTGATTTTGGAGCCCAAGAAAATAAAATTCATCACTGCTTCTACTTTTTCACCATCTATTTGCCATGAAGTGATGGGACCAAATGCCGTGATATTAGTCTTTTGAATGTTGAGTTTTAAGCCAGCTTTTTTACTCTCCTCTTTTACTTTCATCAAGAGGATTTTAGTTCCTCTTTGCTTTCTACCATAAGGGTGGTATCATTTGCATATCTGAGGTTATTGATATTTCTCCCGGCAGTATTGATTCTAGCTTGTTAGTCATCCAGCCCTGCATTTCATATGATGTACTCTACATATAAGTTAAACAGGGTGACAATATACAACCTTGTCAAACTCTTTTTTCAGTTTTGAAGCAGTCAGTTGTTCCATGTAAGGTTCTAATTGTTGCTTCTTGTCTTGCACACAGGTTTCTCAGGGGACATTAGAAAGGTGGTCTGGTATTTCCATCTCTTTAAGAATTTTCCAGTTTGTTGTGGTTCATAGAGTCAAAGGCATTAGCATGTTCAATGAAACAGAAGTAGGGTTTTCTTTGAATTCCCTTGTGTCTCCATTCCTTCCCTGCAAATAGGTACATCAGTATCATTTATCTAGATTCCATATATATGTGTTAATATATGATATTTTTCTCTTTCTGACTTACTTCACTCTGTATAACAGGCTCTAAGTTCATCCACCTCACTACAACTGAGTCAAATCTGTTCCTTTTTATGGCTGAGTAATATTCCATTGTGTATACATACCACAACTTCTTTATCCATTCATTTGTCAATGGACATCTAAGTTGCTTCCATGTCTTCGCTATTGTAAATAGTGCTGAACATTGGGGTACATATGTCTTTTAGAATCATGGTATTATCAGGGTATAGGCCCAGGAGTGCTGTTTGTGGTCATATGGTAATTTTGCTTCCCAGGTGGTGCTAGTGTTAAAGAATCCACCTACCAGTGGTGGAGATATAAGAGACTAGGGTTCGATCCCTGTATGGGGAAGATCCCCTGGAGGAGGGTATGGCAACCCACTCTAGTATTTTTGCCTGGAGAATCCCATGGGCAGAGGAGCCTGGTGGGCTACAGTCAACTCTATCTGTGCTACAGAGCTGGACGCAACTGAAGACACTTAGCATGCATGCATGCAAACTCATGGTAGTTTTATTCCTAGTTTTTTAAGGACTCTCCAGAGTATTCTCCATGATGTATCAGTTTACATTCCCACCAGCAGTGCAGGAGAGTTCCCTTTTCTCCACATCCTCTCCAGCATTTATTGTTTGTTGATTTTTTGATGATGACCATTCTGATTGGTATAAGGTAATACCTTTTATACTTTTGATTTGCATTTCTCTAATATTGATGTTCACATCTTTTCACGTTTGTTGGCGATCTGCATGTCTTCTTTGGAGAAATGTCTGTTTAGGTCTTCTCCTCAATTTTGATTGGGCTGTTTGTTTTTCTGATATTAAGCTGTTTGAGCTGCTTATATATTTGGGAGACTAATCCTTTGTCAATTGCTTTATTTGCAATAATTTTTTTCCCATTCTGAGACATGTCTTTTAATCTTATGTATTGCTTCCTTTGTTGTGCAAAAACTTTTAAGTTTAATTAAGTCGCATTTGTTTATTTTTGTTTTTATTTCCATTATTCTAGGAGGTGGGTCAGAGAGGATCTTGCTGTGATTTATGTCAGAGTATACTTCCCATGCTTTCCTCTAAGAGCTTTATAGATTCTGGCCTTACATTTAAGGACATGACATGAAGGAGCAGAGAGGGGCTTGCTAGATATTCCTAGTATACAGGTGCAGTCTCATAGCATGGGGGGTAGTCTCAAAGATCCTCTTTCCCAGAACCATTAAAATTAGGACATTAAAACTATAACACTGCTGTTAATCTTAAGGAAATTTATTAAGGAAACTTGTGGGATGGGAACACTTCCATGTATTACTATGTACTGTTTCTAGGAAGTTCAGGGAGATGCTGGTGTTTCAGCCCCAGTGGTGTAAAAATAAGAGCCTTCCTCCATAGCAGCTGTTGCCAAAACACAGCGCTCTGGAAAGCTCCTGCCAAGGGATCTGTGGTGGGGGGTGGGGTTTGACTTCTAAGTCCCAAACAACATTGCAGGCTGTCTAGTAATGGGGTAAGTTAAGTGGTGGTCCTTGCTTAGCAGGAGTGGAAATCGGTATCTTTATTTGTCCCATCACTTACCTAATCTTCAAAAAACCAATTAGAATTTTCCTATACTTCTATTTGCATTCCAGTCTCTCTGTCTCTCTTTCTCTTCTCTTTGTGTCTCTTTCTCCCTTCTTCTCGGTACCAGGGAAGTCTGAGGAAATGCATTTGGGAAAGAGGAGCTAGAAAACCTATGCTTATCTGATACCAAAGGAGAGGGAATTGGTCCTATGTTGTCACCAGCCTGAGAGTTTGCTGAACTAAAATGTCACAATGCCAGAGATCTCTTCTGAGATGCCAGCTTGAACAGGGAATAAGATCCTATTGTGATTTACTTTTTCCATGGTCATGAGACTTAATTTGGGGAAAGGAGTAACTCCATGACCTTTCCTGGTGGAAAATGCTCATGGTGGAGGAGGAACTGCCCTGCTCTCTCTGTAACCCAGCCTGTGGGATGCTGGGGGGAAAGGCCCGTCTAGCAGGTGGGGGTGGGGTGAGGTGGGAGGGAGCTGGCAGCCCATTGGCCGTCAGCAGAGCATAGGCCCAGAGCAAAGGCTTCTGCTTTGCAGCCAGAAGCCGTGATTCATTTGACTTTAATTTTGATATTAGCATTTTTCTCATGACTCTGATAATTTCATGTGAAATTTCAAAAGCTGAAACAGTTATTTACTCTTTAGGAACTTAAACATTCACTGGGTGAAATATACTTTCCTCCCTCTGAAACAGAAGTTGGATGAATGCTTCAATTAAGAAAACAAAGACAAGGGGGAGTTTCTGGGGCTAATCCCCTCCTGGCTCCCACTCACTCCTCTTCCCCAGGTCATCTTCTCACTAAGTTGACCAACTGTCAGACAGCCTATCTCATCTTAGTGTTTCGCTTATCTTGAATTCCTTTCACCACTATATGGAATGTTACTGTAGGTATTTTTGAAAAGACGTTTCTTTATCAAGTTGAAGAAACCTTCTTCTATTCCTGTGTTTTAAAAGTTTTAAACATGCACAAAAGATGCATTTGGTGCTTCTATTGCTGTGATTACATGATTTTTCTCCTTTCCTTTGTGAATGTGGTAGATTACATTGATTGATTTTCAAATTTTCTACCAGCATCACTGGAATCATCCCAACTTGGTCATGGTATTAAATATAATTAAATATAATGTTTTTTGCATAGTGTTGACTTCTGTCTGCTAATATATTTTTAAGGAAGTATGTATCCATATTCATGAGGAATATTGTTTTGCATTTTTTTTGGTACTGTTGATATTTTTCTCTGGTTTTGTTATGAGGGTAATAATGGCTTCATAGGATGAATTAAGAACTGTTCTGTCCTCTTGAATTTTCTGGAAAAAAATTGTATAAAATTGACATTAATTCTTTTTTGAGCATTTGGTAGAATTCTGTGAAACCATATGGGTTAAAGATTTCTTTTCTGGGGATGGTTTACATAATGAATTCAATTTCATTTTTAAAACAATAATAGGACTATTCATATTATCTACTACATATTGAGTGACTTATTCTTGCTCATACTTCTCAAGGAATTTGTCCATTTAAATATTCCTTTATTATCCTTTTATAATATTTTGTAATATTCATTATCCTTTTGATGTCTAGAGAGTCTGCAGTGGTATCTTCTCTTTCATTTCAGGTAGTATTATGTCTTCTCTCATTTATTTTCTGCCATTCTTGCTAGAGATTTATAAGGTTTATTGGTCTTTTCAAAGAACCAAATTTTTGTTTATTGATTCACTATGTTTTAAATTTCATTAATTTCTGTGTTTTTATTTCCTTCCTTTTCTTATTTGCATTTATTTTTGTTCTTTGTTTTCTAATCTCTTGTCATGAGAGCTTAGTTTATTGATTTGAGACTTTTCTTTACTCTTCATCTAGTGCTACAAATTTCCCTTTCAGCACTTCTTTATCTCACTCACAAATTTTAATGCTTTATTCTATTTTTTTCCATAAGACTTCCTCTTTGACCTGTGGATTATGTAGAAGTATGTTGTCTAGTTTCCAAGTGTTTGAATGTTTTCACTTTGCCTTTCTGCTATTGATTTCTAGTTTAATGGCATTGTGGTCATAGAACATACTCTATTTGATTTCAAACATTTGAAATTTGTTGGCATTTGTTCTATTGCCAAGATTTGGTCTATCTTGGGATATGCTATGTGGGTAGTTGAAGAAACTGTGAATTCTGCTGTTGTTGTCTGGAGTGGTCTGTGAATGTCTTTAGATGTTAAACCTTGTTGATAGTGGTGTTGAATTATTCTCCATCTTTGCTTTCTGTCTAGTTATTCTCTCCAGTTGTTGAAATATTTAACTAGAGTTGTAGGTCTGTTGCTTTTTCCCTTCAAGTCAATCAATTTTTGCTTCATATATATATGTATATATATGCTTTATATATATATATGTCTATGATATATAAATACTATAGGCATAAAATATACTGTAACATATATCATTTTACATCCCATTTAAGAAATATTACCTCCCTGAATATCCTTTTTGCCAAGAGAATGCACTAGTCATAGCAAACACCGTTTTCCAACAACACAAGAAAAGACTCTACACATGGGCATCACTAGATAGTCAACACCGAAATCAGATTGATTATAATCTTTGCAGCAAAGATGAAGACACTCTATACAGTCAGCAAAAACAAGACCAGGAGCTGACTGTGGCTCAGATCATGAACTCCTTATTGCCAAATTCAGAATAAATTGAAGAAAGTAGGGGAAACCATTAAACCATTCAGGTATGACCTAAATCATCCCTTATGATTATACAGTGCAAGTGAGAAATAAATTTAAGAGACTAGATCTGATAGACAGATAGAGTGCCTGATGAACTATGGACAGAGGTTCATGACATTGTATAGGAGATAGAGATCAAGACTATCCCCATGGAAGAGAAATGCAAAAAAGCAAAATGGCTGTCTGGGGAGGCCTTACAAATAGCTGTGAAAAGAAGAAAAGCGAGAAACAAATGAGAAAAGGAAAGATATAAGCATCTGAATGCAGAGTTCCAAAGAATAGCAAGGAGAGATAAGAAAGCCTTCCTCAGTGATCAGTGCAAAGAAATAGAGGAAAACAACAGAATGGGAAAGACTAGAGATCTCTTCAAGAAAATTAGAGATACCAAGGGAACATTTCATGCAAAGATGGGCTCGATAGAGGACAGAAATGGTACGGACCTAACAGAAGCAGAAGATATTAAGAAGAGGTGGCAAGAACACACAGAACTGTACAAAAAAGATATTCATGACCCAGATAATCATGATGGTGTGATCACTCACCTAGAGCCAGACATCCTGGAATGTGAAGTCAAGTGGGCCTTAGAAAGCATCACTATGAACAAAGATAGTGGAGGTGATGGAATTCCAGTTGAGCTATTTCAGATCCTGAAAGATGATGCTGAGAAAGTGCTGCACTCAATATGCCAGCAAATGTGGAGAACTCAGCAGTAGCCAGAGGAATGGAAAAGGTCAGTTTTCATTCCAGTCCCAAAGAAAGGCAATGTCAAAGAATGCTCAAACTACTGCACAATTGTACTCATCTCACATGCTAGTAAAGTAATGCTCAAAATTCTCCAAGCCATGCTTCAGCAATATGTGAACCATGAACTTCCAGATGTTCAAGCTGGTTTTAGAAAAAGCAGAGGAACCAGAGATCAAATTGCCAACATCCACTGGATCATCAAAAAAGCAAGAGAGTTCCATAAAAACATCTATTTCTGCTTTATTGACTATGCCAAAGCCTTTGTGTGGATCACAATAAACTGTGGAAAATTCTGAAAGAGATGGGAATACTAGACCACCTGACCTGCCTCTTGAGAAACCTGTATGCAGGTCAGGAAGCAACAGTTAGAATTGGACATGGAACAACAGACTGGATCCAAATAGGAAAAGCAATACGTCAGGGCTGTATGTTGTCACCCTACTTATTTTACTTATATGCAGAGTACATCATGAGAAACGCTGGGCTGGATGAAGCACAAGCTGGAATCAAGATTGCTGGGAGAAATATCAGTAGCCTCAGATATGCAGATGACACCACCCTTATGGCAGAAAGTGAAGAAGAACTAAAGAGCCTCTTGATGAATGTGAAAGAGGAGAGTGAAAAAGTTGGCTTAAAGCTCAACATTCAGAAAATTAAGATCATTGCATCTGGTCCCATCACTTCATGGCAAATAGATGGGGCAACAGTGGAAACAGTGTCAGACTTTATTTTGGGGGCTCCAAAATCACTGCAGTTGGTGACCACAGCCATGAAATTAAAAGACTCTTACTCCTTGGAAGGAAAGTTATGACCAACCTAGACAGCATATTAAAGAGCAGAGATGTTACTTTGCCAACAAAGACCCATCTAATCAAGGCTATGATTTTTCCAGTAGTCATGTATGGATGTGAGAGTTGGACTATCAAGAAAGCTGAGCACCAAAGACTTGATGCTTTTGAACTGTGGTGTTGGAGAAGACTCTTGAGAGTCCCTTGGACTGCAAGGAGATCCAACCAGTCCATTCCAAAGGAGATCAGACCTGGGTGTTCATTGGAAGGACTGATGTTGAAGCTGAAACTCCAATACTTTGGCCACTTCATGCAAAGAGTTGACTCATTGGAAAAGACCCTGATGCTGGGAGGGATTGGGGGCAGGAGGAAAAGGGGATGACAGAGGATGAAATGGCTGGATGGCATCACTGACTCAATGGACATGAGTTTGGGTGAACTCTGGGAGTTGGTGATGGACAGGGAGGCCTGGCGTGCTGTGATTCATGGGGCCGCAAAGAGCCAGACACGACTGAGCGACTGAACTGAACTGATGTCCTTTCACTCATCCCTATTTGTAATATAGATGTTTCAAATAGTTCCTCTATATTCATTGACAATCACATTAGACAATATTATAATTTTTACTTGAATTATCAAATATAATTCAGAAAAATCAATGAGAAGGAAAGTCCTGGGCTTAACTGATTCATTTCTCTTCTCTGCAGACTTTCTTCCTTACTGATATTTCAAGAATTCTTTGATCATTTTCATTCTGTTTACAGTGCTGTCTGGGGAGCAGTCTGGATACATCCTTACCTTAGGTCTGCTGCTGCCCACGTGGAAGGAGGTGGGAGAAGAGGAGCTCCATGTTGGCCTTGGCAATGACTATATCTCTGCCATAATGCAGCAGTCTACCCTCTTCCTTAGCTATTCTTCTCAGGTAGATCTGCTGGCAATATATTCTGAATTATTTTTCATCTGAGAATGTCTAAAGTTTCCTTTTCATTCTTAAAGGATATTTCACTGGGTATAAGATTCAGAGTTGATAGTTCTTTTTTTTTTTTCTTTCAACACCTAAATCTTCTGCCCCTTCCTTCTGGCTTCCATAGCTCTGGTGAGAAACACACTCCCACCATTTGCACTATTTTTCTGCTCTAAGTGATACATCATTTTCCTGGCAGCTTTTAGGATTTTGTCTTTAGTTATCATACATTTAACTATGATGTCTCTTGGAATCAATTTCTTTGGCTTTTTTTGTGGTGGAGTTTCACTCAGCTTCTTAAACCTGTTGGACCTCACCAACCTCCCATTTTTTGCCAGATTTAGGAAACTTTTTGCCATTGTTTGCATGCGTAATTTTGTTAGCTTCATCTGCTTAAAAATATCATTATCTAAAAATGTGATATCAGGGTCATTTGATATAGTTCCACATATCCCTGAATCTGTTCATTTCTTCAAGTCTATTTCCTCTCTATAATTTCTGTTGTTTTATTCAAGTTCATTGACTCTTTCCTCTGCCTTGTTTCTTCTGATGTTGAACTCATTACTGAGTTTATATTATCGGTTATTTTATTTCTTTTAGTTCTAAAATTTCCATTTGATTTTTCTTCATGTCTTCTATTGCTTTGCTAAGATTTTCTATTAATCATTTATTTCAGTTATGTTTATTTGTTGTTGTTGTTGTTGAGTGGATAAGTTTTGTCTGACTCTTTGAGACCTAATGGAATGCAGCACACCAGTCTTCCCTGTCCTTCTCTATGTCCCTGAGTTTGCTCAAATTCATGTCCATTGTATCAGTGATGTCATCCAAATATCTCATCCTCTGTCACCCCATTCTCCTCCTGCCCTCAATCTTTTCCAGAATCAGGGACTTTTCCAATGAGTCACTCTTTGCATCAAGTGGCCAAAGTATTAGAGCTTCAGCAAAAGTCCTTCCAATGAATATTCAGGGTTGATTTCCTTTAGGATGGACTGGTTGGATCTCCTTGACCTCCAAAGGATTCTCAATAGTCTTCTCCAACACCCAGTTCAAAAGCATCAATTCTTTGGCATTAAGCCTTCTTTATGGTCCAACTCTCACATCCATACTACATGACTACTGGACAAACCATAGCTTTGACTATGCAGACTTTTGTTTGAAAAGTAATGTCTCTGCTTTTTAATATGCTGCCTAGGTTTGTCATAGCTTTTCTTCCAAGAAGCAAGCATCTTTTAATTTCATGGCTGCAGTCACCATCTGCAATGATTTTGGAGCCCAAGAAAGTAAAATCTAACACTGTTTCTGCTTTTTTCCTATCTGTCATGAAGTGATGGGACCAGATGCCATGGTTTTAGTTTTTTGAATGTTGAGTTTTAAGCCAGCATTTTCCACTCTCCTCTTTCACCCTCATCAAGAGGCTCTTTAGTTCCTCTTCACTGTCTGCCACTAGAGTGGTATCATCTGCATATCTGAGGTTGTTGATATTTATCCTGCCAATCTTGATTCCATGTTGTGAGTCACCCAGCCTGGAACTTTGCATGATGTACTCTACATAAAAGTCTAAATAAGCAGGGTGACAATATACAGCCTTGATGTACTTCCCAATTTGGAACCAGTCCATTGTTCCATTTCCAGTTCTAACTGTTGCTTCTTGATTTGCATACATGTTTCTCAGAAGGCAGGTAAGGTGGTCTGCTATTCCCATCTCTTTAAGAATTTCCCACAGTTTGTTATGGTGCACACAATCAAAGACTATAGCATAGTCAATGAAACAGAAGTAGAAGTTTTTCTGGAATTCCATTGTTTTCTCTATGATCCAGCGAACATTGGCAATTTGATCTCTGATTCCTCTGGCTTTTCTAAATCCAGCTTCTACATCTATAAATTCTCAATTCACAGACTGCTGAAGCCTAGCTTGAAGGATTTTGAGCATTACCTTGCTAGCATGTGAAATGATGGCAATTGCACAATAGTTTGAACAGCATTTGGCATTGCTCTTCTTCGGGTTTGGAATGAATACTGACTTTTTTCCACCCTGTATCCATTGCTGAGTTTTCCACATTTGCTGATCTATTGAGTGCAGTGCTTTCACAGCATCATCTTTTCAGATTTGAAATAACTCAGCTGGGATTCCATCACCTCCACTAGTTTTGTTCATAGTAATGCTTCCCTCTTGAAGCATTACTTGTGAAGGCCCTCTTGACTTCACACTCCAGGATGTCTGGCTCTAAGTGAGTGTCCACACAATTGTGGTTATCTGAGTCATTAAGAGCTTTTTTGTACACTTCTTCGCGTGTTCTTGCCACCTCTTCTTAATCTCTTCTATTAGGTCCTTGCCATTTCTGTCCTTTATTGTGCCCATCTTTGCATGAAATGTTGCCTTGGTAGCTCCAGTTTTCTTGAAGAGATCTCTAGTCTTTCCCATTCTATTGTTTTCCTCTATTTCTTTACATTGTTCACATAAGACTTTCTTATCTCTCCTTGCTATTATCTGGAACTCTGCATTCAGTTATATCTTTACTTTTTTTCTTTGCCCTTCACTTCTTTTCTTTTCTCTGCTATTTGAAGGCCTTCTCAAACAACCACTTTGATTTCTTGCATTTCTTTTTTTGGGGGATGGTTGTGGTCACCACCTGTACAATTTACAATTTACAAACCTCCATCCATAGTTTTGTAGGCACTCTATCTACCAGATCTAATCCCTTGAATCTATTAATCACTTCTACTATATAATCATAAGGCATTTGATTTAGATCATACCTGAATGACCTAGTTGTTTTCCCTACTTTCTTCAATTGAAAGCCACCACAATGTTGTAAAGTAATTAGCCTCCAATTAAAATAAATACATTAATTTAAAAAATTGAAAGCCAGACAATTTAGTGTGTTATAAGATTCCAGATCCTATATAAGTCTCATGTTGCATCAGGCATCTTCTGACAGTGCTCTGGTGGATGAAGGTGGCGGGGTACCACCACCTTATTGCTGAGTGAGGTTGGAGTCCAGGTTCTTCCTTCTGCCTCTGCTGATACTCCAGGGGAGAGAGGCTCCTTGCTACTGCTGGAAAGGGTGGTATTTCAGGATCCCCATATGGTTTCCACTGACACTGTAGGCTGTGGTGTTCCTGTTACTACTGAATGTTGGTGAAAATCCTGACTGTCCATTAGGCTTCCTCTGATAAACCCTGAGAGAGAGAGGATCGGAGCCCCTCATTTCAAGCTGCCAAAGTGTGGGTGTATAGGTTCTGCACTTGGCCTTTCCTAGTAGAGGTAGCGATTGGGCTGCGGTTTTATTCTGTGTTGCTTGGCTGGAGTAGACTGGTTGTTATCTGAGGTTTTTTGTTTTTGTTTATCACCTTGTAGACTATCCCTTTCCTTATCCTTTGGCCACAGGGAGCAGGCTTTCTGTCATGCCTTTTTTTTTTTTTTCCTTTTCCATCTATGTTGTTGGAAGGGTGTTACTTCTCCAGTACTCAATCTGGAATAAATGAGTTGCAGAGAAACTTCAGAGAACTCATTGCCTATGTCTTCAGGTGCCAAGGTCTCTAGTTGGTCTGCCCTCCTCTTATCGCCTTTAAGATCTTTTAATATTTGCTTTTAGTTTAGTTGTTTTTAGTTGAACTTAACAGGAGGAATAAGTAAAAGGATGTCTATTCCATCTTTCTGGAAACAGAAATCTCAGCAGGTAGGCTTCATTCAATCTCTAAATGCCCTTACAAATTTGCAGATCCATTATTTCAATTTTCTAGAGGAAAAATTGAGACACTTAGAGATAATTTGCCTGATCAAAGTTGCTTAGAAATGTGGCCTTGGCTTGAAGTAAAACCTTGGAATTTTAACCGTTATTGTTTTCCTTTTTCTTTCTCTGTTTGTTAGAAAAGCACTGGGAGTAGGGATGGTGGGGGTGCAGTAACAAGGAAGGTACCAAAGAGAAGGCTAAAGAATTACTTTTTGGAGTGGAAGCAGCAACTGTTTAGAATTGCAAAGCTAGGACTTCTCAGGGGGATTTAACTGAACTTTGAAATGTCGTTAATTTCCACGAATTGATTATATGATCTTCATAGTTACTCATTAATGCCTTATCTTGTAAATGAATGACTTTAATTATTCACCCTGTATCCTGAAGCATGAGAGACATTTAGTAATCACTACCATTTCCTAGATTAAAGATTTGCATAGAAATGAAAAGGATGGGGAAAATCATCACTTTGCGGTGATGACTTTGTAATACTTTCATCTGAATACTTTTGGTCATATAAGTTATCTATATTGCTTAGTATTTCAAAAATAATTTTGTACTACTCTCTTAAAACCCATTATCAAGAGTTCTTGAAAGATTTTCAGTATTGCAAAGGTCATGATAAGCTCAGAGAATCACCTTTCCTAAGCAAAATTTCCTAATTCTAGTATATTTCCTAACAGAACATTCAGAAACCTTCTCTCCCTACTTTAGTTTTGACTGCTACCACCGTTCTTTGAAACTTCCTGAGTCTAAAATCAAGAAGGGATAAGAGATGGGAAGGATCTTTTAGGAAGAGTGAAGTGGGCTCTCTGCTTGATCCTTTTGTGGCCATTTTGGTTCATCCAGATCTTATGGGTTCAGACTAACATACATTGCAGGAAGAACAAATATGCTTTCCCCCCACCCCAATCCCAGCTGTGCTGCTTGGCATGCAGGATCTTAGTTCTCTGACTAGGGATTGAACCAGTGCCCCCTGAAGTGCCTCCTGGAGTGTTAACCACTGGAACCACCAGGGAAGTCCAAAAATGCAAAAGTTCTTAAAAAGAGTATAGGTGCACAGGGGTGGCTGGCAGGGAAGAATGAGGTGTGTGTGTATATATAGTCATTCTTACAGAAAATTCTCTTTGCTTCCAAGGATAGGCAAGAGTTATACCAGTTCTGGTTTCACCTAGGGATTTGGGGTTCTACTTATGACTGTCTTCAATTCTGTCCCCTGGTCTTCCCACAAAACTTGACAGGAAAAATATCTCTTTGAAGGCAACAATTTCTGGACTTTTGTAGACAGTTTAGCTACTAAGACTTTTTTTTTTAATTTCTTTATTGTAAGATATTTTATAATATTGTGTTGATTTCTGCCTTACAACCACATGAATCAGCCACAGGTATACATATGTCCCCTTTCTCTTGAACCTACGGCCATCTCACACCCATCCTACCCCTTTAGGTTGTCACAGGGCACTGGGATGAGCTCTCTGTGTCACACAGCAAATTCCCACTGGCTAACTATTTTACATGGAAAGATCCCCTGGAGAAGGGAATCGCAACCCATTCCAGTATCCTTGCCTGGAGAATCCCATGGACAGAGGAGCCTGTCCATAGATTTGCACTGAGTCAAACATGACTGAAGCAATTTAGCACAGCACAACACATCTGTTTTACATATAGAAATTTATATTTTTCCATGCTACTCTCTCCATTCATTTCACCCTCTCCCTCCCCCGCTGTGTCCACAAGTCTCTTCTCTCTGTCTGCATCTCCATTGCTGCCCTGCAAATAGATTCAAGGGTACCATCTATCTAGATTCTATACACATCCATTAATATACAATATTTGTCTTTCTCCTTTTGACTTACTTCAGTCTGTAGAATAGGCTTTAGGTTCATCCACCTCAAAAGGACTGACTCAGATGTGTTCTTTTTCAGAGTTGAGTAATAGCATTGTATATATGTACCACAATTTCTGTTTCCATTCATTTGTCGATGGACATCTAGGCTGCTTCTATGCCCTAGCCACACAAGAATTCTGATGTTCATTGCAGTACGTTTTACAATAGCTACTGAGATTCTTTTTTTCTAAGTTGTTCATAGTATGTTCCAGTCCCTCAGCTATAGAACTGGCTATGTTGATGCTTTCAGAATTGTCCAAAGTGGTACAAGATGCTCTTTTCCCCTTTCATTGCCAGGAAAAACAATAGGTCTTGTGCCCTACACTTCCTTTAGGTGAAGCACTGAACATTTTCTGCTGGGAGAAGGGAAGTATATATGATAATATTTGTGCCCTGCTTTCTCTTTTCTTATTCTATATACCCCTCTCCCATGAAAAAAGTCATGCATAAAGTTCCTAGCCAGAGAGGAACCTTCTGTCCTATGAGCTTGGCAGGAGGTAGGATTGGAGTTTAGGGGCAACTGAGAAAACACAGTTTGCATTTGTCACCTCTGGAAGTCGGTCTCCAGAAGGAATAAGTGCATTTCCCCCTGATAAGAGAAGGGGGATAAGAAAATG
Organism: Bos indicus; assembly: GCF_029378745.1. NCBI lineage: Eukaryota > Metazoa > Chordata > Mammalia > Artiodactyla > Bovidae > Bos > Bos indicus. Next base: position 49,208,983 of record NC_091772.1, read on the forward strand.
GGGTTTGGGGATTAGTCCTTTCCCAGAAACTAACTGAGCCTCTGACAGTCACCTGAGATCTACCAGCAAGAGGTAAATGGGATGGAGGTCACAGAGGCCTTACATCGGTGTTGACTGATGTGAGGATGGCTGTTATCCCCTCTAACTTCAGAAAAGTTGTTTCATTAGGGAATAGAGCTGGGAAGTGCCCGGGGTCATAAGTCTGAGTGTGGCTTTTTGTTTGTTTTTATGTTCTACAGTCTTCCATCTGAAGTTTTTCATTTGGAGATAATGTTTTCTCTCAAGAGCCATCAACTCGGGCGAATGCATGGAATTCAGGAAGGCATCTATCCAAGTGTCTTCACTCCTACAGAATGCAGAGCTACTGCTGAGGACTGCAAACAGGAAGAAACACTTGGGAAGACGTGAAACTATTTCAGAAAAACTTCTTAGAAAGAACTATAAGTCCTTTCAAATCTAAATCACCAGCTCTTATATTTTCTAATGAATCAGAACGTATTGTATTAACAAAAGGATATCTTATTTCAATATTTCAATCTGAATTTGGAGAATTTGTGTCATTTTCACATGCCACTTATCCTTATCCTGTATGAGAAAGCATGTGAGAAAGCATGTTAGAAAGCTTGCAAAGAGATAGCTGAGATGGCAGAGTGAAAAGACCCTGAGCTTTCCTCCTCTCATGAGCACACCAAAATCACAACTATCTGCAGATGACCGTCGAAGAAAAAGATGTAAAGCTAAAGACATAAAGAAGGAACCACAACAAGATGGATATGTGGGACAGACTCAAGATAGAATCAAGACCCGTACCTCCAGGTGGGCAAACTACAAACTAGAGGATAATCGCAGAGGTTCTCCCGCAGGAGTGAGAGTTCTGAGCCCTGAGTTGGGCTCCTCAGCCCAGGTTTCTGCACTGGGAAGACAAGCCCCCAGAGCATTTGGCTTTGAAGGCCTGGCAGGGCTTACTTTTGGAAGTCCCAAAGGACTGGAGGAAATAAAGACTTCACTCTTAAAAGATGCACACAAAATCTCATGCCCACTAGGACCCAGGAGAAAGCAGTAATCTGGTAGGACCAAAAGCAATAATTTGGTCTTGGAGAATCTCCAGGAGGGACTGGGTGTAGGGTATGTGTGTTGGGGGAGAGGGGAGGGGAGCGGTGCGGCTGAGGTTCACCCTGGGGACATAGACATTTTGATGTTGTTTAGTCACCAAGTTGTGTCTGACACATTGTGAACCCATGGACTGCAGCAGCACATCAGGCTTCCCTGTCCTTCACCATCTCCCAGAGTTTGCTCAAACGCATGTCCGTTGAATCAGTGATGGTGTCTGGAGTGGAGGGTGGCTGAGGCTCACCCTGGGAACATAGATATTGGTGTCAGCCATATTTTGGAGCTTTCTATTGCATGACCAAGGGTGCAGACAGACACCATCATGCAATCTACCCTCTAGCTCATTAGCACCAAGATCCGGCCCCATTCGACAGCCTATAGGTGCCAGTGTTGGGATCCCTTAGGGCAAATAATTAACTAGGTAGGGACACAGCCCAACTCATCAGCAGACAGGTTGCCTAAAGACTTCCCTAACCCACAATGGCATCTAGACATGGCCTCACCCACTGGAGGGCCAAAACCCAAGTCTGCTGTCCAGTGGGCAGGAATTGGTCCTGACCTCCAGGAAGCCTGCCCTAACCACTAAACCAGCCTCACCCACCAGGGAGCAGACAGCAGAGTCAAGAAAACCACAATCACTCAACCTGAGCCCACCCACAGCAGGCCAGACCCTACCCTGGGACCACTAGCAGACCAACACAAGCTTTGGGACACTGAAGACCCCGTACCCAACTACGTCAGGAACCAGGCTCTCCTTCCCACCCACCCCCACCTCCCCTACCCCGAGTAATCTGACACCAGCTCTGGGAACCCTGGGCCCTGCAGTCAGTCTCTAGGATCCAGCTCTACCCGCTAGTAATTTGACATTCACTTCAGGACCTGTACCCTCCACCCATTAGTGGGAAGGCAACAACTCTGGAGTCTTTTGGACCCTGACTCCACCCACCAGTGAGATAACACTAGCCCTGGGACCCCCTGGGGTTCTGTGGCCAGTCATCTCACGACCAGACCCTGCTAACAGCTAGTGTATCTGCACAAGGCAGAGCCTGGCAACCAACTGGGCTAGGATTCAAACAAGCCTATCAGACCACCCCCATAGCCAGCCCACTACAATGGAATGACCCATATAGTCTCCCTAGGGGGAACCCTTAGAACAAATAGCTTGGTGACAAGAGGGGAGAGCACTGCTGGGACACATAGGACATCTCCTAGAGCAGGATACTTCTGCTTGCCTTCTCGAAATAATTTGGATAATTTGTCATTTTCACAAGCCACTTATCCTTATCCTGTATGAGAAGGCATGTTAAAAAGTTTGCAAAGAGATAGCCAAGATGGAAAATCGGAAAGACTGTGAGCTCGCCTCCTCTTGTGAGCACACTAAAATCACAACTATCTGCAGATTATCATCAATGAAAAAGACCTAAAGCAAAAGACATAAAGAAGGAATCACAACAAAAGGGGTAGGAGGGTAGACAAAGTTATCACAAAACAAGAAAATTGCAGGTCAGTATTACTGATCAACATAGATGCAAAAAGTTCTCAACAAAATATCATCAAACCAAATTAAACAGTACATATACAAAATGCAACAATGTACATACCATCCATATACAAAAATAAACCCAAAATGAGTTAAAGTCCTAAATGTAAGACTAGATACTATAAAACTCTTGGAGGAAAATATAGGCAGATCAGTCTTAATGTAAATAATAGTAATATTTGGGTGGGGGGGGATCTGTCTCCTAAAACAACTGAAATAAAACCAAAAATAAACAAATGGGACGAAATTAAACTTAAAAGCTTATGCACAGCAAAGGAAACCATCAACCTACTGAATAGGAGAAAATATTTGCTAATGATACAGTCAATAACATGTTAATATCTAACATATATAAACAGTTCACTCAACATTGAAAAGACAACAGGATTTTAAAATGGGCAAAATAATTCAATAGAATTTTTCCAAAGAGAAAATGCAGATGAACAACAAGCACATGAAAAGATTCTTAACATCACTAATCTTTAGGGAAATGCAAATCAAAACCACAATAAGATATCACCTCACATCTGTCAGAATGAACAGAACACAAATACCAAGTATTGGCAAGGATGTGGAAAAAAGGAAACCCTTGCAATCTGTTGGTGAGGCTGTAAATTGATGGAGACACTGTGGATCAGGGTTGAGGTTTCTCCAAAAACTAAAAATAAACTACCATATGACCCAATAATTCCACTCCTGGGTAGACAGCCAAAAAACACTAATTTGAAAAGATACACGTACTCTAATGGTCACAGGAGCATTATCTATAATTGCTAAGGTATGGAAGAAACCTAAGTATCTATCAACAGATGAATGAATAAAGAAGATGTGATATGTAATGTATATACAATGGCATACTAAGCAGCCATAAAAAGGAATGAAACTGCCATTTGCAACAACATGCATGGACTTGGAAGGCACTATAATAAGTAGAATAAGTCAGACAAAGACAGATATTGTATGGTATCACTTATATGTGGAGTCAAAAAAAAAAAAAAAAAGCCCAACAAACTAGTAAATATAACAAAAGAGGAGACTCACAGATAAGAAGAACAAACTAGTGGTTACCAGTGGGAAGATAGAAAAGGAGAGGCAAAGTCTGGGGAAGGGGATTAAGAGGTACAAACCATTAAGTATAAAATAAGCCATAAAGATATATTGTACAACATAGGGAATATAGTCAATATTTTATAATAACTATAAATGGGTATAATCTTTAAAAGTTGTGAATCACTGTATTGTATACTTGTAACTCATATAATATTGTACAATTAACTATACTCAATTTTTTAGAAGTTTGCAAAAAATTATTGCAGTTTTTCTTGGAGGCTCAAACATTCAATAACCTTTGTATGTAATACTTCTAATTGCAAAAATGTGTGTACCTGGAAAAGATATTCCTCTGTTTAATTATTGATGTCTCAGGAGGGCTGTTGAGCTGTTTTCTTATGAAAATTCTCAAGGAAAGGTGAGTTACTTAACTTTCCAATTTCAAAGTGCAAGTATTATATCACTTTAGTTTGGGCTTTCAGAATCTATTGGGTGTTTTAAATAATATTGGAAAGGTTCAAAAGTTAATGGTTATGCTCAGAGAAGTTCTATTACCTGGCTAGTCATCAATTTCCCAAATTCTGGAAGATAGTTCTTCAAAATTAAATAAATATTTATAGGATACCTATTATGTACTGTTAGTATTATAAGTGTGTTGTTTGCTCAGTCATGTCCAACTCTTTGTGACCCCATGGACTGTAGCCCACCTGGCTCCTCTGTCCTTGGGATTCTCTAGGCAAGAATACTGGAGTGGGTTGCCATTCTCTTCTCTAGGGGATCTTCCCAAGAATCAAACCTGGGTCTTCTGCACTGCAGGCAGACTTTTTACTGTCTGAGCTACCAGAATAGTATTATAGGGCCTATTCAATGGTGAATAGAAACAAAGTTGTCATTTTCGGGAAGCTTATAACCCTTGCATATTTAGTCCATATAGCCATTATTTCTTTGTAGTCAAAATGTAGGCCATTAGTGTTTCCTGGGATCTAGAAATGCAGAATCTCAGACACCACTCCAAATTTCTTGATTCAGAATCTGTATTTTAGCAAGATCCCCAGGGGTTCATGTAGACATGAAATATTGAGGAATTTGCGAGGGGTCAGTTTAAGAATGCAGGCTATAGTCAATTGGTATATGGCATTTCTCTGACCACAGGAATAGGCTCAGAAAAGGATAAGTTTTCAGGGAAATGTAGTAACGGGGATTTTTTTCTTTATAGAGACAGAGGAAGTAATAGTCGTTTGTTCCCTCTCTCTGCAATGCTATGCAGCTATGATTCTTCAAACTTCTGCAGCCTCATGATGAAGTTGGGGATGGGCAGAGGCAAGAACATCATATGAAGCCTGAGTGAACCATACCTGATTCTCACCCTGACTTTGTCAGTTGTAAGAATCAACATGACCCCTAACATCCTAATGAGTCACTTGGAGAGGCTGCTTTCTAGAGCCTTGGAAGAAAAGCCCATACATCAAAAAACAACACATACCAGAGTGGGTAAACATGGTCAGCAACATGTCAGCCTGGGGAGAACCTTTAGGGACACCTGCCAAAGGGGATAAATGAGACACAGTTTTGGGAAATCTCTGGGCTTGGGACCAATTTGGGAGGCAAGGTGGAGGAGTGAAACTGCATATTTTGCTGATAAAGAAGAGAAAACAGTGAGTCATTGAGATATATAGGTGCTTGGGTCTGTTAAAGAGAGAAGGGAGAAGACGTTAGTTTCTGAAATGGGACCTGTGAGGTCGCCTTAGGCAGAACCAGTCTTCTCTGTGCTCCTGTGCTTCTTGTCACCCTCACAGATTCTCACTTTATTCCTTCCACCACCTGAAGCAAATCAGTGGCCCTCTGGAATTCTGTTCACTGGCCACTCAATTCTCATCTTTCCTACTTCCCCTCCCACCTCATCCCATTGTACCTTCCCAGTTCCACATTATAGGGCTGTGAGGCTTATAACAGGTATTGATATTTATTTTATGGAGGGCTTTCCTAGCATAGCTTATCCCATCAGTCTAGGCAAAGGGATAAGGATCTGGTGTGGCTTTCCACCTTTATGCACATAGTCACCTCCACTGCCAGCTCAGAACAAACCCTGGAGATATGAAATAATTATACCTACCATTATTTATGGAGCATTTATGTGCCACACTCTGCTGTGAACTTGAAATGCTATGTTTTAATCCTGTTTTAATCCTCTTAGCTATTATAGTGATATATTATTTTATACTCATTTTTTAGATGAAGAACTTGAGGCCTAGAATGATTAAAGATTCTCACCCACAGTTACTAAGCAGGGAGCAGAGATTTGAAGCCTTGTCTTTAGATGAACAAACACCATGTTATACTTGTTATCTGTGTGCTTAGGCCTTGGTTACTCAGTTATTATTTATATTATCAAGCAGGCCATTGGTTGAGCATTTTGATTACATTGTTGTTGCTCAACTGCCCAGCTGTGTCTGACTCTTTGGGACTTCATGGACTGCAGCGTGCCAGGCCTCCTTGTCCTTTACCATCTCCTGAAATTCGCCCAAGTTCATGTCCATTGCATCGGTGATGCCATCCAGCCCCCTCATCCGCTGATGCCCTCTTATCCTTATGCCCTCAATTTTTCCCAGCATCAGGGACTTTTCCAGTGAGTCAGCTGTTCACATCAGATGACCAAAATACTGGAGTTTCAGCTTCAGCAACAGTCCTTCCAATGAGTGTTCAGGGTTGATTTCCCTTAAGATTGACTGGTTTGATCTCCTTGCTGTCCAAGGGATCAGATTTTGATTATACAATCATGTCAAAACTCTAGTGACATATTCACATTCTCTGAGTGTGTGCTAAGATAAGTCCATGATCATTATTGTGTTTAACCAAAGTGGTTGTGGGTATTATAGTGCAACACTTGCTTTATTTTCTTCATCACTGTGGTCTTTTAAACATATTTCAGCTATTTTTTGCTGTTTTCATATGAAGCTCAAATATTAGACCTAGAAAGACCCTGACAGGGACTTCTGCTTGACAGCTGGGAAATGCGAGGCTCAGCTAGATGAACCAGTGCACTGGGATTGGCAGCTCATGGGCGGCAACATCAGAACCAGAACCCAGTTATCTTAATTCCCAGATGAAAATATTTTTTAACTATTCGTTTTTGTTACTATTCAATCAAAAGGTCCAAATTCAAGGTTGTTGATTTTTATTTTATTTTGTAGTAAAGTGAGATTTTCCGGGTTTCTTCCTATTAGTAATCAATTTGCTGGGATTCCAAAGATACACAATTTTATTCCATAGTTCTGGATTTCTAGATAGAAGAAGTAAGTGAAAGTGAAGTCACTCAATCGTGTCCGACTCTTTGCGACCCCATGGACTGTAGCCAACTGGGCTCCTCCGTCCATGGGATTTTCCAGGCAAGAATACTGGAGTGGGTTGCCATTTCCATCTCCTCTCTTACTTCAGAAGAAGTAAGTAAGAGGGTAAATCCTCTTGACAGAAAGCAATGATAAAATTGGGCAAAACTGTGAAAACAAACATTTATAACTCTTGAAATGAATTCACCAAAGATAAAAAAAGCAAATTTAGAAAATTTGGGGGGAACTTTGAAAATTGATGACATTTTAGCCTGGGGAGGCTTCCATTTATGCCATTCACAAGACCTATTTCAGTTAGTGCTGAAGCTCTGTTGGGATGTAGCAAGTTAAGAAGACCAGCAGCATAACTGCTAGAAAGAATGACTTGACTTGAACAGACTATGAAAAAAACAAAAAAAAAATCTCTAAGAGGCCTGGCGTGCTGCAATTCCTGGGGTCGCAAGGAGTCCGACACGACTGAGCAACTGAACTGAACTGAACTGAAGGGTTACTGAAAACAGTGTGATCTTCAATTCAGTTCAGTCTCTCAGTTGTGTCTGACACTTAGAGGCCTCCATGGATCAGTATGCCAGGGTTCCCTGTCCGTCACCAACTCCTGAGTTTACTCAGACTCATGTGCATTGGGTCGGTGATGCCATCCAATCATCTCATCCTCTGTCATCCCCTTCCTCTCTTACCCTCAATCTTTTCCAGCATCAGGGTCCTTTCAAATGAGTCGCTTCTTCACATCAGGTAATCAGAGTCCTGGAGTTTCAGCTTCAGCATAAGTCCTTTCAATGAATATTCAGGACTGATTTCCTTTAGGATGGACTGGTTGGATCTCCTTGCAGTCCAAGGGACTCTCAAGAGTCTTCTCCAACACCACATTTCAAAAGCATCAATTCTTTGGCGCTCAGCTTTCTTCATGGCCCACCTTTCACATCCATACAAGACTACTGGAAAAACCATAGCTTTGACTATACAGACCTTTGTTGGAAAAGTAATGTCTCTGTTTTTTAATATGCTGTCTAAGTTGGTCATAACCGTTCTTCCAAGGAGCAAGCCTCTTTTAATTTCATGGCTGCAGTGACCATCTGCAGTGATTTTGGAGCCCCCCAAAATAAAGTCTGACACTGTTTCCCCATTTATTCACCATGACATGATGGGACCAGAGGCCATGATCTTAGTTTTCTGAATGTTGAGCTTTAAGTTAACTTTTTGACTCTCCTCTTTCACTTTCATCAAGAGGCTTTTTAGTTTTTCTTCACTTTCTACCATAAGGGTGGTGTCATCTGCATATCTGAGGTTACTGATATTTCTCCCAGCAATCTTGATTCCAGCTTGTGCTTCATCCAGTCCAGCATTTCCCAAGGTGAACTCTGCATATAAGTTAAATAAGCAGGTGACAATATACAGCCTTGATATACTCCTGTCCCAATTTGGAACCAGTCTGTTGTTCCATGTCCAGTTTTAACTTGTTCCTTGAGCTGGATATAGATTTCTCAGGAGGCAGTTCAGGTGGTCGGGTATCCCCATTTCTTTAAGAATTTTCCATGGTTTGTGGTGATCAACACAGTCGAAGGCTTTGATATAGTCAATAAAGCAGAAGTAGATGTTCTGGAGGTCTCTTGCTTTTTTGATGATCCAGTGGATGTTTGCAATTTGATCTCTGGTTCCTCTGCCTTTTCTAAATCCAGCTTGAATTTCTGGAAATTCTTGGTTCATGTACTGTTGAAGTCTGGCTTAGAGAATTTTGAGCATTACTTTACTAGCGTGTGAGATGAGTGCAATTGTGCAACAGTTTGAGCATTCTTTGGCATTGCCTTTCTTTAGGATTGGAATGAAAACTGACCTTTTCCAGTCCTGTAGCCACTGCTGAATTTTCCAAATTTGGTGGCATATTGAGTGCAGCACTTTCACAGCATCATCTATTAGGATTTGAAATAGCTCAGCTGGAATTCCATCACCTCCACTAGCTTTGTTCATAGTGATACTTCTTAAGGCCCTCTTGACTTCCCATTTCAGGATGTCTGGCTCTAGGTGAATGACCACACCATCGTGGTTATCTGGGTCATGAAGATGTTTTTGTATAGTTCTCTGTATTCATGCCATCTCTTCTTAATATCTTCTGCTTCTGTTAGGTCCATACCATTTCTGTCCTATATTGAGCCCATCTTTGCGTGAAATGTTCCCTTGGTATCTCTAATTTTCTTGAAGAGGTCTCTAGTCTTTCCCATTCTATTGTTTTCCTCTACTTCTTTGCACTGATCACTGAAGAAATCTTTCTTATCTCTCCTTGCTATTCCTTGGAACTCTGCATTCAAATGGGTATATCTTTCCTTTTCTCCTTTGCCTTTCACATCCCTTCTTTTCACAGCTATTTGTAAGGCCTCCGCAGACAATCATTTTGCCTTTTTCATTTCTTTTTCTTGGGTATGGTCTTGATCACTGCCTCCTTTACAATGTGATGAACCTCCATCTATAATTCTTCAGGCACTCTGTCTATCAGATCTAATCCCTTGAATCTATTTGTTACTTCCACTATAAAATCTTAAGGGATTTGATATATATCATACCTGAATGGTCTAGTGGTTTTCCCTGCTTTCTTCAATTTAATTCTGGGTTTGGCAATAAGGAGTTCATGATCTGAGCCACAGTCAGCTCCTGGTCTTGTTTTTGCTGACTGTATAGAGCTTCTCCATCTTTGGCTGTGAAGGATATAATCAATCTGATTTCAGTATTGACCATTTGGTGGTGTCCATGTGTAGAGTCTTCTCTTGTGTTGTTGGAAGAAGGTGTTTGCAATGACCAGTGCATTCTCTTGGGAAAACTCTATTAGCCTTTGCCCTGCTTCATTCTGTATTCCATGGCCAAATTTGCCTTTTACTCCAGGTATTTCTTGACTTCCTACTTTTGTATTCCATCCCCTATAATGAAAATGACATCTTTTTTGGGGTGTTAGTTCTGGAAGGTTTTTTAAGTCTTCATAGAACCATTCAACTGCAAACTTCTTCAGCATTATTGGTTGGGGCATAGATTTGGATTACTGTGTTATTGAATAGTTTTTCTTGGAAATAAACAGAGATCTTTCTGTCGTTTTTGAGATTGTACCCAAGTACTGCATTTCAGACTCTTTTGTTGACTATGATGGCTACTCCATTTCTTCAAAAGATTCTTGCCCACAGTAGTAGATATAATGGTTATTGGAGTAAAATTCACCCGTTCCAGCCCATTTTAGTTAGCTGATTCCTAAAATGTCGGTGTTCATTGCCATCTCTGTTTGACTACTTCCAATTTGCTTTGATTCATGGACCTAACATTCCAGGTTCCTATGCAATACTGTTCTTTACAGTATCAGATTTTACTTCCATCACCAGTCACATCCACAGCTGGGTGCTGTTTTTGCTTTAGCTCCATCTCTTCATTCTTTCTGGAGTTATTTCTCCACTGATCTCCAGTAGCTTAGTGTGATCTTAGTGGCAAAGAAAGAACACCAATAATTCAAATAGCCTGAATCTGTAATCCTGCTTGGGGGAAATTTTTTACAGGGAAAGTTCGGGAGTGATATATCCATAGTTTATCTTGATAAACTCCCTGATACCTATGGGCTTCTCTCATATCTCAGTTGGTAAAGAATTTGCCTACAGTAAAGGAGACCTGGGCTCGATTCCTGGGTTGGGAAGATCCCCTGGAGAAGGAAATGCAACCTACTCTAGTATTCTTGCCTGGAGAATCCCATGAACAGAGGAGCCTGGCAGGCTAGAGTCCATGGGGTCGCAAGAGTCGAACATGACTTATTGACTAAATCAGCACCACCAAGATACCCATGGTCATCTGGAAAGTTGTCTGCATAGTTCAGCTATTCACATTCTTGGGAGAAAGTAGAGAGGTTCTTAAGTATATATTTTGGCTGGTTGTGAGTTTTCAACACACAGAAAGTAAGTCAGGGCAGTTTTGCAAGCTACCTGAACTTTACATTTCACAGTCTACACGTAGCTATATTGTCAGGTGGTTGTTGTTGTTCAGTCGCTAAGTTGTGCCCATGGACTGCAGCACTCGAGGCCTCCCTGTCCATCACCAGTTCCCAGAGTTTACTCAAACTCATGTCCGTTGAGTTGGTGATGCCATCCAACTATCTCATCCCCTCTCTCCCACTTCTCCTCTTGCCCTCAGTCTTTCCCAGCATTAGGGACTTCCTTTGCATCAGGTGGCCAAAGTATTGGAACTTCAGCATCAATCCTTCCAATGAATATTCAGGGTTGATTTCTTTTAGGATTGACTGGTTTGATCTCTTTGCTGTCCAAGGGACTCTGAAGCATCTTCCCCAGCACCACAGTTTGAAAGCATCAATTCTTCAGTGCTCAGCCTTCTTTATGGTCCAACTCTCACATCCATACTTGACTACTGGAAAAATCATAGCTTTGACTATACAGACCTTTGTCGGCAAAGTGATGTCTCTGCTTTTTAATGCACTGTTTAGGTTAGTCATAGCTTTTCTCCCAAAGAGCAAGTATCTTTTAATTTTGTGGCTGCAGTCACTGTCTGCATTGATTTTTGAGCCCAAGAAAATTAAAATCTCACACTGTTTCCAGTTTTTCCCCATCTATTTGGCATGAAGTGATAAGACTGAATGTCATGATCTTCCTTTTTTGAATGTTGAGTTTCAAGCCAGCTTTTCCACTCTCTTTCACTTTAATCAAGAGGCTCTTTAGTTCCTTTTCACTTTCTGCCATTAAACTGGTATCATCTGCATGTCTGAGGTTGTTGATATTTCTCCAAGCAATCTTGCTTCCAGCTTACAAGTTATTGAGTCCATCATTTCATAGGATGTACTCTGCATATAAGTTAAAAATAGCAGGGTGACAATATACAACCTTGACATACTCCTTTCCCAGTTTTGAACCAGTCTGTTTTTCCATGTCCAGTTATAACTGTTGCTTCTTGTCCTGCATACAGTTTTCTCAGGAGGCAGGTAATGTGTTCTGGTATTCCCATCCTTTTATGATTATTCCACAGTTTGTTGTGATCCACACAGTAAAAGGCTTTAGTGTAATCAATGGAGAAGTAGATTTCTTTTTTTTTTTTTTTTTAATTATCTTGCTTTTTCAATGGTCCAGCATATGTTGACAATTTGATCTCTGTTCCTCTGCCTTTACTAAATCCAGCTTGTACATCTGGAAGTTCTTGGTTGACATACTGCTGAAGTCTAGTTTTATGGTTATCTGGATCATTAAGAGCTTTTTTTGTACAGTTTCCTGTGTATTCTTGCCACCTCTTCTTAATCTCTTCTGCTTCTGTTAAGTCCTTGCCATTTTTGTCCTTTATTATGCCTATCTTTGCATGAAATGTTCCCTTGATATCTCCAATTTTGTTAAAGAGATCTCTAGCCTTTCCAATTCTATTGCTTTTCTTTATGTCTTTTGATTGTTCACTTAAGAAGGCTTTCTTATCTCTCCTCACTAGTCTCTGGAACTCTGCATTCAATTGGATATATCTTTCCCTTTCTCCCTTGCATTTTGATTGTTTTCTTTTCTCAGCTATTTGTAAGGCCTCCTCAGATTAACCACTTTGCCTTCTTGCATTTCTTTTTCTTGGGTAGAAAGAAAAAGTGGTAGAATGGCTCAAGGTGGTTGATTACAACCTCTGACCAATCATTGGCTGACCATTAAGTCATGCTTCAGTTCAGTTCAGTAGCTCAGTTGTGTCTGATTCTTTGTGACCCTGTGGACTGCAGCACGCCAGGCCTTCCTGTCCATCACCAACTCCCGGAGTTTACTCAAACTCGTGTTCATTGAGTCGGTGATGCCATCCAACCATCTCATACTATGTTGTCCTCTTCTCCTCCTGGCTTCAATCTTTCCCAGCATCAGGGTCTTTTCAAATGAGTAAGTTCTTTGAATCAAGTGACCAAAGTATAGGAGTTTCAGCTTCAGCATTTGTCCTTCCAAAGAACACCCAGGACTGATCTCCTTTAGGATGGACTGGTTGGATCTCCTTGCAGTCCAGGGGACTCTCAAGAGTCTTCTCCAACACCACAGTTCAAAAGTATCAAGTCTTCAGTGCTCAGCTTTCTTTATAGTCCATCTGTCCCATCTGTACATGGCTACTGGAACAACCACAGCTTTGACTAGATGAACCTTTGTTGGCAAAGTAATGTCTCTGCTTTTTAATATGCTGCCCAGGTTGGTCATAACTCTTCTTCCAAGGAGCAAACCATAGGAAGCCAAAGTCAACAAATAAAAGCAGAATGAAGGAAAATCTGAACAAAGATATTAGTGATAAAATGCAGTGAGGGAGGCAGACTCCACAGAATTAGTTCAGGCAAATTAATAAACAAATAAAGAAACAAAACAAAACAAAAGAGTAGCAATAATCATAACCTCCAATAAAGAAAAATAGAAATCCTGATTGCTACATATTATCTAAAATATCCAGCTTTAAACAAAGTAGTCAGTTTTTGATTAAAAAAAAAATTTAATAAGACATACGAAGAAATAAGGAACTGTGACCCATACTCAGGAAAGAAAATAAATACCTATTATCTCTGAGGAGTCCAGTTGGTGCACTAAATAAAGACATACAAGCTGGTATCAGGAATGCATTCAGGCAACTAAAAGTAACTTTTAAGGAAATAAAGATCAGGATGGTAACAATGATTAATCAAGTTGAGACTCTTAATGAAGAGGTATATATTATAGAGAATAATTAGGTTTAGATTCTGCATTTGAAAAGTAAAATAACTGAAATAAAGAGTAATTACAGGCACTCGATATCGTATTGAGACTGTAGGAGAAAGAATCAGCAAATTTAAAGATCAGTGAGTAGAAATCATTTACAGTAGAAATGAAAGGAAAAAGTCAAGAACGTAAAGGAGAACCCCAGAGATCTATGGGATGGCTATCAGGCATATTAACATGTATGTTGGGAGTCTCTGTAAAAGAGGAGAGAGAAAAGGGCAGAAAAAAGTTTTTGAAGAAATAACGGCCAAATAGTTTCCAAATATTTTATTAAAAGCTAGTCCACAGATCCAACAAACTCAATCATTTCCAAGGAGAGCCACACCTAGAGACATCATGGTCAAACTGTTGAAGACCAATGACAAATAAAGTCATTAAAATAATAAGAGAAAAATGCCTCATCACATACAAACAACAGTGTGATTAACAGCTGACTTATTTCAAAAAAAGGAAACCAGAAAGCAGCAGGATGCTATTTTCAAGATACAGAAAGGATATGATTGTTAAGAATTCTAAATCCATTTCAATTACATTTCAAAATTGGCATTCCAAAATTAAAGATATCAGATAAATAAAGAATGAGTGAATTTGTTGCTATCAGACTTATCTTGCAACAAATATTAAAGGAATTCCTTCAGGCTGAAAGGAAATTTTACAAGCTTATAGCTAGAACCTGGAGAAGGAAATGGCAATCCACTCCAGTATTCTTGCCTGGAAAATTCCATGGATGGATAAGCCTGGTAGGCTACAGTCCATGAGGTTGAAAAGAGTCGGACACGACTGAGCGACTTCACTTTCACTTTTCATAGCTAGAACCCATGTAAAGAAATAAATAACAGTGCAAAACTAAATATACAGGAGAACACATGAGACTGTATAAATAGTTTATTCTCTTTTCTCCTTGTAACTGGTTGAAAATACATGATTGCATAAAATAATACTTATAAAGCTGCATTAATAAGCTTATAAAATATATATTAATAAAATAATAGCAAAAAGGATGGATTAAAATGGCACTATATTGGATTAAATACATATATTTTATTAGAATTAAGTTAGTATTAATTTGAAATAACTTGCAATAAGCTAAGATCTGTAGTGTAAGTCCTAAATTGCCCACTAAAAAACCCCAAAATATTTAAGAAAAAATAAAAAAGGAATTAAAATGGTACACTAGAAGTATCTATTTACCACAAAAGAAAGTAGCAATGTATGAACAGAAGAACAAAAGAGACAAGAAGCAAAAAATAAAACATAAAATGAAAGATTTAAATCAAACCATATCAATAACCACATTAAATGTGAATGAATTAAAAACTAATCAAATGCAATGATTATCAGACTGAATAGAATTTCAGTCTCCAGCAACAGGCTAAAATTAAAAGCATGACAATGATATTGTATGCAAACAATAACCTTAATAGTGTTTGAGTGACTCTACTAATATCAGAAAAAATAAACTTAATACATGTTGCTAGAAGCAAAATTCACATTTTATAATGTAAAAGGGCCAATTAATTAGCAAGATATAACACATTCTCAATATATAAAGGCAAATTAACAGATGTTAACAGTCAGTTAACACTGACTCGATGGACATGAGTTTGAGCAAGCTCTAGGAGTTGGTGATGGACAGAGAAACCTGGTGTGCTGCAGTCCATGGGGTTACAAAGAGTCAGACATGACTGAGCAACTGAACTAATCTACAAAATACATAAAGCACAAATTGAAAGAATTGAAAGGAGAAATGGACTACCCAATAATAATAGTTGGAAACTTCAATATCCTACTCTCAACAATTTACAAATATGTCTTTTCTACATAACAGAAAACCAACAAACATAAAGAAGACTTAGATAGCACTATCAACCAACTTCAACTAACAATCTGTAGAATACTCCACCCAACAACAGCACACATGGAATTTTTCCAGCGTAGACCATATGTTATGTCATAAAACAAGACTCACTAAGTTTAGAATTGAAATCATACAAGCGGTTTTCTATGACCAGAACACAGTTAAGTGAGAAATAAAAGAAAGAAACAAATTTAGAAAATTTCCAATTTGGAAATTAACATGTTTTTAAGTAATATATGGGTTAAGAAAAAATCATACGGAAATTAGAAAATACTTTAAACAAATGAAAACCAAAATTTTGTGTGATGCAGTCACAGAAGTGCTTACAGGAAAATCCAAAACTATATTGGAAAAGAAGAAAGACCTCAAATCAATAACTAAGGCTTCTACCTTAAGAAACTACGAAAAGAAAAGCAAACTAAATACAAGGAAGGCAGAATGATGGAAACAATAAATATTGAAGTAGAAATCTACAAAATATAAGACAGAAGCTCAATAGAGGATATAAATAAAGCCAAAAGTTGAAAAATCAACAAAATGAACAATTTAGTGAGGCTGACCATGAGAAAAAGAGAAAAGACACTACTTATCAGAATCAGGAGTGAAAGAGAGGATATTAGTACTAACCCTGAAGACATTAGAAGGTTTTTAAGGGGAAATAGGAGGAAGAATTTTAGGTCAAAACATTGGACAGCTTACATGAAATGAAAAAATCCTAGGAAGAACAGAAATTACCAAAACTGACTTGAGAAGTACTAGAAAATCAGACTAGCACTCTAACAAGTAGAGAAATTGGATTAGTTATTATAATTCTTCCTACTTAGAAAAGCTCATGCTCAGATGTCTTCTATGATGAATTCTATCAAATGTTTAAAGAACAAACATTGTCAAACCTTCAGAAACACTTCAAAAAAATAGGAGCTTTCAACTCATCCTAAGAAGCCATTATTACCCTGATACTAAAGCCAAACAAAGGCAATATAAGAAATCTACAGCAATATCCCTTGAGACTATAGATGAAAAGTTCTAAAATATTAGAAAACCAAATCCATCAACATATATAAAGGATTATACACCATGACCTACACCATGACCAACTGGAATTTCTTCTAAGAAAGCAAGGCTGGTTTAATACTTGGAAAGCAATCAATGTACTACAACATCTAAATGCAAAAAGCTATAATAATTCTAGAAAAAAAATAGGAAAATCGTTTTGACCTTAGGATAGGCAAAGAGTTCTTATATATGTCACCAAAATCAAGATCCATAAAATAAAATTTTCATAAAATGGACTTTATCTCAATTAAAAACTTTTGCACTTCAGTTGAGTCGTTCAGTTGTGTCCAACTCTCTGTGACCCCATTGACTGCAGCACTCCAGGCCTCCTTGTCAATCACCAACTCCCAGAGTTTATTCAAACTCATGTCCATTGAGTCGGTGATGCCAACCAACCATCTCATCCTCTGTCATCCCCTTCTCTTCCTGCCTTCAATCCTTTCCAACATCAGAAAGGCAAATGAGTCACTTCTTCACATCAGGTGGCCAAAGTATTGGACTTTAAGCTTCAACATCAGTCGTTCCAATGAATATTCAGGGTTGATTTCCTTTAGGATTGACTGGTTGGATCTCCTTGCTGTCCAAGGGACTCTCAAGAGTCTTCTCCAACACCACAGTTCAAAAGCATCAATTCTTCTGCACTCAGCTTTCTTTATAGGCCAACACTCACTTCCATACATGACTACTGGAAAAACCATAGCCTTGACTAGATGGACCTTTGTTGACAAAGTAACGTCTCTCCTTTTTAATATGCTGTCTAGGTTGGTCAAAACTTTTCTTCCAAGGAGCAAGCGTCTTTTAATTTCATGGCGGCAGTCACCAACTGCAGTGATTTTGGAGCCCCCCTAAATAAATTCTGTCACTGTTTCCACTGTTTCCCCATCTATTTGCCATGAAGTGATGGGACCAGATGCCATGATTTTAGTTTTCTGAATGTTGAGCGTGAAGCCAACTTTTTTACTCTCCTCTTTCACATTCATCAAGAGGCTCTTTAGTTCTTCTTCACTTTCTGCCATAAAGATGGTATCATTTACATATCTGAGGTTATTGATATTTCTCTTGGCAATCTGGATTCCAGCTTGTGCTTTATGCAGCCCAGCATTTCTCATGATGTACTCTGAATATAAGTTAAATAAGCAGGGTGACAAAATACAGCCTTGACATACTCCTTTCCCAATTTGGAAACAGTCTGTAGTTCCATGTCCAGTTCTAACTTCCTGACCTGAATACAGATTTCTCAAGAGGCAGGTCAGGTGGTCTGGTATTCCCATCCCTTTAAGAAATTTCCAGTTTGTAGTGATCCGCACAGTCAAAGGCATAGTCAATATAGCAGAAATAGATTTTTTTTTTTTCCTTGGAACTCTCTTGCTTTTTTGATGTTTCAATGGATGTTGGCAATTTGATCTCTGGTTCCTCTGCTTTTTCTAAAACCAGCTTAAACATTTCTAACTTTACGGTTCACGTATCGTTGAAGTCTGGCTTGGAGAATTTTGAGCATTACTTTACTAGCATGTAAGATGAGTGCAATTGTGCAGTAGTTTGAGCATTCTTTGGCATTGCCTTTCTTTGGGATTGGAATGAAAACTGACCTTTTCCAGTCCTGTGGCCACTGCTGAGTTTTCCATATTTGCTGGCATATTAAGGGCAGCACTTTCACAACATCATCTATTAGGATTTGAAATAGCTCAACTGGAATTCCATCACCTCCACTATCTTTGTTCATAGTGATGCTTCCTAAGGCCCACTTGACTTTATATTCCAGGATGTCTGGCTCTAGGTGAGTGATCACACCATCGTGATTATCTGGGTCATGAAGATCTTTTTTGTATAGTTGTTCTGTATATTCTTGCCACCTCTTCTTAATATCTTCTGCTTCTGTTAGTTCCATACCGTTTCTGTCCTTTATCGAGCCCATCTTTGCATGAAATGTTCCCTTGGTATCTCTAATTTTCTTGAAGAGATTTCTAGTCTTTCCCATTCTATTGTTTTCCTCTATTTCTTTGCACTGATCACTGAGGAAGGCTTTCTTATCTCTCCTTGCTATTCTTTGGAACTCTGCATTCAAATGGGTATATCTTTCCTTTTCTCATTTGTTTTTCGCTTCTCTTCTTTTCACAGCTATTTGTAAGGACTCCTCAGACAGCCATTTTGCCTTTTTGCATTTCTTTTTCTTGAGGATGGTCTTGATCTTTGTCTCCTGTGCAATGTCACAAACTTCCGTCCATAGTTCATCAGGCACTCTGTCTATCAGATCTAATCCCTTGAATCTATTTCTCACTTTTACTGTATAATCTTTGTATGTCTTTTCACCTCAAAGACATAATTAAGAAAATGAGAAGACAAATCACAGATGGGTAAAAATATTTGCAAACCATATATTTGGTAAAGAATTTGTATCCATAACATTAAAAGCATTCTTATAATTCAATAAAACCTTCCCTGGTGGCTCAGATGGTAAAAGGTCTGCCTGCAATGTGGTAGCCCGAGATTTGATCCCTCGGTTGGGAAGATCCCCTGGAGAAGGAAATGACAACCCACTCCAGCACCCTTGCCTGGAAAATCCCATGGACAGAGGACCCTGGTAGGGTACAGTCCATGGGGTCGCAAAGAGTTGGACACGACTGAGCAATTTCACTTTCACTTTATAATTCAATACAGGAGCAACAACTTAATTTAAAATTGAACAGATTTTAGATAGACATTTACCAAGAAGATATACAAATACCTGATGTCACATGAAAAGATGTTCACCATCATTAGTCATTTAATAAATTCAAATCAAAACCACAATGAGTTAGCACTGAAAAGGCTATAATAAAAAAAATCAGACTATAGAAAATATTAAGTATGTAGAAAATTTTTCATACATTGCTGAAAAAATTTAAGTTGGTACAGTCACTTTGGAAAATATTTTGATGGTTTCTTAAAAAGTTAAACATAAGTTTATCATGCAACCCATTAATTCCACTTCTAAGTATCTACTCAAGAGAAAGTAAAACTTGTGTTCCCTCAAAGACCTTTATATGAATGTGTACAGTGGATTTATGCATAATAGCCCCAAAGTGGAAATCAACCATCATCTATTGAATGGATAACAAAAATGTAGTATATTCAGACAATGGAATAATTTTCAGCAATAAAACTATTATACATGCTACAGCGTTGATCAATTTGAAAAACATTATGTTAAATGAAAGAAGCCAGAGCCAAAAACAATATTTATAGTACAATTTCCTTTATATGAAAAGCCCAGTAAAGGAAAAGCAATAGGGACAGAAAGCAGTTCATTCATTGTTTGGGATCCACACTGAAAGCAAATGGGCCTGAAGGATCTTTTTGGGGTGATGAAAGTTGCTGACACAGGATTGTGGTGATGGTAACACAACTCTATAAATTTACTAAAATTCATTGAATTACTTAAAATGGGCAGTTTATTGTATAAGTTATAGTTCAATAAAATTGTTAAGAAAGATATTCTAGGTATAACTAGCTGCAAAGCAAGCAAACTAGATACCAGGAAACAAAAAAGCTATTAAACCTCCAATTTTTTATTCAATCTGACCTGAACCTCTTGGTCAATTTTGAAATAGTATCTCAGAAACAAGGTTAATTTTGCTGAATAAAATTAACACAAGTACTCTGCCCTTTGAAAATGTTAGGTGCATGTGGTATACTGTGTATTCCTAAATTGCTGTAAGCTTCTTTAGGTACTTTCTTCTATTTATTTGCTATCATCTTCTTATCCCCCTCAATAGGAATCAACAAACAGAATTCAGTCAATGTTGACTGATACGCTGAAAAAACCTGTTGTCCCCTCCCACTTGAAGCAGAACTTCATGTAAACCTTTCCCAACCTAAATTCTTATGGGAGGAGAGGGAGGGCACAGAACCATGTAGCCAATCAGGGCTGAGCTTCACATATGGGTCAGCAGAGACCATTCTGGTCTGTAACTACAATTGTCACACATTCTTACTTCAGAAGGGGCTTTCAGAGGTCACCTGCTGAGTTCACTGCTTCCCAGCTGGTGACCACCTGTCTTAGTGACTTTAACACTCTGGATTCAAAGTTGTAGAAATATGTTTTCTTACTTCTCTAGCTCAAAGCAGATTTCAAAGATTTAAAGGGCTCTGGGTTATTTGGGTAAGGATTTCTCTCTGTAAACCTAAATGACTCTTATCATTACCAAAACTTTCTGAAAAAAATACTGTTCCTGGATTTTGACCCAATTTCATATCTGTATACAAAATAACTATGCACTGAAGCCTTACTATCTTATGTTTTCAAGGTCCCAGGAAGCACAAAAGTAGTAAATAAAGGGGATATTACAAATGAAATTTCTTTGCAGCCTCACAATTAGACTTCTGAGAGCACTTTAAGTAAAAATGCTAAGTAAAAGAATCCTATAAAATCTACACTTTTCTCCTCCCTGTTTTTTCAAAATTCTCAGGCTTAGAGACCCCAGGGGACTGGCAGGTGCAGATTTCCATGGAAACCAACCCTAAAAGAATGAAAACCCAAAGAGAGATTGTGTGAAGTACCCTGGCTCCTGGGTAATTTCCTTGCCAACAGTTTTTGAGGTCACCCTGGCTTATTTCATGAAATTAGAGGCCCTGCTGTCAGGATTTCCCCAGGCAAGGAGGGTTTGCTCAGCTCCATTGGTGAGAGGTCCACAGATTAGGGCTGGTTCCCTGCTTTTAGAGGAGTATCTCTCACTACTTGGCCTGACATTCAAACACTCTTTATTCTGGCTTCCTTCTAGTTAATCAAAACAATGCTTTTTTTTTTTTTTTTTTTTCAAATTTAGAATGTGTGTGCTCATTTACTTTAAAACATTTGTTAAAAATAAAGAGGAATATTGTTAAAAACCATATGACTCTCTCTATATATGTTTATGTACATATACATGCACATATACATGTATATGAATGGTTAGAAAAAATTCTAACAGTATAGAAAGTCAAAAAGGAAAATCTCTCCCTGAAAGCAAAAGGGATACGAGTCTTAAGAGTGAGACTAGTTCCTCCAGCATTGGCCAGAGAAATACCCTCACTAATGTCGACAGGGTGGAGAAATGGGCTTCAGCTTTGGAAAATCTCTGGGCTTGAAATCAGTTTGTGAATGCTTCTGTACCTTGCTTTGTAATTAAATAAAATATCAGTTCACAAACCCAACTCACAGAGTATGAGCGGTTCTCAAACTGGAGAGCATATCAGAATCACCTAGAGGCTTAGCACATGCAAAGTACCACCTCCAGAGTTTCTGATTTAGTAGGTCTGGGCCAGGGTCCATGGATTTGCATTTCTTACTAGCTCTCAGGTGCTGTTGATGCACACTGGTGCACCATTGACAGGTGCTCCGGCCAGACACACCACTGTCATACTATTTTCAGCCAACTTCATAACATTGGATATAGTGAAATTTTTTTCTATTATCTCACCGTAATTCTCACAACTTTATAATGCAGAAACATGAACAACCACTATTCTTAAGTACTCATTCTGGGCCAAACACAGTGAATTAATTTATCCTCACAGCAATTCTTTCCTCTCTCATTTTACAGATGAGAAAACAGTCTCACAGAAATTAAGTAATATGATTAAGTTCATACAACTAAAAAAGTCGTGGAGGCTGGAAATGTAAAGGCAGATTTGTCAGATTTCAGAATCCATGTTCTTTTCAGAGTCCCTGCCTACAAGGAATGTCCAGGC
Source organism: Bos indicus (assembly GCF_029378745.1). Taxonomy (NCBI): domain Eukaryota; kingdom Metazoa; phylum Chordata; class Mammalia; order Artiodactyla; family Bovidae; genus Bos; species Bos indicus. Next base: position 49,231,369 of record NC_091772.1, read on the forward strand.
TAGTGGGAGAATTAAGGATGAGACTCAAAGCACTAAGGATAATAGAAAGTGACAGGTGCTATAAGAAAGGCAGAGGAGGGATGTTGGCTTAACCAAAGAAGGTGTGTAACTTATGCAGTCACACAGGCCAGGGTGCTCAGAAGTGCTTCCACTTGGTTTAATGCTCTTCTGTTACCACCTTGAAGTTATTAATATTTTTTCTTTTATTTTGTAATTATTTTTATTGAAGTATAGTTGATATACAATGTTTGTATTAGTTTCAGATGAACAGCAAAGTGATTCAGTTATATATATAATTTTATATTTATATGCAAGTAGTTTTTTAGATTCTTTTGCATTACAGATTATTACAAGATGTTAAATGTAGTTTCCTATGCCATACAGTAGTTCTTTGTTGTTTATCTGTTTGAAGTTCTTAATAATTTTTTTAGACATGGGCCCTATATTTTTATTTGGCACTGGGCCCCACAAATGATACAGCCACTCCTGGAAGGGTAATTTACTTAGAAGTTTTGGCAGTTCCTTACTCACCACTAAACTGCTAGGTCTACATGGTTCACTCACTGTTTACTGCACCTTCGTGGGTGGAGGGACATTTTACAAGTGATTTGTGCACATTTTTATCCTACACGGCTTTGTGTTTAATCTCCAAGTGGACACGCTCTTGGGATACTTCATCTACCTAGAGTACATTTGGAGAGGCATTTATTTGTCAAGAACAAACACCATTAGGAAGATAAATCTAAGGGAAAAAATGCCTTACACAGGTTTCCAAAATAAACCAAAAAATATTTTTTTGTAAGAGGCAGGAATTATTTGTTATTCCTCATCTTCTACTATGCATTGGTTTATTAATACATGGTTATCTTAACTATGTTTGTAGTCTCAGACACGTATCCTCCCTATGTAAATTTCAAAGTAGATAATTCTGAAATTTTGCTACATTAGCTAAGTTTCATATTAGCTTTCCAAGGAGAAACAACTATTTCCACTTTTATCCTCTGAAGGTGGGAAAATTCCATTGTGGATACAGTGCACATCAACTATGCCCCAGGGAACTGCGGCCTTGTGTATTTCATATTTTATGCCATAACAATGTTATCCGATTTTATAATTAACATTAAACTTTTATAGGAAAAAGTACCTTGTTATAATAGTTGTTAACCTTTCAATGTATTTAAATCTCATTTCATAAGGAGCCATATGCTTCATCACCACCCTAAATAGGCTCTGTTGCTAAGTGTTATGAGATCTGGTAATGAAAGATACACACACAGTGCATTTGCCCAACACCAGGGGCAGAATTAAGGGAGCAGTGGGAGCCTTAATTCTTGAATTTCCTGACTTCTGTGGGTTTCCTTTGCAATTTCAACATTCCATTGATATTTCCTTTCTCACACCCATTCTTTTTAATTCGTTCTTCATCAACATCCCTATCTCCTCTCCAATCCAGTTAAGACCTATTTAAACATTCATACTCACTTTCTTTCCATATTTGAGTTATCTGTCTAGTTTGTAATGCATTAGTGTCATCTCTAGTGGGGCTTAACTATTGCTTCCATATTTCCAAACTATTGCTTAGTGACATAAGTCAATCTAGGATAAGGCATATAGTAAGAAAACACTGATAAATCTATAGATATTCATATAATTTCCCAAAACTGTGAGTGGATAACAGCTTAGGTAGAATTAGTTTCTTGACTATTTAAAATAAAAATAGAGAATGGTAAAAATGGCCATTCCTCTTACATCATTCCTCAAGAAAATATGTACACATCATTCCTCAAGACTATGTGTACACACGTGTTTAATATACGAATTTTTGTTTATTAGAAATGAACCATGAACAATACAAAGAAGTAGAGGAAAACAACAGAATGAGAAAGACTGGAGATGTCTTCAGGAAAATTGGAGATATGAAGGGAACATTTTATGAGAGGATGGGCACAATAAAGGACACAAACAGCAAGGACCTAACAGAGGCAGACTAGACTAAGAAAAGGTGGCAAGAATACATGGAAGAACTATAGAGAAAAGGTCTTAATGACAGCCATAACCACAATGGTGTGGTCATTCACTGAGAGCCAGACATTCTGGAGTGTGAAGCCAAGTGGACCTTAGAAAGCATTACTACAGAGACAAAGCTAGTGGAAGTGATGGAATTTCAGCTGACCTCTTTCATATCCAAAAAGATGATGCTGTTAAAGTGCCGCACTCTGTATGTCAGTTTTTTCAAATCTAAAAAACTCAGCAGTGGCCACGGGACTGGAAAAGGTAAGTTTTAATTCCAATCCCAAAGAAGGGCAATGCCAAAGAATGTTCAAACTACCATACAATTGTGCTTATTTTGCATGCTGGTAAGATTATGCTCAAAATCCTTCAAGCTAGGCTTCAGCAGTATATGAATCAAGAAATTCCAAATATACAAGTTGGATTTAGAAAGGGCAGAGGAACCAGAATTTCCAAATTGCTAACACCTGTTGGATCATTAAGAAAGAAAGGGAATTTCAGAAAAACATATACTTCTGCTTCACTGACTATGTTAAAGTCTTTGACTTTGTGGATCACAACAAACTGTGGAAAATTCTTGAAGAGATGAGAATACCAGACCACCTTACCTGTCTCCTGAGAAACCTGTATGGGGGTCAAGAAGCAACAGTTAGAAACTTACATGGAACAACAGAATGGTTCAAAATTGGGAAAGGAGTATGGCAGGGCTGTATAATGTCACCCTATTTATTTAACTTAAATGCAGAGTACATCATGCGAAATGCTGGGCTGGATGAATCACAAGCTGGAATCAAGATTGCTGGGAATAACATCAACAACCTCAGATATGCAGATATACTCTAATGGCAGAAAGTGAAGAGGAACTAAAGAACCTCCTGTTGAGGGTGAAAGAGAGTGAAAAAGCTGACTTGAAACTCACCGTTCAAAAAACTAAGGTCATGGCATCTAGTCCCATCACCTCATGGCAAATAGAAGCAGAGAAAGTGAAAGCAATGACAGATTTTATTTTCTTTGGCTCCAAAATCACTGTAGATGGTGACTGCAGCCATGAAATTAAAAAACACTTGCTGCTTGGAAGGAAAACTGACAAACTTAGACAGCATATTAAAAAGCAAAGACATCACTTGGCCTACAAAGTTCCTTATAGTCAAAGCTATGGTTTTTCCAGTAGTCATGTACACATGTGAGAGTTGGACCATAAAGAAGGCTGAGAGCCAAAGAGCTGATGCTTTCTAATTGTGGTGTTGGGGAAGACTCAAGAGGCCCTTGGACAGCAAGGAGATCAAACCAATCAATCCTAAAGGAAATCAACCCTGACTACTCATTGGAAGGACAAATGCTGAAGCTGAACCTCCAATACTTTGGCCACCTGATGTGATGAGCTGACTCATTGGAAAAGATCCTAATCCTGGGAAAGACTGAAGGCAAAAGGAGAAGAGGATGAGATGGTTAGATAGAGTCTCTGACTTTTATGAATTGAGAAAGCTCCAGAAGATAGTGAGTAATGGGGAAGCTTGTCGTGCTGCAGTCCATAGGGTCACAAAGAGTCAGACATGACTAGGGACTGAACAACAACAATCTTTACTACAGCTAAACTTAAAGAACACCAAAGACAAAAAGTAGAGGTTAAAAGAAGAATCTTACAGACAATGCTAAACCGTCTGTGTTCTAACATATTCCTAGCAGTGAAAGGGGAATGGTGGAGGACGCTAATGTGCTCTTCTTGTCTGCTGGTTTACTTCTTTCTGTTTAAATGTTAATATCAAGTATCTTCAATGTTAATTGTTTGCTCCCTCATGAGGATTCAGAGAAATAAATAAGAGTCTTGTCTTATAGAGAGTGAGGTTTTAAAGTCAGCATCTGACTTAAATTCCCATGTGGTATACACTTCTGGCAGTGAGTTGCATTTTTGTAACATCTGTACTTGCAGAGGTGATAGGTTCTGACAATGCAACAATGCAAGATAGACTGACTGTATTATAACCCAGCTTCTAGGAGAACATGGTGATTCAATTAGGTATTAGTACAGCCTGAAGGAGTACTTTTCAAACTTCACTGAGTCTATGAATCCCCTGGGGGATTCTGCAGATTTAGTAGGTTTGAGGTGGGGCCTGAGATTCTGTATTTCCAAGTTCCTAAGTCACACTGCTGCCACTGGTCTGCAGACTATATACTGAGAAGCCAGAGTATAATGGAGTCAGTATTAGGAACCAAGAAAGAAGTGGTCATGATATGGGATTTCCCCTCTGTCTTTTTGGGCTACTAGCTGAAGATACCTTTATTCCAGTTTTCTCACCTGAAAACAAAGTGTCAGTGGGTGGTGGGAAACTTCATGTTAATAAGTTTCTTCAACAAATAGGTGTTTAAGCTAGCAGGAACAGATGTACAAAATGCTTTTAATGTGAAAATATTTATGTTGCTTTTTATAATGTATATATGTATAATTCCAGTTTAACATTTTTTAAAAAAATATAAATGCTGAAACTGTTCACATCAAGGTTTGAGATTTGAGTTGCAGGCTTAGAATACTAAACAAACACAGGTGAAAGTATCTCCAGTGAGGAAAGCAGCTCCTGCTTGGCCTTTATTTATTTATTTTCTTTTTATGACTGATAGCTGTTGCTTTTACTTCAAAAGAGCTTCCCCAACCTGAAATTATAAAACATTATTTAACCTGGCCTGTTTAGTATTTAATTGTTCTTTTGATTAAAAAACAATCCTTTGTGTCTAAATTACTCTAGATTTTGTCCCTAGACTCAGTGGAGTTAGATAACATATAAATTCACTATCCATTTAAAGAAGTTATAATAACATATGATTTATTTCCCATAAGCCGTGTCATTTCCATTCAGTATGTCAAGGCATTTTTGGGTTAATGATAGAGGTTGTTTTTTTTTTTTCAGTGACCATGTCAGCTCAGTTCCATTGCATTCCAAAGAACTTGACCATGCCTAGATGCAAAGGGGACTGGGAAATTTAGTGCCTGGTTTTTCAGCCACCTCCCAGGAGCAATTCCATACAATGCAAGATGGAACTGGATAATTGTCAAGGCCTGGGCTAGCCACCCTTGTGACAGAAAGGCAAAGACCAAACAATGAGACAAAGTCAAGCATAGAAAATAAGGTGTCCATGAGTTCACTGCAAGGCTGAAGGGCAGTTGCAACTAGGAGATGCATTACCTGAAGTGGCCTGAAATTGAAGTAGAGTCATCATGAAAGCAGCTCTTTTGCCACTTTCCTTGTTTTCCCATTTTTGTTCCCCTCTAAAAGAAGCTAATATAGGAATAAGTTCACTAAGCAGTTGAAACTAACTCCTAGCTTTTGCTCTCCTGAATGGACACCATGCCTTGCCTAACCTGTTGATTCTTTTTCTAGATAAAAAGAAGTAAGAATGAAGAATGAAGTAGTTAAAAAAATAATCAGCTCTCTACATGCAACAGTCCCCTTAGCAATCCTTCAGGCAGATCACGTAGGCAAGATAACATCTGAAGAGAGTCAGCCAGACTGCAGGCAATGGAGAAGGATGCAGAACCCAACCTTCTACTTCAATGATTTACTGAGATTCTTCCCCCCCGTTTTCTCTTTAAAGTCTGTCATGGCCAAGCAGAATCTTCAGAGTTGGTCTCTGGACATACGTCCACCTTCTCTCCAGAATGCTGCCTTTTCATAAAGCACCTTTCCTTTCAACTGAAGAAAATAAATTATGGCCTATAATCCCAAGCACTGTCATTTTCCCATAGAATCAGGCATTCTGTTGGGCCTCATCTAGTAATTACAGCTTCATCCTCCTCCTTTGTTTGGTAAGACAATGACTAATACTTTGCAATAACAATGTTCTTTGACTGAATTGTCCAAAAACACAGCATCAGATTTTGATAATTTGAAGATTCCCATTTAAATATATTTGCACTCATTAAAAAAAAGAAAATTCAAGGCTAAAGTTTCCATCCATTGAGATAATATAGAATAGTATTAATACAGTAGGGAAGTTTAAAATTTCAATTAACCAATATCATAAGAATAGTTTTACATTTCATGGGCAAAATAGACTCAGAAACCCAGGATATTTCTCTAGAAGGAGCTGCTTTTGAATATTTGGCTTAAATGACAACCTACTCCAGTATTTTTGCCTGGGAAATCTCATGGACAGAGGAACCCGGAGGGCTGTAGTCCATGGGGTTGAAAAGAGTTGCACACAATTTAACAAACTAAACGACAGTCTTCTTTTACCAGGATTGGAGACAGGGTCCCTGGAGAGGGTAGGGTGGGAACTAAGGGTGTTTGAAATGGTGAGGGTTTAGGGTGAGACTGCTGACCAGGGTGCTGAGAGAATAATTTCTTTCTTTTTTTTTTTTTTTGAAGTGCAACTGCCTGTGCATTCCACTGAACAGTGGAGATGGACAAAGCTTGCACTGATCCCATTAACAGGGGCCATTGCTTTTGTAGATGGAACAGCTGCTGCTGCTGCTAAATCACTTCAGTTGTGTCTGACTCTGTGCAACCCCATAGTCGGCAAGCCACCAGGCTCCGCTGTCCCTGGGATTCTCCAGGCAAGAACACTGGAGTGGGTTGCCATTCCTTCTCCAATGCATGAAAGTGAAAAGTGAAAGTGAAGTCGCTCAGTTGTGTCCGACTCTTCATGACCCCACGGACTGCCGCCTACCAGGCTCCTCCGTCCATGGTCCATAGGATTTTCCAGGCAAGAGTATTGGAGTCCATTGCCATTGCCTTCTCTGGATGGAACAGCAGTAATTTATAAAATAATTGGAATTTATTGTAATCAATGTGTAACTTTTTCTTCAAGGAATGAGTTTATATTTTATATTAGTCCAATTAAATTTAAAAGATGTATAAAATACATTTTAGCTCATGAATTTTTGTAATCATACATTATCTCTCATGAAATTAGATGGAGAGTCAATGAAATATTTCCGTTTGTTCAATTCCTTTGCTATATATACTTTAAGAATCTCCAGTGCCAACCACTATATTTTTAGGATGTATCACTTGGGAATTGTAGTTTTCAAATACTTTTATTTTAAAATCTTTAGAGACTCAAATCATAGGAAATTCAACCAGATAAAAGGCTTTTTCTTTTCTTTTATGTATCATGCAATTTGGAAGGAAGCAGAGCAGGAGTGAAGTGGAAATTCCTACCAAGGTCTTAGGGTTTCCCAGGTGGCTCAGCGGTAAAGAATCTGCCTGAAATGCTGGCGCCGCAGAGGCGTGGGTTGGATTCCTGAGTCCAGAAGGTCCCCTGGAGGAGGGACTAGCAACCCACTCCAGTATTCTTGCCTGGAGGATCCCATGAACAGAGGAGCCTGGTGGGCTACAGTCTATGGAGTCGAAGAGTCAGACACAACTGAAGCAACTTAACATGCACACACCAAGATCTTAAGCTTGTTCTTTCTTTCTATTCCATCATCTGTTTAGAATTGAAAGCTGTGGTATGGCCAGATATGGCATTGACTCTCTAGGCAGGAAGAAGAACGAATAAGACAAAGACTGCTACCTGTTCAGCCAGGTTTCTTTGGATAACTCTCCTACACAAAGCAACTTCCTCTTCCATCTTGTTATCTGCACTGATCATCTAGGGAAGCTGGGAAATGTTTGTAGCTGCCTTGGCACCCCACTCCAGTACTCTCGCCTGGAAAATCCATGGACAGAGGAGCCTGGTAGGCTGCAGTCCATGGGGTCGCTAAGAGTCGGGCACGACTGAGCGATTTCACTTTCACTTTTTATTTTCATGCATTGGAGAAGGAAATGGCCACCCACTCCGGTGTTCTTGCCTGGAGAATCCCAGGGACGGGGAGCCTGGTGGGCTGCCGTCTATGGGGTTGCACAGAATCGGACACGACTGAAGCGACTTAGCAGCAGCAGTAAGAAGGAAGGGTATAGTTGGTGGACTCTTGCCATATGTTTGGCATTTTAGTAAAATGTGATGTTGTTTCATGACTATACAACAGTGTACTCTCAGAAAAGTCCATTCAAGATGGTGCTGTTAATGGGCTAGAAAATGTCCATGTCTACTCTTCCCTCCTGTGACAAGAGTAACTGGGCAAACACTTTACAGCTATTTTTAAGAATAAATAAAAAGAAGAAAGTAACTACTACAATGTGGCAGAGAGAAAGGTAAACAAACATTTAGATGTTGCAATTGCAGTATGGTAGGCGGGATTGTTCACTCCTTCAGTGCCCCCTTGTGCCCAATATACTGCAACAGGATAATACAATTAAACACTGTAGAAAGAGACTAACATAAAAGCATCCTTACGGCTACAGTATAGAATGTGTAGCTTTGGCTATTGGAAAATCGGAAAGAAAAAAATATATATGTTCTTGATATTGGAACAAAGCAATCACAATGTTCAGGTTTATTTTATTATGATAAGAGGTTTTCTCATCAAAACAATATATCTTAATTACCCTTAGTTTAAATTTATGTCTGGCTTTTTTTTTTTTAATATCTGTTAATTCTTCAACCTACCAAATGATGAACCTGGTTTATAATTTACAAGCAAATTTGATCATTTGGAATTTGAGAAGTTTCTGTGAAAATAAAATATGCATTTAGTTTGTGTGGGTATCAAATGGATCTTTTCAAAGAGAGTATAAATCAGGAAATGAGTAATTTTTTTTCATTGAAACAGACCCTGAAAAACTATGACCATTTTATAACTGTTTATCTTATAATTTACCTTATAGTTTATCTTATACAATACGTTTTTTCAAGACAGAATGGACCCAAGTTAGACAATTACATAAAAATGGCAGCATTTCATTCTTGATGTGCTACTACCAGGCATTCACACTTGACTGCAGAGGAAAACAGCAGACCTCTGGCATGGTCTGCCAGACATGTGTGTTAGTCACTCAGTCATGTCCAACTCTTTGCAACCCCATGGACTGTAGCCTACCAGGCTCCTCTGTCCATGGGATTTTCCAGGCAAGAATACTGGAGTGAGTTGTCATTTTTCCTCCTCCTCCTGCCAGAGATAAATGGCATAAATTCTGAACAATTTTTTACTTCTACCTTTATGAAAACTCAGTTTAAGATAGGTGCAAGAGTGTTTTATTCGTTTGTTTTCAGTTTTCTGTAACCTTTGGAAAAGCACTGAAACACATATTGCAAATTTTACCAACAGTGCTATGGTCTAATAAATTTTAAAAGACGTTGGCAACGCTAAAGCACCCCATGCCTTTGTTATGGGTGGGCATCCATTGAGCACTGAGTTTGTCTTGCTGATTTACATTCTCTAATTGCCCCCAGGTAGATTTTAACAGGGGCTTCCCAGGTGGCATAGTGGTAAAGAATCTGCCTGCCAATACAGAAGACACAAGACACATAGGCTCAGTTCCTGAGTTGGGAAGATTCCCCAGAGTAGGAAATGGCAACCCGCTATAATATTCTTGCCTGGAAAATTCTATGGACAGAGGAGCCTGGCGGGCTACAGTCCATGGGGTCACAAAGAGTCGGACATGGTTGAGCAACTGAACACACACACACACACAAACATACACACACACACACTCACACACACACAGAACCTAACAGAAGCAACATTTAGAGTTGTAACCATCGTGAATGGGTGTGTTTCTTTACCACTGTGCCACCAGGGAAGCCCCATAGTCATCAATAGAAACCAACTAACACAACTCCCTCTTATACAGAGGAACAAACTGTTACAGGGAAACAAATCCACTCAGTCTCATGGGCCAGAGTAGGAGCTAGAACCAAGATCTTATCCAGAGTTTGTGTCAACTCCACACTGCTGCCACCATTTACAGAGACTTACAGGGGTAGCTGCTCCCTACTTGTATGCATGTGACCACTCTGAATTAGGGCTGTGGCAAGATCTTAGAATTTCTGACTGGCTTTCTAATCTCTTTCTTGTCTACTGCATTGTCATTCCCCTCTCTAACATAAAGACTTGACCCAGTCCAAACCTCCTTTGGAAGAAAAATGGTTCGATACATAAGATTGTCATTGGACTAACGTTGCTGTTCAGTCAATCAGTTGTGTCTGACTCTTTGCCACCCAATGGACTGCAGCACACCAGGCTTCCCTGTCCTTCACTATCTCCCTGAATTTGCTTAAACTCATGTTCATTGAGTTGATGATGCCATCAACCATCTCATCCTCAGTCTCCCCCTTCCTCTCTTGCCCTCAGTTTTCCCCAGCATTAGAGTATTTTCCAGTGAGTCAGCTTTTTGTATCAGGTGGCCAAAGTATTGGAACTTCAGCTTCAGACACAGTCCTTCCAATGAATATTCAGGGTTGATTTCCTTTAGGATTGACTGGTTTGATCTCCTTGCTGTCCAAGGGACTCTCAAGAGTCTTCTCCAGCACCACAATTTGAAAGCATCAATTCTTTGGTGCTCAGCCTTCTTTATGGTCCAGCTCTCACATCCATACATGATTACTGGGAAAACCATAGCTTTGACCCTACAGACTTTTGTCAGCTGTGGGGACAGGGTCACTGGCAGCAGCAGTCCTGGGAGGCGTGGTGTGTGGCATAAGTCCTCTTGGAGGAGGTCACTGTTAGCCCCACCATAGAGCCACCAGATGGATGATCCATGAACTGGAGACCAATTATACCAAAAAAATTCTTGCACTGACTTCCCAATCTGGAGGTCCAATAAAGGAACAAGAGTATCCCTGAGGAATCTGACTTTGAAGTTCAGCAGGATTTGGTTACAGAATTTCCATAGGACTGAGGCTAATGTTGCCAATAGGAAAATTAAAATTTGTCTTCCATGTGAAATAAACTGTTGTCAATTTAAAGTACAGTAGAAAAGTAACTCATTAGGTGAGAAGAAAGAAGATCCTTTGGCATTTATTTTCAATAAAAGATCCTGCAAGTGGAAGAAAACCCCTGAAACTCTGGTATTATTGGTGCCCATTAACATGTGAACTTGAACGAAGAGTATGAAAGCTCTTAAAATATGTCCTTTCAAGAACTTTGAAAAGTTATATAGAGAGTTGCAAATGCATAAGATGATAATGAACTCCTTCCCTTGTGAGTGTATTTCAGGAGCACTGAGAAACCATAAAGAGAAAGCTGAGGGTAATAAGACCTCACCTAGTAATTTTCCAGGGTGAGAGAGGAGGCTAAATGGCCCAGGGTTAAAAGGAAAGAGAGAAAGAAGGGCAACTCATGGTTAAATAATGTACAAAAAATTATGCCCTTACATTCTCATTTTCAGTAAGAATTTTTCCCTTCTTTGACAGTCTGATCAAATTGAACAGTTTGATAAAATGTTTAAATGACTAATTTTTGTGTTTTTTTTTCTATGAAAACCTAAATACAAGAAAAAAATTGTTGCTTAATCTATATTAATGTAAATAGTTGGAGAATGGGAAAATCTAAACAGTGTCTCTGGAGAAGGCAATGGCACCCCACTCCAATACTCTCGCCTGGAAGCTCCCATGGATGGAAGAGCCTGGTAGGCTGCCGTCCATGGGGTCACTAAAAGTCAGACAAGACTGAGCAACTTCACTTTCACTTTTCAATTTCATGCATCGGAGAAGAAAGTGGCAACTCACTCCAGTGTTCTTGCCTGGAGAATCCCAGGGACGGGGGAGCCTGGTGGGCTGCCGTTTCTGGGGTCGCACAGAGTCGGACACGACTGAAGCGACTTAGCAGCAGCAGCAGCAGACAGTGTCTCACTTTAAATTCAATCCAGTTTTGCTTTCAGCTAGATTGTAGAGGAGATGCTTGGCATTTTTTGTAGGAGAATCTATTCAATTACCCAGTTACCCTGCTTTAACCAGTTAGCAAGTGACCAGTATAACTTCCTTTATGCTGCTGCTGTGCTGCTAAGTCACTTCAGTCGTTATACTACTCACTGTCTGTAAAAATCTTTCACTTTGTCTAGTTCTTTGAAGCTTCTTTCTGTCTCTAGATTGGATGCTGTCTAACTCATGGACAAAAAGTCTTGGAAAAAAGGCTTACTAGATCACCAGATATTCTATGGAAATTTTTCTTTTAACATGAGAAATTCATGTCAACCCTGGAACCCATTTGTCAATCTCCTCAGACAGTTTTCTTAACCTGGTTCACTTTGTTTGGGATTCATAAATCTTAAAGATATCCCAAACCTCTGAAATTATATATAAAATTCTTCATCTATGTGCATGTTTCTGGGAAAAGAGATATAATATTAATCTGCATACCAAAGAAGGTCACCTCCCAAAAAGCAGCTTGCCTAAAGTTGCCCAGTTAGGAGAGCTACAGCTCTATTTCAAAGTTTAGTTTTAAAACTACAGCTCTTTGTATATTCTTTTTCTTGAATGATCTTGAATGTCACAAATACAAACAGATATAATACATTTTCTTTGAAAAATTTTGTGCTCTAAAATATTTATTTTCCTTTTGACTATGAGGATAAGATGTATAAGACAGACAATGAGCTAATATATATATTTTGATTCAATGATAAATTTTTGAACTGTAATCTTGGTCACATAGAGAACTAGATTTGACAACCAAAGAACATTCTAGGTTAGGAGGAGTTGGCATCCTACTTCTTTGGAACTGAATTTCTTTTTAGATCTTTAAAATTTGGGGAATACTATCTTTGAGTGAAACATTTTGTAGATCTTTTAAGGATGTAGGTAATGGTTTTTTCTTATTTTTCAAATCTGAAATTCATGCATCAATTATAATGCCTAGAACAGTCTCATTATTTCACTTTCATTTACCTAATAGTAACAATTTAATTGAATCTTTTAATCAGGAAATACTTTATAAACATTAATTAACGCTCCCAGCTCTACAATGCAGGAGGTTAAGTGGTAGCCTTGTTTTATAAATGGAGAATTTAAAGAACAGATTTAAATGACTTGCCCAGGGCCACCCAGGAATCAAAAGGTGGAAGGACCAGAGTTCCTGTCTCTGGGTTGATGGGCATCCTTTTGGTTCTCAAGCTGAAGGCAGGCCTGTGTTTTGGTTTATACGGCATAAGAGAACAAGGAGAAAGCATCAGTTCATTTCAGTTACTCAATTGTGTCTAACTCTTTGCGACCCCAAGGATTGCAACATTCCAGGCTTCCTTGTCCATCACAACGCCTGGAGATTTCTCAAACTCATGTCCATTGAGTTGGTGATGCCATCGAACCATCTCATCCTCTGGAGTCCCCTTCTCCTCCCACCTTCACTCTTTCTCAGCATCAGGGACTTTTCCAATGAGTCAATTCTTTGCATCAGGAGGCTAAAGTATTGGAGCTTCAGCTTCAGCATCATTCCTTCCAATGAATATTCAGGACTGATTTCCTTTAAGATGGCCGGTTTGATCTTGCTGTCCAAGGAACTCTCAAGAGTCTTTTCCAACACCACAGTTCAAAAACATCAATTCTTTGGTGCTCAGCTTTCTTTATGGTCCAAATCTCACATCCATACATGACTGCTGGAAAAACCATAGCCTTGACTAGATGGACCTTTGTTGGCAAAGTAACGTCTCTGCTTTTTAATATGCTGTCTAGAAAGCATAGGATTCTCAAATCTGTACTCCTTTCTTTCATGGATGAAGAACTAAGTCACAGAACAGTAATGAGGCTTTACTATCCAAGATGCATGTGTTTATTCATTAATTCGCTCAATATTTATTCATTCAACAAAGATTCATAGAGTACCTCTTGCATGATAAGCCATCTTGAATTCTGGAAACACACTGAACAAGACAAAGTCCCTGTTCTTGAGGTGCTTATATATCAATGTGGAGAAGATAGTAAGTAAGCAAGTAGACAAATGCATTTTATACTGCATCATGTTGTGCATAAAAAGCCCACACAAGGGAAGGGAAGTGTGTATGTATTCAAGGGGAAGAGTTGCTATTTTATATATGGTGTCCAATGAAGGCCTCATTGATATTTCAAGCATTTGAGCAGAGATATGGATAGTGGGAGTAAGACATGCAGGTAGCTGTAGGAACAGCTTTCCAGACAGAAGGAACAACATATGCAAAAGCCCTAAGGTATAAGTGTGCTTGACTGATTTCAGGAGAAGCAAGGAGGTTAGTCTATCCAAAAGAAGCCAGCAAAGGGAAGTGTCTTAGTCAATGATATCAGAATGCAAAAAGACCAGCATTTTAGAGGCTCTGGTCAACAGCTTCAAGGACTTCAGTTCTTACCCTGACTGATGTATAAAATAATATGGGTGGAAGGATGAGGTAATCTGGTTAACATTTGAGAAGGGTCACCCTGGCTGTCATGTGAAGAAAAGTCAGGAGTGTGTGAGGGAAGTGTGTGAACAGGGAGGTCAGCTAAGTGGGCTAGGGATTCTGTTGAAATTGAATATTGACCAAGAAAAATGGCAGGGATAGGAAAAGCTATCTCAAACTAAACAGCTATGGCATGAAATGTCAACTTTAAGGCACAAGCCTTTCTTCTTATCATGCTGGGTATTTAATAAGTTTTAGAAAGTTTAAAGATTTCCTTCTGGGTGAGTAACAGCAACTGTATCTAAATTTTCTTCAGTGTGTGCTCTTTGCAATATAGATGCCAAAAGATGACCAAGTAGAAGAAGTTCTTGGTTCATATACTGTTGAAACCTGGCTTGGAGAATTTTGAGCATTACTTACTAGGTGTGAGATGAGTGCAATTGTGCAGTAGTTTGAGCATTCTTTGGCATTGCCTTTCTTTGGGATTGGAATGAAAACTGACCTTTTCCAGTCCTGTGGCCACTGCTGAGTTTTCCACATTTGCTGGCATATTGAGTGTAACACTTTCACAGCATCATCTTTTAGAATTTGAAATAGCTTAACTGGAATTCCATCACCTCCACTAGCTTTGTTTGTAGTGATGCTTCCTAAGGCCCTCTTGACTTCACATTCCAATGATGTCTGGCTCTAGGTGAGTGATCACATCATCATGATTATCTGGGTCATGAAGATCTTTTTTGTATAGTTGCCACCTCTTCTTAATGTCTTCTTCTTCTGTTAGTTCCATACCATTTCTGTCCTTTATTGTGCCCATCTTTGCATGAAATGTTCTCTTGGTATCTCTCAAAGATCAGAGTCCTGGGCAATTTGTACCTTCCTATTTTATGATTCTTAGGTATTTAGTTTTCCTTATTTTGCCACATATGTCATAGTTACAAGGTGGTTGCTTATCTCATAGCTCTGGACATTACATTCAGAAAAATAGTGGAGATAATGATTCTGTTTTCTACAAGGGAAAGGAAGACCCCAGTGGACATCCGTTCACCTCTCATTGCTCAGTTTATGACCATGTAACATTTCTAGACCCTTTACTTCTCTTTGAAGGAAATGGTTACCATGCCTGCTATAGATCAGCTATGCATAATCCCTGTAGATGAGAGGAAGACACATTCCTCGAGTCCAAGATCTGTTTGTTTGCTCTTATATAAAAATCATGATTGTTTTAGCAGGTGAGAAGTACACTTGTGTTGTGTGCAGCACTGGGTCAGGGATGACAACTGGACATGGGAGTGTCTGAATGAGTATTCTAAATAGGGTAGTGTTGGGTGGTGTTTCTAGAAGTGGCATTTAAGCTATGGTCTGAATCCCTCCAACCTTGTTATGTTAGAGGAACAGGAACATGGCCATGGTGGCTGGGTGTGATGGTCATTGAGAATGACATGTAGGCAGGGCCAATAAGAGTTTGCTGCTGCTGCTAAGTCGATTCAGTAGTGTCTGACTCTGTGCGATCCCATAGATGGCAGCCCACCAGGCTCCCCTGTCCTTGGGTTTCTCCAGGCAAGAATACTGGAGTGGGGTGCCATTGCCTTCTCCAATGCTTGAAGGTGAAAAGTGAAAGTGAAGTCGCTCAGTCGTGTTGGACTCTTAGCGACCCCATGGACTGCAGCCCATCAGGCTCCTCCGTTGGGTCTCACTTTAAGTAAAATGGGATGCCATTGAAGGGTTTGAAGTACTAACACATGAATGACAATATCTGATTTATGTTTTCAAAATGATGTTTTGACTTCTGAATGGTTAATGATTGGAGATGTCAGGAAAAGTAGCAGGGAGATGGGATTGATTAGGAAGCTCTTTTATCCCAGTGGAGACATGAGCTGGGTAATAGGTAGCCAGCCTCTACATCTGCCCCCAGTGACTCTCGCCTCTTGGTACAGGCATATCTCATTTTACTACTCACTTTGTTGTCCTTTGCACATATTGCTTTTTTTCTTTTCTTTTTTTTAAAACAATTTAAAGTTTGTGGCAACCCTATGTCAAACAAGTCTATCAGCACTATTTTCCCAACAGCTTCTGCTCATTTTGTGTCTCTGTGTTACATTTTGGTAACTTTTGCAATATTTCAAGCTTTTCATTATTATTACATTTGTTATGGTAATCTGTGATCAGTGTTCCTTGCTATTACTATTGTAATTGCTTTGGGGCAAAATGAACCACACCCGCATAAGATAGTGAACTTAATAAATGTGTATGTTTTGACTGCTCCACTAACCAACTGTTCCCCATCTCTCTCTGTCTCTCCTGCATGCATGTTTGCTAAGTTGCTTCAGTTGTGTCCAACTCTTTGTAACCCCATGGACTGTAGCCTGCCAGGCTCCTCTCTCCATGGGATTCTCTAGGCAAGAATACCGAGTCGGTTGCCATGCCTTCCTCCAGGGGATGTTCCCAACCCAGGAATCAAACCCATGTCTCCAGTCAAGCATTGCAGGTGGATTCTTTACTGCTGAACCACCGGAGAAGCCCCTCTCTCTTCTAGGGCATTCCTCTTCCTTGATCATGACATCACTGAAATTAAGCTAATTAATAATTGTACAATAACCTCTAAGTGTTCAAGTGAAAAAAAGAGTAGTACATTTCTCACTTTAAATCAAAAGCTAGCAATGATTAAACTTAGTGAGGAAGGCATATTGAAGGCCTAAACAGGCCAAAAGCTAAGCCTCTTGTCCCAAACAGGTAGCCAAGTTGTAAAGCAAATGAAAAGTTCTTAAAAGAAATTAACAGTGAATACTCCAGTGAATGCACAAATGATAAGACAGCAAAACAGCCTTATGCTGATATGGAAAAAAAAATAGAGGTCTGGATAGAAGATCAAATCAGCTACAACTTTCCCTTAAGTCAAAGCTTAATCCAGAGCAATGTTCTAAATCTCTTCAGTTCTATGAAGGCTGAGAGAAGTGAGGAAGCTGCAGAAGAAAAGCCCAAAGTTAGCAGGGTTGGTTCATGAGGTTACACAAAGAACCTGTCTCCATAACATAGGCATGCAAGGTGAAGCAGCAAAGAGCTGATGTAAAAACTGCAGCAAGTTATCCAGAAGATCTAACTAAGATAGTTAATGAAGACCTTCAACTGAAAGAGGATGCCACGTAGGACTTTCATAGCTAGAGAGAAGTCAATGCCTGACTTCAAAGCTTCAAAAGACAGGCTGACTGTCTTGTTATGAGCTAGCACAGTTGGTTCCTTTAAGTTGAAAACCAGTGCTCATTTAACATTCTGAAAACCTTAAGTCCTTTAACAATTATGATAGATTTACTCTGCTTATGCTGTACAAATGGAACAACAAAGCTGGGATGAGAGTGCATCTACTTACAACATGGTTTACTGAATACATCAAGCCCATAGTTGAGACCTATTGCTCAGATAAAAATATCCCTTTCAAAATAGTATTGACAATGCACCTTCTCACCCAAGAGCTCTAAGGAACTGTACAATGAGATTCATGTTGTTTTCATGTCTGCTAACACAACATCTATTCTGCAATCATTTCAACTTTCAAGTCTTATTACTTAAGACATACATTTTATAAGGTTATAGCTGCCACAGATGGTGATTCCTCTGAGAGATCTGGGCAAAGTCAATTGAAAATCTTCTGGAAAGGATTCATCATTCTCGATGCCTCTAGAAACAGTTGTGATTCATGGAAAGATGTCAAAATAATAACATTAACAGGAGTTTGAAAGAAACTGATTCTAACCCTGATGACTTTGTGGGCTTCAAGACTTCAGTGAAGGAAGTCACTGCAGAGGTGCTAGAAATGACAAAAGAACTAGAATTAGAAGTAGTAACTGAAGACATTACTAAACTGCTGCAATCTCATGATGAAGCTTGGATGAATGAAGAATAGCAACGAAAGTGGTTTCATAAGATGGAATCTACTCCTGGTGAAGATGCTGTGAAGATTGTTGAAGTGACAACAAAGGATTCAGAATATTACATACATGTAGCTGATAAAGCACCGACAGGATTTGGGAGGATTGACCAACTTTGAAAGAAGTTCTACTGTGTTTAAAGGGCTATCAAATAGTGTTGCTTACTGCAGAGAAATTGGTGAAAGGAAAAGTCAATCCATGCGGCAAACTTCATTGTCTTATTTTAAGGAATTTCCTCAGCTACCCCAATGGCACCCCACTCCAGTACTCTTGCCTGGAAAATCCCATGGACGGAGGAGCCTGGTAGGCTCCAGTCCAAGGGGTCGCTAAGAGTTGGACACGACTGAGCGACTTCACTTTCACTTTACACTTTCATGCATTGGAGAAGGAAAGGGCAACCCACTCCAGTATTCTTGCCTGGAGAATCCCAGGGAGTAGGGAGCCTGGTGGGCTGCCGTCTATGAGGTCGCACAGAGTCGGACATGACTGAAGCGACGCAGCAGCAGCAGCAGCAGCAGCAGCAGCTACCCCAGCCTTCAGCAGCCACCACTCCTAATTAGTCAGTAGTTATTCACATCAAAGCATGATCCTCCACCAGCAAACAAAGATTACAACTCACCAAAGGCTCAGATGATGGTTAGCATTTTTCAGCGATAAAGTATTTTTAAATTAAAATATGTATATTGTTGTGTTTAGCCTTAGTGCTATTGTACACTTAATAGACTACATATATAAGCATATGTGCATAGTATAAGCATAACCTTTACATGCCCTCAGCAACCAAAAATTTTGTGTTATTCATTGTATTGTGATTTTTGCCTTATTGCAGTGGTCTGGAACTAAATCCACAAAATATCCCAGGTATTCTGTATTTGTATCTTTTTGTGGTGACTTCCTACATTGTCCCACAATTAGACAATGTGACCAACAGAATACAGCATAAATGATATTCTGTTGCTTCTGAGATTAGGTTAAAAAGACTATGGCTTCCATCTTGGTCTCTCTTCCTTGGCTCTCTCACTCAGGGAGAAACATGCTCTCATGTTGTGAGCTCCCCTAAGGAGAAACCCATGAAGCAAGGGACTGAAACTTCCAGCCTGTTGCCAGTAGAGACCTGAGGCAGGACAGCAACCACCTGAATGACCTCAGACACATCCTTCCCCAGCTTATATGATTGCATCCTGGCCAACAGTTTGCAACCTCATAAGAGACAAGCCAGAATCACCCAGCAAAGTCCCTCCCAGATTCCTGACCCTCAAAAACCCTATTGAGATAATAAATGCTTGTTTCCTTAAGATAATCCGTTGCAGAATCATTCATTATGCCAAATAGATGACTAATCTAGGTGGGATCAGTGGAGATGGAGAGAATTAAAATTTTAGAAAATTCAGTGCCTATGGACTTAACAAGAATTCCAGTATAAGCAGTGAGAGTAGAGTCTCATCAAAGTAAGCTCCCAGAACTTTCACTTGAGCATCTGGGGGGATTTTAATGCCCTTTGTAGAGGACAGGAGATTTACAGAAAAGAGCAGGTTTGGAGTAACATGATTAAGAGTTTTGCTCTGGGCATGTTAGGTTTGAGGTGTTAATTATTTCTCAGATGAGTGAAATCAAGAAAGAGGAAAATGGTTTCAGAATATCTAGAATATACCTGGCATTTAAAGGCTGTGGAAGAGGGTGCGGTAACTCAGAGGAAGTGTATCGAGAAGAGAAGGGTGCAGAGTGTGACCTTGGGCTCCTCAAGATTGTCGTTCTCATTGTGAACTTGACCAGGGAATGAAAAATGAATATCTATATTAAAACAAACTCACCTTAAAAATTAAAACTCAAAATACATACAAGTGTTAAGTTGTCCATGCTGAGTCTATTCAATATCAGGCGTTCCTACCGAAGAAAGCTTTTAAATCTCTTTATGATGTGGTGTTTGTGCACTGTGGGTGTGTATTAAGATTGATAAGGGATCTTAACTCTTGAACTTCCTGACACTAGGCATACTTTCATCTGAAACCTTCTTATTGAGTGACCATAAATTTGTAAGTTACACATGTATAGTTATGCACTGCGACTTCCAATGTGTCTGAATTTCCAAGGAAACGTGTACCATGGCATTGGCTATTTATGAGTGTGGAAAAATCTAAGGAAATGTATCTCCATTTTATATTCCTTTGCAAATTATAGCTCAGTATGGGCCTTTAAATTTTTTTTTTTTTTTTGCTTTATTTCAAACAACTTGCTTACCCTGAGTTCTCCAGGTATGTTAGTGCATATATATACTCCTTTTTAAAACTTTTAGTTGGAGGATAATTGCTTTACAATGTTGAGTTGGTTTCTGCCGTATAGTAATGTGAATCAGTCATAAGTATACATATGCCCCCTCCCTCTTGAACTTCCCTCCCACTTACCATCCTATCCCTCTAGATTGTCATAGAGCACCGGGTTGATCTTCTTGTGTTATACAGAAATTTCTCACTAGCCATCTATTTTACATACATATGTAGATGTTTTAGGGCTTCCCTGATAACTCAGTAAAATAATCTGTCTGCAATGCAGGAAACCTGGGTTTGATCTCCAGTTCGAAAAGATACCCTGGAGGAGGAAATGGCAAACCATTCCAGTATTCTTGCCTGAAGAATCCAGTGGATAGAGGAGTCTGGTGGGCTACAGTTCATGGACTCACAGAGTCAGACATGACTGAGTAACTTTCACTCGATGATGTTTCAGTGCTACTCTTTCAATTCATCCCATGTTCTCCTTCCCTTGCTTTATCTACAAGTCTGTTCTTTATGTCTGCATCTCTATTCCTGCCCTGCAAATAGCTTCATCAGTACCATTTGTCTAGATTTCATATGTATGTATGTATATATATATATATATATATATATATATATATATATACTTCTGAGGGCTCTTTTCTAAATGATGTGGGTGTACCAGAACCTCATCATGCTTAAACTGTTTGGAAACAGAAGACATTATCTTTTGCCCTGAGAATTGGATTAGGGAAAACTAAAAACCATCTTTCATTTGAGGTCAAGTTCCATTACACTGAAAGCTTACAGTTATCAAGATACAAAAGTAATATAGCAAGATATAAATTTTTTATCCCCAGTGATAAGAATGAGGTATGTCTCACATACTCCTTAGAAAGGAAGACAATGGCAGGTAACTGAGTCTCATGTATTGGTGAAAAAGTAAGACTGAAACATAGAAGAATTTCTTCAAAGTTGAGTATGAATAGGATTTTCCCCTCTGCTTTCAAGACTCTTCTTTTTCTATCTCAAGGAAGACTGAGTCCCCAGAGTATGAAGACTCTTTATTTGGCCTTAAGCTTACAGTTTGTGCTTTCCATATGCACATCCCCATCCTGTACTCCCAGATGTCCAAGCTGGGTTTAGAAAAGGAAGAGGAATCAGAGATCAAATTGCCAAAATTTGCTGGATCATAGAGAAAGCTAGGGAATTCCAGAAAAATATCTACCTCTCTTTCATTGACTACTCCAAAGCCTTTGTTTGACTGTGTGGATCATAATAAACTGTGAAAAGGTCTTAAACAGATGTGAATACCAGACTGTCTTACCTGTCTCCTGAGAAACCTGTATGCAGATCAAGAAGCAACAGTTAGAACCCTGTATAGAACAACTGATTGGCTCAAGATTGAGAAAGGAGTGTGACAGGGCTGTCTGCTGTCACCCTGTTTGTTTAATGTATACTCTGAGCACATCATGAGTAATGTTGGGCTGGATAAGGCGGGAGAACTACCAACAACCTCAGATATGCAGATGATACCACTCTAATGGCAGAAAGCAAAGAGGAACTAAAGAGCCTCTTGATGAGAGTGAAGGAGGAGAGTGAAAGAGCCGGCTTAAAACTATAAAAAAAAAAAAAAACAAAACAAAACTAAGATCATGGCATCTAGCTCCATTACTTCATGGCAAATAGAGGGGGGAAATGTGGAAGTAGTGACAGATTTCCTCTTCTTGGACTGTAAAATCACTGTGGATGGTGACTGCAGCCATTAAATCAGAAGACATTTGCTTCTTGGCAGGAAAGCTATGACAAACCTAGACAGTGGGTTGAAAAGCAGAGACACTACTCTGCTGAGAAAGGTACGTATATGGATTTCCCAGTGGTCACATATAGTTATGAGAGCTGGACCATAAAGAAGGCAGAGCGCCAAAGAATTGATGCCTTCGAACTGTGTGCTGGAGAAGACTCCTGAGAGTCCCTTGGACAGCAAGGATATCAAACCAGTCAATCTTAAGGGAAATCAACCCTGATTACTCATTGGAGGGACTGATGCTGAAGCTGAAACTCCAGTGTTTTGGTCATCTAATGTGAACAGCTGACTCATTGGAAAAGTCCCTGAGGCTGGGAAAGATTGAGGGCAGAATGAGAAGAAGGCATCAGAGGATGAGATGGCTGAATGGCATGAGTGATGAAATGGACATGAGCTTGGGCAAACTTTGGGAGATGGTGAGGGACAGAGAGGCTTGGCCTGCTGCAGTCCATAGAGCCACAAAGAGTCAGACACAACTGGGCAACTGGACAACAATAACATCCTATATTTTGGACTTCCCTGGTGGCTCAGCCAGTAAAGAGTCTGCCTGCAATGTAGGAGACCTGGGTTTGATTCCCGGATCAGGAAGATCCCCTGGAGAAGGAAATGGCAACACATTCCTGGATTCTTGTCTGGAAAATTCCATGGATGTGGAGGAGCCTGGCGGGCCACAGTCCATGGGGTTGCAAAGAGTCTCACACGACTGAGTGACTAACATCCTGATCTACTGTATTTCAATCATAATATGTCACCAGCAGGTGGCAACAGCGAGTGCAATAGAACAGGGGGAAAAAAAGAAAAGACATGAGGTCAAGATCTCTGCAGATAACTAAGGGGGTGACAGGCCACTGTGTGCAGAAGGGAAAAGACTGCTATTTATTTTTTTTAAAGTGTGTCTTACTGCTCTACCCTACCTCTCCAAAAACCTATTTTCCTTCTTCTGTCAACATTGATTTGCACTACAATTCGGTACTCTATTACTCAGAGGAAGTTTCTATTAACAGCCTGTAGATCTTTTCCTTTACATCAACGGAAAGGTGGTTTGCCAGCGTTTGTTAGAGTCATCATTTTCTGACTTGCCTGCCCATATGAGCCTCTTAAAAGAACTCTGAAGGCAAGTGTCATAGAATACTTAGATGACTTAGCAAGTGATAACTAATTTGACCATTATGTAGAGAATCCGAAAGCTAGGAAGGGATAACTAGGTTATTTGCCAACATGTAAGAACAAAAGAATCCATGGTGTTGAAAGCTAGCAGCAGCTGCGGTCAGTGGGCTTCACTTGCACTGACTCTCCCAGATGGAAAGTCCCATTTCTTAATGGATACCATCTCAGAGAGAGGGAATTGTAACTCTGCACTGGTCCCTGTGATTTCACAGCTAGAGTCATGACAGAAAATATGGCAGAGTGAACCATGCTTGGCTTTGTCATATGCACAACGAGGATCTCATGATCTCTTTTTCAGTTTCAAGAGACACATTTTTTGAAGAAAGATCAACTGGGAGCAAGTGTTCTTGAGGGAACATCTGTTCCATAATGATGCAGACCCTTGGAAGGGAATCCTTTGCAGACTGTGGATGGGACAAGCCATCATGAGTAAGGCTGAATTCACCACATGCTTGGGTCTACTCTGAGCTCCAAATTATGTGATAGACTGAAAAACTTAGTGAGACTTTAACCAGCACAATGCTTCAAAGGAAATAAATACAAAAAATGTGAGGACATGGTTATAGCACAGGCTTCGCAGGACACCTCTGAAAAATGATCCTTTCGTGTTCTTGTGAAAGCAGGAGTGTGAGAATTTTGCAGAAACTTCTTGCCTCTATCCCACTTAGAATCTGAATATCTTCCTGAAATACAATTCCAGTCAAACTTGAGGGCTCTTCTCACTTCACTTGCTTTCAAAGACCAACAACTTGTCTGGTGCTGTATTTCCTTCTGCACCTATAGAAGCTCATTGTAGGAGGTCTATCTATGGGTTGGCTTTCCCTGTGATTAACATTTAAACTTCTAAGTAACAAAATTTTGGCATTTCCATTTAGTCATCTGTTAAATAAGATAATGATTCCATCATGGATACACTACAGAATATATAGTAGTAACTAATTATGACTATTATTTCTTCATGTGCTAATTGCTAGACCATGTGGCTTGGCGCTTTACCCATCTATCTGAGAAAAGTCGGAGTCTTACCATCACCTGTCAGGTCCTATTATGACCTCACTCCTTTATCTCTGACCTCTGAGCTCCAACTCTCCTTTCATTCGTTGGACACATGTCAGCACACTGGCTCCTTGCGATGCCTGGAGTATACTGGGGTCTTTACATTGTCTGCTCCCTCTACCTGGACTGCTCTTCCCTAATTTGCACATGGTCAAATTTCTTACCACCTTCTATTATTTGTTCAAATACTACCTTCTCATGGAAGTCTATATGGACCACACTTTTAAAAATCCTGTCCTGTCCCCCCCGCAACTCAAACTCCTAGCATTGTTCATAACCATGTCTGGCTCTACATTTTCTGCATTCCAAAGCACCTAATTGCCTATTAATTATGATTAGTGCTTATTGTCTGTTTCCCTCAACAAGAGTTCTATGAGGGCAAGTATTTTTGCTTGAATTTTCTCTGTGAAGTATTCCAAGTATCTTGAAGGTATCTCATGTACTGCTGCTGCTAAGTCACCTCAGTCGTGTACGACTCTGTGCGACCCCATAGACGGCAGCCCACCAGGCTCCCCCGTCCCTGGGATTCTCCAGGCAAGAACACTGGAGTGGGGTGCCATTTCCTTCTCATGTACAAAGGGATTCAATTTAGTACTTGGTAAATGAATGATGACACTACAGTCCTGCAATTAGGTACCCACACACCAGGCACACTTTCATATACACATATACTCACACAAACACACACTCATGAACCTGCTTGCTCTCACACACATCTCTCACAAATTCTCACATACACACTCATGCTCATGTAAAGGATTTAGGTTTATTTTAGATCTTGATGAGGTTAGTTAATAACTTGTTTTGTATTTTCACTACACAGGTAGTACAATTAGAAATATTTAAATATATGTTTAGGTGAATTGGCTAGTTTTCTTTTTTCCTGTAACTATTTTTTTTTTTTTTTTGAAGATTTATTTATGGCTGCCCTGGATTTTTGTTGCTGCATGTGGGTTTTCTGTAGTTGCAGTGAGCAGGGGATTCTCTTCATTGTGGTGCACAGGGTTTCTCATCATGGTGGCTTTTTTTTTTGTTGTGGAGCATGGATTCTAGACATAAGGTCTTCAGTAGTTGCTGTGCCTGGGCTTAGTAGCCCAGGCTAAACTATTCAATGGCATATGAGATTATCCTGGACCAGAGATTGAACCCATGTACCCTTCATTGCCAGGTGGATTTTTAACCACTAGACCACCAGGGAAGCCCTGGAACTATTTTTGTAAAAGAAAATACTTTTATATTTATATTTATATAGAAGAAGTATATCTCATTATGCAGGTATTTTTTAGAGAGCATTATATTTCTAATATGAAATAACTGTGAAATAGTATGATTATGAAAAAGTCAGAATGTAGGAGTATTTCACAAGAGAAATATGGTTTTAATGTTTTTAGTATAAAGTCAGAATAATAGCAGACTCCTGAGCTATTCCAAAGAAACACTCTGCTAGTCTTAGTTGAATGAATAGATAAGGATCATTTATAATTAACACACTGTATACAGTTGGGTGGTTGTAAATGTGTTTGAAAAAAAATTGTTCTCTTAAGTAAATTTGAACACCTTCCACCTTCACTTTTGTTTACATTATCAATTTGTCTAAACAATCTATTGCTAATGTTGACCATGTCTCAGATCCTAGAACTCCAGATTCTGGATTGCTTTCAGAACTAGAAGAACAAAATAATATTGGGTTGGCCAAAAAGTTCATTTGGGTCCTTCTGTAAGATGTTATGGAGACACCTGGAGGAACTTGTTTGCCAATCTAATATATATTTACAAAATATAAAAATACATATGTATATTTTTTCTCTCAGACCCAGATAACAGAATTAGCTTAAGGAGATGAAATGTCAGAATAGAATAGGATAAAAAGAATTACAAAGGAAAATCACCTTTGACTTAAAACTGATTATGGTGATATTTCAGATTAAAGAGGATTTTTGCAGAATGTAGAGTTGTTTAGTCGTTACAATCATCATTTTCAAAACCACATATTCTACATTATCTTTATACTAGGTTTTGTCTACTAGCAAATGGAGAGAAGGCCCCTGGGCTTTTGGAAACATTCAAGCTATCTACAGAATTAGTCATGAAGTGGGCAAGAGGGTATAGGCTTATTTAAAAAAATGGTTATTCATGGCTGTCATTGGATTCCTAGTCAAAATATCTGAACATTTGGATTTCTTTGATGAGCTCAGACTTTTCCTTCTTGCCACTTACCAACATATTTCCAGAATTTTAAGAATAAATGAGTTCAGTTTCAAAGGTGATAAGATGTTTTTTGAACTTCAGAGGAAAAATTCAGTGTGGAAGTATGTGGTTGCAAAAAGATTACTGTGAATATTTAATCAGAGTAAACAAGTTTTGTGCCCTTGAATAATTTTTTAAATTAGTATGGTCTTAATTTAAGGCTTAATAGTGGATGAAGAGTAGCTGAATTTATATTAAAATTGTATATGAAATATATAGCAGCTTATGATATTACACAAAAAGAGTGTCATGCACATTCACCAAGTTTTTCCATATTTGCTTATTTGAGGCTCCAGGAGTTGGTAAATATTAAAGGTATGAAATGTATTGTGTTATTACAGACTGTAACTTTTTTTATGTTTTCTATTTCTTAATGGCCTCTATTGGAGAATAGAGAATGGCCTTAATGGCCTTCTGTTTAACAATGGGACTTGTTAAATAGAAGATGAAAGACATCTGACATTTTGCTGGGCAGTTTTTCATCTCTTGTGCCATACAATTTGAAAATAATATTTATAATTTTTTCCACTTTCAAATAATATATGCCCTATTATGGAAAACATGGAAATATATGAAATGATCTTTTAAAATGATCATCTAGATACTGGAAGTAAATTTTTGAAAGTTATATTTCAGACCAGGAGGTTTACTGGGAAATAAAACCTCTAAGTCATAGAAATACATTGATCTCCTAGAGAAAAGTTATGTATTTTAGGTTTTTCTACATTAATGTTATACCTGAAGGTAAGCTGAGAATGATGAACTTCCAAGGACTATTTTTTGTAGTATGGTGTTAAGTGAAATAGAATATATCCCCAGTGTCTGGAACACACACTTACTTTGTACTTAATGAGTTAGAAATATTTAGAAAGGAAAGATGCTGTTTTCTGAATTTCTCTGTGTTTATCTCTATGTTAATCATTTGCATTTTCCTTCTAATTTAATTTTCTTTGTGGGTTTCAGGATAGGGAAAACTACAATTTTCCAGTCTGTTGAAACTTTTGAATTAGGCTGCAAGCCTTTTAGCACACCAGTACCCTCACCTTTCAGGATATCATATAACCCTTGTTTTTAATAGGGAAGACAAAACAAAACAAAAATATAAAACCCTCTAATGAAACAGCACAACACTCTTAGATTGAATGTTTCTCTTTGTTATTTCTGAATAAGTCTAAGTAACACGTGGTTAGTGGGATGGATGTTTTAGCTGCTGAGATAGCAATTTTTTGCACCCAGGAATTTGAGACTTTTGGATTTGCAGACTTTACCCTGACCACTGTGTCCCCTAGGTTGATATCCTAAAGCCTCAAGTATGCTTTTGAGACAATTAAAAAGGTATTGGTACAAATGAGAATGTGCATTAATTCCTCTTATTCAGAGTTATGAAAGAAGACAAGGTCATGAGTTCTTGCTTGGAAATTGTAGGGTTCCTGATGTAAACATTTCAGACCTGGAAGACACTTGAGCCAGTTCTTCCCTGTCCAAATCAATCTTTATTTTCTGAAGAGTAAAGTCTCAGTTTGCTTAGGACCATGGTTCAGTCTACCTGTCAGTCCCAATATATGCCTCTTGACTGGGTAATTATAACAGCATCTCCTCGCACTTTCAAAAGTTTCTGGTTTAAAGGATAAATTATAGAGCTACCTTACTAATGAGGGGACAGCCTCAAGCTTTGACAGAGCTGCACAAGTTTTTAAGTAGATCAAACTAAGTTTATGGCAGAGTTCAGAGATGGACCCTTATAACTTCCAAACTAGGGTTAAATTTATTATACTGAAGCTGTTCATGATTTCAGAGGAGTGAAATAAACACAGAAACTTCTAGATTTTTAACTAAGCAGTGCCTGTTCATGATGTTAGACATGCTGTCATTTTGAGAACTTCTGCCATTCACAATGTTTCATGTTGGAAGACAAAGATGGAGAGTGCACCTTCCCCAGCTGCAACCATTCACTTTTTCTTCTCAATAGATAACTATGTATTCCAGATTTTTTTCACAGTAAAAAAAGGGGTGGAGTAGAAAATTAATTTGAAATACAAAATTCACAGAAAAAGGTTGTGTGATGTAGGGATGAGTTCATCATTTTTTTCATCAGGGGGCACAAGACCACTCTTTGACAATAAAACTGGAAGGTAATCCAGTCAGAAGGAAGAAGCTGCATCTTCATTTATGCTCGAGAACCTTGCTACTCAGTAGGCCCATAAACCATGAGGGTCATCTGGTTGTTGCTGGAAATGCAGAGTTAGGAGATGGCACAGCTCTTGTGAGGGCCTTCTAACTTGATCCTAGTTAATTTGCCACAGTGAGTGATTGCACTAGAAACTGAGTCACTGAAGTGGAGGCAGCACCCAAGTTGACCTTGATGTGGAGGAGGCATAAAAAAGTCATTTCCTATTGAGATACTAGCTTCAGAGAGTTTCTGCTTTCAAGCCACTATGAAGGAAGATTAAAGTGTACAAAAGATTGACCAGAACTGTGTTCAGTTCTGTGTTCTAAGCACATAATAAAATCCTGAAGCAGGAATCTTCTGGGGAAGTGGAGGGGATGACCTGTATCACTCCCTTTCATTTGGAGAAATATATAACTGGAACTAGACAGTAAGGGTAAAATGAGGGTAAGAAAACAGAGAAAGGTTAATGAGATTAAAATAACAAGGAATGCATCATGTCAGTCAGGGTCAAGATATCCCAATATTGCTTAAGCCAAGGTTAGAGGCATCAAGGGGGTTTCCCTGATGGCTCACTGGTAAAGAACCTGCCTGCCAATGCAGGAAACATAGGTTTGATCCCTGGGTCAGGAAGATGCCCTGGAGAAGGAAACAGGTACCCACTCCAGGATTCTTGCCTGGGATCCCATGGACAGAGAAGCTTGATGGGCTACAGTTCATGGGGTGGCAAAGAGTTGGACACAACTTAGTGACTAAACAGAAGAGAAATCTAGTAGGTAAGAATGAAGTTATGTATTAATATGCATCATTGAAATTAGATTCATCAGGGTCTTCTGAAGGAGAAGTTAATAAGAACTTCCAGAAGTGTTATTTCTAGTACTCCAAGTTTTCCAGGAACTTGTTGTTGTTGTTCACTCGCTAATTAGTGTCCAGCTCTTTGCAATCGCATTGACTGCAGCATACCAGGCTTCTCTGTCCCTCATTATCTCTCAGAGTTTGCTCAAAATCATGTCCATTGAGTCTATGATGCTATCTAACCATCTTACCCTCTGCCACCCTCATCCCCTTTTGTCTTCAGTCTTTCTCAACATCAGGGTCTTTTTCAATGAGCCAGCTCTTCGCATCAGGTGGCCTAAGTATTGGAGCTTCAGCATCAGTCCTTTCAGTGAGTATTTGGGGTTGGTTTCCTTTAGGAGTGACTGATTTGGTCTTCTTGAAGTCCAAAATACTCTAAAGAGTATTTTCCAGCATTAAAATGTAAAGTCATCAATTATTTGATGCTCAGCTTTCCTTATGGTCCGACTCTCACATCCATACATGGTTACCAGAAAAACCATAGCTTTGACTATATGGACCTTTGTCAGCAAAGTGATGTCTTTGCTTTTTAATATGTTGTCTAGGTTCATCAAAGATTTCTTTCAAAGGAACAAGTGTCTTTTAATTTCATGGCTGCAGTCACCATCTGCAGTGATTTTGGATCCCAAGAAAATAAAATCTGTCACTGCTTCTATTATTTCCAGGAATAATTAGATCAAAACAATAAGATAGTGGCTTCTCATTCCTTGCTTTTCCTCAACACCAAAAATGGGAAAATACATATTAAAAAACACACGTTTGTAGGAGTCAAGTAGAACCACCTGTAGCAATTGGTGAGTCACCATTTTAAATTACTTGTCAACTCTCAGAACCCTATGGTCACTATGAATGACACCACCTTTCCTGGAACATGCCCCAAAGGGCATTGTTTTCTGTCTACCTTTTAAGACACTGAACTTTTTCTCTCCCTTTTAGGACACCGAGCATTCAAAATGCACTTTTCCTTTGTGCACCTGCAGTTCTAAGTCAACAAAAATTGCCAACCCAGGGTGATAAGCTCCGTATAAATAATTAATGACATGAAACTAATTACTCCTGCATTAGGCCACCTGCACCTTCCAAGCTCAAGAGCCCCAGGTGTGAAAATTGCAGGGGCAACTAATTGTGAGCTGCATCTCATCACGTAAACCCTGCTGAGGAGGTCCTGGCTATTTCCTGCTCACGTTTTTTTTCAGGGTTCAGCAGGCCGAGCATGGGTGAGACCGGCAGCATTTGTGACTATCTCAGAAGGCAAACCAGATAACACAGTGGCTCTTGAAAACCGAGCCCTTCAAGGCAACCAGGAGGTAATAGGGATTAAGTTTAATTAGAGGAAAATGTGCCTTGAAGGGTATGGTTGGAAATTGTCCCTTGAGGTATGTGAAACCTCCTGCAAGAGCTGTAGGTGAGAATGCTGTAGTCAGGGGCTATGAGACTTAGTAGAGTCAGACAGAAGAGTTCAGGACTTCAGTCTCCAAAGGTGTGAATTAAATTACCATATATCTGTATATCTGAAGTTTTTATTTTGGTGGGGATTTTGTTTTAGTGTATTGGTGCTGTGTGTGTGTGTGTGTGTGTGTGAGATGTAGACTCCCCTAAACAAGATCTTAAAATCTTGTTTAAAAGGAATCAATGGAAGTGCTGAGGCTGTCTTGTACTCAGTGTTATTTTGTTTGGCTTTGGAATGTGGAATAAAAAGAAAAAAAATGATGTAAGTTACTACCACTACCAACTTCAAATTCATATTCAATTTTGTTTGCGAAGCATCATCTAAAGATCCAGCTCCTCACTTAATGATAGTTTCATGGTTTGAAGGTGAGTTGATGAGTTGAAGAAAGAAATATTTATGACAGAGTAGAAATAAGGATTCTAAAAATATTTGAAAAAACATTCCAACTGGGTTTGTCCAAGGTATGTATTTTCCCTTCTATACACACACACACAATTTTATGTGAATTAGATCCTAAAGTGCCTATTGTTTTCCTATTATAAGCTTAAAAATAAAAAAAAAACCTTTTTTTTTTTTTGCTTAACCCCATTATCCACCTCTCCCTCTTCAACCTGCAACTGAGATTGACATCCTACAGTTTTCTCTATGCTCATTATTATATTTAAATCTTTAAATAAATACATACATAGTGGTCTGTAATCTAATCATATTTAATTAACAGACTTTTTGAGTAGTTTTAGGTTTACATAAATATTGAGTGGAAAGCACAGAATGATTCCATATACCTTTCAACTCCTTTACCCTATTGGTAACATCTTGTATTAGTGTAGTACAATTGTAACAATTTGTTACAATCGAGCCAATGTTGATGTATAATAATAATACATTATTATTAGCTAATATCCATAATTAGGTTTCTCTCTTGTGTTGTATATTCTATGGGGTTTGACAAATATGAAATGACATGTGTCCACTATAATGGTGTCATACAGAAGAGACTCATTGCCCTACAACTTCTAATCATGTCTTTACAAAAGTTGAATATAAGTTGCATCTTGCTTTTCTCTGGGTAGCTTCAAGTTAACTGGCTGGGTGGAGTCACCTTCTTTCTGTCCATTGCTATGTTATTTTCTATGGTATGTCTCTGCCACAGTTTATTCAACATTTCCCCTTGTGGAGTAGAATTCACACTGTGCCCTTGTGCTTCCTATGTTTTTACACCTACTGGATTAAGTCTTAGGAGTAAGGCTGCAAGATCAAAGCTATGTGCACTATTAATTTTAATAAGTATTGTCACATGACTTTTAAAGAAAGCTACATCAAGTGACATGTCCATGAGCCATATGTGAGTACTTTTTTGGCCCCAGTCCCCACCTGGATCAGATTTTGTTTTTTTTAAACAGTTGATATTTTTAGACACTTGGTAATTTTTGCTTGAGAAGGACACGCAACATACTAGTTACTTATGTTGGCCCTGAATTCTGATTAGGGGAGAGTTCTGTAATGATTCTATCATACCATAGGGCTGATTGAGTGATTAGACAAATACTGAACATAATAGGCTTAACTTCTGCCTGCCTTAGACAAAGCATTCAATCAAGAGCAGTTTTTATTAGAATATTACAGAGTAATTGTCAGATTTTGGGAGCAATAAAAAGGAATATCTATTGATTATGTATATTCCTGAATGGACTGTAGAATTATGCCAAATTTGATGATAACTAGATGAGATACATGGAGAAGGAAATGGCAACCCACTCCAGTGTTCTTGCCTGGAGAATCCCAGGGATGGGGTAGCCCGGTGGCCTGCCATCTATGGGGTCACACAGAGTTGGACACAACTGAAGTGACTTAGCAGCAGTAGCAGCAGCAGATGAGATACAAAGCAGGTTAAAACATTCCCCTCAATGCCAAAGCACAGGATATAGAGCCCCCAAACAGAAGGCCTCTTCTGATCACTATTTCTCTATAAATGTATTTTAAAAAAAGAAATTAAATAAAATCAAGCTTATTATAGAAACTTTTTCTGTACAAGCACAAACTTTTTAAGTGGAAGCTACCATTTTGGTGTATTAAATTTATTCAAGTTTTATTTCTTCTTTTTCATATTTAAAAATAAGATAGTTGTTACTATTAAATATTCAGTTAACAGATATTCAGCAGTCTGTAGACTATATCTCAAGGCTAGTTATACGCTCCAAGTGATGATTGCTCTTCTGACTCTCATCCTATCCCATGCTAGTTTTGCTACTATTCACCAAAAATTATTGCTTAGAGGAAGAGAAAGAGGAAGGGGGAGGGGAGCAAGTGGGGTGATGGGTGTCTGAGCTCTATCTTTGAAGTGAGCATTATCCTCCAGGATTCTCTAGGCCAACAGCAGCCAGGTGACAGCTCAGTTGCTCTACTCTAGTCCTAGGTGAAATGACCCCTCACTCAGATGAGAAGTCTTGTAATAGATTAAGAAATTGTGAATGCCCTGATAATACAGCTCATGGTCTCACACTGGGCAATGTCTAATTATGCAGAATACTGGTTCTATTGGATAAAACTCTTGAAAATCATGAGGATTTGTGTTTTTTTGTCTGGGGGCTTTTGTTCTATTCTGAAGCAGGACATATGGTTTATGAACTGGATATTATGTTAAACATGCCTTGCTATATCAGCTCTTATTCCTGAAGCAAAAGTCAGGGCATGTATTCTGACAAGGGAATTTTATTAGCCGTTGTGACTAATGCCAAACATTGAAATTTCCAAGACCTTTTCACTATGTCATGGGATTTGTGGAAATCAAAATTGGTATTGACTTGAGCAATCAATAAGGGGTACTTTCTAAAAAATGAAATTGAAAATTAGTTGTGTTCTTTAAAAAATAAATTCTAACTATTTCACATATACCATACTGGAAAGCAATTTAATTAGTAATTCTGTGATATCTATTGAATGTTCATGGTATGTGAAAAGTGTGCAACAAATGTCTAAGGGATCTGATCTCCTCTCTAAGCTTATCATCCAGAATGGGAAATACAACACTTGCTAATCTCAATAGATAGAAAGCTCTGAGGAAGTAGAATTAACCCTAAGTGAGTGTCATAAGAAGAAGGAATAACTTCTCCTTGGAAGATCAGCAACAGAGTCATATGGGCAGGAAAAAGGGTTGGACTTTGAATGATGGGTACAATTCCAACATCTTCAGTGAGAGGAAGCCTTCTTAAGAAAGAGTGATGAGTGTGAACTTTGAGTGTGAGAAATATTCTAGAGAGGGTAAATAGACCTCAGACATCGGGGGGGCGGTGTATGAATCTAAAATATTCCCTTTTGTTGTCTTTTCACCCAAATAAATTTATGACTCAGTAAAAAGAAAAACTCTTTGATATGACATGTGTTCAGAGAAGGCAATGGCACCCCACTCCAATACTCTTGCCTGGAAAATCCCGAGGATGGAGGAGCCTGGTGGGCTACAGTCCATGGGGTCGCTAAGAGTTGGACATGACTGAGCGACTTCACTTTCACTTTTCACTTGCATGCATTGGAGAAGGAAATGGCAACCCACTCCAGTGTTCTTGCCTGGAGAATCCCAGGGATGGGGAAGCTTGGTGGGCTGCCGTCTATGGGGTCGCACAGAGTCGGACACGACTGAAGCGACTTAGTAGCAGCAGCAGCAGCAGCATGACATGTGTTGCCACCCTGGGCTGACAAAGTGTTCACCCAAACCCAAGAAAAATGGTGGCAGTTACTCTTAAATTGTGGAGAGACTGTAGCATTGAGCACCTCAAGCAACAGCTTAAAAAGAAAAAAAAAAAAAAAAAGAACTTCTATTCTGGAGTTCACAGGGAATTATTAAAATATTTTGAATGGGCATGATGGTGGAATTATCAAAGATGGGACAGTACCCAAGAAATTTAGAGGAAAAACAGGAATTTCCAATCATTTATATGGAAGGGACAATGACATGGGAGAAAAGAGGGAGGAATTGAAGTTTTAAACTGTTGTGGGTTGATTGAAAGGTAACATAATGATTAGATGCTGAGCTGTAGGATGAATAGATATAGTCTGAATCTTATTTTCCTCGCTTCCTAAAATTGTAACTTTGGGGACGTTTCCTTGTTTCTAAACCAGAAATCCTAACAGAGTCCATATTATTGTGTAATTGAAACAAATCTGTGCTCTCAAAATTTTATATTATTAGGAAAATTCAGTCAAGAAAACCTAGATATTCTCACTAACATGCCTAAGTCTCTTTCATTTTCTGGATATCAGAGGCAGAAATCAACATCAATATGAAATTGTGGGGAGATTTTTCCTTGTTTTCCCATTTGTAAATTGCCTATAGAATTCCATGGATGGTATATAGAAGTTTCAGTAGTGAAGGAAAGAGAGTAAAACAAAAGGACAGGAGTGGTAGGTGGGACATCCTGAACCAAGGCAGAGAATTAGTACCAGAAAAATGATGTGTGATGGGGGGATGGGATATATAGCTTTGTCCATTCATCTATCAAGGAACACCTAGCAGCTATGAACATAAGGTTGAATGTATCTTTTCAAATTATAGTTTTGTCTGGATATATGTCCAGGAGTGGGATTGCTGGATCACATGGCAACTCTAGTTTTAGTTTTTTGAGGAACCTCCATACTGTTTTTCATAGTGGCTGCACCAGTTTACATCCTGACCAACAATGTTTGAAGTTTCCCTTTTCTCCATACCCTCTCTAGCATTATCATCTTGAAGAGAGACTAATATGGAGACTATCATGTTTCCATATGTTTCCATTTTTTCTTTTACAAGTTAAACCTACCCCAGTCTCTTCAGTAAATTCTCACATGACATATTCAAGACTGTTGGATATTTTCTCTTTCTAGTACTTGAAGTCTGTCCTATTAGTAATTAATAGTATATAGTGTTATGTCTTCAGGATAAATTATCTTTTTAAGTATGCTAGGGTTTCACATATATGAGCAACTAATTTTTAAAATTAGTTTTCTTCTGAAAGTTAACATGTTGACATGTGAAGCTGATAAGTTAAATTTATATGACCAGTTTTCCAAGGAAAACTCCTTTGGCATAATTTTGGGAGTTTGCCACTCTGTTTTCCAGATAGATCTCTGGTGACCAAGTCAGATTTAAACAGGCACACACACACACACACACAAAATGCATCAAATTTAACAAAAAGGAGTGTCTAACTTTGAGGGCAAAATTGTTTTGTATTATTAATTCCTTGACAGCAATATCAAAGTGAGCTCCTTCATTTTGAGCTCACTCATCTGTTCGTTCAATGCTCCCCAAGTGCCTATAGACACTTGGTGAGAAGTGGTGAAAGATGCATCATGTTCCTGCTGCTCACCAAAACTCTCCTAGTCTCACTTGGCTTTGCTCTGCCGTTGATCCAGCTCATTATTCCATTCAGAGGACTTCCACGTGCACTATGGCATTTGAACCTCCTACTCTAGAATCTGGAGGAACAGAGAAGATGGGGGTCTAACTCTTGGCTGAGAGCTGAGGCACCTGAAACCCAGGTAAAATAATTTGACTCTGATCACACCTTGTTCATCAAGTTCTGCTAACAATGGTGACTTTAAAACCAAAAATGATGTGAGAAGTTTTAAAAATGACAAATGAGTTATTATTCATATATTAAGTGGAATATGTAATTTTCAGTACATCTTAGAGATTTTTTCTGGTGTTAACTAGGGAAGGACTCCTCTCAGGAAAATGTTTCAAGGCCATTATTAACTTCCTGATACCCTGGAGATAATAGTATGTATTTATTATAATTAGCAATGAATTTATCTGTAGGATATTTTTCTAGCCACCTCAACTTTGGGGACATGGACAAAACCTAGAGGGAAACAAAAATTCTTTGAGCAGCCGAACAGATGTTACAAGTTCTATAATTGAGTTTTAACAAGAGAATTTTGCAAATTCAAGAAATAGCTAAACATTTAGGCAGAGAATAACTTAATTTAGAAAAATGGCTAAGCTAATGTAGAATGATATTGGATAAATGAGTTTACTAGTGTGAGTTGTTTAGCACAAAAAAAGTTTCACTTGAAATTGAAAAATCTTTGGAAAAAGACAGTGATTAATACAGGTTCAAGAGGTTTTTGCTTTTGTTTTTTAAGTAATATTGCTAAGTAAAAAGATATTTGAAGTTAAGCCTTGAGAATTGTCCCCAAACCTTTGAAGCTGTGATTTTGGCTTGCGGCTATGTGATGCAAGCCTTTTACCTTCATTTCATTTCTGTCCCTGGACCCCATCATTAAGCACATTATTTAGCAGTATAGGTCAAATTCTTTTCCAAAAAATGCCACTAAAACGCAAAAAGATTCCCAAATGTCACTAATTTTACATGGCATTGTATACAATAAAATTTCAGAACTATAAAATAACTCTGTTAAACCTGAGAGTTTATTGTATAAGAGAATTTGGTCTGTGCCCAAGTGAGCCGAAGTGTAATATTGTTATCCACCTGGGTTGAGCCTAACTTCTCATGAGCTCTGGCACTGAGGAAGGGGGTCTTAAGCTAATTAGTCAGTTCTTGCCAGAGGCCAGGGATTAAATCATGTTTCCTGGAAACTGTATAATTCTATAGATCTGTTTTCAAAGTCCTATACCTCTCAACAGTGTCATCCATCTGCAAAGTTACATGGTACTTTTCCCCAGTATTTGACTGCCTGTGTGTAAAAGGAAAGAAACTTACGGTTGGACTGATCTAGGATTTGGTGGTGCAGTAAAAGGACGAGGCAAAAGGAGTTAACAGGTGAAGAGGAAGCTGAAAAGACACACCAGGATGGATGGCTAGGCTGCTTGGAAAAGGAAGCCAGGAGGAGGCTCTTGGAATGGAAGGAAAGGGGAGCAGCTAGAACTGGAAGAAAGACGGAGGGAGATGGAAGAAAGACGGAGGGAGATGGAAGAATGTGTTCAGAAGGAAGGGTGTATGGAACTAAAATTTCAGAAATGGAACAATCCTGAAATTCAGGATATGGTCATGGAAGTAGATTAAGGCAGTAAATCTAAGTCATGGGTTTCAAGCAGACAGACAGCGTGGGATCTGATAACAGCCATGTCAGTTGCTTCGTTTCAAATTGATTTAAGAAGACTGGGATCCCGATACCAAAGTCTTCAGTGGATGAGGGGAGTATTCTAGCAGTTGGTAGGTATCAACCCTGAGGAGGGACAAGAAGTGATGGAGTTCGGTATCTTTAGGCTCGGTGGAGGAGGAGTATTGTAGGAGATCAGAAGGTGTTGAAGGGGCTTCCTAGGTGGTGCTAGTGGTAAAGAACCCACCTGCTAATGCAGGAGACATAAGGGAGGCCAGTTAGATCCCTGGGTCAGGAAGATCCGTTCTCTGGAGGAGGACATGGCAACCCACTCCAATATTCTTGCCTGGAGAATACCATGGGCAGAGGAGCCTGGTGAACTATAGTTCATGGAGTTATAAGAGTCAGACATGATTAAGTGATTTAGCACGCTTGCACAGGTGTGAGAAGCACAGAGGCTGTTAATGCTGAACTCACGATGAGTGGCTAGAGAGCAAATAGTCTTGCGTTAGAAAAGTGAGGAAGGGTTTGAAAGGAGTGAACTTGTGAAAGGGCAGCTTTTGCTTAGCAGGGAGCACACGTTCCATCTTCACTTTCCTGAATCCTTAAGACTCTTGGGATCTGTTTTCCACATTTAGACTTCCACTGTCATCCATGACGCAGTGGCTGATGCTTCAACCCGTAAAGGAAGAGACACAGTGGTGGCTTGGTTTCAACAACTTCTGTGAAAATCAGCAGCCTGAATCTGCAAGCCTCCTCCTTCCCAATTGATGGCCCCCAGCTGTGATTTCTCCAGTAATTACATATTGGGTAATGAGGTTTGCTTTTATCTGTACCAAATTTCAGTTTTAAGCTTTATTAATGGGCTTTCATTTTGGCACTTGTGGGAAAAGGGCAGTGAAGAGGGCTATTAAATTTTCTCTTGGTTTTTATATCTCTACCTTCCTTCCAAATAGAATAATAAAAATGGGCTTCCTTTTATCTCCTGTAACATGCTCTTCATCTACATTAATCCAGAGCCCCTCCACCATGTCTGAACTCCAGGTGTGCCTCTGATTACTTCTTGAACTTCTCTGAGCCTATTTTTTTCATTTGTAAATTCACGATAACATTATCCACCTCAGAAGGTTGTTCTGAGGTATAAGTGAGGTAAAATTTGCAAAGCAGTAGGAATGGTGTTTGGCAATAACAAGCCTAATGAAAGAGTTTGTTAAATAAAAATACTATGTGGGAGAGGGGCACTCTTTGGGGGTAATTTTTTTCACAGTAAAACTTGCTGGGAACTTGACCTCAGAAAATAGAAACATAAAGCTATTATTGACTAGTGTTGTCCTCTTTCAAAAATCCAATTCTTCTTTTCCTTGAAGCTCCCCCACTGTGGTTGTGCAGACCAGTATATCTCCAGAAGAATCTTGTGAATAGATCCATCCTTCATATCAGCTTCAAAATTTCCTTTGCCTCAGTCACCATGACCACTATCTCTCTACTGTCTCACACTTGTTCCCGCCAAAGATTATGGATTTCAATCAAAGCCTTGCTAGTGGATTAGGCAGCTGCCTTCTGCTTGGTACACTACACAAAAGCCTCGCAAGACTAGTGGTTGGGCCATTAAAGTACCTGAATTGAAGTTAATTGTCAACCCACTTCCTAACCAAACCTCTAACTCAATTAGCACTTATTTGACTGTCTAAATCTTTGGCTTGAAGCACCCTGCCAGTTTGGGTGGGAGCTATTGGTATGAAAGACACCCTTCTCCTGGGAACTCAGCCCAGACAAACCAATTCATTTCACACTTATTTTTCCAACTCACTACAACTGGGGAAGGAAATCTTCATTATACTTCATCTATTGGGATTGTAGCCAGCAAGCCAATAGATCCCATCAGCCCATCTCTTCAGTTACTGGGTCTTTTCATGCTTATAATGGCTTTTGAGTAACACCTTTGCTTTGAATAACCATTTCACAGAGAGGCTTCCCAGGCTTGCTGGAGTTCCTTTGAGGAGAGCAACGTTTTTGAAGATGGTATTTGTGTCCCTTTTAATGCTATTTTATAACTTCAGTGTTAAAGATTGTTAAGCAAACAAGTACAGCCTACAGTTTTGTACTAACATTTTATGACTGGTGAATTCAGTGACCTTCTACTTAGGCTTTGATCTTAATTATTTTAAATATCATAGGGTCTGATTCACAAGGCAGTAACGGCAGGTCATTATTTCTGGAATGATTAGTCTAGGTTAGAAATTAGCTTTGAGGCCCCCGGCACTACGCTCTAATACTTTCTGAAATGGAACACCTGTGTAATGGCTGCACAGATTATTTTGTTAAATCAGTCTCTAATTTAATGAGCTCTGACTTCACATTTGTGTTGTGATCTTTAAGAGTTAAATATGTATACATAGTTTTGAATTTGCCATGTTGTACAATTATCTGCACACTCAATATTGCTACTAATTTGTGCAAGAAATCTTTGCATAGATAAGCATCTGTAAATTAAAAATCAGCATTGACTTTAAACAAAACAGAATATAAATCCATAGTAATCTATCTATACATCAACCTACTTGCCAAACTGTGAAGAGCAGGGACAGAATGTCATCATGATTTATCCTCAGAAACTTTAGATGAAGTCTCAAGTAAACATGAGATTTTTAGTATCTATACCAGAAGTTCAAGATTATATGTGGCCAATTGCCATTTAGTGAATTCCTCTTATTTTGCAGTCTCCAGACCATCACATCACCTGGGAACTTAGAAATGCAGAAACTCAGGTCCTGTCTTAGGTCTACTCAATTAGAACCTATGTTTTAACAAGGTCCTCAGATGGTCTGCAGATACAGTCAAGTTTGAG
Source organism: Bos indicus (assembly GCF_029378745.1). Taxonomy (NCBI): domain Eukaryota; kingdom Metazoa; phylum Chordata; class Mammalia; order Artiodactyla; family Bovidae; genus Bos; species Bos indicus. The sequence continues at coordinate 49,272,347 of NC_091772.1, forward strand.
ACACACTAATTAGTTAAGATGATATTAAATTCAGCCCTTGCTGTTGATATATTGGGGCAAAATTCCTAGAGAGATCAAATCAAATGATACTAACAGAAGCCAAAACAATATGGGTCCCCAGCAACATCAAAAAGTCCTGAATCTAACCACATCTCCACAGGGTCATCTTAACATCTTTTCCCAAGCCCCCATCAGCTTTTGCCTAGATTATTGCAAAAACCTTGTTAAGTACTCTTCCTGTTTCTGCCTTATTCCTGCTTCTCCCTCCAACTTTACCACTTGATCACAATTAATTCTCCACCATGCAGAGTAACTCTTTTAAAACTTGAGTTAGATCTATCCCTCTCTGCCTGATACCTTCCACTGGTTCTCCATGCCACTCAGAATATCGCTACTGTTACATGTAGAGATGATCTGCTCAAACACTTGAACCTTAGAATCATGTGAATTCTTTCTGGAGTGGGTAGATATCAGGCATCAACTGCTCTCCACTTCCCAAGTCATATTTTGATACAGAATTACTTTGCACTTCCTCAAATCTTTGAAACCATTAAGTTTGTGTCACTGAGTTTCCTTCAGGGAACAAGGGAAGGGATAGCTACTGGCTGCCTAGTTCTTCTTGCTCAAAATTCTAGGAAATTAGGCTGGTGGGATATTAAGGTGAACTGAAAAAAAGAATGTGTTGGCTGTGTGGAGCCTTGGATTCAGCAGTTGTTCAAAAAACTACCTGGGGAAGCCTGTGTGATGCTGAAAAAATTGCACTTCTTGCCCTTCCCTCTTGCTGCTTTTGTCTCCTTCCCTTTTGCTGTATAATTTTTATTTCTTATTTTCCTTCTTTCCTTTTTTTATAATTTTTTTAAAATTGAAGAGTAGCTGATTTACAATGTTGTGCTAATTTCTGCTGTACAGTAAAGAGACTCAAGTTTTATACATATATAGACATTCTGCATTGTCCTTCTTTCTCTTCCTCCCACCTTTCTGCCTACTTTCCTTTTCATCCTTCCCTCCTCTTCTTTTGCTTTCTTTCATGTCTTCTTCAGGTCGCTTTGAGAACTGAAGCATATTATGAATTGCTTTTTGTTGTTGTTCAGTCACTCAGTGTGTCTGACTCTTTGGGACACAGTGGACTACAGTACTCCAGGTTTCCCTGTCTTCACCATCTCCCAGAGTGTACTCAAACTCATGTCCATTGAGTTGGTGATGCCATCCAACCATCTCATCCTCTGTCGTCCCCTTCTCCTCCTATCTTCAATCTTTCCCAGCGTCAGGGTCTTTTCTAATAAGTCAGTTCTTCCCATCAGGTGGACAAAGTATTGGAGTTTCAGCTTCAAGCATCAGTTCTTCCAATGAATATTCAGAACTGATTTCCTTTACGATTGACTGGTTTGATCTCCTTGCAGTCCAAGGGACTCTCAAGAGTCTTCTCCAACACTATAGTTCCGTCACTCCAAATCTTTGTTGTGATGAGACAAAACTCCAAATCTTTGTTGTGATGAGACAAAAACCGAGGAACATACACTCGCATGACAGTTCAAAAGCATCAATTCTTTGGTGCTCAGCTTTCTTTATGGTCCAACTCTTACATCCACACACAACTACTGGAAAACCCATAGCTTTGACCAATGTCTGCAATTCAGCCTTTTGTAGATAGAGACCAGTCAGGACCAGGAACCTGTCTGAGCTCTGGTTCAGAACAGCACCCTCCATCTGAAGTGGATCACAGGGAGGGAAAGCCAGCTAAAACTCGCTTCCCCCAAGGGGGCTAATTTTTATTGCATAATATTCTCCAGAATCTTTCTCAGGCTATGGAAAGCAAAACAAAAAAGTATGTGGTCCATAACACTAGCTACTAGCTAGCTACTTCCCAAGGTGTTTGACTTGACTATCTTTTTTTTTTTTCTTAATTTTCTTCCAGTGACAACATAAGCTTTCAATCACTCACTTACTCATCTTTGAAAATTGCATGGACCCACCTTAATTATCGGAGAAGGCAATGGCACCCCACTCCAGTACTCTTGCCTGGAGAGTCCCATGGATGGAGGAGCCTGGTAGGCTGCAGTCCATGGGGTCGCTAAGAGTCAGACACGACTGAGAGACTTCACTTTCCCTTTTCACTTTCATGCATTGGAGAAGGAAATGGCAACCCACTCCAGTGTTCTTGCCTGGAGAATCCCAGGGACAGAGGAGCTGTCTCTGGGGTCGCACAGAGTCAGACACGACTGAGGCGACTTAGCAGCAGCAACCTTAATTATAGATCCACAAAAACTTGAAAGAGGCTATCCCTTGGGTGAATGGGTCTTTCTGCCTGTTTACGGAGGTGGTGGAGGGGAGGAAGCAGGCTAAAGGCAGGTGAACTGTGGAGAGGATTGCCTGGTGATTCTAAGCAGGAAGAGGCACAGGAAGGGCCCTGAGAACAACAGGTTAATGCAGAAGCAGCCCTAAGAGCAATTTGGCAAAATTTGATATCCTATAGAAGAAAACTAAAAATGAGGAAAAAAGTTCATGTGTGTGTTTATTTTCTTTACTATTGCATCTTCAGAAATTAGGGCAATGTTGGACAGGTAGTAAATGTTGAAAAATATTTACTGGAAGAAAGGAACAGACACAAATCCTATAGCGCCTCCAGTACTCTGTTTTCAGTCCTGCAACTATTTGCCAAAGTCTCTTTTGCATCTTTCTTTCAAATTATTAGTGAGGATAGAAGAGCATGAGCCCTCTTCATCAGAAATTCTTATGACTATCAGGGAAGAATAAATTATTTTGTCCACCCTCTAACTGATTAATTCCATCTTCCAAATGCAGTGAATTAAAAACTATACATTCTAAGACATAAAAATCAAGCAACATATTCCCAGTCCCTGGCCTCTCCCATAAAACCCCTTTTTTTTCTTCTCAAAGTAACGTAGGTTATAATCAGCTGCTATTAGTTTGGGATCCTTAGCCTCTGTCAGAGAAGCTTCTTCTTGTTTCAAATGTCCAAAGACTAGAGACCTGCCCCACCTCTCACCCCCTTAAATAAAGAAAAACAGAAGTTAATTCACCAGAGAGATCTGTGGACATGGCCAGGTTACAGCTTCCCAGGGGCAGAGGAAACTGGACTCTCTCTTTAATAAGCAGATGGTTGACCTTAGTGACATTCATTTACCACTTTTCCTTTCTCATTTGAGGCCCTGGGAGGTGGGTTTCCTCTCTTGTCTAACAGATATATTATGAAATTCCAAGGACACAATTTCAGGACAGGGAGCAAGGTATTAAAATGAAGCAAAGCATTCTTTCACATGTACTATTCATAGATCATCTTCTTAAATGAAATGGCCCTGGCCTTGTGGTTGGTATTCCAGGAATAAGAGCATCCATTTACCAAGTTCATTTTATCCCAGGTCGAGGAAGATTCTAATGTGTAGGGATTAGTTTTGTGTCCCACATTCTGTCAGAGACCTTGGATCTTGGCCACAGCATGTTCTGTGGCATTTCTTAGAGGGACCTCACAAGATGGAGCCCCCTTGCCCACAATGTAAATACATCAATTCACCTTTTAACGGACTTCCCTCATTCCTTATTTCATTTTTGTGGGATCATTCCTACTCCCTATGGGATCACATCTCAAATAAATACTGGCACTCAGGTTCTTACCTCAGACTGTACCTTTGGAAGAACCCAAACTAAGACAGCTTCCTAGATGGCACCAGTGGTAGAGAACCTGACTGCCAATGCAGGAGATGTATAGAGACACAGGTTTGATCCCTGGGTCAGGAAGATCTCCTGGAGGTGGGCATGGCAACCCTCTCTAGTACTCTTGCTTAGGAAATCCCATGGACATAAGGTCCTGGAGGGCTACAGTCCATGCAGTTGCAAAGAGTCAGACACAATTTAGCAACTAAGCAACAACAACAAGAGAGGGTATAAAGAAAGGATTTGTGTAATACTCCTAGGTTTATTTTAATACTCCTAGGTTTATTTTCTTATTTTAATGATAATTTGACTTACTGTTCATATTGGCCTGAAGGAGCAATGGGAAGATACAATTGTCAGAATGGAGAACAGAGACGGTTGTGCAGAAAGGGTCAGTGGACAGGAGTTAGGAGTTTGCAAAAGACATAGCCAGTCTGCAATAATTCACCAGGAGTCTGCAGATATAATTATTCCAGCAGGTCTCTCCTCCTTTTTTTCCAATCTCCTACTCAGGCAATCCATTCTCAAAGCCATCTGTGCCCTTGAGACGCTTCCAGTCTGGTTCTAGTAGGGTCTGAACACTCATCTGAGCCTCAAAAGATTCACTGTGTTAGCATTAGAGCACATTTTCACAAAATGAAGAACCATCTGAGGCCATAAAGAACTAGGCTGCAATAAAGTTAGGTGGCAATATGAAATACTAATAGCGCTTGGGCTATTTGGAGTGATTGGGGGAAGTGGAATCAAATGCACAGTGATCTGTTTGCTGGGAAAGCTGTGCTTTAACTAATGAAACTACCACAATCGAAGCTGGAAGAGTGGAAATTTACGAGGCGAGTATGCCAGGGAACATTCTGAAGGAAATCCAAGGGAAAGGTGTCTAGACAATATTAAGGAGTGGCCGGACAACGCCGTCAGTTGGTGACACAAATAACTATCTGTAAAGTTAGCGGCTCAAAATGTTGCCATAGATACTTCTGGAATGGAACAATGGGGTTTCTAGCAATGCTTTCTTTCCAACATATTAAAATATTTGAAGGAAGGCTTCTTGATTTCATTTGGTAATTCTTGACTACTGACTTGTGGAAAACCCCAGGTTTTAGAATATGGGACTGGGGGCAGTATTCTACCCTGACCTAGATTTTAACCTCATTTTACTTTTCAATCTTTGGTCAACAGGTTTCAGAGAAATTATAAAATCCAAGGCTTTGATTTTAACTTTCATCATTGCTTTCCAAAAGTGAGAATTTGGGGGTAGGGTGAGGTGGGAGAATGTTGCTTTAACCTAGAGGGGTGGGATGGTGTGAGAGTTTCGAGAGGGAGGGTACATATGCATATCGATGGCTTATTCATGTTGATATATGGCAGAAACCAACACAACATTGTAAAGGAATTATCCTCCAGTTAAAGATAAATAACTGCTCAATTTCCTCTGCAGTCTTTATCTTTATTTGTGATGCTAAGCAGATTCTCATTTTCAAGGAGCATATTTAATATTTGATCAACTTTTGTGCAAAACAAAGTAGAAATTTTTTAAAAAGAACAATTTTTAGTAGCATTTTCTATGAGAAACTTCTACCTATGTTTCATAACTTGGGCAAAGTATTTTTAAAAATCATTCTTCTTCCATTATAAAAAATTACATTATACAAACCCCTAATACTTTAAATTTATAGTAACATAATGAGGTAACACTATGACACTATCACTATTCCTTCAATGTTTTGTCAGTTTGAAGATTGGGAAATTCTTATTCTCTTAGCATCTTCTGTCTCCTTTCTTTTTCTCTACTATTTCTATTTCTTCTTGTCTCTTTCCCAGTGAAAACCCTCATGCCAATCATGAGATTTATCCAATGTTTTGAAGCCAGTGCAATCTAGTACAAAAAAAAAAAAAAAATGTTAGATGAGAGGCCAGAAGACCTAAATGCTATGCCTGGTCTTGCACTGTGTAAAAATGGGCAAATTATGTAATCATCATTGACTTCTGTTTTTCCTTCCATATAATAAAAGACTTAGCCTGAATGACCAAAAAAAAAAAATTTAAAGATATTCAGAGAAATGAACTAGTGCCAGTGTTCATTAATGTGAAGGTCATTGGAGTCCTGGCAGCCGAAACATCTATTTGAGCGTCAATCAGTGTTGCTTATAAAACACAGTGTCCTGCAACCTTAATGATTCATGCCCAGTGATCACACTGCACAGTCCCTCCATCCTTGGGACCACAGCTTTAGTGTAACATTTTTCTGGGGGTTGCTCAGAATGTGATTTGGGTTCATCTTTATAACAAAGAAGGAAGGGAGGGGATGAAGATATGCTGAACTGAAGAGCAAGAGATTTTATCACAATGCTTTTGGTCTCAACTAAGAGAGACGACCCAATGGTGGCTAAGATGGTAAAGTGTCTGCCTACAATGCGGGAGACCTGGGTTTGATCCCTGGGTCGGGAAGATCCCCTGGAGAAGGAAATGGCAACCCACTCCAGTAATCTTACCTGGAAAATCCCATGGACAGAGAATCCTGGTAGGCCCCAGTCCAAGGGGTCGCAGAGTTGGACATGGCTGTGCAACTACACTTTCATTGGTTTTTGCATTTGGAAAGTTTATAAGCTTTAAGCCTGGTTTGTTCAGTGTTCAAGCTCTTGTCAGTGATTCCCTAATTTCAGTCTTCTTATGTATATTGCTTTTGTAACCGTGGTACCACAAAAGCTATCATGGTACTACATTCACATCCTGCATCATGACTCAAAACATAAGAGGCACTGTCCCAGAATTCTTAGAGAATTCCCAGAAGTCATTATGATTTGATTGACATCCCCACCCTCCAGATCAATCTTGTGGTAAGATCAATAGGGTATATCTTCTTCACTCTCAGTCTGTGCCGCTGGAAACCACATTTGCATGTAGTTTGAAGAGAGACATGAAATGGATGGTAGAGAGGTTATGATGGCACCCTTGTAAAGAGTGAATGTATAAGAGAAAGAAGAAAGAGAGGTCCAGAGCAGAGCGTGACAATAATAAAGTTAATTTTATTCTGCAGCAGATTTAGGCAGTGCCAAATCTATTTGAATCAGAGGCAGTATCACTGAAATAAGTTAGAATAATTATATCAAGCAATAAGAAAAATGTTGGTCCCGTCACTTATAAATTATAAGGTTTTGGTGAGTACTTTTATTTTTCTGAGTCTCATTTTTTTCAACTGTAATATTTGGGTAATAGTTACTATTGTGCAGGGTTGTATTGATAATTAACTAAGACAGTGTTTCTAAAGTCCTTACTATGGTATCTTCTGCAAAATAGGTGCAAAATATATGATAGAATTAATGGCCAAAATGATATTTTTTGCTACTATATTTAGTTCATTTTATTCACTCCCAAGGTGAGAGTTGGGCTTCCCTGGTGGCTCAGATGGTAAAGCGTCCGCCTGCAATGCAGGAGATCTGAGTTCAATCTCTGGGTTGGGAAGATCCCCTGGGGGAGGGCATGGCAACCCACGCCAGTATTCTTGCCTGGAGAATCCCCATGGACGGAGGAGCCTGGTGGGCTATAGCCCATGAAGTCACAAGGGGTCGGACACAACTGAGTGAGTAAGCACAGCACAAGACGAGAGTTACTATATGTTAGAGTTGTTTGATAATTTTAAAAAATAGTGTCTTTAAAGAATTTGGACAAGTGGGGAGAAAATTAATATTAGAATCAATAATAATAAATTTTATTTAATATTATATAACATGTAATTAGTACTAATTTTATATTTTATGTAATTCCAAGGTGCTAATTGGAAAGACAGCACTCCCTTGAATAATGGTAGCTTATAAGATTTGTCTCATTATTACATGGCTCCATATGATAGTCACTGTGAAAGGCCAGTAAATAAACTGTGCTGTAGTGATGGTTATGATTCACTAATATGTAGTAGTTATTACTAAAAGGTTAACTCTTAATATGTATTCATTTGTTTACAATGATGTAATTTTGAGAAGACAAGGTACCGATGGCTGGATTCAGAGATTGAGGTCAACTGATGACCAAGCCTTCCTGGTTTTACTTTCAATTACATGCTCAATGGCTTATCTTCAGCAATCTTGTCCTTATAAGCCACTTTTATAAACTCAGGAGTCTTTCTTTATAGGCAGTAGGTAAGATGAAAACTGTACATCTTGGCAGTATTTAGTGTATGTACTTATGTTTTGAGTTGTCTTGCCCTGCAACACTCAAGATGTGTTTTTTACATTATACTCTTCCATATTCACTACTATTTGTTGATTATTCATCGATGGTACTTTTCCTGTTTAATTCCTATGGCAATCTTGCTTTTAGTTTCAACTATTGTCTTCCTTCAGAATTTTTTATCCTAATCAAAGGTTAATTTCAGTCTTATGATCCATGAAATTTTCCCTCTCATCTTTCTGAAGCATGTCTTTCATTAGTTCTCTGGGTTCTTTTCCAACTTTCAACCATTTTAATATATCCTAAAACAGTTAAAACTTTTCTTAAGCCTCAAAAAGCACATATAATTATTTGATCAAGGAAATGAAGGATTAGAAACTCACAAGATTCTTAAAATATTTTATATGCTATATCAAATTTCAAATGAGAGACACAGGTTTGCTATTAGACAACATTAGAAATTCTAACTTTATTTTGAAAATTGAGTAAATCCGTGTTTAGGAATGCATATAATTTTTATTAAATGTAGTTTGGGAAATAGGGTTGTAATTATTAATTTGCATCCTTTGCTCTCAGATGGGTGTTGATCAATTTACAAATAATGAGAAGTTCTGTCTCTCTGAATTTTGCATAAACTCCAGTTTGTGGAAATCTTATGTTGGTTTTTCCATTTACCAGTAAAAGGAGTAGATTACTGTAAGGTCATGAGGTTTTTGCTGTGTGACTGTGGGCAAGTTCTTTGCCTCTCTGAATCTCAGTCACTGCATCTGTAAAATGAGAGGCTAGAAGTAGATTATCTTTAATTTTTAAAAATCAATTTTTGGGGAGTCTTTGTTGCTGTGCACAGGCCTTCTCTAGTTGCGGAGAGCAGGGTCTGCTCTTTGTTGTGGTACATGGGCTTCTCATTGTGGTGGCTTCTCTTGTTGCAGAGCACAGGCTGTAGAGTGCAAGGGCTTCGGTAGTTGTGGCACATGGGCTCAGTTGTTGCAGCTTATGGGCTCTAGAGCATAGGCTCAGTAACTGTGGCTTAGTTGCTCTGTGGCATGTGGGATCTTCCTGGATGAGAGACTGAACCCATGTTCCCTGCATTGGCAGGTGGATTCTTAGCCACTGGATTACCAGGGAAGCCCAATTACTCCTTAAAATATTCTTCTGTTTCAAATTTTAACCTCACAGGGTGCATCAAGAAAGTAGAAGTCACTCATTGCTACCAGATTAACACAGGAAAGGTGCCTAACCTGGGGCCAACTGTGTCTCTTCCCTGCACAGTGCCTGGGGAGGCAGTTCATGTGCTGAGTTGGCAATTGTGGACATGACCTAGCACCATTCAGGTGAGCCTGTATGAACTTAGAAAACAGGAGCGTCTCCATGTGAACGATAGCTCTTGGATGTCCCTGTGAGCCAATAACAAAAAGGGCACGAAACCCAATCAACTCTGAAGCCCCCTTCCTCAGACAGCTGTCACTCTCAGCCCAAGATTCACCACTTTAGCTCTGAAATTTCACAAATGCTTTTATATATTTAGAACTTACCTTTAAGGAAAACCTGAATGAACTGTTTGGCCAACCCAGTATATTTTATGTATAAATAATGGAGTTCCTACTCAATTTCTCAATTTTTATTCTTCCCAGAACATTTCTGAGCATTTTCCTACCTGTTTTTCTCTGTCCCAGTCATGACGTTTCCTTTATAATGTATGCATTGATTTTATACTTACGTGTGTTCACTCATTTTTCAGTTTTCCACATTAGGAAAGAATTTCCATGAAGACAGAAACCTAGCTGACTTGTTATTTTTATATACCCAGGCCCTGGCACTTAAAGCAACATAATATTTGTTGAATAAATAAACAAAATAAAGTTTATTGTGTGCAGTGTTCCAGGAACACACTGTGTTAAGGACTGTCTAATATTGTCCCATAATTTTGAGGTAGGTTATGTTATTATCTGGAGAAGGGAATGGCAAACCACTTCAGCATTCTTGTATTGAGAACCCCATGAACAGTATGAAAAGCCAAAAATATATGACACTGAAAGATGAACTCCTCATGTTGTTAGGTGCCCAATATGCTACTGGAGAAGAGTGGAGAAATAGCTTCGGAAAGAATGAAGATACTGAGCCAAAGCAAAAACCACACCCAGTTGTGGATGTTTCCGGTGGTAAAAGTAAAGTTTGATGCTCTAAAGAACACTATTGCTTAAGTAACTGGAATGTTAGGTCCATGAATCAAGGTAAATTGGAAGTGGTCAAACAGGAGATGGCAAGAGTGAACATAGACATTTTAGGAATCAGGGAACTTAAATGAACAGGAATGGGAGAATTTAATTCAGATAACTATTATATCTACTACTATGACTGCAGCCATGAAATTGAAAGATGCTTGCTCCTTGGAAGAAAACCTATGATGAACCTAGACAGCATATTAAAAATCAGAGACATTACTTTGCAACAAAGATCAATCTAGTCAAAGCCATGGTTTTTCCCGTAGTCATGTGCAGATGTGAGAGCTGGACCATGAAGAAGGTTGAGGGCCAAAGGATTGATGCTTTTGAACTGTGGTGTTGAAGAAGACTTTTGAGAGTCTCTTGGACAGCAAGGAGATCAAACCAGTCAATCCTAAGGGAAATCCATCCTGAATATTCATTGGAAGGACTGTTGTGGAAGCTGAGGTTCCAGTACTTTGGCCACCTGATGTGAAGAGCCGACTCCCTGGAAAAGACACTGACGCTAGGAAACATTGAAGGCAGGAGGAGAAAGGGACAACAGAGGATGAGATGGTTGGATGGTATCACCGACTCAATGGACGTGAGTTTGAGCAAACTCCAGGAGATGGCGAGGGTCAGGGAAACCTGGTGTGCTGCAATTCATGGGGGCTTTGCAGTCCAAAGAGTTGGACACAACTGAGCAACTGAACAACAACAAATGTTATTATCTCCTTTTAGACAAATGAAGGAACTCATGGTCCAGAATAAATGCAAGTAGATTAAACTCTCCTATATAAAATTATTAACTAGACTATTTAAAATAAGTATACAACAACAATAAAAAAAACAGCCAAGTGAATAATATATTTTATCTCTATAAGACAGACAAACATAAAATGAAACCAGTGGAAAAACTGAGATGAAAAGACATCCACTGGAGACTACAAGGAGAAAATAGACAAACCCATCATCGTATAGGGATATTTTTACACACTACCCAGAAACTGACAAATCGAGCCCACAAAAGATGATTATGGACACAAAATTTTCAACAACTGAGATGCTTGATATTAACCTTAACTTCCAACCTGCCCAATATATCCATGTTCTAAATCCCTGGATTCTATGCATGTTACTTTATATGGCAAAAGGGATTTTGCAGACAGAATTAAGGTCAGGGACCTGAAAATAGGGAGATTTCTTTAGATTATTTGGATGGGCCAATCTCCTCACAAGGAGCCCTTAAAAGCAGGGAATTTTCTCTGGCTGGAGGAAGAAGAGACGAGATGAAAGGAAAAGTCAGAGAGATGTGAAGCATGAGAAGGATTTGATACCTTCTTACTGGCTTACAGATAGAGAGGATGACGTGATGAATAGATGGGATCTGAAGGAGCTGAAAGAGGGTCCTGGTCCACAGCCACCGAGAAAATGAGGTCTTCAGCTTAACAGTTTCAAGGAACTGAAAATTGCCAGTGACCTGAATGAGTTTGGAAGTGGATTCTCCCTAAATCCACCTAAATCATCCCAGGCAACGGTAAGAGCCTGGGATGGTTGACACCTTGCTTTGGGGCTTTTGAGACTCAGAGCTCAGGATCAATCCAGTCCACCTGTACACTCACCCTACAGCACAACCCATTTGTGTTGGTTTAAATTTGTGGTAATTTGTTAAAGCAGCCATCAGAAACTAACTGAACGCTCAAGTCCTTTGTCAAATGCATTGTGAATGTGTTCCTCCAATCCTTGATTTGGCTTTTCATTTTCTTAATGGTGTCTTTGATGAGCAGCAGTTTTGAATTCAGATGAAGTCCAATTTTTTTTAATTCATCCTTGTGTGTGCACGTATGTGTGTGTGCTCAGTCGTGTCTGACTCTTTGCGACCCCATGGACTATAGCCTGCCAGGTTCCTCTGTTCATGGAATTTTCCAGGCAAGCATACTGGAGTGGGTTACCATTTCCTTCTCCAGGGAATGTTCCTGACCCAGGGATCAAACCTGTGTCTCCTGCCTATCCTGCGTTGGCAGCAGATTCTTTACCACTGGGCCAGCTGGGAAGCCAAATTTCATCCTTGTGCTCTTTATTTTGTTCTTGGGAACTTATCTCTTACATTAGATTCCCTCTTCCAAGGGATTTTAGCCTTTTTCATAATTGTTAAAATTTTTTTCATAATTGTTAATTTGTCCTGCAGCCCCCAGTATTTCTCAAGAACAACTAAAATTTATCAGTTCGTTGGTTAACTACTACTACTAAGTCACTTCAGTCGTGTCCAACTCTGTGCTACCCCATAGACAGCAGCCCACCAGGCTCCCCCGTCCCTGGGATTCTCCAGGCAATAACACTGGAGTGGGTTGCCATTTCCTTCTCCAATGCATGAAAGTGAAAAGTGAAAGTGAAGTTGCTCAGTCGTGTCCGACTCTCAGCGACCCCTTGGACTGCAGCCTACCAGGCTCCTCCATCCATGGGATTTTCCAGGCAAGAGTACTGGAGTGGGGTGCCACTGCATTCTCCGTAGGGATCTTAAATATCACACCCACATTCATGGGCTAAGGACTCCCTATACACAGAATCATTCATCCTTAACTTAGTACATTGATTTTAATCCATTTTTCCCATACCATTAGCTTCCTATATAATTTTATTATGGAATGTTTTAATTCTAATTGAAAGTAAAGTATCTTCAATACAGATTTTCATTAGCTCCCCTTTAGTGAAACTTGTAACATGTCGAGTACTCTCCTAGGAACATAATGTATCTCTAATTTTCACAATAACCCTTAAAGTTACATATTATTGACACCACTTTTAAAAATAATATTGTAGCTTAGTATTTAAAGGAAAATACAAACATACTGAAAATCTACTGCTTTGGGTTTTGCCACTTTTCAGCTCTCATTCCCATTAGGATATTAAACCTATATCCATACATTTATTTTGAGAGTAGAACCTTACCAGTTTTTACACTTTAGACAATATAATTCTGATAAAAATTTCTTTTGGATTCTAAGGTCTTTCTGTTTAAATATTTAAGCACAAAGTTATTATAGAAAGTTAATGAGGAGTAGAAGGATAGTAATATAGTTTAAATGTGTCTTTCCTTTAGGTAAAGAGAAAAATAGTAAGTACAGAGTGGAGAAATCAGTTACCACCTTGGTGAAAATAATATCATAAATGTAGGCAGATGGACATTGTATGTCCTCCAGATATGATATGTATAAAATGACATATATTGTTTGTGAGATTCCAGCTGAGCCTATGTAAACTGAGTCTGAATGTAAGGGGAAGGAGAAGCTCTAAATAAGGAACAGTAAATTTTTTTTAACAAAAAGGGCCATATTCTTTAAAAAAATTCAGTCCTGAAAGATAAAGAAAGACTGAGGAACTGTTTTAAATTAACGCTGACTGAAGGGGCTTTCAGTCAGCCTGTTCTCATTTGAAGGAACCAAACTTGCACACCTCTTTCCAACTATACAGTAAGTGATACCATTCTGATAAATTGAAATTGTCACAGAAATGACAGTGGTTCACTAAATCCTGAAGTGGAGGGAAAAGTATACTACAAAGGACATGCCTGGGTGGGTCAGTTGACAAAACTGGAAAAGAGATGGTAGAAGAGGAAGAGTATGGTGTCAATGTTAAATTCACTGAGGTTGGTAATTGACTGTGGTTATGTCAGAGAATATTTTATTCTTGGGAAATACACATTTAAGTAGTATTTAGGAGTAAAGGGTCAGCATATAGCAACTTACACTAATGTAAAAAAGAAAAGAGGAGGACGAGAAGAGCATGTATTGTTGCTGTTTTAGTTGCTAAGTCATGTCTGACTCTTTTGCAACCCCATGGATGCCTGCCAGGCTCCTGTGTCCATTGGATTTCCAAAGCAAGAATACTGGAGTGGGTTGCCATTTCCTTCTCCAGGGGATCTTCCTGACCCAGGGATCAAACCTGGGTCTTCTGCATTGGCAGGCAAACTCTTTACCACCAGCCACCAGCCATTTGCTTGTATAAAAACGAGCAAATGATAAAACAAGTGAGACAAGGTAATAACAATATATAAACTTGATAGAGATTGTATGGGTTTTTAAAAACTTCTTCCTGCAACTTTCCTATAAGCTTAAACTTATTTTTAAGTAACAGTTTAAAACTATACTAAAATTTTTTAAAAAGCACCATCATGAGACTAAGTTTAAAAATCAGAAGACCTGTACATGCATTTGGTTTCATAACATATCTTTTTAAAGTAAAGACATATTCTAAGCTACACATGGAAAAGAAAGGAAATTTTACCTCCCTTGGTAAATTCCTTATTTTGGCAGATTTAGGAACTAACAAGATGTATGCCCTGGCTGTTGTGGTTTTTGTGTATCTATGCCACCTGGATCAAAGATGGCTCAGAATTTCACCTGCATTGGGCAAATAAGGCTACATGAAACTCGATCCCCTGTAATTCATTCTCCTGAAATCTTTATAAAGAAGTTGCAAGGGAAATGCATGGATAATTACTGTTTATGCTCAAGGACCATATTTACCCCTTTCATTGGGTTTGAAGGAGATGGTAATGAGCTTCTTTTGTGGCCCTGCCATTCACCAGAAGACAGCTCTTTCAAGCTGAAGGCTGATTTAATTCCTTCTCACTGAATAGCATTTCAGCAAGGTTGCCAGGGGAATTTCATTTTTATTTTTTTCAGTAGAAGTATTACATACAAATGTTAAAAACATTAAACTATACAGAAAGGTACAAGATGAAAATCAACAATTAGATCCATTCCTTGTGCCCCTAACCCCATAGTCATTATTAACCATTTCTTGTGTACGTCTAGGGGAAGAGAATATACAGGCACACCCCTATGCATGCTCTTTAAAAGTATACAAATGATTCCTACTCTACAGTACTTTACATTTTTCTGTATAAAATCCTTCCCCCAACCCCAGTAATACATCTGGGTCATCTTTTCTACTATATTGAACTATTTGAAATTGCTGTTTTTGTGTTTTGACCTAACATCTCAGGATATAGACGTAGCTCATCTTTTGAACCAGTGTTACAGTGATGCTGATACAACAGATGTTTAGAAATGTAATCCAGACAATTCCAGTTACTGCACATTGAGTTTGCCTAGTTTTTTGGCTAGTATACACAAAGCTAAAATGAATAGGTAGATAGATCCTTTTGTGAGTTGATTTGTTGGACACATTTTAGTAGGAGAATTTCTAGGTTAAAAAAAATGCACATCAAGAGGGAATTTTGTTAAATTTCCCTCCAAAAATGTTATACCCCTTACAGGGGCCTCAGCAGTTCAGGACACTGCCTCAACACTGTCGCAACTCAGGAATTTTAATTATTGCCAGTCTTGTTGGTAAAAGTTTTAACTTTTAATTCATTGTCTTCATTGACTTTTTAAAAAATAAGTGATTTTTGAGCACCTTCTTATACCTTTATTTTGCTGTCTGTATTTCTTTTTTCTACAAAAGTTGCCTTTATATATCTTTTAAAAGTAATCATTTGACTCATTCCTATCCATTTGTGGGTGAATTCAATTCAAGGAGCTAGCCATTTGTCACATGTTTTGCAACATATAGGACTTCCCAGGTGGCACTAGTGGTAGATTTAGGGCCTGCCAGGTCAGGAAGCAACAGTTAGAACTGGGCGTGGAACAACAGACTGGTTCCAAATAGGAAAAGGAGTACGTCAAGGCTGTATATTGTCACCCTGCTTATTTAACTTATATGCAGGGTACATCATGAGAAACACTGGGCTGGAAGAAGCACAAGCTGGAATCAAAATTGCTGGGAGAAATATCAATAACCTCAGATATGCAGATGACACCACCCTTATGGCAGAAAGTGAAGAGGAACTAAAAAGCCTCTTGATGAAAGTGAAAGAGAAGAGTGAAAAAGTTGGCTTAAAGCTCAACATTCAGAAAACTAAGATCATGGCATCCGGTCCCATCACTTCATGGGAAATAGATGGGGAAACAGTGGAAATAGTGGCTGATTTTATTTTGGGGGGCTCCAAAACCACTGCAGATGGTGATTGCAGCCATGAAATTAAAAGACGCTTACTCCTTGGAAGGAAAGTTATGACCAACCTAGATAGCATATTCAAAAGCAGAGACATTACTTTGCCCACAAAGGTCCATCTAGTCAAGGCTATGGGGATGTGAGAATTGGACTGTGAAGAAAGCTGAGTGCCAAAGAATTGATGCTTTTGAACTGTGGTGTTGGAGAAGACTGTTGAGAGTCCCTTGGACTGCAAGGAGATCCAACCAGTCCATTCTGAAGGAGATCAGTCCTGGGTGTTCTTTGGAAGGACTGATGCTAAAGCTGAAACTCCAATACTTTGGGCACCTCATGCAAAGAGTTGACTCATTGGAAAAGACTCTGTTGCTGGGAGGGATTGGGGGCAGGAGGAGAAGGGTCGACAGAGGATGAGATGGATGGATGGCATCACTGACTCGATGGACATGAGTTTGAGTGAACTCTGGGAGTTGGTGATGGACAGGGAGGCCTGGCATCCTGCAATTCATGGGGTTTCAAAGAGTTGGACACGACTGAGTGACTGAACTGAACTGAACTGAATGTAGGAGACATATGAGATGCAGATTCAATTTCTGGGTTGGAAGGATGCCCTAGAGGAGGGCATGGCAACCCACTCCAGCATTCTTGCCTGGAGAATGCTATGGACCGAGGAGCTTGGTGGGCCACAGTCCGTAGGGTCATGAAGAGTTGGGCATGACTGAAGTGAGTTAGCATCATGCACATTGCAACATTTAGTAAGACTGAGTAGTGTGAATAAACTATAAGCATGGTGACAGTATTTTTGAAACTGTCACAACTTACATACAGGATGTTTTTTCTTCTTGCCATTTGATTTTAATTTTTTAATTTAATAAACATTTTATTAACTATGTAAGCAAGTTTTACTTGTTTCAAATTTTTTTCTATTTTTGGTGTCTATATTCTTTGTCAGAATGACTTCTATTGTTCCAAATTTATTAAAAATTCAACCCTATTTTCCTTTAAGATTTCTAAGATTTCCTTGTTACTTCCCCATGAATGTTCTGATTATATATGGTTCATCTTAGTGTCAGACTATTCCACCAGAATTAAATTTAGGAAAAAGTATAACTATTGCCAATAATTCTAATTACAACAACATAGCTGTGTAAAAGCATCCCTGAAAGCTATTTCTTCTGTTTTTCCACCTTCTCCTTCCTGATTCATGCTCCCAAATCAACTTTCCAATCACTATTTCAGTGTTTTGGAAGGTGAGTCTCTGGAGTAGGAAAGCAGCTTGAAATCCCACCTATAAATGATGAATTTGTATTCTGATGCGAAGTAATGGTTCCTGAAAGCCAGGCTTTGGCACTCCAGACTTGCTGAGATGAGATCTAGCTCACTCTGGAAACTGGAGGTAAGGGCAACTTGGAATTACAGGTTAAGGAAAGGGTTAGAGCCTGTTACTAATTTGGTTTCCCATCTGAAAGATGGCTCAAACACTTGTTTCATATAAGCCAAAAAAAAGAAAAAAGTTTCCGAGTAACAAGACTGCCCTGGGGCAAGCAGAAGGTGAGGTGACAGCGCCGGGCTGGGTGTTGTTTCTGTGCATTTTGTTTGCTTGCTGAAATTTTCCCCAGGAGCTCACTGGATGTAGGCAGCCCGGCTCTCATTTAAGGAAAGGTTCGTGGGCGATTGTGGGCTTCACTCCACATGCCTCTGCACTACATCTATAACTCGGAAAGACAACCTCGTGGTGTGTTAATTCAGTCTTGGGTTTCTTTTCCATATAAAATACTGCCAACTTGGCCTTAAATGTGTGCCAGATGCACTATGGTATGGTTTTGTGATGTGATATGGTTAGGAAGTCTGGGTTAAGTATGGACGCAAGCTGGCTTCTGCTCCTGGGGTGGTTCTGTCGCTGATGACTATGGCACAAGCTTTGGAGCAGGAGAGCTTGCTGGGGACCTTGGCCAGAAGTGCCTGGCAGGAAATGGTCAAGAAGGCTTGTCACAAGTATCCCAGGGTAATCTGATGTGCACGCCTAGGGTGCTATTTCCTTTCCAATTGAAGGATGTTGTCATTGTTTATGGGCTCAGAAACTAGAACATATTTAACTTTTGATTAAGAATTGAAAACAAAATGAGAGAGAGAGAGAGCGAGAGATAACCACTGTGGGGAAAAATTAATAACTAGGAAGTTTAAGGAAAGAAAGATGATTTAAACTGAAATGGGCTCTTTTGAGGATATACACAGTTTTCCCAGTTTTAATATAGATTTGACAAGAAATATATTCCAAACTTTGTGGTGCATATTATTATCATTAACATTTCTTCTTTTTCTGCCATTACTTGCAATTAAATGACAAATGGTTACAATTTGGTTCCTTGTTTCTAATTTTGACCAAATCTAATGTATCTTATGCATAACTGTGGCAAAGATATAGTATTATAGTGATTTTAAAATTTTGTACACTTTAGAGAACCAAACAATGTTATGAACTGGGCAGACTTGAATATTTTATTTCTGAAACCTCTTTGCTTCCTTTACAAGTATTCAGGGTTAATTAGCACCAGAAATATTCAGGAGTGCTGATAATAATAATTACAGGTGGAAAAGCATAGAGGAAGCCAGTGATGTATCTTGTACATTATTTCCCTGATGAGATACTTACAAAAATGCAGAACAATGAAAAGGATTTTTACATTGAATTGAAATGAGGTACCGAAGTCTGGTTTGTTTACAGGATATGGTAGACAGCATCTGCCATTTCCTGTAATAGGCTCATAAACTTCTGTTAACAGCTTACTTTCTCCCACACCATAGGGATACAAAAAGATTTATGACTTTTGCTGCCTAGGGTCATATTTGGTAAAGAGAGTATGTACTTGCAAACTTAGGATAGAGGTAAAGAAGATAACCGATTCCCTTCATTTCCCTATCCACTTTTTCAGATATTTGTCCTTGGGCAGAGCTATCTGCCATGATAGAAATGTTCTAAATCTGCCCTAATATGATTGTCAGTGGCCATGTGTGACTACTGAGTCCTTGAAATTAATGTGATCAATAAATTGCATTTTAAAAAGCAGAGCCATTACTTTGCCAACAAAGGTCCGGCTAGTCAAAGCTATGAGTTTTCCAGTAGTCATGTATGGATGTGAGAGTTGGACCATAAAGAAAGCTGAGCACTGAAGAATTGATACTTTTGAACTGTGGTGTTGGAGAAGACTCTTGAGAGTCCCTTGGACTGCAAGGAGATCAAACCAGTCCATCTTAAAGGAGATCAGTCCTGATGCTGAAGCTGAAACTCCATTTCAGTGATCATCCAGCTCATGCGAAGAACTGACTCATTTGAAAAGACCCTGATGCTGGGAAAGATTGAAAGCAGGAGGAGAAGGGGACTACAAAGGATGAGATGGTTGGATGGCATCACCGACTTGATGGACACAAGTTTGAGCAAGCTCCAGGAGTTGGTGATGGACAGGGAAGCCTGTTGCTCTGCAGTCCTTTGGGTCACAAAGAGTCGGGCACAACTGAGTGACAGAACTGAACTGAACAGACTGCATTTTAAGTTTTATAAACTGTTAACTTATATTTAAATAGGTCCATGTGGTTCGTGACATTGTACAGGAGACAGGGATCAAGACCATCCCCATGGAAAAGAAATGCAAAAAAGCAAAATGGCTATCTGGGGAGGCCTTACAAATAGCTGTGAAAAGAAGAGAAGTGAAAAGGAAAGGAGAAAAAGAAAGATATAAGCATCTGAATGCAGAGTTCCAAAGAATAGCAAGAAGAGATAAGAAAGCCTTCCTCAGTGATCAATGCAAAGAAATAGAGGAAAACAACAGAATGGAAAAGACTAGAGATCTCTTCAAGAAAATTAGAGATACCAAGGGAACATTTCATGCAAAGATGGGATCGATAAAGGACAGAAATGGTATGGACCTAACAGAAACAGAAGAGGTGGCAAGAATATACAGAAGAACTGTACAAAAAAAGGTCTTCATGACCCAGATAATCACGATAGTGTGATCACTGACCTAGAGCCAGAAATCCTGGAATGTGAAGTCAAGTGGGCCTTAGAAAGCATCACTACAAACAAGGCTAGTGGAGGTGATGGAATTCCAGTTGAGCTATTTCAAATCCTGAAAGATGATGCTGTGAAAGTGCTGAACTCAATATGCCAGCAAATTTGGGAAACTTAGCAGTGGCCACAGGACTGGAAAAGGTCAGTTTTCATTCCAATCCCAAAGAAAGGCAATGCCAAAGAATGCTCAAACTACTGCACAATTGCACTCATCTCACATGCTAGTAAAGTAATGCTCAAAATTCTCCAAGCCAGGCTTCAGCAATACGTGAACCGTGAATTTCCTGATGTTCAAGCTGGTTTTGGAAAAGGCAGAGGAACCAGAGATCAAATTGCCAACATCTGCTGGATCACTGAAAAAGCAAGAGAGTTCCAGAAAAACATCTATTTCTGCTTCATTAACTATGCCAAAGCCTTTGACTGTATGGATCACAATAAACTGTGGAAAATTCTGAAAGAGATGGAAATACCAGACCACCTGACCTGCCTCTTGAGAAATCTGTATGCAGGTCAGGAAGCAACAATTAGAACTGGACATGGAACAACAGACTGGTTCCAAATAGGAAAAGGAGTACGTCAAGGCTGTATATTATCACCCTATTTATTTAACTTCTATGCAGAGTACATCATGAGAAACGCTGGACTGGAAGAATCACAAGCTGGAATCAAGATTGCCGGGAGAATTATCAATAACCTCAGATATGCAGATGACACCACCCTTATGGCAGAAAGTGAAGAGGAACTAAAAAGCCTCTTGATGAAGCTGAAATTGGAGAGTGAAAAAGTTGGCTTAAAGCTCAACATTCAGAAAACAAAGATCATGGCATCTGGTCCCATCACTTCATGGGAAATAGATGGGGAAGCAGTGGAAACAGTGTCAGACTTTATTTTTGGGGGGCTCCAAAATCACTGCAGATGGTGACTGTAGCCATGAAATTAAAAGACGCTTACTCCTTGGAAGGAAAGTTATGACCAACCTAGATAGCATATTCAAAAGCAGAGACATTACTTTGCCCACAAAGGTCCATCTAGTCAAGGCTATGGTTTTTCCTGTGGTCATGAATGGATGTGAGAGTTGGACTGTGAAGAAGGCTGAGCACCGAAGAATTGATGCTTTTGAACTGTGGTGTTGGAGAAGACTCTTGAGAGTCCCTTGGACTGCAAGGAGATCCAACCAGTCCATTTTCGAGGAGATCAGCCCTGGGATTTCTTTGGAAGGAATGATGCTAAAGCTGAAACTCCAGTACTTTGGCCACCTCATGCAAAGAGTTGACTTATTGGAAAAGACTCTGATGCTGGGAGGGATTGGGGGCAGGAGGAGAAGGGGACGGCAGAGGATGAGATGGCTGGATGGCATCACTGACTCGATGGACGTGAGTCTGAGTGAACTCTGGGAGTTGGTGATGGACAGGGAGGCCTGGCGTGCTGTGATTCATGGGATCACAAAGAGTTGGACACGACTGAGCGACCGAACTGAACTGAACTGGACTGATGCTGCTATTGGCTGCTGCTTTGGCTAGTGCAGCCCAAGGCTAAATACTTTTCCCAGTGAGGACTAGCTTGGGAACACACCACTGACCAGAGCTTCTTAAATAACATCACAGGTGAAAAACGAGTAAATGTTTACATTTTCCAGAATATAACTTAGGTAAGACTTCATAGGACCCTAGTGACCTTAGGAAAAAGTCCTTGATTATAGACAGAAGGAAGCTCTAATATCACTTTCTAAAATGTTCAAACAAAAATGCATAATTTAAGTAAATCTATCACTTAGCTTCCTCTTTGAAACACATTTAAGTTATTCTGATATGACCTTATATCAGGTAAGATGTTAATTTGGAAGCCTCTTATATTTCTTCCAAATTTTCTCAGTAGAAAGCATCTATGAAGATTTATGGCAGAGGCATCTTTCTTATGTTTGGTTGGTTTTACTAGTCTACTTTCAAATCACAGAAAAATGAGGGAAGTGCATGAAGTTGTTCTTAGAAAATATTTTGTAGTTGGCTTAGCCCCTCAGCTCTGTGAAGACTAAATGTTCGTTTGTGTGTGATGACTAAAAGTAAGCCTCTATTTCCAAAAGGAGGGATTTGTAACACTTCAACTATTAATTGTTGTTGTTATTTAGTCATGAAGTCATGTCCAACTCTTTGCGACCCCATGGACTGCAGCTTGCCAGGCTTCCCTTGTTCTTCACTATCTCCTGGAGTTTGCTCAAACTCATGTCCATTGAGTCTGTGATGCCATCCAACCATCTCACCTCTATCACCGCCTTCTTCTCATGCCCTCAGTCTTTCCTAGCACCACCAAGGAGACACTTCCCAGGTGGTGCAGTGATAAAGCATCCGTCTGCCAATGCAGGGGACACAAGAGACATGGGTTCTATCACTGTGTTTGGAAGATCCCCTGGAGGAGGAAATGACAACCTACTCCAGTATTCTTGCCTGGGAAACCCCATGGACAGAGGAGCCTGACAGGCCATTGTCCTTGGAGTTGCAAAGAGTTGACACACCTGAGCACACTCACAAGGAGCACGATTTGTGTCATGATTTTCTGTAAGGGACATAATAAGATAAAAGGTGATGCCAAGGCAGAGAGAGTAAGAGACAGCAACTGCCTGTGAGCAAACTGACATGGAATACGTTAAGTTTGACTTACTGGAAACTGATTTTTCTTATGAACATACTTTTTCATATGTCCATGCTCTTATTTGTTGGAAAATAATTGTTCATATCCCATTTCCAAGGTATGTATGAATGTATCAAAGGACACTGGAATTTATATGTGACTTCTTAGCTGAATGACAAATTTCTTCATTCTTTAGTTCTTCAGGCATGTGTTTTATCATCTGATATCAATCTACCTATCTATTTTTAAAATTTACTAAGCAAATTTCATGCTACCCTCTTAAATATTCTTTTAGGAATAATAATGCAGCAGGAATACATGAAAAAATCATTGGTCACATGATTTTAAATGTTAGGTTCTGGTTGAGGTTTGGGTGAAAGCAGTTTACTTGGGAGGTGCAGGAATCAGGGGGAGGCAAGTGGGGAAGCGACAAGGGAAGGGAAGCGAAGACCAGGCAAGATGATGAGCAGGTGCCTACAGCAGGCAACTGGAGCTCCTTCCTGCTGAGCCATCTGGGAAACTGTGTAGAATATGCCTCAAAATTGTCCCATTGGAGGAGTGAGGATGCCAATGTATTAACTGGCCAACTCTTGCTCATCAATGCTGAGCTCTTCTTCCCAGTCTGTTCATTTTCAAGCACCACAATTAAGGGCAACTAATGAGCAGAGTGGTTTCCCATGGCTTTGGAAAATGCCTGCAAGCAAAGAGATGTAAATACTGCAATTAGAAATAAGAAGGTACCCAATGAAGTGATAAAACTGAAGAATATGTGGAGCAACAACATCATTTGCTACATGGGAAGAAAGCAGTCCAAAAAATGCAAAGAAGAGTCTTGTCAAGTTTCCTGTTCTTGGTGACTGGCCGTACTTGAGATCAGTGCTGCCATTCACTCCTGGCGAATGGGTTAACCACTTCATATTCTTGGTGATCTTGGGTTAACCACTTCTTGGGTTAACCACTTCATATTCCTGGGCTGCTAGAGAAGGAAATGATAACCCACTCTGGTATTCTTGCCTGGAAAATTCCATGGACAGAGGAACCTGGTGGGCCCCAGTCCATGGAATCACAAAGAGTTGGGCACAGCTGAGCCACTGAGCACATTCCTGTGCCTCAGATTCTTCTCCTGTAAGATTCAGTGATTGATCTTAAAAGCTATAACTATGTTTCTTTTAATGCTAATACTGTTTGATTATGGTCATTGTCCTCTAGGACCTCTGTATTTAAACTGTGGTCCACAGACCAGCAGCAGCAGCATTACTTGGGAACTTGTTAGAAAGACCCCAGTCCAGTACTGAGTCAGAATCATCATTTTAACAAGATCTCAAGATTTGCAGGAACTTTGAGGAGCAGTGGACTAAGGTATTGTTTCCCATGCTCCTTTCCTTCAGAGTAGGCCGGGGGTGGAAATTCTCAGATGAACCAGCTATACTGACAGAGCCAAGCAGGGGATCTGCCACTCACAGCTTTCATCCCACCAGCCCCAGAGTGAGCAGACTGTCTTGTCACCCAGCTGCCTCATGTATCTGGAGGCAAGAAAATGTGTTCTCTTCAAAGACTTTGTTCAGCTTGATGGTGCCATATTTCCAAGAGCAGCCAATGAAGGGAGCACCTGTACATACAGAAGACATGGCAACTTGGGACCAACCCTCTTCATTGGAGAGACTTGACTTTCTCCCCAGCTTGTTGGCAAAAACTGCAGAGTTTGAAAATGCTAACTGGCAGGATGCAAAAGGTATTCTACATTATGACTTTGATAAGAATCACTTCTATATGTCTTTGAGTAGACATAAAATTTAATTCAATTGCTGGGATTAGTAAAACTATGGGTGAACATTTTCAGCTAGCAGCTGTATGCATTTATTTCACTCCCTAGGATATTGTTCATCCTTTCAATAAAATCTTATTGAACAACAACCCCACATAAGCATAGTCCAAAGATTTGAAACAATAGGGTAGATATGCAATTATCTGATAAGAGAGACGAATGAAAAAGGGTGGTGACTATAATATAAAGTGATGAGCATCACTAGAGAGATATGGCCATTATGCTTTGGAAAATGATTATGATATCTGGAAATCTCAATAAAAATCTTAGGAAGTTAAAGTTTTCTAGATAGTGTATGACTTAACAGGAAAAAATTCTACATATTCTAGATAGTACCTGATGCTCTGAAGCAAGATTTGGTAACTATGGCAAACTATGGTGATGTTGAGCCCATACATACTTTGTTTTCATAAATAAAATTTAATTGAAACACAGATATGTTCATTTGTTAATGTGCTGTCTGTGTCTAAGGTAATTGTGACTAAGATCATATGGCCTAAAAAGCCTAAAATAATTACTATTTGATTCTTTACAGAAAAAATTTGCCAATCCCTGGTCTATAAATGTAACCATATTAGAAGGTCACCATAACAAATACTTGTTAGAGACCAACTCCCCAGGATCATCAGGAAGAGCCCAAGAAGGAGGAATCTTTGACCACAGTTGAGTGTTTTGAAGAAACTGGTTTTTATTGCCTGCCTCTTTCTCAGCATGATTAAGATTTGTGCTCATCATTACCACAGAACCGATATCACAAAACCTTCTTGTATCTATCCAGGAGCAGTGCAGGTACTCATTTATGTATCAGGGAAAGCACTCAGCAGGACACCAGTCCTCTTCTCACTTAGAAACTTAGTAGTGACAGGCCTGAATCTTTCTTTGGTGACTTTGTGCAGCTTCAGGAAGACTCAGGCAGGCTACTTGCCTTTGGTATAGGGGCCTCTCATTCTAGGGCTTCTCTCGTAGCTCAGTTGGTAAAGAATCGACCTGCAATGCAGGAAACCTGGTTCAGTCCCTGAGATGGGAAGATCCCCTGGAGAAGGAAATTGCAGCCCACTCCAGTATTCTTGCCTGGAGAATCCCATGGACAGAGGAGCCTGGCAGGCTTGCAACAGTCGGACACAACTTAGCGATTAAACCATCACCACCACATTCTAGGGGTGGTACATTGGAGAGATGAACTACGGTGTGAAAATGCCTCCTCCTCTAAACAACAGCATTTCCCCAACACCAGCAGCACTATCACTTTATTCCCATTTATCAGGCAAACACTTGAAATTTAATTTCAGCCCCTTTACTAAGTGAAAAGCTTCCTCCAGCCTTTTCTCTGGTGACCAAAATAACAGAAACGCTTTTGTTTGTTTTCAGGGAGTACTAATTAGCAGCTCGCTCAAATATATGAAGTATTTTCCTCATTCATTTCTTGACAACTTGACCTCTTCCCCTCCAAACAGTTTCTGCCACCATTTCTGCTGCCTCATTTTTTTTGCTTTAGCAAAATGCAGAGGTTACACCCATTAGACTTCTAAAGACAGTAAGCATTGGTCCTCAGGTTCTAGAAATTGTCTTATATTTTTGACTTTTGACTCTATTCAATGGAACTTTAGCCTGGCACAGCCTCTCAAACCATAGAACTAGCTTTCTAGTTTGGAAGGACTTCACTTTACAGAGGGAAAGCCTTACACTGTCCTTAACTCCACTCATTGCTGGATTTGAACTTCTCAGAAGCCAGAGACAGATGTGACCATCAGGAACGCTTAGAAATTAAAAGTCTGGACATCAATGTGAACCACAGAAAGAATGGAGAGATACATAAGAGGCTACAACTTACGGTTGTGAGTCTGTAAGTGATCCAATCAGATATTTTATTTTCCCTCCTTCTTAGTTTTTTACTCTATCATAATAACAGCCGAGGTGTGTTTCCTCATACATATTACGCTGTTTCATCTCTCACTGGCCTTCATCAAGTTGTTTCAATCCATCCATCCATTAAGCTAGTAACCCCGTGTGCTATATACTCTAAAGACAGCCTTACCATGTCTGAGGCACTGTGCCTCAGAAATGTATTGGCACATTTCTTTTGGAGAACTATCATATGAGATATATAGTCTAAGTATCTGCATTTTTCAGGTAAGGAAACCAAGACTCAGAGGCTAAGAAACCTGCCTAGAGTCATACAGCTGGTGGGTGCAGCACCCACTGGCTTCAGATCTCATTACTAATTATGCCCCTCAGCTTCCTCCCCATAGGCTCTAAAAATATAAAGTCTCCTGCATTGCAGACAGATTCTTTACCAGCTGAGCTACAAGGGAAGCCCAAGAATACTGGAATGGGTAGCCTATCCAGTTCTCCAGTGAATCTCCCAACCCAGGAATCGAACCAGAATCTCCTGCATTGCAGGCAGATTCTTTACAAACTGAGCTATGAGGGAAGCCCAAAAATATAAAGAAGTTTTGTATATTCTCCTCATTCTAATAGAAGTCACAGTGGATGAAAGGATCAAAAATGTTAAATGAAAGTGAAATTCGCTCAGTAGTGTTCGACTCTTTGAGATCCTGTGGACTATACAGTCCACGGAATTCTCCAGGCCAGAATACTGGAGTGGGTAGCCTTTCTCTTCTCCAGGGGATCTTCCCAAAGCAGGGATGGAACCCAGGTCTCCCACACTGCAGGTGGATTCTTTACCAACTGAGCCATGAGGAATGTATGACAGACAACAAAGGCATATATAGAAATGAGAGGAGGAGAGCTGGGAAGTAGGTGACACAAGAGGAGGTGAAAACAGAGAACTCAGGTCAGAGACACCCTGGAGAAAGGAATGTCTCTATTGAGTTTCTCAGGATGGTTAAGAATTGATCAAAGGGAGGTGGGGTGGAAGGAAGGCATTTAAGACAGAGGAAACCTGAAGCACATAGAACAAAAATAACACCTTGTAACAAATGAGAAGGTCAATACTGCCAGAAGGTAGAGTGCATTGAGTAAGGTAGGAAACAGAAGTTCGAGATCACTGGGGGTGATTTCAGGAAGGTGTAGTGGGTCTTGCAAAGATGCTTTCATGGGGAGCCTTGAAAGGCTTTAGGCAAAGAAACTGATTTGAATTTCAGATAAATGACATTAAAATCTGGGGGAATGATGAGTTTGAGAAAGGGGGCTGCTATGGTTAGTGCAGATGTGAAGTGATAAAAGTAGGGTGAGCAATGAGGAAGCGGAGGCTATGGTGACAGGAAGGAGTAGGGAAGCTGTAAAATTTTCATCAGTCAAAGTCAGCAGGACTTGGAGACTGACTGGATGTGAGGTGAAGTGAGAGGAAATGGGGTGATAAAAATGGGATTCTGTGTTCTGATTTGGGTGACTGGGCAGGTACTGGTACCAACGACTAATCTGTGAACTTTGGTGGGTAAACCAGATTGAGGTTTGAAGTGCTCTTGGAAATATCCAGAAGGATATGAGATACCTAAGTGGAGGTTAGAGAAAATGGCCTTGTAGGAAAGAGAGATTTAAGAACAAATAACATTCTGGTAACCACCCATGTGTGGGCAGTAATGGCCTAGGATAATCAGCTTATAAATGAAGCCAAAGATAAAGGAGCTTGTGCAGGACTTAGAGAAGGAACAGGGCTGGTGGGAAGGAGGATGAACCAGAGCATTGTGTCATGGAAAGGAAAAAGGTAGTTTTTAGAAGGTGTATGTAGTAAGCACAGAAGAAAGTAGAGACGAAGGCTGTCCTGTATCTACCCACTGTTAACTGTTCCTCTCTCCCTTAACTAACTCCTCATCATGCATATTCTCCTGTGCATTTATAAAACTCAATTTAGAGGCATTGTCCCTTAGAGGTAGGCAAGCTTTCCACGTATCTAAGTTATAGGGGGTACTTTTCCATTTGATCTCTTGTCATTTCACTCATAGACCTGTATATTTACTTTCCTTCCTATGCTGAGGATCATTGTGGTAGACTAATTTGCCTTAAGGATTTCACTTCCTTTGGCAGTGCACTCTCACACTTAGACTTGACTCTGTCTTCAAGCATTTTATTCATGCCAATGAAATAGTGGTAAATGACGTAAGCAGAGTCTTGAAAAGTGCTTGTGCATTTTTACTTTCTCTTTTAGATTCCTGATACTACAAGTTGATAAGTCCAGGCTAACCTGCTGAAGGAAAAGAGATTGCTTGGAGCAGAACCAAGTTGTCCTAACTAAAGCTGTCTATACCATCCAGACCCTCGCTGGCCCAATAGCTGACTTCACAAGTACTGTTCTGGGGTGATTTGTTACACAGCAGTACCTGATATGATGAAAAATTATGTCCTATATAACTTTTTATCTAGCATATTAACCAAGTGCTTAACATATAGTGAGAGGTCTATAAATATATGTTGAACTGAAAAGCATAGAAGAAATGGAAGGAAAACTTCCAATCTATCGCAAAGCCCCCTTTCCCCCTTTTTTTTCTAAAAAACCCCCATGACTGCCCTAACTTTCTCACTCACTTTTACCTTTGAGATCTCAGGAGCTAAGACTGTAGGGACAGCTGTGGGAATTCCAGCAGGCACACTGTGGTTTGAAATCCACAGACAAGGGAGCATGGCTTCCTTCCTTGGCCTGCTGCCCCACGCACGGTGAGCAGAGCAGCCAAGCCAAAGTGGCAGCCGCAGTGTGGGAGCCCAACTCTGCTGCCATAAATTACCCAGAGGCAGGAAGGAGCAGTGAGAGTCAGCGGTTTCAACTACCTACTAGTTCATTTTTGTTCTTGTTTTTCAGTTAGCAATCTGTAAAATTTATTGCAAAATTAAGCTCCCTGCTCCAGAGTCAATAATATTCCTGGTGCCAGGTGGTGTAATAACTCACAAAAAGGGCAGGAGTTGGAGGAAGTGAGACTGATTTAAGAAGTCAACTTCCAAGCCCTACTTTCTGCTGCCTACTCCCTGCTGCTAAAGGTCAGGTAAGTAGAGGGCTAAGATTACAACCTCAGAACATCTTTGGAGGGCTAGAATTTCTATTGGGTTTGAAATCTAAAACAAAAACTGTTTCTTTTGCATGACGGATTCCTTTTATCCTTCCCACCTCTGTTTCCATTTTAACATAAAAATAGAAAATTCAATTTCATATTTTGTTTCTGCCATCACAAGGAAGAGGTACTGTACAAAGCTTGGCCCTCTGCAAGCTTCCTATGGTGCTTTCTAATAACCTAACATCAGTCTGTCTGAACTGGAGGGGCTGTTGGCGATTGCTCTTACTGCAGTGACTTCATTTACAGAGGCAAATACCAAGTCTCAGGGTAATTAATAGTTGTTCAGGTCCTGCCCAGCTGAACAACCTGGGATTAGAAGTAAGATCTGATTCCCAGGTCATACACCAGCTGCTTCACTCAAGATTCTGCTACTGAATGGACTTCAATTGATCACTTCAGCCTTTCTTGAATATATATAGTTTCTTTAAAAATTGTCTCTTTGTGTGAAAAGATCACCACAAGAAGTCTAGTTATTATTATTGTTATCATAGTAAGTTATTGTTAAGTCCTATTATTTCTTATAGAGTATAAATTCTCTGTCTGATTATTTAAAAGGACCATACAGTCACATTTTCATTACAGCTGCATTGTGCCAGATGTTATCATTAATTTGCTCTTAGTTAATTGTCTTTACAAAATAACTCTCTGAAAGACAATGATTGAAAGGCTATATTTGGTTATTCCACATGGTCTCTTCCTTGAAATGTCTACAAAATCATTTTTGCAATCTGTGGAGTAAATTTAATGTTTCTTGAGGGACATTTAGCAATTGCGAATTAAGCTCTGCAAGTAAGTGTCTATGTATTTCTTGATCAGTACCCCATTTGCTCTTTTAGAAACTTTAGATGGAATTTGTTTCCTCAGCTTCTTGGTTCTTCCTTATTGGTTGTTGAAGCTTTAGCCACTGCTTGGTGTTGGCTATAGGCTTAGATTAGAAGGAATTGCTTTGATGTTTTTCAGTCAAGAAAAAATTTTACACCTCTCTGAGTATCCCTTGACTGCAGGTAAAGAATGTACCTCTCTGGAGAGATACCAATTACAGTTAATTGTATATAACCTGATTGATCCATGGAACACTTAGAGTTTCTAATTGAATTTGCTATTGTCTTCATAAAATGAAGATATCGTTTAGTTGCCAATTGTGAATTGAAGGGCCTGGCTGCATTCTCTATCTCAGCACAATGATACTGTCAATAGAATGATCTAAAGGAGGTTGTACAAATCTACCCTTGTCACAGAATTCCTGCTCTATTCCCCTTGTAAATCAAGGGTGGTTCAGGAGAGCTGTTTCCTGGCTTCTAGGAGGCAATGCTGGTTTCACCGCTCAGGAGCTGATGTTTTCCCCAGTTCTTACATGGCAGGTAGGGATGAAAGGGGTCTATGAAACTTTTGTAACTTGACCTGGAACTGGGCAAGACTAACCTGGCTTTAAACTTCACCAAGACCTTGAAACTCAGCCAGGGATGATTAAAGCCCCTGAGTATGTGAGTCTTTTCAAGTACACTAATTGTGTTACGTTGTGGATGAAAACCATGAAAAATGGGTGTGTTGAAAGTCTCCAGCTTGGAATGCATTTTACTTCTAAGATGATTAAACATCTGTTTCATTCTGAGATTTGAGTAAAAACTCAAGTAAACGAACAGTTGGAAAACAAATTAAATAGGGATAGTCAAGTGGTCAATAGAATGGATGTACATTCTGGTGACATTTATTCTGATCTAGTTTAAACTCAAATGCCTATAGTGGGTATCATCTTTTCATTTCTAGGTACAAGAATGTTAAAAAAATAACTATTTCACTCTGCTGTACTCCTGAAACTAATGTAACACTTCACTTCAATTTTAAAAGCTGTTTTTTTTAAATGGATTTGATACTGCATTTTCAAGTGATTTCAAAATAGGAATTGAGGCAAAGAAATTTTGTTAAACTTACTTTCTTTTTGTGTATGTATGTATTGAACATTCTACGAGCTCCATAGAAAGCACAATTAAAGGTAAGGCTATCTATCATTCCCTTCATGAAATAGTGTTTGTACTCGATTGCATATCTTACCTCATCCACACTAACACCATTCATTCGCCCACCTACCAAGTGCCCTAGACATTAAATTATAGTCAGCCTTTCAGAGTCCATGCTACACAACAAAAAACAAAAAGAGAAAATAGAAGCATTTCCTCAACTGGACATTTTCCCCTCGATTTGTATAACAGCAGATTATCTGCAGGTGCAACTTGAGCAGATGAACAGGCCACAGATAATGTTGTGGTGAGGGTATGGACTCTGAAACTCGACTGCCCAATGTCAGATTCCTGCTCTGTCACTTATTAGCCATATGACCTAAGGCAAATTATTTAAACTGCTTGAGCCCTGGTTGGCTCATCTACAAAGTGGGATAATTCCACCTATCTCAAGGAATGTGATCGAAACAAATCAGTCTACATAAAGTCCTTGAGATAGTGCTTGGGTGCTTTTACACTTATGTACACAATCTATACATTTATCTTACAATATCCTAAGTATCTTAGGAATCTCCTTTTTGTGAATTCAAGTAGTCATGAAATAAATTGTTCGTTGGTTATACAAGATTTATCTAACTAAAATGCTCCAACTTGAGGTCATTTGGTACCCACATGCCACCCTCCCCTTGAGATCAAGGATAGTTTGCTTCTAGCTCAGGGCCCTTGTGCTTATAAAGCACAGATCGTGAAGCCCAAGCCCCAGAGTAACACTTGGGAGATTTTAAAATAGCTTTATTTTCTGCTTTTTCTCAAGCTGATGTAAACATTGTTATTATTGTCACAAAGGAGAAGAAAGGCTGACATACCTGGTGGGACAGTTTTAGTTATGGAGTGAATGGGAGGCAACTGACTTTATCTGACTTGTCTCTCCAACATCTGCTCAGCTTTCCTATAACCCCATAAAATAGCATAGTTCTAGTTTTCTAGAGTTCTTCTCATTAGGAAAAGTTTTTAAAGATCCTTTTGGAAACTTGTTTGAAAACTTATGTTACTCGATGTGATGAGGTTTTCCTAGGGGTGGGGATTTTTCCAGAATAAGCCATAGATCAACAAGTATACAGCTTTCTCCCGTCCCCTTTATGATCCTGATGTGGATGAGCCATTTCTTAACTTGAAGTTTAAATAAGGTAGAAAAAATAGGAAGGGAGGAAAAAAAAGTAAAGAAGATAAAATAATAGAATATAAAGAAAAGGAAGAAAATAAAAGAGCAAGTAAAGGAAAGAAGAGGAGAGAAGATGAAACAAAAGAAAGGAAAGAAAAACTAAGCCCCCAGATTTAAAGACACCCAACTACCCCAGCTCTACTCTCTCTCTCTAAGACAGGCATACTTTGATTAAGATTCCTCTCTGTCAGACAGTTCAGTTCAGTTCAGTCCTCAGTCATGTCCAACTCTTTGCGACCCCACGGTCTCCAGTACACCAGGCTTCCCCTCCATCACCAGTTCCCGGAGCTTGCTCAAGCTCATGTCCATCAAGTCAGTGATGCCATCCAGCCATCTCATCCTCTGTCGTCCCCTTCTCCTCCTGCCTTTAATCTTCCCCAACATCAGGGTCTTTTCAAATAAGTCAGTTCTTTGCATCAGGTGGACAAAGTATTGGAGCTTTAGCTTCAACATCAGTCCTTTCAATGAATATTCGGAAATGATTTCCTTTCGGATGGACTGGTTGGATCTCCTTGCAGTCCAGGGGACTCTCAAGAGTCTTCTCCAACACCACAATTCAAAAGCATCAATTCTCTGGTGCTCAGCTTTCTTTATGGTCCAACTCTCACATTCATACATGACTACTGGAAAAACCATAGCTTTGACTAGAGGGACCTTTGTTGGCAAAGTAATGTTTCTGCTTTTAAATATGATATCTAGGTTGGTCATAACTTTTCTTCCAAGGAGTAAGCATCTTTTAATTTCATGGCTGCAGTCACCATCTGCAGTGATTTTGGAGCCCAAGAAAATAAAGTCTGTCACTGTTTCCATTTTTCCCCATCTATTTGCCATGAAATGATGGGACTGGATGCCATAATCTTCATTTTTTGAATGTTGAGTTTTAAGCCAACTTTTTCACTCTTCTCTTTCACTTTCATCAAAAGGCTTTTTATTTCCTCTTTGCTTTCTTCTGTAAGGGTAGTGTCATCTGTATATCTGAGGTTATTGATATTTTTCTTGGCAATCCTGATTCCAGCTTGTGCTTCATCCAGCCTGGCATTTTTCATGATGTACTCTGCATATAAGCTAAATAATCAGGGTAACAATGTACAGCCTTGATGTACTCCTTTCCCAATCTGGAACCAGTCTGTTGTCCATGTCTGGTTCTAACTGTTGTTCTTGAGCTGCATACAGATTTCTCAGGAGGCAGGTAAGGTGGTCTGGTATTCCTCTGTCAGGCAACAGGGTGAATAAAGACACAGGTTTCCATGACATGGGACTTTTAATTTTTTAATAATGCAAAGTGGATGAATGATCTCTTAGCCTTTTTTTTTAAACATGTGAACCTCCAAATTTTGACCTAAAACATGGTTTTTTCCTTTCTGGATCATGGCTCCATTTGTGGCCCCTGTAATCTGAAATTTTCCTCTGTAAATTCAGTACTATTGTTTCTATCTTATTTCAATAACCTTTGGTAATTTCATCAATCTATTGAAATACTTGAAATATATGACAAAATATTAATAATTCAGAATAAGAACCTTTTATTCTTTGTTTTCTTTTCTTTATACAGTTTAAAGCTAGAAACTTCTCATCAAGAAGCCATCAAAGCATTGCTAGGCATGAGAGCCAGTTATTAGTAATGACGGTTCAGGAAGAGACCATTTACAGACACAGATCAGAGAAGAATAGTGTGAGAATAAAGTATTTCATGAATTCATAGTGTCTTCCCCTCAAACAGATGTCCTCTCCAAAATGCCTGTCTTTCCCACCTGACTCTCCCCTGAAGCTTGACGTTCTGAAAGATGCCGCAATGTAAGGATCTAAAATACTCTAGATGTGGAACACATCTGCAGAAAGTCCTCTGGCTTTGTGCCTCAACACTGGGTGGGCCACTATGGAGTGACTGTACAATTTATCTTGAGACTAGGGCATTTCTGAAAGTGAAAGGGAGAGCTACCTATAATTATCCAGGACAGCATAAACTGAGATTATCTCACAGGAATGTGGCTGAATTATTAAGCATCTGGACAGTAAATTAAAAAAAAATGTGTGCTGAAAAGAAAGGAGGAAAATCAAAGAACTGTTTTCTTTCTCTACTGTTTAGAAACTATTCTGTAAACTTTGTATCTCTTGACTAATCATAGCAACTGTCTTAGATAGATGTCATTATTCCCATTTTATGTATGAGAAAACTGAGGCTCCAGAAAATATAGTCATTTGCCCAAGGCCACAATATATTATATGTTGGGGGTAACATGGACTTTAGAGAGGTTAGAAATTATGAAAATAACTGGCCAAATGAATGAATGAATAAAATGATACAAAGCCCAACACATCTCATTCATAAGATGAAAAGAATCCTGTGTATATTATCATCAGGGTTTTTAGAATGTTGCCAATTTGAAAAATAGTCTTAGCTAATTTACACTTCCTGCAGCACTTTCTTTTACAGCATCATAATGGCAACACACTCCAGTATTCTTGCCTGGAAAATCCCATGGAGGAACCTGGTTAGGCTACAGTCCATGGGGTTGCAAAGAATCAGACACGACTGAGTGACTTCACTCACTCAAAGATAAAAATGATAAAGATAACAAAGATAAAATGGTTCTCTGAGGTGGCCTTACCAATAGCTGTGAATAGAAGAGAAGCAAAGGCAAAGAAGAAAAGGGAAGACATACCCATTTGAATGCAGAGTTCCAAAGAATAGCAAGGAGAGGTAAGAAAGCCTTCCTCTGCAATCAATACAAAGAAATAGAGGAAAACAATAGACTGGGAAAGACTAGAGATCTCTTCAAGAAAATTAGAGATACCAAGGGAACATTTCATACAAAGATAGGCACAATAAGGGACAGAAACCATTTGGACCTAACAGAAACAGAAGATATGGCAAGAATACACAGAAGAACAATACAAAAAAGATCTTTATGACCCAGATAATCACGATGGTGTGATCACTCACCTACAGCCAGACATCCTGGAATGCAAAGTCACGTGGGCCTTAGGAAGCAGCATCACTAAGAACAAAGCTAGTGGAGGTGATGGGATTCCAGTTGAGCTATTTCAAATCCTGAAAGATGATGCTGTGAAAGTGCTGCACTCAATATGCCAGCAAATTTGGAAAACTCAGCAGTGGCCACAGGAATGGAAAAGGTCAGTTTTCATTCCAATCCCAAAGAAAGGCAATGCCAAAGAATGCTCAAACTACCACACAGTTGCACTCATCTCACACACTAGTAAAGTAATGCTCAAAGTTCTCCTACTCAGGCTTCAACAGTAAGTGAATTGTGAACTTCCAGATGTTCAAGCTGAGTTCAGAAAAGGCAGAGGAACCAGAGATCAAATTGCTGACATCCATTGGATCACTGAAAAAGTAAGAGAGTTCCAGAAAAACATCTATTTCTGGTTTATTGACTATGCCAAAGCCTTTGACTGTGTGGATCACAATAAACTGTGGAAAATTCTGAAAGAGATGGGAATACCAGACCACCTGACCTGCCTTTTGAGAAATCTGTGTGCAGGTCAGGAAGCAACAGTTAGAACTGGACATGGAACAATAGACTGGTTCCAAATTGGGAAAGGAATTCATCAAGGCTGAGTATTGTCAACCTTATTTAACTTCTATGCATAGTACATCATGAGAAATGCTGGGCTGGGTGAAGCACAAGCTGGAATCAAGATTGCTGGGAGAAATACCAATAACCTCAGATATACAGATGATACCATGTTTATGGCA
Source organism: Bos indicus (assembly GCF_029378745.1). Lineage (NCBI taxonomy): Eukaryota > Metazoa > Chordata > Mammalia > Artiodactyla > Bovidae > Bos > Bos indicus. Next base: position 49,308,822 of record NC_091772.1, read on the forward strand.
GAAAGCGAAGAAGAACTAAAGAACCTCTTGATGAAAGTGAAAGAGGAGAGTGAAAAAGTTGGCTTAAAGCTCAATATTCAGAAAACGAAGATCATGGCATCTGGTCCCATGACTTCATGGCAAATAGATGGGAAAACACTGACAGACTTTATTTTTTGGGGCTCCAAAATCACTGCAGATGATGATTGCAGCCATGAAATTAAAAGACACTTACTCCTTGGAATAAAAGCTATGACCAACCTAGACAGCGTATTTAAAAATAGAGACATTACTTTGCCAACAAAGGTCAGTCTAGTCAAAGTTATGGTTTTTCCAGTAGTCATGTATGGATGTGAGAGTCGGACTATAAAGAAAGCTGAGCACTGAAGAATTGATGCTTTTGAATTGTGGTGTTGGAGAAAACTATTTGAGAGTCCCTTGGACTGCAAGGAGATCCAACCAGTCCATCCGAAAGGAAATCAGTCCTGAATATACATTGGAAGGACTGATTCTGAAGCTGAAACTCCAATCCTTTGGCCACCTGATGCGAAGAACTAACTCCTTTGAAAAGACCCTGATGCTGGGAGGGATTAAAGGTAGGAGGAGAAGGGGACAACAGAGGATGTGATGGTTGGATGGTATCACCGACTCAACGGACATGAATTGAGTAACCTCCAGGAGTCACGATGTACAGGGAGGCCTGGTGTGCTCCAGTCCATGGGGTCGCAAAGAGTTGGACATGACTCAGCGGCTGAACTAAACTGAAAGATAAAGTTCCAGCAAGTAAGAAAGCTCAGGAGCACTGCTGTGGATAACTTCTCCAAATAAGAAAATGTGTGTAGCTTCCCAGTCATAGATTTGTCTAGCTGAAAGGAATTCTTACATTATTATTTAGTAATTTCACTTCTAATAATGTATTTTATGGAAATAGACCTGGGCTTGTACTCTTTGCGTGGGCCTGTCATTAGATGCTGGCTGTTCTGGGGAGGGTTTGAGACCCATAGCTGTAGGCTTTTACAGCCAAGTGCAATCCCTAGGCAGGGGCTCAGGTAGCTGTATGACCTTGAGCAAGTTACTTTAGCCTCTCTAGTTCTCTGCTTTCTTATGTTAAAATGGGGATTAGTAATAACCACCTTATTTACTATGCATGGTTATTGGGAGAAATCACTGAAATGCCACTGTGTCTCAAAACACAAAACATGAAATATGAGAGAAGTTCTGCTCAGTCCTACAGTCTTGAACAAATTTTGCCTTCTGGTTGGACAGTCAGTGAGAACATTATCTCTTTTTTTTAACTTTATTTATTTTTATTTATTTAATTTTTGGCTGCTCTGGGTTCCATTGCTTTGCAAGGGCTTTCTCTAGTTGTGGAGAGCAAGGGCTACTCTTTGTTGTGGGCGCACCGTGCAATGGTTTCTCCTGTTGCAGGGCATGGGCTCTAGGTGGGTGGGCTTTAGCAGTTGCAGCTTATGGGCTTAATTGCTCCATGGTATGTGGGATCTTCCTGGATCAGGGATCGAACATGTGTCCTCTGTACTGGCAGGTAGACTCTTATCCACTGTACCACCTGGGAAGTCCTGGGCGTGATCTTTTTAAAGGAGGTCCTTCAGTAACCACGCTTTGGCTTTGGAGAGATTCATAAATATAGAACATGTTGATCACATTTCTTTTCTTTAGTGTGGGACATTATCTTTAAAAGAATAAATATGATGGTTAATTCCTATCCATCTTACACTGGGTGTAGCAAACAGATTCTAAAATGGTCTCAAATTATCTCCATTCCCTCTTCATGGGATATTTAATTTCCTCTCCTTGAATATAGGCAGAAACTGGGATTTGCTCATAACCAATAGAATATGGCAAAGAGGATGATTCATCGCTTATGTGATTGTGTTACTTAAGATCATAACTTTTGCCTTGTTTGCAGACTTTCCCCATTAACTCTCTTCCTTGCTGACCTCATGAAGTCAGCTGCCCTGTTGGAAAAGGCCACATAGCAAGGAACCAAGGACAGACACTGTGTAATAGCCAGCAAGAAACAGAGGCCCTCAGTTTGATAGCCCACAAGGAACAGAAGGTGGTTCTGTCAACAACCATGTGAGTTTAGAAGCAGTTCCTTCCCCAGCTGAACCTCTGTGAGGTACAGCCACAGCTGCCGCTGACTGCAGCCTTGCAGAGAACCCACTTAGGCTCTGGACTTCTGACCATCAGAAACTGAGATAATAAATATGTGTTTTTCAAAGTTGTTGTTTTGTGATAATATAGTTACATAGCAGTAGATGACTAGGTAATACTTACACACAAGGTAATAAAGTTATATACTTTCAAAGGCATATATTCCTGAACTATTTCTCAGAAATGGGCATTTTATAAACTAAGCCAATTATTTATTCACTCTCAAATTGTGCCCACATCACTGACCAGTACTCTCACCAGTACACCAATCAACACAATAGGGTTCACTCCAAGAGTTCCAGGAAAAGCTGCAATGAACTCAAACCTGGGGGTGGATTCCATATTCAGTCCTTATCAGTTATGTAACCCTGAGAGAGCCATATAACCTTTCTGGGCTACAGCTCCCTCATATTTACAGTGAGATAATGTTTCCTTTACAGGATTTTGTGAGAATTAAACATGCTGATGGAATTTAACTGAACTGACGTGAACTCAATAGGCAATGCAGAGGAACAGCATATCACGAAACTGAGAGAAAGTAACTTCAGTAGAGGAGGATATGAAATTTGGGGCCCACTCAGCCTTCTGAAAGGTTTACAGTGATGTCCATGTTAGTGGTTTCAGTATGCACATTGAATAAAATGTGCTTTTATCTATTTAACAAATATTAAGCACCCATTATATATCAGTCACACACTGTGATGTTAAAGGTTCGTTGAAGTTCAACAGATTTAAATTCAGGGACAGGTTTTCATTAGCTCTGGTTTCATGAGATTATTTCTTTTCAGTCAGGATTGTTGAAGTAGGATGGTATACTATTCAGCAATATAAAGAAAAAACCAGTGATAGATGAAACAACTTGGATGAGACACAAATCACTGTGTGATTTTGAATGAAAGAAACCACACAAACACCCTCCTTATTGTATGATTCCATCCACATAAAAATCTATAAAGTACAAATTGAGAGTGGTTACCTGGGAATGAGAGCAAATTAAGAAATGAATTGAACTGGGTTTGAAGAAATTCTAGAAAGCAGTAGAAATATTTGGTATTTTGATTGATTGTGGTAATGGCTTCTTAGATGTAGAAATATATCAAAGTTCATCAGATAATACACTTCACAGGCATGCCTTGATTTATTTGTTTTGCTTTATTATGTTTCACATGTGTGCTGTGCTCAGTCATTCAATTATGTCTGATTCTTTGTGGCCCCATGGACTGTAGCCCAGCAGGCTCCTCTGTCCGTGGAATTTTCCAGGCAAGAATACTAGAGCAGGCTGCCATTTCCTACTCCAGAGGATCTTCCTCACCCAGGGATCAAACCTGAGACTCTTGCATCTCCCGCATTGGCAGGCAGCGATTTTACCACTGGTGCTGCCTAGGAAACCCATTACAATTCATATTGGGTGTGTGTGGGGGTGTGTGTTTTTTTACTGTATATAGGTTTGCAGTAACCCTTCATCAAGCAAAACTATTGGCACTATTTTTCCAACAGCATTTGCTCACTTCAAGTCTGTGTGTCACATTTTGGTAACATGTGTCTTCTTGTCACATTGTGGTAATTCTTAATTCATTTATGAATGAATTGTTCCATTCATTTTGATAATTCTTGCAATATTTCAAATTTTTTCATGATTATTTTATTTGCTATGGTAATCTGTGATTAATGATATCTGGTGTTCCTACTGTAATTATTTCTGGGCACCAGGAGTCATATCCATTTAAGACAGTAAACGTAGTTGATAAATGTTGTATTTGTTCAGACTGGCTGCTTCCTATCTCTCTTCCTCTCCTCAGGCCTCCTTATCGCCGGAGACACAACAATATTGAAATTAGACCAATTAATAATACTACAATGACTTTTAAGTGTTCCAGTGAAAGGAAGAGCAGTACATCTCTCACTTTAAGTCAAAAGCTACAGATAATTAAGATTAGTGAGGAAGACAAGTCGATATCAATGACTAGGCCTCTTGCACCAGTTAGCCAAGTTGTGAAAACAAAGGAAAAGTTCTTGTAGGAAATAAACAGTGCTACTCCAATGAACACATAAATGATAAGAAAGGGAAACATCTTACTACTGATATGGCAGAACATTTTAGAGATCTCAATATAAAATCAAGGTGGCAAGAATACACAGAAGAACAATAGAAAATAGATCTTCACCACCCGGATAATCATGATGGTGTGATCAATGACCTAGAGCCAGACATCCTGGAATGTGAAGTCAAGTGGGCCTTAGGAAGCATCACTAAGAACAAAGCTAGTGGAAGTGATGGGATTCCAGTTGAGCTATTTCAAATTCTAAAAGATGATGCTGTGAAAGTGCTGCACTCAATATGCCAGCAAATTTGGAAAACTCAGCAGTGGCCACAGGACTGGAAAAGGTCAGTTTTCATTCCAATCCCAAAGAAAGGCAATGCCAAAGAATGCTCAAACTACCACACCATTGTGCTCATCTCACACACTAGTAAAGTAATGCTCAAAGTTCTCCGACTCAGGCTTCAGCAGTACATGAATTGTGAATTTCCAGATGTTCAAGCTGAATTCAGAAAAGGCAGAGGAACCAGAGATTAAATTGCTGACATCTATTGGATCACCGAAAAAGCAAGAGAGTTCCAGAAAAACATCTATTTCTGGTTTATTGACTATGCCAAAGCCTTTGACTGTGTGGATCACAACAAACTGGAAAATTCTGAAAGAGATGGGAATACCAGATCACCTGACCTGCCTCCTGAGAAATCTGTGTGCAGGTCAGGAAGCAACAGTTAGAACTGGTCATGGAACTACAGACTGGTTCCAAATCGAGAAAGGAATACATCAAGGCTGTGTATTGTCACCCTGCTTATTTAACTTCTATGCAGAGTACATCATGAGAAACGCTGGGCTGGATGAAGCACAAGCTGGAATCAGGATTGATGGGAGAAATATCAATAACATCAGATATGCAGATTACACCATGTTTATGGCAGAAAGTGAAGAAGAACTAAAGAGCCTCTGCAGATGGTAACTGAAGCCAAGAAATTAAAAGATACTTGCTCCTTGGAAGAAGAATTATGACCAATCTAGACAGCATATTAAAAAGCAGAAACATTGCTTTGCCAACAAAGGTCTGTCTAGTCAAAGCTATGGTTTTTCCAGTAGTCATGTATGGATGTGAGAGTTGAATTATAAAGAAAGCTGAGTGCCGAAGAATTGGTGCTTTTGAACTGTGGTGTTGGAAATGACTCTTGAGAGTCCCTTGGACTGCAAGGAGATCAAACTAGTCCATCCTAAAGGAAATATTCAGTACTGATTTCCTGAATATTCATTGGAAGAACTGATTCTGAAACTGAAACCCCAGTCCTTTGGCCACCTAATGCGAAGAACGGACTCATTTGAAAAGACCCTGATGTTGGGAAAGATTGGGGGCAGGAGGAGAAGGGGATGACAGAGGATGAGATGGTTGGATGGCATCACCGACTCAATGGACATGAGTTTGAGTAAACTCTGGGAGATGGTGATGGACAGGGAGGCCTGGTGTGCTGCAGTACATGGAGTTGCAAAGAGTCGGACATGACTGAGCTACTGAACTGACCGACAACATTCCCTTAAGCGAAAACCTAATCCAGAGCAAAGCTTTTCAATTCTTTGAAGATTGAGTAAGATGAGGAAACTGCAGAAGAAAAGTTCAAAACTAGCAGGGGTTGGTTTGTGAAGTTTAAGGAAAGAAGCCTTTTCCGTAATATAAAAGTGCAAGGTAAAGCAGCAAGGGCTGATGTAGAAGCCACAGCAAGTTATCCAGAGGATGCAGCTAAGATAAATAATGAAGGTAGTTACACTAAACAACAGATTTTTAATTTAAATAAAACAATCTTCTATTGGAAGAAGATGGAAGGTAGAACTTCCACCGCTAAAGAGAAGTCAATCCTGGCCTCAAACGTTCAAAAGACAAGCTGACTCTTCTGTTAGGGGCTAATGCAATAGTGCAGAGAAGGCAATGGCACCCCACTCCAGTACTTTTGCCTAGAAAATCCCATGGACGGAGGAGCCTGGTAGGCTGCAGTCCATGGGGTCGCTAAGGGTCAGACACGACTGAGCCACTTCCCTTTCACTTTTCACATTCATGCATTGGAGAAGGAAATGGCAACCCACTCCAGTGTTCTTGCCTGGAGAATCCCAGGGACATCAGGGCCTGGTGGGCTGCCGTCTATGGGGTCACACAGAGTCGGACACGACTGAATCGACTTAGCAGCAGCAGCAGCAATGCAATAGTGACTTTAAGCTGAAGCCAGTGCTCATTTAACATTTTGCAAGTCCAAGTCCTTTAAAAATTACGCTAAATTGATTCTGCCTGTTTTCTATGAATGGAACAACAAAGCCTGATGACAGCACATCTGTTTACAACATGTTTTGCTGAATACTTCAAGCCCACTGTTGAGACCTATTCCTCAGGAAATAAAAAAGTTTCCTTTAAAAATAGTACCGCTCACTGACAATGCACTTGGTCACCCAAGAACTCTGATGGTCTGTACAATGAGATTCATGTTTTTTCATATCTGTTAACACAGCATCCATTCCACAGTAAGTGGATCAAGGAGTCATTTCAACTTTCAAGTTTTATTAAGTGTTTTTTGTAGGCTATGAAATTTGGAAGAAGTTGATTCCATGCCCCATAGATGACATGGATGACTGTGGGCTTCAGGACTTCAGTGAAGGAAGTCACTGCAGATGTGCTAGAAATGGCAAAAGAACTAGAATTAGAAGTAGAACCTGAAGATGTGATTGGACTGCTGCAATCTCATGATGAAGCTTGAATGAATGAGTAGCTTCTTGTGGATGAGCAACAAAAGTGGTTTCATAAGATGGCATCTACTCCTGTTGAGGATGCTGTGAAGATTGTTGAAGTGACAACAAAGGATTCAGAATATTACATACATGTATCTAATAAAGCAGCAACAGGGTTTGGGAGTACTGACCAATTTTTAAGAAGTTCTACTGTGTGTAAAGGGCTGTCAAAGAGTGTTGCTTGCTACAGAGAAATCGCTGGTTAAAGGAAGAGTCAATTCATGCGGCAAACTTCATTGTCTTATTTTAAGGAGTTGCTTCATCTACCCCAGCCTTCAGCAACCACCAGTCCTAATCAGTCAGCAGTTATCCATGTCAAAGCATGATCCTCCACCATCAAAAAAATTACAACTCACTGAAGGCTCAGATGGTGGTTAGCATCTTTTTTAGCAATAGAGTTGGGCTTCCCTGATAACTCAGTTGATAAAGACTCTGCCTGCAATGTGGGAGACCTGAGTTCGATCCCTGGGTTGAGGAGATCCCCTGGAGAAGGGAAAGGCTACCCACTCCAGTATTCTGGCCTGGAGAATCCCATGGATACAGTCCATGGGGTCTCAAAGAATTGGACATGACTGAACGACTTTCACTGAGCATTAGAGTACTTTTTTTTGCATTAGAGTATTTTTAAGTTAAGGTATGTACACTTGTTTAGACCTAATGGCCTACTGTACATTAACAGACCACAGTATAAACTTTTATATGCATTGGGAGATGAAGAAGCCCATGGACAGAAGAGCCTGGCAGGCTACAGTTTGTAGGGTGGCAAAGAGTCTGACATGACTGAAGCAACTTAGCATGCATGCATGCATGCATGCATTGGGAAACAAAAAAAATTGTGTGACTTGCTTTACTGCAATATACACTTTATTTTAGAAGTCTGGAATGGAACTCACAATATCTCAGAAGTATGCCTGTATATATGTGGTTTATTGTAATCAATTGTTGTTCAGTCGCTCAGTCAGGTCCGACTATCTGTGACCTCTTGGACTGCAGCATGCCAGGCGTCCCTGTCCTTCACTAACTCCTGGAACTAGCTCAAACTCACGTCCATTGAGTCGATGAATCCATCCAACCATCTCATCCTCTGTTGCCCTCTTCTCCTCCTGCCTTCAATCTTTCCCAGCATCAATAATATCTTGATAAATTAAAAAAAAACTAGATCATTTTAGGAATAGGTGGAATAAAGTTCATTAAGTTAACTCATATATTCAGTTCAGTTCAGTTCAGTCGCTCAGTCGTGTCCGACTCTTTGTGACCCCATGAATCGCAGCACGCCAGGCCTCCCTGTCCATCACCAACTCCCGGAGTTCACCCAGACTCATGTCCATCGAGTCAGTGATGCCATCCAGCCATCTCATCCTCTGTCGTCCCCTTCTCCTCCTGCCCCCAATCCCTCCCAGCATCAGAGTCTTTTCCAATGAGTCAACTCTTCGCATGAGGTGGCCAAAGTACTGGAGTTTCAGCTTTAGCATCATTCCTTCCAAAGAAATCCCAGGGCTGATCTCCTTCAGAATGGACTGGTTGGATCTCCTTGCAGTCCAAGGGACTCTCAAGAGTCTTCTCCAACACCACAGTTCACAAGCATCAATTCTTTGGTGCTCAGCCTTCTTCACAGTCCAACTCTCACATCCATACATGACCACAGGAAAAACCATAGCCTTGACTAGATGGACCTTAGTTGGCAAAGTAATGTCTCTGCTTTTGAATATGCTATCTAGGTTTGTCATAACTTTCCTTCCAAGGAGTAAGTGTCTTTTAATTTCATGGCTGCAGTCACCATCTGCAGTGATTTTGGAGCCCCCCAAAATAAAGTCTGACACTGTTTCCACTGTTTCCCCATCTATTTCCCATGAAGTGATGGGACCAGATGCCGTGATCTTAGTTTTCTGAATGTTGAGCTTTAAGCCAACTTTTTCACTCTCCACTTTCACTTTCATCAAGAGGCTTTTTAGTTCCTCTTCACTTGCTGCCATAAGGGTGGTGTCATCTGCATATCTGAGGTTATTGATATTTCTCCCGGCCTACACCCAATTTTATCTAATATCCCTTTATAGTGGAATTTCAGCATAATCTAGGGCAAGAGATGAAAATACAGTATCTGTTTTTGAGTGAAAATTACTATAAACTACTAAGGGATTTGTTATGAACATATTGTGCAAAGTGAAGTCTTGTTACTGGAAAGAAATGTTTCTCATAGACATTTAAAATATTTCTCTTGATTTTAGGAAATGAAATGTTTTGCCATCAGACTTTGGTGACTGAATGGATCCTGGATTAATTATAAACCAATTTAAATCTATGTACCATGATTTTTCTTGGAAATTTGTGGTTAAAAAAAAAAACACAGAAATGAATACCATTTTATGTCCCACTAAGAAAAATCCTTTGTCTAAACATAATCTGAGTTACAATTGGGATCAAGTAGATTTGTGAACATCTGAGTGGACCTAACAAAGGCAAAGAATTTAAATTTTTAATACTATTCACTCACATATTTTGAATATATTTATATTTTTGATTCCTTTTTTTGTTTTAGCTTTGCACGTGTAATATTTTATAGAAAGCTTTTTCAATAGAGAAATAACCCATCTGATGTGAATACTTGATTTCAGAAAAGAAATCATCTAAATAACTTAGAAATAATCATTGCTCATTACCCATGTCATTCACAAAGGCTTATTTTTTCCCTTCTATTTTTCTGTCATGATTTCCATTTCTTTATCCTTCCTTTTATGTTATGGGAGAATATCTCAGGTTTATGTTCTAACTTGGTCAATTGATTTTCCATGATTCCAACCAACTCTTGACTGTTTCCAATGACTTTTTCTGATCCCGAATAGCTCTCTACTGTCTTCTGAGTGATACCTTTCATAATTACTGATTCTTGCCTAATGGATATATTGCTCTTAGAGAAATAGTTAGATTACAAGTTCATGACCGTTTAGATTTTCTCCTTTTCTTACTTTATGGTTGATAAAGTGATCATTATTCAGTTATCTCAGGTCAATCTTTTCCATCTAGGTCTGATTTATTTATTTTCATTCTGTTCAATGAATGTTGTTCTATAAATGCTGTTCAATTGCCCAGTTTTTATTTTCTTTTATCTTGTTTTCCTTTCTGTTCAGTTCAGTTGCTCAATCATGTCCGACTCTTTGTGACCCCATGGACTGCAGCATGCCGGCTTCCCTCTCCCTCACCGTACATGCTCTATGAATGTATCATAACATATTTTTCCATTTTACTATCAGTGGATCTTTGAATTTCTTCTAGTTTGGGACTATTACGGCTATTATGTTTATTCAGGTTCACACAAGCTATCTTATTTTGGTTACATCAAAAGGAGTAGAATTGTGGGGTCATGTATATGCACATTTTCAGTTAGATGTTTTGCAAAACTTTTGTGCCAATTTATGTTCTCTCCAGTCAATGTGTGTCTTTAATTGTCAGACTCTGTAGCAGACATTGCTGATGTCCCACCCATATACTTTGGCACTCAAAACTTTCATGCATGATCAAATCTGGGGCTTTCAATTCTAAACACCTGCAACTCTTTTCCTGGCAACTCTTCTCCTGAGGGTTTTTTTTTTTTTTTTTTTAACTGCCAGAATCCACGTAGGTCCCCAGTGGAGCTGCCTGGAAGGAAATGCCAAACACCCAAAAGTTAACCATCTCTCCACTTATTTCTGGAAGTTTCCCTTAACAAATCCTCACCAAAGCTCCCTTAATAATACTTTTTTGACTTTCTTCTCTTCCTTTTCTGATTGTCTATATTATTTCTTAGAACCAACTCCCATGTAAACTACTTGCACTTGAATCCTTTACAGACACTTCTCAATATTTATGAAATATTTGAGCCTCCCTGTGGCCTCACTCTAAACACTTTTCACACTGTCTTCCATGAAGAATGTAAGTTCAGTGAGGGAAGGGAATTTATGTTTCCTTCCCAGCTCTGTCCCTAGTATCAAGAAAAGTGCCTGGCACATAGAAGGTGCTCAGTATTTCCTAGAGGAGGGACTGTCTCCTGCAGAATCAGAAAGCTAAAGGCACTGTGATGAAAAGTAAAGCAGGGAAGGGTGATTGTGAATACATGGAAGTGAGAATATTGGAATGTCTCAAAGAATATTTCTGAGGAAGAACATTTGACCCCAGTGAAGTTTAGGCGTGAGCTGTGCAGATATCTGGGAAGAGAGAATTCCAAAAGCTAGGAGGAGCATGTGCAAAGCCTCTGAAATGGAAACATGCTTGAAATATGCAAAGATAAGCTCATGGAATCATATGGCTAGAGGAGAACAAGGAGAGAGTAAGATCAAATGAGGAAGGAGAAGCAGACAGTGATAAATACAAAATGAATGCAGGAATCCATGAATGCATAAAACCATGAGATAGATATCTGAATGTGTGTGAGCAGAAGGGTACAGGGAAAAGATCACAGATTTGAGTTAGATAGACGTAGATCTTGTGAAAAAATTTCCTGATTTGTAATTTGAGAATATTATGCTTAACGTAGAGGGGTTGAGGATTAAAGGAAAAGAACTGAGCAAATTGCCTCATCAGAATTAGCTCTCAATTAGAAATTTTTAGTAGTATTAGTGGTAGCAATAGTTGAAGTAGAAGCAGTGGTTCTAGTGCAGAAGCAGTATTAAAGTCCTCTCCTAATTGTGGCAGCAATAATTTAATTTTCCCAAGCAAAGGGAGGGTAAAGGGCAGCTACTGAGAGCAACTAATATTTGAATTTACTTAGAATGAATGCAAAAAAATTATGAAAATATATCAGCCAAAATAAGATGAGTGGCATTATAGTTAAATTTTGCCTATTGTAAATAACTAAACTTGTTTCTGTTTTCCTAACTGGATGTTACTGAGTGACTTTGATACAATGAGCATGTCTGAGATGTGTCAAATATATTTCCTCATGTTGGAATCTTACTTTCAACATAATGACTTACTTAATACACAAAGTTTACAACAGAAAATTTATAAACTGGTAAGTAAATTGTAATATAAAGTCAAGAAATATTAAAAAATGTTTGATTACAGCAAGCTCAAATATTTTATATAAGTGGTTCAGAAAATTAGGAAACTTTCTTTCCTAATCACTTTTCTCCTGTCTGCCTCCTACTACATCCACTCTAGCTATTGGATTTTATTAATATTTCACTCAAAGCAATGCCTTTCCATTGCACACATTTTACTGACTTTGTTAAAGTGGGTGTTACCTGGTGGTTCTGAATGCTTACCTGCAGTATCTGCTAATGGACAGTAGGACAGGTACATTGACAGAGAATGTCAAATCATAACCACTTGTGTGTTAAGTAGGAGAAAAGCAAGATGATGAATTGTGTATAAGCTGATACTTTAGGAGTTCATATATCATAAAACCTATGGCATTTGGAAGATATTATTATTATAGAAATTTTAAAAATCCTCTACCCACTATTTGTTGCTGTCTTTTGTTATTTACTTGCTAAGTATCTGTTTCTTTTGCGACCTCATTGACTGTAGCCCACCAGGATTCTCTCTCCTTGGGATTTTCCAGGTAAGTATACTGGAGTGGGTTGCCATTTCCTTCTCTTCCCAACCCAGGGATCGAACCTGTGTCTCCTGCATTGGCAGGCAGATTCTTTACCACTGAGCCACCAAATTGCATGTTATCCAAATGAACATATCAGTGAAAGAAGTAGTTACACAGGTCATGGAAGAGCCAAGTTAAATAACCCAAACAGTAACAACAGGAAGCCATTATCATCCCAAAGACTGAAAGAGAAGAATGTTACCAGAACTCAGGGACCAGGTTCACCCAGTAGAAGATAGAACCATAGTGCAATTGCCTTACGGGGCTGGGGTCACAGTGGAGATATAGCCACTGCCAGAGATGTCACCTGGGGCAGGAGGTGTAGGCCTGGGAGGGGAGAGATATCCTGGTTTCTCCATTATACACTCCTCCTTTTTTCCAACAGTATCTGTTGTTGGCTGAACCCAGAAGTAAAAGTGCTGATATGGAAGGCTAGGATACAGACTCCAAGGCGGTCAACCTCACTGTGATGCAGAGCAGAGAAAGAGCCAAAAAGTGCAAAGGATGGTTCTGAAGACAAGCCCAGCACTAGTATACCAAGGACTAGTTGAACAACCAAAGTTCAAGGAACTTAGTATGAGAAAACTTCTTTTGAGGACTCGTTTGTGAATAAATGTCAGCCCCAAATTCTAAATCACTGATCTTCATCAGTCAGTCTGATTTTCAAGAGAGAAAACCTCATTTGTTTCAAGCCTTCACCCCAATCCTATTACCTGGAATCATATAAATGTGGCAGCTGGCACTTTACCTCTATGGATTCCATTTCTGAGAAAGGGGTAACTCAAGGCTGGGCATACACCTCACAGTTTGCCTGTCTATAGATTTCAGTCAGTCAATACTTTTTTAGGTTCTGAATTTGCATTATTCTTAAGTGAAGTTGGCCTATTTGGGGCCACATTTGTATGATTTGGATATCAGTATTAGCCAACAGGGCTTCTCTGTTTGGCGCAGATGGTAAAGAATTTGCCTGCAATGCAGGAGACCCAGCTTTGATCCCTGGATTCGGAAGGTTCCCCTGGAGGAGGGCATGACAACTCACTTCAGTATTCTTGCCTGGAGAATTTCATGGCCAGAGGAACCTGGTGGGCTACAGTTCATAAGGTCACAAAGAGTCAGACAGGACTGAGCCACTAATACACACACACACACACACACACACACACACATTATGCTAACGATATGCTGTTATTGCCTAGCTTTGCATATTTTTGGGTTAGAGGATATAGTGTAGGAATCCTCTTTCTCTGTAATCATTTAGTGGAACTCCACAGTAAAATAACTAATCAGAACCTCATTTTAGAAGTGTTTTTAAAACTCCTCAATTTTACTCTCATTTTTGGTTCTTCATATGCCAACATTTTCACCTCCCCCCCACTTTGTCATATACATATTTTCAAATTTTACTTTTGGCCCCATGAATCCTCTTTGAAATTTGAAAATACTCTGTCTCAGTTATATCTATGTTTTCATTTCTTCAGTGTTTAACATTTGTTAAGAGTTCTTAGATTAAAAAAAAATAAATTCTGCAATTTTTTCCTACTTTCTAGTTCACTAAAATTCATGCTACATGTTAGATACTGTGGTGAATACCTTATGTGGGTGATCACTTTGTCTATTGAGTGGCCCAACTTTCTTGTTAGTAAAGAAAGTTTGGTTGTCTCTAAACTAGGTGCAGATGGTAAAATAGGATAAAATTTATTCTTATCTTTTTTTCAGGTGAGGTGATCATTTATTTCTTTCATCTAACAAACTTCATCAGCATTCCAGTTAGTGACAATTCCCTGTTATATTCTACATTCTGCCCATCAATTTCATTATCGATGTTTTTGAGAGTAGTAATGTCTTCAACTTTTAAAAAATATTTTTTGATGAGAAATTAAAAAAAAATATTCTGTAATATTTGTAATTATAAAACTTTTGTTTAGAAATTGGTATCTTGGGAACTCAACATATAGAAATACTATGATATTTTTATATTGCAAGTAGTAGAAGATAAAATTCATGAATAATAAAAGGGTTTATAGGGTTATATTATTGAAAGGTCAAAAGTTAAGATGGGTGTCAGGAGAAGTTTCACCATGGTTTCATTTCTTTGTGATTCTGTTGGCTCTTCCCTTACCTATGTTTATTTCTTGTTCTCAGACTTGCTTCTGTAAATATTGGAAAATTTGCACATTAACTTCTGAACATTAAGTCATGCAGAAAGAAAGGTTTGTTCTGTCAAATCCTTGAAAAAATGTCCTAAGCTGTGTTCTACTTCTGAAACTCCTGAATTACTCTTTGTTTCTGGGATGGATCACCCAGGTTTACTCTGGGATTAATAATCATAGTCAATCGTTCTCAGACTTCTTGGCTGCTAACTATGCAAGGTAGAGGGAGGACACTGATCCCTAGGAAGACAAGTTCACGGTTAAAGTTTTATCCACATTCTCTAAAAGTAGGAAATACACCACAATGGCCAAAGCCATATCTCTTCCTTCTAAAACAAATATCCAGTAGGTGGTTGGCACTTTAAAACTTTTATTAAAATGTTATTGTGATGAGAATATATTGTTCTTTGACTTGGAAAACTCATCCTTCTTTGACTTCAGGTGTTCATCTTCCTTACCTGGGAAGTCTCACCACTTTGAGGACTCTCTCTTGGTTTCACCAAATCACATAATAAACTAAATGATATTGCTTTTATTTTCTATATTTCTTACTTTTAGTTTTGAGATATTTACTATGTTACTATTAGAACAAGAGGTGATCTCACACAATGTTTCAAAAGCTTTCTGTGACTACTAGGTATGTTATCCTCATCCTTCTTATTAAAAGTATGTGGTAGATAAGGAGTAAATCTGATAGATTCTTGTTCTTGTCCCTCACTACTTCTTATTTTGTGCACAGAGCATATACTAAATAAAAGCCTATTAAATAAAAGAGGTAAAAATATTACACTGGAATGGAAAAATTTGCTCCAACACAATCACTACCTACGTATGAGTCTCCTATCTACTCTCTCATCTCCATCCAAATTACATACTCAGTCTTATCTCTCCCCTCTAATTACACCCCCTCTTGACCTGTAAATGATGGGAATACCTACCTGACCTTTGCTGAACTGGTTTTAAGTTTCTCTCCTGTTTGCAAATCTAATGCATTGAGATTTTTTTTCTTTCTAAGCTCTTGGAGGGCTGTATCAAAGTCTATACCCTTTGAGTTATAATCTACCTTAGCAAGATTTTAAGCCCAATTTGGTTCATAAAAATTGGTTTATGATTATATGCTTATTTATTATTTATATGCTGTGATTATATAGTGTGGCTCTGAAGAAAGTCACATAAAGTGGAAGTACATAATATCAAGGAATGCACCTAAAAAAACCTGCATTAATTTGAACCTTATGTAAAAGAACAGAAATACAGAGTACTACTAAAATAGGAACATTTAAATGCACTTCAATATTTTGAAATGAAAAACAGAATTCTTCCTTTTTATAAACTGTATATGTATACATCCAGACCATTATTGAATAAAAGCAAAAATTTAATTCAGACATGAATATTTTTGTATGCTTAGAAAAAGCTGACTCCCGAATCTTATTCCTGAAATTGGTTTCCCATTTCAAATTGGAAAGATCTATGTGTTTTTATTAAAGTTTTTAAATACTTCAGAATAATAAATAGCATTTTTGGAGATTGATTTAATCTTTTAGCTTCTACTCCCATAGCAATAAGACTTGATTTGCAATAGTCATCAGTTTTTCTCTCTTTGTCCAACAGACCTCTCCTAAATCATTCTGCTATATTTTAGTAAGATTGACTATAATATGAAATGTGCTGACTGTCTTATCTTCCATTTCCCCTCAGGGAAAAATGCAGTGAAACAAAATGTAATTAAAACTACGTAAAGGAGTTAAAGTATAACCGTGTAAAAACTTCTTATATTTGTCAGAATATTGAAATGAATGAGAAACTTCAATGGTTTAAGCTGCCCAAAGGAAATACTAGCATTCTGATCTTAAGAAAATTGAAGTCTTTTAAATCCTGAAGCACTAACAATTAAATGTTAACCCAGACCAGAGGAAACTATTTAAATAGAAGTTGGGATAATTCTCAATCCTTGTACTATCTCTAAAGGTTCATGGGAATTAATTGATGATATATCTTTTCCTTCAGATTCTTTGGGTTCAGGTATGGGTTTTTAAAAAGTCAATTTCTATAAAAACTGCATTGAAAACAAATCTGGACTGATTATTTAGAGAACATAGTAGAGATAGCTCACATTCTCAAATGAAACTGACAAGCTATCCAGTTGCAAGCACACATTACCATTTTGAACACAAAAAGTTGATGCTTAGCCTCAAGGGATGAAGTAAGTGATCACAGAAAGGCTATTTATGGCAGATCTGCTCTTCCACCACTAAAATAAGAAAATACTGAGCTCAAGTTCATTCTTTATACTCTCTGAAATTTTGTTAATTAGACACTGTCCAGGGCACAGTCCACTTACAATATGCAGTTAATTTCACTTTATTCTCAAACCATAAAATCACTCCCCAAACTTGATCTTTGCAAATGTTAATTTGAAACAATGAAGTGCACAAATCTACCACTATTGGGGTTTTTTTTGAAACTTAATCCTGTGATATGGATCAATAGGGTTCATTCATTTTTAACAGTTTAAGTAACTTCTTTATCAGTCAGCTGATTCTCTTGGCTGTTAGTGGGACAATGTATGTGGAAAACACAGAATATGTACCATTGTCTAAATAATGCCACTTGTCAATTGGGGAGGTTGTCTTCTCAATTTAATGAATTGTAGTAGGAGAAAAATAAGCAGTTTTCAGGGAAGAAAGGAAGTCTGTTAACAATAAACAACATTTATCCAGCATTTATTTGCTTTAAATACGGTGCTTTATGTGGATTTATCCTTATATCCCTGCGGCTGAGGAACAGTAGATGCCTCCTTTGGTGAAGGAGGAGTTTTACATTGTGGACATCTACAGAACTAGTGCATGGCAGAGATGGGATTCACTCTTGAGCCTTTTCCTTACACAGTGGTGTTCCAGTAAAAGCTACTTTATTTCCAAAGAGTGGAATGTACGGTAACTTTCACAAGGGCAGAAGGTCCACTGGGGAAAGCTATCTGGGGCTAAAAGTTCTTTCATCATATCAAGTTCTTTCTTCTTTCTTACTTCCTTCAGTTAGTTTTTTCTGCTTTCAAATTTCCACATGGTCCAGCATTAGCCCACAATAGTCTGTGTGTTTCTTAATTAAAATTCTCAGGAACCATAACCCCAGTTGATTCAGCCTATTACTCACAAATTGCTAGAAACATAATGATTTCTAAAGATGTCCAATGATTCATATATAAGAGAAGGTAAGAGGCACATAAACTAGATTAGAGTAGCCATGGACTAGGCTGAGGATAGAGACCCTGTGGATGTACAGCCATCCTCTTCCCCTCAGACCCTTGGTCAGCTCCTAATGCTTTGAGTCTCTGCAGCTTGGAGTTTGCCCTCATCAACTGTATGAGAACCAAAACCAAGGCAGGAGCTACCCAAGTCCCCAGTTCATGTCTTTATGTATGATGCGGGCTCATTAAATGTCACATTGCCTGGAACTACAATCCCTTTTATTTAGTTTGTCTTGGCAAGAGAGAACTCATTTTCCCCTTATTGGTTCTTTACATTTGGGTGAGAGAAATGCCCCTAGAAAGTGAGTGGGAAATGAAAAGAGTAGCTCTTAAGTCCCTGAGTGAGAGAAGAAATTTCTTTTGGGGTTCATACCTGGGGATTCTCAAGGATTTAAGTATTACCATGAGATCTGTTCCCTTCTTACTCTATCCCTGCCTCTTTTTGGAGTAGGGGAGAGGTTCTGCTTACCTCTATGCTAAGGCAATACCCTTCATGGGAGCCCCTCAGGAGGATTCACACTTCTTCCTGTGTCTCTGTCCTTCACAGAAGCCTTTTCCAGTTGCTTGGAGTTCTCTGTTATTCTAGATCCATCACTGCTTCAAAGATGTGAGCTTAAAAGCTACTGTTCACTTTCACTGGCATCATTAGGAAATCATTTCTACATAGTTTAGCTTCCCCCAAGTACAACATTGTTGTGTTATGTTTCTGAAAACCAGCCCCTAGTGTTCTTGCCTGGAGAATCCCAGGGACGGGGGAGCCTGGTGGGCTGCCATCTATGGGGTCACACAGAGTCGGACACAACTGAAGTGACTTACCAGCATGTCTTCATTTTGGCACATGGCTTGACTAGCAGAAAAATATTGGTTACACTACAGAGCCTCAAAATGCTTTTTCTACAGTTGAGGAAATATTGGAGTCATTCCTTTGTTACTTTCAGTTAGCTTTCCTTAGTTGGCTTTAGAATTTGTTGGCTTGGCCTCTGAAGAATGAAGGAGTTGGGAAAGTTTGACCTTGACTACAGTGAACTTTCTCAATACCTGAAGTATAAAGCCATAACCCAGCCTCTCACTGCAGTCTCCCTAGCCAACCAACAGCCCAGTAGAAGCACGAGGATTTGCAAGGAAAAGCCAACGCTTGACATAACAAGGTCAGAGGTAGGATCCTAGGAATCAAGTTTGGCTACACACAGTCTCTCTAATTTCAAAGCAAAGCAATGGAAGGAGACAGCTTGGTAGTTGTTTTATTTTCTCTAGAGTGGACTTATGTTGTCAATGGCAGAAAGCCATGAACCATGAAGATAAAATAATGCTAACCAGAGTGCTAAGTAAAGAAAACAAAGATGGCTCCACAATTAGTAGCATTATATATGTTAGTGCTAAGTAACAACAGATGTGTCTACAGGGAGTGAAGCATTCCTTGCAATCCGTCAGAAACCAAAGCCCTCTGACACCACAAGCCATTATGGTTTACTTTGGGCTTGGAGGAATGATGGCTGAGTCCATGGGTTTGGCAAAGTGGGGTTGTTGTTGAGGGTATTCCAATCTACCTGTGTCATCCTTACCATGCTGCACACTTGTGCTGAGTTAACACAGAGATGTGTGCTGTAAAATCCGGTTCTGTAAAGACATGCACTCGCCATGAGTCATTAGCAAGCATGCGGAGCTAATTGGCAAAATACTCATAAAAGATTTTGAAGGTGGGTTAATTACAATTCATTATACCGTAAACTGTCCCCAGGCTATTGTTAAAAAATGCAGGAGTTTCAGGGCCCATTATTTTATGATTCATTTTGCCATGTTGTGAAAAACAGACTCTAAATCAAACTACATTTATTATAGGTCAGACCACAAAATCTTTATTGGTTTTTCCAACATTCCACCCTTGTTATATGAATTCATATGGACTGCACATTTCTGTCAATTGGCAAGAAAGCATGAAATAAAATTTATGATATTTTCTTACCTTATCCTCAGTACAGCCTTAAAAATCACAAGATCTAATTGCTTCCCCTATTTCCCCAAGTTCATGAGAAACAATACGTATTTTGAAATCAATCCCAAAGTTGTGATGATTGGAAGCAACAAAAGGATAATGAAGTCTGTTTCTAAGGGACACATTTTAAAGAAAAACCTAAAGAAGTATCACTCAGATGAAATATATTAAAACTGCTATCTGCCCCATCTAGAAAAATGACTAGCATGCACTTTTCAGTTGGGAGATAATTTGAAGTTCATTGGTTTCCTAAATGTTAATCTTATTATTCTTGTCCCCACCTTTGAAAGTACCTGAAAGAAAAAAAAAGACACTATTTCTCAAAAAACTGTGATACAGTTGCTTGCCTCCTGTTCTTATCACAGACAGACTTGGTCAGAATCATGTAAAGTCTCACAAGTGGTCATTCTGTACCATAATATGTAATTGTTTGTTGATAAATGCTTTCAAGTATATCCATTTTCACTGTGTGACCCAAACCACCTTGACAGTGACAGCCTGCTATACTCATTACTAAGGATGAGTGAAGAATAAATGGCTAGGTTCACTTCCAGCCCTTGAGAGTTCAGCAGCTCATTTGAACCCTATCTGAACTATCGAAAGTTTTGACTCTGCAAAATTCCATGCTTGAGGAAGAGGGGAGTACTATGTGGAGCAGAAGGCTGGGGAAACGGGAGGGGTTTATTGGAAATTGTGTGAGAACAATTTCCTTGGGAGTGATTCGGTGCTTCCTGATTCTGGCTATGCCAGAAATACCACAAAAGTCTTTCTTTAAACTTCCAAGATCTTGGGAAGGCCTTCCTCCAAGAAGTTTGCCACTTCTGCATGCCTGGGTTTTGGCCAGGACCAGAGACAGAAATATGTGCAAAAGGAAACAGTTTAATAGAAAGTTACCTGGATACTTGAGAATTGTCAAAAGAGGTTTACCTCTAATGGAACCGAACCTGAAGAGTTTGGCTAGGTCAATGATCATAACTGCTTGCATCCCTTCCAGGAGGGACCTGGAAAGTGACCTTAACATTCCTAGGGCAATTCACTTATTTTATAGAGGAATTCAGGATATCCAGAAGAGCCATGTGGCTGAACTGACACAGATGTGGAACAGAGTGAAGTGTAAAAAGTCAGTAGAGGAGACAGAGTGAGCCAAGCCAATTTCCTCAGGCTTGAGTTCTGGCTTTACTCTGCCACTAACAAGCGGTGTCACTTTGGGCAAGTCATTTCTCTTCTGTGACCATCTGTGGATGACTTCAGCCATGAAGTACTAAACTAGTTCTGTGGGATGAGAGAGGTTAAAAGGGATAGTTTAGAAGTGGGACACAGCTACATGACAAGAGTGTCAAGTAAGGAAGAGAAAGCATGCCACCCAGGAAAGACTGATAAAGAGGAAACTTGAACAGAACCTGATAAGGAGTGTTCATTTTGCACTGGGTTACAGGCAGGTAGTTATTAAAAAAAAAAAAAAAACTTGGTGAGGAAGTAAAATTGTTAGATGTAGTTTTTGTAAGCCATAATAAATTCAAGTTTTGCAAAATAAAAAAAGAAACAATCTAAAGTGGGATGCACGAGAGGAAGAAATGCCCCAAAGAGGGAGGCTCTAGGACACATTTGTTTTTCGAATTGTGCTTTGTGGATCATAAGCCAAAACGTATGAGCTTCCTTAATAGGGATGGTCCCCAGTTTCTCTCTTAAGAGTAGGGTTTTGTTTAAAGAAAGTTTTCTGAGACTAAAAAGAAACTTGCTAACTGCTGAGCTTGAAAGTATCAAGAATATTAGTGGCACTTTTATGAGGCCATTTGCTATGACTCTTTAAAAGATAAAATTCTAGGGCCTCAAAGGGGTGAAATTCTGAAAGGCCATCCTGTATGAGATACAGTTGAACTTTGTAACATGGACATTCTTGTTGGCAGGTACCTTTGATACCTCTGAGTTGGGCTTTCTGAAGGAAGAGGGACCAGCCTCCCTCCAGGGACCGACACTTCAGTTTGGGTCATAGTCTCTTGACCATCCCTTGTGTAAGGGATGCAAGGGTCTGTGAGGGGAAAAGTCAAAGAACAGGATCCACTGCTCTCCTGCCTGTCCTGCAGTTACAGTGACCTCCAGGGGAATCTGATTGCGGTGGAGGAGTTGGGGAATGGCGACCATAATCAGTAACTCAAGAGTATAAACACTGCGAAGGAAGAATAAGCAAGAAAACAGAAACTACTAACAAGCATAATGTCATGATAGAGAAGCATGGATAGCGATCAAGGCAAAATTGGTGGGCGGGCAGGGGACAATGTTGACACTGGAATCTGTTGGACGACTCTTCCCATGTTGATTTTGTAACTGAATGATAGGAGAAAGAGAGAAGGGAATGTTGTGCAAAGCACCACTAATATTAAGATCCTTCTTTTTGCCAGGCACGCAGATCATTTTTTTGAAGCATGAAAAGACAGTATCATCTTTTCTGACCAAAGGGCTTTCCTATTTGCTGTGTGTAATTGCCTCCTCAACAAGCTCTTACTCTAAGACAAGTAGGCTTTAAACTGAGTACAGCAAAGACCTGAGGATTCCAGAGCCAAGTGCAAAAAGCAGCTGGCTCTGCAAACCGTTGTCCAAGGGAGCCAAGCGGAGCAGAGCTGACAATTGCCTTGGTGATGAGAGTGAGAGCCAGGCACCTGACAAATGCTGTGCTGCCTGCTTTCCTGCACACCTCCTTTCCGGGACTCCTGCTACGAGCATGGGGGCTCACCCTACCACCTTCTCCTCCACAGAGCCAGCTGCCAGCATCCTCTTAAATTCCTTCGCCAGCAAATATTTCAATACTTAAACAAGTTTATTTCTCTCTCTCTCTCTATTTGGTAGAAAAAGAATGCCCTATAGGAGAAGAGACAATGTCTTTATTTTCATCTTGAATGAGGTTGTTAAACACTGCATGCCCATTCTTTTGGTTTGGGAAGGAGGGAAGGCCTGTGGTGTCGACTGAGTGTGTGAGGTGTAATGAGGAACAGGATTCGAATGTGTGTATTTATTTATCTGTCATCCGAGTCTTGAGAAACTTGAAATCTGCATGCAGATGTGCTGATCCTCTTCTCTCCTCAGCCCTGAGTTAAAATGTTAACTATGTCAATTCTTTCATTTCTGGGTGTGCTGGGTCCAGGCTGACTGCAGTGAGAAGACACTGGAAAATGGACCCCCAAGCTGTGGGCATGAGTTGAAATGGGCATTCAACATGACGGATGAAAAGGCTGATAAGGAGTCTGGCCTCCCTGTCTCTGGCCTTACTGCCCAGTGGGGTTAGCCCTTTGGCTGGAGACATAGGCATTGGCTTGGGAATCAAAAGAACTAAGTGCAAGATTGACTCTGTAGCTAACTCGCTTGGGCCTCCAGCACGCTTTTTCCTTTACTGGGTTTCAGTGCCCTGATTTGTAAAATGAGAGGGTTAGACATCACCTCCAAAATGCTATTTTTCCTGAATTTTGCCATACTTACTTTGTGAAGACAGAAGCCCTAACCTGAAGCCTATGACCCAAGTAAATCTATTTCAAGTTAGTTTCTTTCTTCACACAGGAAACAAAAAAGCACACAGTGTTGCAAAGTGCCCAGGGACTAGGTTTGTTTTTAGAAATGAGCCTGGAGATGGCAGCGTTGTGCATGCAGGGCACATTCCTTCACCAGAACCGCAAAGAGCCTGTATAGATTTGTTGTTGTTTTTAATTGCAAACTTTTCTAGCAATCTGCCCTTTAGAAATGATTGCCCCTCTCTGAGGATCAGATCACAGCCTAACCAGTTCTCAGAGAAAATTAAATGAAGAATGTTAAGCATGGAATCTATGATTAGGATGCCTGGCTAAGTAAAGATGATCACGTACTTTCCCAAATGGGTCAGCTGTGGCCCCAGGGATCCACAATAGGGCAGCAAGTGATTCATGTTGTCTTGATAGCCTCTGTAATACTGGATTTACAGCTGGATTTAGGGATGAATGTTGGAGGTAAATCTGAAGGAGCAGAAAGGGGCTAGAGAGGGAATAGGTAGTCAAGGGAATTTCCATCAAAGCTTTTCAGAAGCAAGAATCCATTCCACCTTTGTCGATGACTGTGGTTTGCTAGGATCAAGATCAAAGGACTCCTTGTGGGCAGAGCCATGACAAATGCGAAGCTCAGTCTGGTGAAACCTAGCATTAGCCCCTCTTAGGCTGCCGTCTAGACTGGAAGTGGGTGCTCGTGCCAGACTGGGTTGAGTGTGGATCAGGGTGCTCCTTCATGACGGGGCAGAGGAGGGGTAAAATCTCTTCATGAATCCTCTCAGGGAAGTCCGCAGCCAGGGCCAGCCTAGCAAAGCACAGCATGGCTACAGCGCCAATCAGAAGAGTAAGTTTTGTGGGAAAACAGGGGACATGGTGTAGGGGTGGAGCTACGGGTTGACAGAGATGTAGACCCATTTGTTAGTAAAATCCAGCTGCCTTGATTTGGGCATCTTCCCCTTCCCTTCCTGATGGCTTTGGAAGGCTAGTTCAAAACTGTACTAAAAAGTTGTTCATCTGCAGGCCCAAGACAACTGCAGGCATTTGAACTGACATCCCCCAACTAGAACAGCTACTGGCACTTTTTTTGTGTGTGATGGGTCCCATAGTTTCTCAGAATTTCAGTTAATGTTCTAAGTAGGTGATGAGGGGATGTTCTAGACTCTGAATAATGGTGCTAGCCTCATTGTCTGCTATGTACCGCATCAGTACTAGCCACAGTTTACATTTTTATTTGCCTCTTGAGATCACCAGCATAAGAAAACCATGGAAAAATTGAATGGGTACTAATAACAATTTTCCAGTTTTAGTGCATGCATGATCTCAGGTGCCATTTAGATTGACCTGGAGAGGTGGGCAGGGGGTTCCTACCGCACTTTTTAAAAGCTGTTACATATGAACCAGGGTTCTTGGCCTCCTTAATCAATAGAAATTGATTAGAGGTGGGAAAAGAACCTTAAGCCAGGCTTTGCTGGGACTCTTGCTGCAGCTGAGGGAGTGAGAACAAACAAGTTCCTTTGCTGCACTCTCTGAGGTGGGATGAGTTGGTTCCTTCTTTGAGGTGAGGGTAGGGGTGTGTTCAGGAGTTAGGGCAGATGGGTGGCTTAGGTGGTTTGCCCACCCCTTAGGTGGTGTTGTGTGCAGGGGGCATGCACAGTATCCCGCTTTTGCTGCAGACTCTTCAAAAGTGGCATTTGGGGTTTTTTGGTCTTTCTGTATCTTGTTTCTGTATCTGATTCGCTCCTACTGCACATGCATGAAGTTATTTTTAGTCCCTTATAGTTTCTTTGTATTTTGTTGGTTGAGGAAGCATTTGTCCAGGTATAAGCACTGCAGCCAAGGATCCCAGATCCCAGCCTGTCTCAGAGCTAAGAGGACTAGAAGAGGAGTCAGGAATAAATGTTTCAATTCTGCTTCTGGCAATAGTTCAAGTGTGTGTGGTAGTTGCTCAGTCATGTCTGATTCTTTGTGACCCATGGACTGTAGCCCACCAGGTCCCTCTGTCCATGGGTTTCTTCAGGCAAGAATACTGGAGTGGGTTGCCATTTCCTTCTCCAGGGGAATCTTCCCAACCCAGGATTGAACACAGGTCTCCTACACTGCAGGCAAATGCTTTACCATCTGAGCCACTTTGGAAGCCCAGTTCAAGTGTCATTCAAGGGAAATCTCAGTTTTGTCAATGAACTTGTCTGTAAATTGAGCATGCTGGGGTACGACTAGACTAACATACAAAATGATTATGCTCATCATGATGTCAACAGAAGAATTTCTGGGATATTGAGAAATGATGGTTATGGATATAATGCAAAAATTATTATAATGCTAAATAAAATATCAAACACAAGATTGTTTGCATATTGAGTTTACAGCTTTCCAAAACAATATATGAGGAAAGTGGGAAAAGAAAACAATGCAAATTTTAGCTAAAGTTACAGTAGGATAACACTTCATGTATTTTCATATTTTCTAAAATATGACTGGTAGCTCAGTGGTAAAGAATCCTCCTGCCAAGCAGGAGTCATAGGTTTAATTCCTAGAGAAAGAAATGGCAACCCACTCCAGTATTCTTGCCTGGGAAGTCCCAGGGACAGAAGAGCCTGGTGTGATACAGTCCATGGGATTGCAGAAAGAGTTGGACAGTACTTAGTAACTAAACAACAACATAATATGATTAGCTATGTCATTTCTTATAGATCTAATGGAAATGAATTTGTGAATTAAAAAAGAGAAGATGCCCCTGCCAACATTCCCCGGCACTACAAAGGGATTTACCACTTACTAAAGCCTTGAGTAAGTTATCAACTCTGAGCTTCAATTTCCTTAACTATAAAAAGACTATTAAGATCTTACTTACAAGTATTAAGTCTTTACTTCATGCCAGACAATTATCCTCAGCATTTTCACTTGTACTAACACATTTAATCCTCATTATAACCCAAGATATAGGTTTTATTATTATCTACTCTTTAAAAATCAGGAAACTGAGGCACAGAAGGTTAAATCAGGTCACTGAGCCATGCACAGAGCAACTCAGAACAAATCAGGATAGAACAATTCCAAAGCCCATAGCATGATCAGACTACTTGAGCCAGACTACTTCAAGGGATGGTTACAAAATTTGATCTTATTTCTTGGAAACACTTATATTGCAGAGCTCTCACATCACAGGCACTAAAGGATCTAGTTCTTTCCTAGATTCATTCATTTCTAAGGTTCACACCTACACCTAGTAAGTTACAGAGTTGAAGACTGAACAGCTGGGTTGTCATAACATCGGTGTATTTTAGTCACTTGGTCATTAACTCCATTCATCTTAGGCTACTCAGGTTAGTGATCACAAAGAGGTACTTGGGAATTATATGGCTAAACTTTGAAATGTGTGTTTTGGTCTAAAGTGAAGTTACCATGAACATGTTTTCTTCATATCATCTAATACTCCTATTTTTTTCTTATAAACATCTTGGGCTCAAAGAAAATCTAAACCTACAGTCTCAGAAAGTCTTTCAATTTTTTTTTCTCCTTCAGTGATCTCTCCTCCCAGGATAGGGTTTGATAGGGAACAGGGACATATCACTATACTTAGAAACCTGAGTCCCCGTAGTCCTAACACCTTTCCTTGCAGAATGTTGTTTTGTGTGAGTTATTTGAGGCCCATAGTATCTTTTTTTTAAATTATTGAAGTATAATTGATACATGTGTGTGCACGCTAAGCTGCTTCAGTCGTGTTCGATTTTTTGTGGTGCTGTGGACTATAGCCCTCCAGGCTCCTCTGTCCATGGGACTCAACAGGAAAGAATACTGGAGTGGGTTGCCATGCCCTCATGCGGGGGATCTTCCTGACACACAGATCAAACCCACATCTCTTACATCTCCTGCATTGGCAGGAGGTTTCTTTACCACTAGCACAACCTGGGAAGCTCAATAAAATTGACATATAACATTTTATTAATTTCAGGTATTGCAATGTGATTTGACATGTGTGTGCTTTGTAAAATGATCACAAATAAAGTCTAGTTACCCACTATTAACATATAAAGTAACAAAATTTTTTTCTGGTGACAAGAAATTTTAAAATTTATTTTCTTTGCAACTTTCAAGTTTACAATACAATATTATTGACTAGAGCCATCATCCTGTATATTACATTCCCATCATTAATTTGTAACTAAAAGTTTCTATTTATTTAGCCCCTTTACCCATTTTTCCCAGCTCCCAAACCCATGTCCACTGTGGCAACCACCAATATCCAGTATCTCAGTATGAGTTTCATTTCATTTTGCTTGTTAATTTGTTTTGTTTTTTAAATTTCACATGTAAGTGAAACCATAAGGTGTTTGTCTTTCTCTAACTTATTCACTTAGAGTAATACCCTCAAGGACCATCCTTATTGTTGAAAATGGCAAGGTTTTATTTTTTTTAATGACTGAGTAGTATTCCATTATAGTGGTGGTTTAGTCGCTAAGTCATGTCCAACTCTTGCGACCCCATGGACTGTAGCCCGCCAGGCTCCTTTGTCCATGGGATTCTCCAGGCAAGAATACTGGGATGTGTTGCCATTTCCTTCTCCAGGGGATCCTTCTGACCCAGGGATTGAGCCTAGGTCTCCTGCATTGCAGGCATATTCTTTACCAACTGAGATATATATATATATATATATATATATATATATATATATATATATATAGTATTGTGTTATATGCATTTATATAGCATTACATTTTATATATATACATATATATATATATGATTACATATATATATTATAAAATATGTATGGTTGTCATTCAGTTGCTCAGTCACGTCCGACTCTTTGCAACCCATGGACTGCAGCACAACAGTCTTCCCTTTACACCTTCGCTATCTTCCAGAGTTTGCTCAAACTCATGTTCTTTGAGTTGGTGATGTCATCCAACCATCTCATCTTCTGCCTTTAATCTTTCCAGCCTCAGGGTTTTATTTAATGAGTCAACTCTTTGCATTCAGGTGGCCAAAGAATTGGAGCTTCAGCTTCAGCTTCAGACTTTCCAGTGAATATTTAGGATGGATTTCCTTTAGGGTTGACTGGTTTGATCTCCTTGCTGTCCAAGGGACTCTCAAGAGTCTTCTCCAGCATCACAGTTCAAAAGCATCAATTCTTCAGTGCTCAGCCTTCTTTATAGTCCAACTCTCAAATCTGTCAGTACATGGCTACTGGAAAAACCATTGCTTTGACTATCCAGATCTTTATCGGCAAAGTGATGTCTTTGCTTTTTTATATGATCTCTAGGTTCATCAAATCTTTTCTTCCAAGGACCAAATGTTTATTAATTTCATGGCTGGAGTCATGGAGCCCTGGAAAATAAAATCTGTCAGCGTTTTCATTTTTCCCCATCTATTTGCCATAAAATGATGGGGCTGGATGCCATGATCCGATTTTTTGAACGCTGAGTTATTTAAGCCAGCTTTTTCATTCTCTACTTTTACCTTCATCAAGAGGCTCTTTAGTTCTTGTTTGCTTTCTGCCATTAGGGTGGTGTCATTTGCACATCTGAAGTTACTGATATTTCTCCCAGCAACCTTGATTCCTGCTTGAGCTTCATCCAGTCCAGCATTTCACATGATGTACTCTGAACATAAGTTAAAATAAGCAGGGTGGCAATATACATCCTTGATATATTCCTTTCCCAATTTTGAACCACTCTGTTGCTCCATGTCTGGGTCTAGCTGTTGCTTCTTGACCTGCATACAGGTTTCTCAGGAGGCAGGTAAGGTAGTCTGATATTACCATCTCTTTAAGAATTTTCCAGTTTGTTATCATTCACACAGTCAAAGGCTTTAGTGTAGTCAATGAAGCAGAAGTAGATGTTTTTCTAGAAGTCCCTTGCCTCTTCTGTGATCCAACAGATGGTGGCAATTTGATCTCTGGTTCCTCCACTTTTTCTAAATCCAACTTCTACATCTGCAAATTCTTGTTTCATGTATTGTTGAAGGCTAGCTTGAAGAATCTTGAGCATTACCTTGCTAGCATGTGAGATGAGTGCAATTGGGAAGTTGTTTGAACATTCTTTGGCCTTGCCTTTCTTTGGGATTGGAATTAAAACTGACCTTTTCCAGCCCTGTGGCCACTGCTGAGTTTTCCAAATTTGCTGGCATAATGAATGTAGTACTTTAACAGCATCTTCTTTTAGGATTTGAAATAGCTCAGCTGGAATTCTATCACCTCCACTAGCTTTGTTTGTAGTGATGCTTCCTAAGGCCTGCTTGACTTCACACTCCAGGATATCTGGCTCTAGGTGAGTGACCACACCATCATAATTATCTGGGTCATTAAGACCTTTTAAAACAGTTCTTCAGTGTATTCTTGCCACCTCTTCCTAATCTTTTTTGCTTCTGGTAGGTCCTTACTGTTTCTGTCCTTTATTGTGCTCATCTTTGCATGAAGTATTTCCTGGTATCTCTAATTTTCTTGAAGAGATCTCTAGTCTTTCCTATTCTGCTGTTTTCCTATGTTTCTTTGCATGCTTCACTTAAGAAGTCTTTCTTATCTCTCCTTGCTATTCTTTGGAACTCTGCATTCAGATGGGTATATGTCCATCTGAATATGTTTAGATATATAATAGTCTATTATACACATGTAGTATTCTCTTTTATATATATGCTACTGCTAAGTCACTTTAGTCGTGTCCGACTCTGTGTGACCCCATAGACGGCAGCCCACCAGACTCCCCGGTCCCTGGGATTCTCCAGGCAAGAACACTGGAGTGGGTTGCCATTTCCTTCTCCAATGCATGAAAGTGAAAAGTGAAAGTGAAGTTACTCAGTCGTATCTGACTCTTAGTGACCCCATGGACTGCAGCCTACCAGGCTCCTCCATCCATGGGATTTTCCAGGCAAGAGTACTGGAGTGGGGTTCCATTATATATATTATATATATATATATACATACATATCTATATTACATATATATATATGTAAAACATCATATCTTCTTTATCCATTCATCATTTGATGAACACATAGTTTGCTTCCATATCATAATTTTACAGTGAACTTAGGAGTACATTTTTAAAAATTATTTTGTTTGTTTTTCATCAGTTAAATTCCCAGAACGGAAATTCCTGGATCGTATGGTAGTACTAGTTTAATTTTTTTAGGAAACTCTGTACTCTTTTCCATAGTGCTGCAACAATTTACTTTCCCACAAACAGTACACAAGGGTTCTCTTTTCTCCATATTCTTGCCAACACTTGCTATTTCTGTCCTGTTGATAATAGCCATTCTGACAGGTGTGAGGTGATATCTCATTGTGATTTTGATCTTCATTTTCTTGATTCTTCATTTCTTCGGCTAGTGATGTTGAGGTTATTTTCATGTGCTTCTTGGCCATCTATATGTTTTCTTGGGTTTCCCTGGTGGCTCAGATGGTAAAGAACCTGCCTGCAATGTGGGAGACCTGGGTATTCTTTGAAAAAAATTGTCCAGATTCTCTGCCCATTTTTAATCAATTGTTTGTTTATGTTATTAAGTTGTATAAGTCCTTTATATGCTTCATATTAACCCCTTATTGGATATATAACTTATAAATATATTTTCCCATTCAGCAGGTTGTCCTTATTTCATTGATGATTTTCTTCATTGTGAAGAGGTTTTTGAATTGATATAGTCCCATTTATTTTTGTTTTTACCTTTGGAATCACATCCATAAATATATCAGCAAGAGTGATGTTAAGGATGTTAAGGATCTATGTTTTCTTCTAGTTTTATGACTTCTGGTTTTATTTTCAAGCCTTTGACCCATTTTGAGATAATTTTTGTGTATTGTGTAAGATAGTGGTCCAGTTTCATTATTTTGAATGTCAATGTGGCTAAGTTTTCCTAAAACCATTTATTGGAAAGACTGTCCTTTCCCCATTTTATATTTTGACTCTTCTGTTATGGATTAATGAGCATGTATGCGTGAATTTATTTCTGAAATCTCTATTTTGTTGCATTGATCTACGGATTTGATTTCATAACAATACAATACTCTTTTGATTACTGTGGCTTTGTGATATAGCTTGAAATCAGGGAGCATGATGCCTCCAACATCTTTTTTTCTCAAGATTGCTTTTTCTATTTGGAGTGTTTTGTGGTTCCATACAAGTTTCAGATTATTTATTTCTATGGACAGTGCCATTTGCAATTTTGATAAGCATTGCATTAAATCTGTATTATTTCCAGTAATATTGACATAATAGCAATGATAATTCTTCCAACTGAATATTCTCATGGAACATTCAATTCCATGAGAATGAAATTTCTATTTATTTGTGTCTTCAATTTCTTTCATAAATGTCTTACAGTTTTTAATGTACTGGTCTTTCAACTCCTTGGTTAAGTTTATTCCAAGGTATTTTATTATTTTTGATACAATTATAAATAGGGTTATTTTATTAATTTGAGGGCTTCCCTGGTGGCTCAGATGATTAGAAATCTGCCTGCAATGCAGAAAACTGGGGTTCAATCCCTAGGTTAGGAAGATTCCGTGGAGAAGGAAAATGTTACCCACTCCAATATTCTTGCCTAAGAATTCCATGGAAAGAGAAGTCTGTTGGACTACTGTCCAAGGGGTCACAAAAAGCTGAACATGACTGAGCAACTAATATTTCACTTCACACTTCTTAATTTGTCTTTCAAACTCTTTGTTGTTAGTATATAAAAACACAAAAGATTTTTGTATATTGATTTTGTACTCTACAACTTTACTGAATTTGTTTATTAGTTCTAACAGATTTTTTGGTGGAATCTTTAGGATTTTCTTTTTTTTTCATTTTTTAAAAATTTGTTTAACTTTACAATATTGTATTGGTTTTGCCATATATCAACATGAATCTGCCACAGGTATACATGTGTTCCCCATCTGGAACCGTCCTCCCTCCTCCCTCCCCATACCATCCCTCTTTAGGATTTTCTATGTATAAAATCTTATCATCTGCAAATAGTGACAATTTTACTTCTTCTTTTCCAATTTGGCTATCTGTTTATTTGTTTTTCCTGCTTAATTGTTTTGTCTAGGACTTTCAATACTATGTTGAATAAGGGTGACAAGAGTGTGCATCCTTGTCTTGTTCCTAATGTTAAAGGAAAGGCTTTCAGCTTTGCCATTGAGTATGTTAGTTGTAGACTTGTCATATATTCCACCTATACCCATTTTGTTGGAGAAGGCAATGGCACCCCACTCCAGTACTCTTGCCTGGAAAATCCCATGGATGGAGGAGCCTGGTAGGCTGCAGTCCATGAGGTCGCTAAGTCAGGCACGACTGAGCGACTTCACTTTCACTTTTCACTTGCATGCATTGGAGAAGGAAATGGCAACCCACTCCAGTATTCTTGCCTGGAGAATCCCAGGGACAGAGGAGCCTGTTGGGCTGCCATCTGTGGGGTCGCACAGAGTTAGACACAACTGAAGTGACTTAGCATACCCATTTTGTTGAGAACTTTTATCATAAATGGATATTGAATTTTTTCAAATACTTTTCTACATCTGTTAGAATGATCATATGATTTTTACTCTTCATTTTGTTAATGTGTTGTATCACACTGATTTACTTGCTGATGCTGAACCATCTT
This sequence comes from Bos indicus, assembly GCF_029378745.1. Taxonomy (NCBI): domain Eukaryota; kingdom Metazoa; phylum Chordata; class Mammalia; order Artiodactyla; family Bovidae; genus Bos; species Bos indicus. Next base: position 49,341,858 of record NC_091772.1, read on the forward strand.
TGCATATCTGGAATAAATCCTGCTTGGTAAGGGTATATGATCCTTTTAATGTATTGCTGAATTTGGTTTGGTAATATTTTTAGTATTTTTGCATCTATGTTCATCAGGGATATTGGCCTATAATGTTCTTATTTGTAGTCTCTTTGTCTGTTTTCCTTAATGTCCATAGAATTTTGAGTGCCCTTTTACATGGGTTTTATAGCTCCACTCAATGATTTAGACACAGAGTACCTAGAAGCTGCCATGTTGTCAAGCTAACTTTTGACACCAAGAGGTTTAAATTCAAGTAAAATCTCCAAACCCAATTGGAAATGAGTTTTAGCTTCTAAAGTTTTCTCACATGGATGGCTTGGATAGTAGTTGACAGGTACCAGCTTTGGCTGAATTAGGCATTTTGATATTCAAGTTTTGTATGGGGACCACTTCCAACTGACCATGTGAATTTGGGAAGGTTTTTACCCTCTGTGGACTTCTTATCGCTCTGGAAATGAAATGGATTCTATTCATTAAGCACTAAGCTTTCTCCCTTAGAAAATTCTAAGGTTAGGTTAAATTATTATCACTCAAGTAGAAAGATTATTACTATTTAAACTACTATGCTGTACCCCTGAAACTAACACAACATTGTTAATCAAGTATACTTAATATAAAATAAAAATTTAAAAATAATTATGATGCTGTACATCTGTCATTTAAAAGGAAACCAGGAACTCAAGAGTTGGATGGGTGTTCACTAGGTGTGTCTCCCATTGTACAAGTCCACGATCTCAAAACTCCTGTTTCTGGTGCTACCCTTGGCAGGAAGTAGGAAATTTTCATAAAGGGTAAAAAGTGGAAACCTTACCTGGTAAAAGTCTTGTTAACAGATATTGTCCTATTAGGTTCTCTTAATTATTTGAAGGGCTTCCCTGGTGGCTCAGATTGTAAAGAATTCTCCTGCAATGCGGGAGACCTGGGTTCTATCCCTGGGTTGGGAAGATCCCCTGGAGGAGGGCATGGCAACCCACTCCAGTATTCTTGCCTGGAGAATCCCCATGGACAGAGGAGCCTGGTGGGCTACAGTCCATGGAGCTGCAACCAGTCGGACATCACTGAGTGACTAAGCACACACAATTTTTTGAAAAGTTCTCTTCCTCCTTACTCTAGCTTCCCTCCCTTTAGGTTGAACCTCCCATGAATTTTATGACTCATCCATTTCATTTTCTATCTAAATGATTAAAGCAAGTGTTGGCAAAGTGTTCATTTATTCACTGTAATTTAAGGCTTCCTCTGCCAGGCAGGAGTAATAACTCTGTCCTTCCTTAGACCACTCTGGCTGCAGAACCTCGAAGCCAGCCTGGGGCAAGGGAAGGAAAGGAAGGAAAAGATAGATTTCATAGGTTTGTAATGGCTCATAGATTTGTTAATATTTTTTCTGTGGAAGATTCTGGCACTTGGAAAAGGTATACTGATCTTCAGACCACAGTTTAGGGAACATAAGCCTGAAAAAAAAATGAGATTTTGTGGTTTTGAAGTATCTCTATTTTAAGAAGTAGAAAATGTATTAAAAGGGGGAAAAAATGAAAACGTGGAGCAGCCTGAAGAACAGACCTAGGCAAAATAGCACATCAGGAAAGAGGATGAGGGGTTGTTCTCTCTTTCTAGTCTCTTTCCTTCTCTTTATTATCAGTCTTCATTGGATACATGCATACATGGGTAAAGAACAGTGAATAAGTCAATTTTTGAATGAATAAATGAATGGATGAATCATAGGTCAATGTTTCATAAATCTGGCTTATCTTCAGAATCAACTGAAAGCCCTTTTTATAAGACAAATCCCTGGGCTGTTCCCCTGGTGATTTTGATCCATTAGGTCACAAATGGGGCTTCCTGGTGGCTCAGATGGTAAAGAATCTGCCTGCATTACAGGAGACCTGGGTTCAGTCCCTGAGTCAGGAAGATCCCCTGGAGAAGGGAATAGCTACTCATTCCAGAATTCTTGCCTAGAGAATTCCATGGACAGAGGAGCTTGGCAAGCTACATTCTATGGGGTCTCAAAGAGTCAGAGATGATGCGACTAACACTTTCACTTTCACAGGTCACAAATGAATCCAGGTATTTGTTGTTCTCAGTTGCTTCCTAAGATTCCAATGATCAGCCAGGTTTTGGAAAATGAGGCCTCAGTTAAGTTCAGTCGCTCAGTCGTGTCCAACTCTTTGCGACCCCATGAATCGCAGCCCGCCAGGCCTCCCTGTCCATCACCAACTCCCGGAGTTCACTCAAACTCATGTGCATTGAGTCGGTGATGCCATCCAGCCATCTCATCCTCTGTTGTCCCCTTCTCCTCCTGCCCCCAATCCCTCCCAGCATCAGAGTCTTTTCCAATGAGTCAACTCTTCGCATGAGGTGGCCAAAGTACTGGAGTTTCAGCTTCAGCATCAGTCCTTCCAATGAACACCCAGGACTGGTCTCCTTTAAGATGGACTTGTTGAATTTCCTTGCAGTCCAAGGGACTCTAAACAGTCTTCTCCAACACCACAGTTCAAAAGCATAATTTCTTCAGCTTTCAGCTTTCTTCACAGTCCAACTCTCACATCCATACATGACCACTGGAAAAACCATAACCTTGACTAGATGGACCTTTGTTGGCCTAGAGCACAGCTATAATCCAGAGTCCATTCCTCTGCATTCTTACCATAAGTGAGGGCCACACTCTGAATGAGCCACACTGATCAGCCCCACATGGAATTTAGCTACAGATTATTCAAGCAATTGTTAGTCTCTTCTTGATCAGACTAGCTGATTCCCCTGTCTGCCATGCTTGTATGTTGCCAGTGAAATGACAATATTTTGCAGAAAATTTTTTTAGAAACTTTTCTATTAAAACAATGAGATTTTCCATTCTGTTGTATTTTAACTGTTCTGGAGCTGCCCATCCACAAACAAACCAAGAATCCCTTTGCTTGGTTTCCTTGTTCTTTTTTTGTTAGAAACAAGGATATTTCTGAAATCCTTGATTTTAGAAATACCTAAACTCATCTCCCTCTCCCACTTAATCAGTATTCAGTTCAGTTCATTCACTCAGTCGTGTCCAGCTGTTTGAAACCCCATGGACTGAAGCATGTCAACTTCGCTGTCCATCACCAACTCCTGGAGCTTGCTCAAACTTATGTCCCTTGATGCCATCCAACCATCTCATCCTCTGTCATCCCCTTCTCCTCCTGCCTTCAATCTTTCCCAGCATCAGGGTCTTTTCTAATGAGTCAGTACTTCACCTCAGGTGACCAAAGTTTTGGAGCTTTGGCTTCAGTATCAGTCCTTCCAATGAATAATCATTTTTAGTATTCAATAAATAGGTATTGAAATCTCTAGACTGCTAGGAATGATGCGATACAGAAATGAAAGATATCATCCCTTTTTAATGAAATTTATAGTCTAGTGGGTAAGTTGAATAAGAAAATGGTTATTCTAAGCATGATAAAAATATGTATAGATCAGGGAAGTTGGGGTATATTTTGGGCCAAGAGCATGATAAGTACTGAAAAGAAAGGGAAAGTCAAGATTAAATGATGAAGAAGCAGTGTGTCTATAGCCATAGAGGTGATGACATTAAAACCTTGGGGAACTAAACGCAGATCCATGTGGGCTGGAGGAGTGATGGGAGATGACATTGGAAGCATAGAAACCATGTTATGATATACCTTGAAAGTCTTCCTAAAATTTTGGATTTTAGACTGAAGCACCAGAATTTCCATAAGGGATTTGGGCATGAGATGGACACACACAGATATACACATTTGAAGAAATGCTTTCATCAGTGTACAGGTTTTGTCTGACCTGAAATTTGCCAGACTGGCTTCAGGGATCTAAGGAGAAGAGACAGAGAAAAATAATGAAGTAGTAGAAATCATTTCTACACCTTGATGATGCGTGGGTGTGTTTGCACGTGGCAGGAGTAGCAGTGACAAAACAGGCACCATAGAGTGATTCTCAGACTCTAAAACCTTGACTGTGTAGAGAATGGGGGTGCCATTCATGGAAGCAATTGTTTGACTGATTTGTATTCATTTTCCTGTGGTATCCAAAGAAATTGTGGACAGCATCATAACATGAATTGAGCAAGTGCCATGCCTCTTTCTTTTTTTTTTTTCCCAAGTCCTTATCAAGGCTGAAAAATCTTCTAAGCACAGATGAAAGAAACAGCAGGGCCAAGATGACTTTGAACTCACTGCACATGATTCCTTTTATATAAGACATGCTTGACAAACATTAATTAAATCTCCCAGAACCTCTTTGAAGTAATGTAGGAAATATGTACGGGTGGGTAAACTGAGGCCTCAGGAACTAGAAGGAGAGCCTGAGGACATACTAGGGCAGGTGCAGTATTTGAAGAGACCCTCATAAGAGGCCCCTGTTTCTCTGATGAGGCCAGATGTAGGTGCTTGTTTACAAGCAGAGGTCTTCCAGCAAGTTCTGTAAACCAGACAGGATGAGGCAGGCTGGTTATTGACTCCAGGGACCACATTATCTGACCTTAGACCTGGCAGCCTTGGGCCTTAGGCACATCCTGTCTACTCATAACCCAGGGCCACTATCTCTCTTCTGAAATCTACAGCTGTGTCATATTACTTCTAATGCTTACTTAATCTCTGAAACTGACCAGTAGTCATGAGTGTCAGAGGTGAGAGTGCTTGACTTCACGGCCAAAAGCAGGAACCTGAGTCATTTTTGTACCCAAGTTTCTGCTTTTCAGCTTATTTATTTGCAGATTGAACTCTGGTTTAGGGTGCAGGATGTTTTTGCAGAGGAAGAGTCCAGATGTGATGCAGGCCTATCAGCAGCATTGGTCAAATTTACAGGGGGCTCTGGAATTAAAATGGCCCTTTAATTAAAATTAAACTTGGCCGTTATCCCAAGTTGGTTATGATGACTGGGCCTTTGTACTTTCATGTTGATAAGTGATTGGGTGTGGCTACCTTGGAAAGGACTGCAGTGAAGTCAGACCCTGAAGAGGCTGATGTCTGAAGGCTGTACACAATATACATTGAGAACCTCATTTTCTGCTTGCTAAACTAGATGCGTCCTAAAAGATGGTCTTTGACCAGTTGTATCTGCTGCCCAACTACTGATTCCTTCTACTCAGTTATCCTGTTAGTATCCATCCTCTGTCAGTTTATTGTACCTATAGCACCTATGATGTTAGAAATGGAGTTAGATGCTATAATGGCAAAAGATAGAAAAAGTCCCTGTGCTCAGGAAGATCTCAGTCTAGTGAGAGAGACACAAAATTAACAGATGAACACAGAAACAAAATCAGCTCATAAATAACTAAGTGCTTCAGGGAATAAGAGAATCAAATAGAGAGAAAATACCAAAAAAATAAGCATATGCACTTATGCTGTTGAAGAGAGAAAGATGGAAACACTTTCACATCTATCCACTGAGATAAAAGGCCTTCCCTCTGATAATTTAACAAGATATACAGTTCACCAGCAATTTAGGAGGTTACGAAATTGAGACATGCTTGAAACTTATGGGAAATAATTGAAAACTTAGCTTCGTAGTGCCATTGGCCTTCTTCTGGACAAAGAGAGTGAATGAAAAATAATTACCCAGAGAAAAGAGCAATTTTTTAAAGGAAGATTTGGAATTGGATTGTAAACAATGTATTTTCTGAGTACCACAGTGATAATATCAAGTGACTGTTTTTGTCCTTTTCACGAACTCTCTATTTTTATTTCTGATATATTTTTCTGAATCCATTGTCCTTTATTTTCATATTAGAAGTTTAAAATTATTTTTCCAGAAGCATTTCTCAAAGAAATCTTTGACTGTGAACATATTCAGTTGCCTTACTGAATGTAATGACCACTTGAAAATCCTGTTCTAGTTAAACTTTCTAAGGAATCCATTCAGAGATGAGAGACATTTAGACATTTTGTTCATTAGCTTGGTTAACCATTGGTTTTCCATTTTATTTACCATATTTTCCTTTTTTTCTCTATGATTTAGGTCTCGAAAACATTTGGACGGTTTGCATGAAAGGGGCTATATCATAAATGCTTTTAAGGTTTATATGATTTATATGCACAGCACTCATGATTCATGTCTCAAATGGCCATGTTAGTAGATTTTTTTTATTAAATTCTTGATTTATGTGAAATAGATAAATACACGGATCATTCAGAACAAGGGTGTCTGTGTCTGGGGGTGGAGGGAGGGGAAGGACGAGAGGGGTCTGGCTACATGAATAACTACCTATTGGTTCTAATGGGATTTGCACAAGGAAGACTCCTGTATTCCAAGACATAATCTTTCTTCATTCTAACATGTGGTTAGGTATATGTTATTGATATAATTTTAATTTCTGAGCCATGTTAAATCGATACACGTTTTAGATGTCCCCCTTGAGGAAGGAAACATAAAAGAACATGTCTTTTTCCTTCTCCTTCTTCTCATGTTGTATTTGGCAAAATACCTTGACATTCTAAAGTGTCTTATCTACCTCTGATTTGGTTTACTCAGTGTTTACCATCATAATATCAGAAAATGGAACCAAGAATGCTTCTTAACAATGAGAATATTTCATAAAAGAAGATACTTAAATAGGACTTCCTATAATAGTAATAAAACATTTTCAAGCCCACTCTCAGCTGAAGAAAGGAACTTTCACCCTGCTCAAAGCTGGAGTTGTGTGAGAAAGCGCATATGTGTGTTTCAAATAACCAAACCAATAAGTCCTATTTCTCTGCTTATTATAATCAAGGGAACAACCCTTCTAATAAAATTGTGTTCAACAGTTCCTCTATAAATTTCCTCCCTCATCTTAGCTCCACCTGGTATAATATAAAAGGTAATATACTTTGGAGGTATTTTTAATAAAACTTTTTCAGATGACTTTATGTGGCAAAACAATTCATTTATAGCTTCTTATTAGTTCACTTTTATAGAGGTTTTAGTCTGTCCTATCTCATGGGGTAAAATCTTTTTTTTTTTTCCCCATGACCGACCTTTGTATTTCTGTTGATTTAATCTCTTCATTTCTTAGTGTTTCACATGTAAGAACATGGTTAAGGCAGGGGGAAAATTAGCTTGTTCATACTCTTGTGATATTAAGATTGACATTTTATATGAATCTTACTATATCCTGATATTTTTATTATAAGGCCCTGCATTAACTCTGATGTTTATAAAAGTGGAGACAAAGTGAAGAGAGGAGCTGATTCATAATTTGTTTCATATTAAAATAACTGCATGATTATTCTGTTATTCATTCAAAAATGACTTCTTATGTAGATAAGTCGTTTAAGGGATCATATTAGTGTTCTTCATTCAAGATGACTACTTATGTAGATAAGATGCTTCCAGAATGGTGAGAATCTGGAATGACTTCATGGCAAGAAAGATTAGTGAAAAGCATGACACATCATGAGAGAAGGAATAGTCAAAATAAGAAGCAACTGGCTGAAACACAACTGCAATAGTTTTATGGTTCATCCTTTCTATTCTTCAAGGGCAGGTCATAGTCCAAGAGAGGGGAGAATAAGTTCTTCAGGGAGGCTCATTGCTTCTTATATTCTTCACCAATTCTCCCACCTTTAGCTTCAACCTGAACCCAGAGTTAGTAGGCAGGATGTGCATGGAGTACATTGGATCTGTTTGACTCATGTGCATGGAGATACATTGGATCTGTTTGACTCATGAGTATGCTTTAAATCTCTTAATATTCTGCTTCTTGGAGCTGTAGACTATTAGAGGCACTAGATATATGCACAAGCCAGGCTTTGGAGTTTGCACGGTTCCATGAAAAATGTGAGAGCAGAGGCTCTGTTAAAAATATTATTAAAGATTTAAGATGGTGACAGTAGGCATTAAACCACACATGGGGAACCATCTAAGTGTAGGACCCTGTGTCTCTGTACAGGTTTTACACCCATGAAATTGGCCCTACCTTCAGATACTTCTGAAGAAGAAAACTGCAACCCACTCCAGTATTCATACCTGGAAAATCCCACGGACCGAGGAGCCTGGTGGGCTACAGTCCATGGGGTTGCAAAGAGTTGGACACGACTGAGCAACTTCTGTGTGTCTGTGTGTGTGTCAGATACTTCTAGATGTGAGGGTGAAAGTAAGGCTAAAAATAGGAATTTTGTCTAAATATGTATTTAAGCACAGGCTGGACACCACATTTCCATGTGTATTCTGTACAGCTGCTTCTGTTCATTTCCCTCCCTGAACCACCTATAAAACTGTAGTCAGGAATAGTGTTTACATCAGAGGGTTGTTGATGGGTTCAATAAGATAATACACATAGGGGGGAAAAAAAGGAAAAAATTAACAACATGATATAAATTAGAGTCGGACACGACTGAAGCAACTTAGTATGCATGCATGTGTTGGAGAAGGAAATGGCAACCCACTCCAGTATTCTTGCCTGGAGAATCCCAGGGACGGAGGAGACTGGTGGGCTGCCATCTACAGGGTTGCACAGAATTGGACATGACTGAAGCAACTTAGCAGCAGCAGCAGCAGATAAAAATAAAATGAGAACTTGTATACTCTCTTAAATAATATCTACTTAAAACCTCTAAAAAATAAACAATAGAACTCTATAATAAACATTATCTCAAATCAGGGAAAAATTAATACACAGATGGTACTTCTTGGGGTGTCTGGCACACAGTAAACATTCAATAAGTGTAATTTGATGTGGATGAAGGAGGAAGAGGAGGGGAAAGTGGTGGTGGTGAATATGGAAGCCATAGTTGCTAAAGAAGAGGAGAGCTGAATTTAAACCAGTCCTTGCTGGAATCATTTTCCCACCACTACCCATGAGAACCTGGGCAAGTAACTTAACCTTAGTGCCTTTATCAGTTAGCTATTGCTGAGTAAGAAACCAACCCAAACCTCAGCCTTAAAATAGTTATCACTTATTTTTTGGTCCTGTGACTACACAGGACTCGGCTGAACTAGGCTGAACACCTGTGTTCAAGTTGAAGATCTAATGGACCTGGGTTACATGCTGACAGTTGGGCTCAGATCTGCTTTCCATATATGTTATTCCTCTTGGATTAGTAGTCTGACTAGAGTATAATATTTTTGGCAATGCTGGAAGCATGAGGAAAAACCTCCCTGTAAAAATCCATTTTAAGGCTTTGTTCACTATGCCTGTGAACATTCCATTGACCAAAGCAAATCACATGGCCAAGCTTGAAAACAAAGGTCAAGGAAAACACACACCATCTCTAGAGAGGAAACTCATAACATAAAGGGTATGGAGAGAGAAGAAAAAGTTCTGGGTGCAATGACTCAGTGTTCTTACATGGTAATATGGAGTTACCATGGAAAACTCAGCAATGGCCACAGGACTGGAGAAAGTCAGTTTTCATTCTAATCCCAAAGAAAGGCAATGTCAAAGAATGCCCAAACTACCCCACAATTGCACTCATCTCACATGCTAGCAAAGTAATGCTCAAAATTCTCCAAGCCAGGCTTCAACAATATGTGAAATATGAACTTCTGAATGTTCAAGCTGGTTTTAAAAAAGGCAGAGGAACCAGAGATCAAATTGCCAACATCCTCTGGATCATGAAAAAAGCAAGAGAATTCCAGAAAAACATCTATTTCTGCTTTATGGACTATGCCAAAGCCTTTGACTGTGTGGATCACAATAAACTGTGGAAAATTCTGAAAGAGATGGGAATACCAGACCACCTGACCTGATTCTTGAGGAATCTGTATGCAGGTCAGGAAGCAATAGTTAGAACTGGATATGGAACAACAGACTGGTTCCAAATAGGAAAAGGAGTACGTCAAGGCTGTATATTGTCACCCTGCTTATTTAACTTATATGCAGAATACATCATGAGAAACGCTGGGCTGGAAGAAGTGCAAGCTGGAACCAAGATTGCTGAGAGAAATATCAATAACCTCAGATATGCTGATGACACCACCCTTATGGCAGAAAGTGAAGAGGAACTAAAAGGTCTCTTGATAAAAGTGACAGTGGAGAGTGAACAAATTGGCTTAAAGCTCAACATTCAGAAAACGAAGATCATGGCATCTGGTCCTATCACTTCACGGGAAATAGATGGGGAAACAGTGGAAACAGTGACGGACTTTAGTTTTTTGGGCTCCAAAGTCACTGCAGATGGTGACTGCAGCCATGACATTAAAAGATGCTTACTCCTTGGAAGGAAAGTTATACCAACCTAGACAGCATATTAAAAAGCAGACACATTATTTTGCCAGCAAAGGTCCATTAGTCAAGGCTGGTTTTTCCAGTAGTCATGTATGGATGTGAGAGTTGGCCTATAAAGAAAGCTGAGCATTAAAGAATTGATGGTTTTGAACTGTGGTGTTGGAGAAGACTCTTGAGAGTCCCTTGGACTTCAAAGAGATCCAACCAGTCCATCCTAAAGGAGATCAGTCCTGAATGTTCATTGTAAGGACTGATGTTGAAGCTGAAACTCCAATACTTTGGCCACCTGATGTGAAGAGCTGACTCATTAGAAAAGACCCTGATGCTGGGAAAGATTGAGGGCAGGAGGAGAAGGGGACAACAGAGGATGAGATGGTTGGTTGGCATCACCGACTCAATGGACATGAGTTTGGGTAAACTCTCGTAGTTGGTGATGGACAGGGAGGCTGGTGTGCTGCGGTCCTTGGAGTCACAAAGAGTTGGACACAACTGAGTGACTGAACTGAGCAGAATATGGAGTTAATAAAATGACTTCCTCATAGACTTGTTTTGAGGACTAAATGGAATAATCCATGTAAAGTATTTAGCACAGTGCAGGTATGTATTTAATGCAATATGTGTCAGCTATGTTTGTAGTAATGACTCATCTCTGACTCAAATACAGTGAAGGATTTTAGATGAGAGAGGCAGGTATAGATGTGGAAAGCTGAGAAAGAGTTGGTGGCTAAGTGTTTAGCTGGATCTTAGAAGACAGCAAGTTTTGCAAGGAAAAAAAGGGAGGGGATCTTTTTGGGTGTGGCAGAGCAAAACCAAATAGCCAAAGGGCAAAATAATATGGATTTACAATTTTGATTGTGTTTAGAATTTTAGGTAAATTACCCACCCTTTCCATCCCTCATTTTTCATTTAAAATCCTTGTGATGACTTGTCAGTCCCAATACCACTGTTTGGAAAAGAGAGTATACTATGCACATATAATAAATCAGTTATGTTCTCTGCTTGGAACTTCCTCCAGCATTTCTTTTCCCTGGGCAGGTGCTGCTTCCCAAGAGTCTGCTCTCATCTTGAGTGGAAGGACATCCACAGGAATCCAGGATGCAAGACTGCAAAATATTCCTTGTGGGTTCAGTCCTGTGTTGGAGCCTTTGAGAATGGCTATTGCTTATGTACAGGGTTTTGTGGGAGAGCTGTGTGAGTTCTGTTCATGGCAGTGAGGATTTGAAACACAAGACTCTCTGAGCAGCAAATACTGTAAGCTCTTCAATTCAAAGTTCTTGCATATGCCTTCCCCAGTCCTCCAGCCCCACCAGTCTGCTGCCCTGATTTCACTATGGGGTCCTGAAGAACTAGCGGGGACAGAAAGCCTGCTGCTAACACAGCCAAGTTGTCCAGTCATATTAGCATCCTCCTCAGCAGCCACAGCCTGAAGAAAGATGAAGGCCTTTCCTCCCCACCCTGAGTGACATGTGTACACAGAGGGTGTTCTGTGGAAGGCAAATCTTTAGAAAAATCATACATAGAATATAGTCAAACAAAGAGCTGGAGCTTGGAACTCTTTGGTTGTGACACTGTCCGCACATGGTTCCTCTGAACTCATCCCATACTACCATAAAAAGGACCGACTGGAAACCTCTCTTCAACTGCTGATGGCTTTTACTTCTAGCCTTGCAAATCAGTTTTGAGAAATCACTTCACAATCTTATTATCCCAGTTGATATTGGTGCTCCCCAAAGTTACCCTGCCCTCATACTCTTCAGTTCAGTACAGTCACTCAGTCATACCCGACTCTGTGACCCCATGGACTGCAGCACTCCAGGCCTCCCTGTCCACTACCAACAGCTGGAGCTTGCTCAAACTCATATCCATTGAATCGGTGATGCCATCCAACCATTTCATCCTCTGTTATCCCCTTGTCCTCATGCTTTCAATCTTTCCTGGCATCAGGGTCTTTTCCAATGAGTCAGTACTTTGCATCATGTGGCCAAATATTGGAGCTTCATCTTTAGCATTTGTTCTACCAATGAATGTTCAGGATTGATTTCCTTTAGGATGGACTGGTTGGATCTCCTTGCAGTCCAAGGGACTCTCAAGAGTCTTCTCCATCACCACAGTTCAAAAGCATCAATCCTTTGGTGCTCAGCTTTCTTAATAGTTCAACTCTCACATCCATACATAACTACTGGAAAAACCATAGCTTTAACTAGATGTACCTTTGGTGGCAAAGTAATGTTTCTGCTTTTTAATCTGCTGTCTAGGTTGGTCATAGCTGTTCTTCCAAGGAGCAAGAGACTTTTAATTTCACAGCTGCAGTCACCATCTACAGTGATTTTGGAGCCCAAAAAAGTAAAGTTTTTTTTTTACTGTTTCCACTGTTTCCCCATCTATTTGCCATGAAGAGATGAGACAAGATGCCATGATCTTCACTGTCTTCTTTCACTTTCATCAAAAAGCTCTTCAGTTCCTCTTCACTTAAGGGTGGTTTCATCTGCATATCTGAGGTTATTGATATTTCTCCCAGCAATCTTGATTCCAGCTTGTGTTTCATCTATCCTGGTGTTTTGCATGATGTACTCTGCATATAAGTTAAATAAGCAGGGTGACAATATAGAACCTTCACGTACTCCTTTCCCAATTTGGAACCAGTCTGTTGTTCCATGTCCAGTTTTAACTGCTGCTTCTTGACCTGCATACACATGTCTCAGGAAGAAGGTAAGGTGGTCTTGTATTCCCATCTCTTGAAGAATTTTCCACAGTTTATTGTTATTCACACAGTCAAGGGCTTTGGTATACTTAATGAAGCAGAAGTAGTTGTTTTTCTGGAACTCTCTTGCTTTTTCAATGATCCAATGGATGTTGGTAATTTGATCTCTGGTTCCTCTGCCTTTTGTAAATCCAGCTTGAACTTCTGGAATTTGTCAGTTCATGTACTGTTGAAGCTTGGCTTGGAGAATTTTAAGCATTACTTTGCTAGCATGTGAGATGAATGCAATAGTGTGGTAGTTTGAACATTATTTGGCCTTGCCTTTCTTTGGGATTGGAATGAAAATTGACCTTTTCCAGTCCTGTGATCACTGCCAAGTTTTCCAAATTTGCTGGCATATTGAGTGTAGCACCTAGCATCAGCATCTTCTAGTGTTTGAAACAGCTCAACTGGCATTCCATCACCTCCATTAGCTTTATTCATATGGTGATGCTTCCTAAGGCCCACTTGACTTTGGACTCCAGGATGTCTGGCTCTAGTTGAGTGATTATACCATAATGGTTATCTAGGTCTTTAAGATCTTTTCTGTATTGTTCTGTATATTCTTGCAACCTTTTCTTAATATCTTCTGTTTCTGTTAGGTCCATATTGTTCCTGTCCTTTATTGTGACCATGTTTCCTTTGGTATCTCTAATTTTCACACACAAATGAAAGGAGCCAATGGGGGCAGCCAGCAGCATTCTGATGCTCATAGTAGCAGATGGTGTGGCATCCTGCCTAGATGACCCTCCACAACCCAGGCTCTCATCCTCCAGCTGCTGGGCCTGTTGGCAACTAATATCCCTCAGCTGTGTACCTCTCTAGTCTTCTTGCCTTCAGCTGGAGAGCAGACTCACCCCTTCCTGGGGGTGGCCCACATCCATGGCTCATGGATATCAGTGTAAAATGCCTCCAAGCGGGAGAACTCAGGACTGACTGTTTCAGCTTCAGAGCTGCCTCGGGGTTGCTAAGCCTTCTGTTGCATCTTATCTCCCTGTTTAGTCTGCTGCCCCCTCCCCTACATGTGTTAATACCGGAGAACACACCACAGTGACTCTTCACACAGATACTTATCTGAGAGTGGATTTCCTCAGAGGTTTGACCTATGACCTATGACATCTACCCAGTGTCATGTGGCTCTAGGCACATCTCACATCATGGCTCATTTAATTTCCATATCCTTAGCCACTAAGGAAACTGAGGTTGGATATTAACTTGCCCAAGATTCCTCTCTTGGTAATTGACAAAAAAGTCTACCTTTCTCCAAATTTAATAATCTGTATGCTGCCTGACAGTTAAGCTCACAGGAATGTACACAAAATGTAATGTACTTAATGTACACAAAAATGTAGATCTTTTATTGAATGAATGCCTAGATAAATGCGATGTCAAAGCAAACAGAAAGGAGAGTGGTCAAAATCTCTCTGTAGGAGGACCAGGGGTGCGTAGTGGGGCTCTTCTGTGGACTCAGACGTACACAGGTGTGTCTGATGAATGGATAGACACTTGCATCCCTCAAGGTGAGTGTGGGAGGAGGAAGCAGTGGCACACTTACAAGGGGGCTATTTGAAGAGAGTTTAGGGAAGGGGTTCTTTACAGAAGTGTGGTCAGATTAAGAGACTGGTGGCACAGTGGTAAAGAATCGCAGGTGGTAATCCACCTGCCAGTGCAAGAGAAACAAGAGATGTGGGTTGGGAAGATCCTCTGGAGAAGGAAATGGCAACCCACTCTGTAATCTCACCTGGGAAATCCCATGGATAGAGAAGCCTGGCTTGCTATAGTCCATGGGGTTGCAAAGAGTCAGACATGATTGAGTAACTAAACAACAAGAGACTTACAAGGGACAGCAAGTTCTGTAGAACTAACTAGAGCAGGGCAGAGAGCTCTGCCACTCACAAAACTGAAGAGGCAGGAAGAGGAGTCCAGTTGGTAGAAGGGAGCTTCTTGACCAGAACCCTTAGTGGAGGAATGTTTAAACCACAGACTGAGGAAAGAGAGCTGGGGAAAGAATACTCCTTCTCCTCTCTCCTGTCCTTCCATATCCCACTGTCCAAGGAGTACCAGCCAGAGGGCATGGAAACTAGATTATGCATTCCACAGACCTGGCATTTTGGGACACACAGACGGATGGGCTGTTGGGGAGGTGTCTGGTGGAGCAGGTAGAAGGTTCTGGCACAGCACTGAAATGAGACACTGAGTTCTAAAGACACTGAGGGCACCAAAGAACACTCACTTGATGGTCAGCTGCCAAAACATGACCCAAGGATGGGGAGGCTGCATCCTCTCCACTTTGCTAAGACCATGATGAAAGAGGCAGCAGGCTCACCACAGCCTCTGAGGGCCGGCATGTCGGGGAGCCTCATTCTCTGTGTGAATTGCAGCTCCAACGGAAGCCAGAAGTCATGGTCCTCAGCGACTTCTCCAACCCTGTTTATCAACAATGTGGGCCGGGGAGGAGGACAGGCTTGGGCTATTTCCAAGTTTAAATAAAACAAATGTAGAGACTCTTAGAAATGACCAGAAAGCTTGAGATGGAGTCTGCAATATACTGGGTTGTACCTGGCATGAAAATCAGTCAGTAAAAAGAGATATTACAATTAATGCAATGCTTTTACACCCACAGGCTATGAAGTCTGGGGAACAGTTTAAATGTAAAAACATGGAAATTTAGAGAAACAGGAATCTGAAAACCAGGCCAGAAGCTCATTCATTCAGCATACACCAAGAGACGCAGCTCACTGAACAAATATGTTTGAAGGCCTTTTCTAAGCTAAGTACATGCTATTAGTGTTTCTTAAACAGGGTCCACTGAACCACAAGGGGTCTGTGGATACAAGTTATTCTGTCATGGACTGAGAAGGAAACATTGAGCATTTATTTTTACTAACTTCTACCTGGACATCATTTCCTTCAGTTTTAAATGTAGGCAATAAAACACTGTAGGAGTAATATGAAGATGTATTCTTATATCACACCACAATTATTTATTAATATTTTTGTATATATTCATTCAAACACAGTAGTTTGGTTAATGTATTAGTCAAGAAGAATATATATATATATATATATATATATATAGTTATGTCACACTTTCAGAAAATATTTTAATCTTTATACTTCTGTATAATTTGTTTCCTTCGTAATGCCATGCATTTTATTTTATGCATTTAAAACATTATTTAGAGATGAGGTTCAAGGCTTCACCAAACTGCCAAAGGGATTCAGAAGTTAAGAACTACTGTGCAAGGTGCTGCTTTCAAGGGCTCTCCGCAATGTGGGGAACACAGCATTATGTACATCACACAATGGGGCATAACACATGGCAAGGTCAGCCTACCTGAGAGAAAGATTTGATGGGAGTGATATATAAACTAGTTTCAAAAGAAAGAATATGCCCACCAAGTAGGCAAAGTGTTGGGAGCAGGAGAGGGCCAGTGAGGGAAGAGCAAAGAAAGGCAGGATTCTTATCAGAAAAACCAAGATGCTGAGGAGTAAAAGAGCACCACGTGGGAGAGAGAGCAGGCAGAAAGTACCAAGAGCTGGGCAGAAGCCAGGCAAAAGAGTTTGAAGCATTTCTTCTGAGTCCTAGGAGAGCTGTTAAAGACTCTGTGCTGAACAGGACAGGATCACCTCCACACGTTGTGTTCAGAATCATTCTCAGCTGCTGTGTGGAGGTCAAAGGGGGAATTGCAAGGATGGGAGATAAGGTTCCCTTGGCCAGAATCTAGAATTGACATCATGAGAGTCCGAGATAAGTGTGTAGAAACCAGCATGATGGCCTCAGCCAGAAGTCACAGAATAAAGTTGTAGATCACACCAAAGCCTTCACTGTTCTAAAGACCTTCTCTAGCAGAGAGATACTTGGCCAGTGTATGGACTGTGAAAGTGCTGAGAAAGATAATGTCCCAGGAGCAACCCTCGATGAGGGATGGGAGTTGGTGGAAGATACTCCAGATCTGTCACCACCAGGCAGGCTTTTCTGAGGTCAAAGGACACCAGTGGACATGAGCTCCAGCTGCCCATATGGTAACCTACTTCTGCTTTCCCTGCATCCTCATTGCTCTTCCTGGGGTCACCTCTCAGATAAACCACTTGTCCACAAACCTCATCTCAAGGCAGCTTTAAGGGAACCCCAAACTAACAGAGACTGTCTCCAGACCCCAAACTAACAGTAGGTCTGGAGAGAAAAAAACTATGAAAGATGTGGCATTACAGAACCTGATCATAATCAAATCTGAAATGAAAGAGCAGGAGGTACAAGGATGATATTAATTTTTCTTTCTGCCTTGTGTAACTAGTAGAAAGTCTACAATTCTCTGAGATTGAGTTTGGCAGGAGGAAGAACAAATTGAGGGGGAGGGCATCATTAACTCAGTGTGGACATGATGATGGGCAATGGACATAGATGCCTAATAGGTGGTTGGAAATGCAGAAGCAGAGTTTACAGAAAGGATTGGATTGGTGGTGATGGCTTACTTGGGGTCATCAAGAATTTGGAGGGGATTTTTCAGGGAAAGTTGAGGAAACCTAAACTACCATGTTTTGAACAGCACATTTGTGGAAGTGGCTGTCTTTCAGGCTGGCCGTCTCCCTCTCATAATTCTGATTCTGCCACCTCTGTCTAATCACTGGCAGCTCTGACTTAGTGGAAAGCAGTTTCCTGCCTAAAATTCCTTCCAGTAATAGAAAGGCAAATTTAAAATATTGTTTTTCTGTTCCTGTTTCAGTTTCTACAACAGCAAATATTATTTGTCAGCAAATATTATTTGTAGGGTGATCATAATCTTGATCATCCAAATCAAGACACTTCTGAGAGTAAAGGGAAGCAGTATTTATAATTATACCTGAACATAGATACAAATTGAGATGATCTTGGACAAATGAGGACATGTTGTTGCACTGATTATCTCATTAAGACCAGATATCTTTCTAGAAGTATCTAGAAGTAGAAATGAGAGATGAAGAAACAGGCAAGGACAGAGAGGGACAGAGAGAAGAAGAGGAAAAGGAGGGAGAGAGAGGAAACTAGAGAGAGGATGAGGATAAGTTGTACATCTATTTTGAGAATCCTTAGTGACATAGTTATCTGGAATACTCTTTTAACTTTCTCTATCTTTATCTTTTGTACACAGGTAGGCTGGACATAAAAAAACTGAATAATACAGAATCTGCCCAGTACACACCAGTCAATAAATGATTTCTCAACAATGAACACATTTATCTTTTGAAAAATACTCCTAAAAATTCCATTTCACAATCAGTCTGGTCCACAGGGATGTTTTCTCCCACAGTTATTTCTGGTTTTATTGCACAGTTAAATACCTGAATGAATGTTCTATTGATCAGTTTAGGCATGGAAATTTGATCTCTGCTTTTGTATTAGATTGAGTCTATTAAAATGTCTTGACTTTGGTATTTCTTTCTGTAAAATGGAGATAACTGCAATGCCCAACTCATACTATTGTGATGAGTAAATGAATTAAAAACACAAAGAGCCTGACACATAGTAATCGTTGTTCCTGATTTTATTTCTAAAACAGGGATGAGGCCTTTACACTTACTATTATTTAGGCATAATATAGGGACTGTTTTTTAATTACTTAAAAACATCCCAACCTATATTCAACAAAATGGTTTCACTGAAGTAAATCAATTCTTCATATCTAGTGCACTCATAAATGGCATTCAGTGAGCAATGATACCAGATTTTAAAACTATTTTTCCTGAAATATTCTAATTTAAATATTTGAAGCTATGTTTCTGAGTATTCAATTACCTCTTCCCCTTAATATGAGATCACCTTAGCTGTGGGGCTTCCCTGGGAACTCAACTGGTCATGAACTCACCTGCAATGCAAGAGACTGGGTTCAATCCCTGGGTTGGGAAGATGCCCTAGAGAAGAGATAGGCTACCCACTCCAGTATTCATGGACTTCCCTGGTGGCTCAGAGAGTAAAGAATCTGCCTGCAATGCAGGAGACTCTGGTTCGATTCCTGGGTTGGGAAGATCCCCTGGAGGAGGGCATGGCAACCAATACCAGTATTCTTGCCTGGAGAATCCCCATGGACAGAGGAGCCTGGTGGGTTATGGACTACAGGGTCGCAAAGAGTCAGATACGACTGAGTGACTAAGCACAGCACACAGTACCTTGGCTGTAGCAAGATGGGTGAGGAAAAATGCCTGGAGTTTAAATGAAAAACTTCATTCAAACAGATCTTCCATGAGTTTTTGAGAAAACTCCTTTAACCACCATTATTTATACTCTTTTCCGGCTTTCACAGCATAAGGGTTAAAGTTAAAAATGTGTCCTTCAGTAGATAGTATCGGCCAAATCTCTAACTTACCTAGAAATTCAGGCAAGTGTGTCAAAAAGACAGCTATAGTGGGGGTTGTCGCCTTTCTTGAAGGAATATTCTCCCTTCATGTCAGAGCTTGAACTTAAGACCTTGTATTCATCGGTCCTTAGTTGAAAGTCCCTCAGTCTAACTTTCTGCCCTTTTCTCTTTGAACACATTCTGAAACACGTTATCACTTTCCCCAGTCCTCTCCTAGATAACAGAGACAAATGCTGCATCCTGTCTTTTCTCTGACCCTAGTCAGCCTTTCACCCCTGCCCCCTTACTTCCTGGAATGGTGGCAGTATTTTAATACCTGGGACATTGCTTCACTTTTGATTTACTTTATCACATTCTTTCATGGGCATTGGAGCCTCTTAGAACTAGTGCTGTCCGACAGAGCTATTCTACAAAGATGGAAATGTTCTATGTCTACAAGTGTCCAAAATGCCCACTAGGCACATGTGCGGCTGAGCGGTTATTGAAACTGAAAAGGTGAATTCTTAACCTAAATTAATTAACTGAAATAACCATAGGGAGCTAGTGACTATCATATTGGACTGTGCTTAGAGTATCTTTTCCTTCAAAGATTTCATCCAAATTAGTTCCTGGGGAAAACAAAAACAAAACCAAAAGTGAACAAAAGTGCTATTTATTTATAGTCACAGGTGCTGTTTAAACCATGTGTCTAGATAACCACAAAGAGACATTTACTGAAATTGTGAGTTCTCTTGGGAATTGGGCTTAATTCAAAGTTTTCCTTTGACTTCGGTGATGCTGCTAAGCTCTTGCTTTTCCTTCCACTTCTATTATCTCTCTTTAGATAAATATTGCTAAGATTTTAATATTGGAAGTCCTTGGGAGTGAGTCAGACTCTCCTTTTTTTAGCTCTATATTCTGTTTCTAAGTTATCTTACCATGCTGATAGCTTCAGTACACCAGTGACTCCTAAAGTTTTATTTCCAATATACACTTCTTCTCTTTGGGGCTTTTTCAAATAGAGTATGTTCAAAGTATGACTTCATCACTGAAAGACACCAGTTTAGCTGGGCAACCCAGAAATCCCCAAACTAACCTTGACACCTTCATTTCCTTGCATTAATTCTTGCCTCTCAGCCATCTCCAAGTCTAATTCTTTTAACTTGGAAAATAGCTTTCAAGTTCATCCACCTCCCTTCATCACCACTGTTGCCATCATGATCCAAGTTCTTGATCTTTTGCTAGTGGTTTCTACACAACCATTGTTACATTGTTTTTTTTTTTGTTTTTGTTTTTTTTTTTGCATTTTGTAAATGCATCATGCTCCTTTTAGTCATGGAGCCAGTACAATGTCTCTAGAATTAGTGCTGCCTGGAATGCTCCCCAACTTCACCCCTGATCACACTGTCCTTCTCAATACCTGATTTATCTCCCTGAGATTTTATTCAGGCCTTAGTTCAAATGTCACTCTTTAAGGATACTTTCTCTGATACCCTTGACCATATCTGTACTGCATTATACACTTTTGTATCACCAGGTACCTCCTCTTTTGAGCATTTATCATAATTATAATTAGTTGGCTTTATCACTGCAATTAAAAAAATAAGGAAAAAAAAGTAATTTCCATAAGCAGAGGAAACTGTTGGTCTTATTCATCATTCTATTCTTTGTGCTTGACTTAGTTGCTAAGTCTTGTTCCACTCTTTTGCAACCCCATGGACTGTAGCCCATCAGGCTCCTCTGTCCATGGGATTTCCCAGGCAAGAATACTGGAGTGATTTACCACTTCCTTCTTAAGGGTATCTTCCCAATCCAGGGATCAAACCCAAGTCTTCTACTTGGCAGGCGGATTCTTTACCACTGAGCCAACAAGGAAGCCCGTTTGACTCAGTAGATACACAAAATAGGTGCTCAGTCAATATATGCTTAGTTTCTTAGTTACACAACTGGAAGCTAAATATACACTCTTGTTGCCTGGGGTTAATAAGCTGAAACATGACTCAGTATCTGGATCAGAAAATTGATGGGGAAATGAGTTTGGTAGCCTGTCATTTGTATGTGATCTAAATTCTCAAAACAGTGAGTTTCTCTGTGAATAAAACAATAAGAAACTGGAATCTTGGAGTTTCAAAACAAACTCTTGATGTAAACTTTACACTTGTGTTATTGCAGCTGCAAACTTCCCAGCTGTTCAGTAATATTTTAAATGTGTTTTGAATTATCCATTTACTTCTTTTAGTTCTTGAGTACATTTTTGCTTTTTAAAATTTTCAGTTAACTTGCTGACATGACTCTAATTGTTACTATTCTGTAGAATAACGTTCTTTCAAAAGTTCTTGTCAGAGACACTCAACAAAGCCATTAACTGACCATGGTTACTGATTTCCAATAAGTCATCCATCCTTCAAGAAAAACTTTTTGCAATCAATTGTCTTTATCTAGCATGATACCAATCTTCTAACTCTATTACTCAAAAGTGGTACCTTTTCTATTTTCTATGTTATAGTTTCCGAACGTGAATTTGACAATTTTCAGGCAGGAAGGGAAAATGAAGGTTTTCTGGACTTATATGAGACTTTCAGTCTTTGTCGATTAATTGCTCAACTGACCTTATAACTAGCTTCCTCTCTTTGATCTGATACTTTCTTATTTCGTGGTTGCAGATGTTTTAAAATGTTCCAACATTTTTCCCCCTGGGTAAACTGGATGCTTTTTGGTAGTGATTGACGTAGATTGCTTGGCCACTGTGGCTTAATTTGATAACTTTTCCTAATGAGTAAGATATGTAAATTGAGGATAAGAAGGACTACTAGGCTACACTAATCTAAATTTGAGATAGTTCACATCAGATTGCCTGGCTAGTGAATTACATCTGTTTTTTGAAAGAAAGAGATTACTATGTATATACTGCAAAATTTGTGATTTTACAAGTTTACAATAAGTTTTTGAACAAGGTCAATTTAAAACATATATTACTTAAAGGAAATACAGACTCTTAAAGAATAAGCCAATAGATTTTAAAAACTTAAATGTCTGCTTTCTTCAGAATATTTGAAACAAGTCACAAGAATTTCTGAAAAGTTAACCATGGAGTAAGCATCCAAGACATTATTGAAGTATATTAATTTAATTGAATTTAACAATTAAAATTGTGACAAGCTCATATTTATACCACTCTGTAATAAATAAATATTTTGAGTAGTCATTTTCTAAGACCATGGAAATCTATGGTTCTCTTTAATTAACTAATTAAACTAAATAATATTTAACTCATTTTTAGAAACACATCTTGTTTTTTTCATTTGTTAAAGTAAATTGTAATTCACTGTACTTTTGTCAAGGGTGCTTCCCTGATAGTTAGGTTGGTAAAGAATCTGCCTGCAATGCAGGAGACCCCAGTTTTATTCCTGGGTTGGGAAGATCTTTTGGAGAAGGGATAGACTACTCACTATAGTATTCTTGGGCATCACTTTTGGCTCAGCTGGTACAGAATCCTCCTGCAATGCGGGAGACCTGGGTTTGATCCCTGGGTTGGGAAGATCCCCTGGAGAAGGAAAGGCAACCCACTCCAGTATTCTGGCCTGGAGAATTCCACGAATGTGTAGTCCATGGGGTCACAAAGAGTAGGACACGACTGAGCAACTTTCACTTTGTCAAGGGTAGGACCTTAACTATCACTGTTAAGTAATGATTGAGAAATTCAATAAAATTATTTTTTAAATTAAGGAACAACTATTTATAGATGGCAATTATAACAATAATAAACAGTCACACATACCTTCTGCAGGCAGAAGAAAACATGTGTAATAAGACTAAATTACATCTAAAACAAAGGTATAGGTTTTACATATAAATGCTAAATAAAGAACTTCCCAGATGCTAACTCAAATGGGCACCAAGATCATAATCACAGGAATATTCCAGGGTAAAGGTGGGAGTGCTCAGGGCACCACACAGTATAGCCACTCCAGAGCCACTCCAGGCCCGCTATCCTACACGGGGATGGAGAATTCAGCTCTGCTTCTGATGAAATCCCAGCCTGTTCCTTATGACCTTGGGCAGGTCACTTAATCTCTCTGTAGTTTAGCATTCACATCTGTAAACCATAAGGATAATTACACCCATTCTTCAGGTTCTTGTGTGGATTAAATGAGATACTGTATGAAAGTGCCCCATGAGTATTGGATAAATGCTAACTATTTGAACCTCCAGTATTCCCTCCATGGACTTCAAATGAGTTTTATTGTTTAGACCTTGTAGGCTTTATATTTCTTACTGCAATATTGTCACCAGAAAGGGGCAGAGTATTAGCTTCAATAAATCTGCATTTGCTGCTATGAAGATCCTATGTGGTCAGCAACTGGATTTCTCAGAAGAAAATCTTTTAGAACCAGATTTTCTGCTTCCACCAACAGAAGCAAAACCTTTTACCTTCATTAGCACAGCCCTGCCAATAGCTTTCAAGTGGTCACGAGGCTAAAAGTTCTATTCAGCTTGGGGCCATTTTGCATTATCTCCAAGAGACACTTTCACCCTGGAGAGGCCACCTGCCTCTTACAAGTTGAGATAGTATCTCTGCTCAACCCTGAGCTTCCACAAGCTGCTGAAGGCAGACATTTATCATCACAAAGGGAACTCAAAGGCCGGGCAAGACACTTGCTGTCATTTTACCAACCCATTGCCTATTTTCCCCTAAGCTTTCCCCAAATTTTCATTAGGGTTTGAGATGGAA
The DNA here is from genome assembly GCF_029378745.1 of Bos indicus. Classification (NCBI taxonomy): domain Eukaryota; kingdom Metazoa; phylum Chordata; class Mammalia; order Artiodactyla; family Bovidae; genus Bos; species Bos indicus. The sequence goes on from NC_091772.1 coordinate 49,365,824, forward strand.
CCAGAAAGTACAACACAATTTAAAAAAAATAGTAATAGTTTTTTAATTAAACTTTTTATTTGAGGTTATTGCAAATTCAGATACAGTCATCAGAAATGATAGAAAGCAATACTGTATACTGCTTAACTTGTAACTTTCACTCAGTTTCCCCCAATGGAACATATCAAAAAACTAAAGTATAATATCAAGAATATTGACACTGACACAATCAAAATACAGAACAATTTCATCACCACATTCTTGTCATACTTCATCCCTCCTCCATCCCTGACCTCTGATGACCACTAATTTGTTCTTGATCTCTATAATTTTGTTATTTCAAGAATATTAGAGAGGTGAAATCATACAGCATATAAACTTTTGGTATTGTCTTTTTCCATTCAGTATAATACCCTGGAGATTCATCCATGAAGTTGTGTGTGTCAGAACTTTGTTCCTTTTCACTGATGAGTAGTATTCCCTCGTGATGAATATATCATGGTTCATCTAAATTTTCATCCACTGAAAGACATCTGGGTTGTTTTCAATTTTAAGCTAATATGGATAAATCTTCAATGAATATACAGTTTTTATGTGACCCCTAGGGCATTTCCTGGTGGCTCAGTTGTAAAGAATCTGCCAGTGGTGCAGAAGATGCAGGAGATACAAGTTCGATCCCTGGGTCACGAAGAACCTCTGGAGGAGGGAATAGCAACCTACTCCAGTATTCTAGCATGGAGAATCCCATGGAGAGAGGAACCTGGCGGGCTACAGTCCATGGGGTTGCAAAGAGTTGGACATGACTGAACACGCATGCATGCAGGTCCCAGTGAGAGAGAAAAAGGATAAAGGAGGGGTGGAGAGAGAAAGAAAGACTTTACTCTGAATTCAGGCCTCCTAAATCCTAGCCCAGTGATCCTAGCCCCAAGAACTCATTAAATAAGTGGATTTATACCTATATCTATGTCTATATCTCACCTTGTTGTTGGAGCTAACATTTTCCCTTTTTTTTAAAGTAAACCTTAGAAATTTGTTTAACTCCTTCAATGCAAGAAATAAAGAAAACGGGTTTCTAAAAATCATTTCAAATATCGTCAAAAATATATAGAGAAAAAGAAAGAGTGTGTGTTCAGTCTGTCCTATAGATCTCATTGTGTGTTACTAGGGTTAGTAATGGAGGGGGCCTTCTGGACCAGGAGCTCATCCTTCTGACTGGCAGATGAAGAAACAAGAACTTGCAAAAATGAAATCCCCTCTAAAGTGCTGTTCAGGAGGGGACTGGAGGAGTTGGAACTGATGGTATTTCCTAGCAGGGATCCCAGTGCCCCTGACTGAGCCACGTTCTTAGATGGGACAGGCACACTGGAGACCCAGGGCTGTGTTTACTATGAAGGCCTTTTGGCGGTGGGAGTGGAGGTGAAGAGAACTGGGAACTTATAGTCACTCCCAGGGGTCAAAACATGCCTGTGTAGCTTGATTCCTTCTTCCAGCCCAAGGGATGTCATCAATTGTTCAGCTTTGCTAAGAGAACTCATTCCACTGGACATAAAAATGTTCAGCACTCTGATGACCATATATAGAGCCAGTTGCCACCCTGGCCCCAGGCTGTGCAGACACAAATGGCAAATGGAGTAAAAGGAATTTAAAAATGTGCTTAAGACAGAGAGAAAGGGATAAACAAGGCATCTAATTCAGAAAGAAGATGCTTGAAGTCAGGAGGGATCCCCACAGAGAAAGAAGTGAGTTTTGGCCCTGGAAGTGGGTTTCCAGCCTTTGAAGCTTGTGAAATATTACAGAAGCGGCAACAACCCAGGAAAGTCAGGGATGGCCAGAGGTTGAGGAAAATGTCCTTGCTTAGGGTCTATGGAGGATGTGATTTTGAGCATCTAGATCTGGCTCATGGGGCTTTCTAGGAAGCTCGGTGGTAAAGAATGTGCCTACTAATGCTGGAGACCCAGGAAATGCATGTTCCATCCCTGCATCAGGAAGATCCCCTGGAAGAGGCCATGGCGATCCACCCCAGTATTCTTGCCTGGAAAGTCCCTCGGAGCCTGGCGGGTCCATGGGGTCACAAGAGTCTGACAGGACTTAGCAACTGAGCACGGGGGAGCACATCTGGCTCTTACAAGGGTTATGAGCCAGTGTGAACCTTCCCAGGTGCTGCTGGAGGAGGTGGTGTGAGCCCTGGAGAATCCCTACCACCACCATCTTTCTGGAGAAAGTAGCATGGCAAAGACCTTATCCACACAATTCTTTCCTTGATAACAATTATGTTTGTTCCTTCATGTCTTGAAGCAAAGGCATCAGATGTAATAGCTGTTGAAAAAAATAACTGGTACGATGACTGATTTATAGCTTTGTCATAACATAAATTATAACAGAGGCAAGGGCTTTTTGGAAGCACTGCTTTTCTGACGAAGTGCAAATCCCTTGCTTCTTTTCCAGCTATTGTTAAATTCCCTAAAAATAATGTCTGTGAAATATGTAAACATCATCCCTCCCCCATATGGAAACCATGAATTATTCAGATAGTAACTCTAAATAGGCAGGAAAGAGTCGGATGTTGGCCTAAGGCCTTAGGTTCCTGTCCTCGACAGGCTCTGAGCTTGTCAAAACCACTCTTCAATCACCTGACTAATAGTATGGTGTATTTCAGTGACTGAATCGGTCACATAATTAGAAGCATTCTCCACTGGCTGGAAAGAAATCTGCTGGTACATTCTAAATGAAAGACAACCAACTAGTTATGCCAGGTTATATAATTTAATGGTGGAACAGTAGAAGCAGCCCATGAAAAAGTGTGATGGTGCATTCATTTTTGGTATAGGCTTAAGTACTTGAGCAGAACGCTTCTCTTTTTAACTCCCAGCTAATGCTCATCGCTGCTGTGTAAATGAATTCAGTGCAGCCAAAAGCCCCAGCTGGTTGACAGGATGGAATCAGTGGGGACCTGAATGCGTGGGGTCTATTTGCATTCACCTCGGTACATCTTGGGCAAACCAGTGCTGAAGTCCAGTGCAGGAGGTGAACATTTCTGCTCTCATCATTGTTGTAAGGCTAGTTTTTTCAAAACCCGGTTTCTATTTGTTATTTAAACAACAACAGAAATCTGGTGGTAGATCTCTCTGACTTCATTGAGTCCAAAACGGCATCTTCCTCCCTTTTTCTCTCTCTCCGGCTGCTCCTTTACTTTTCTTCTCTTTTTCTCTTTCATCTGGCTTCTCCACCCAAAACAGCCAAGGGAAGTGAGGTAACAATAACTTTGTTGCATTTCACCTGGCCCACCCAGAGAAAAGCTATTTCTAGGCAAATGCGGAAAACCCAAACCTTGTGGAACTCACCAGGTCTCTAATCTAACATCCTCTGTGTGCTGCAGAGCCTAATGTTTAATTTGAAAAACAATCCGAAAATAGCATGAAAGGAAACATGGAATTTGCATAGCTATATATATATATGTTTAAGATAGTCTTTTTCAAAAACACTGTGTTTGAGAGCTGGCCCTTTACTTGAAGTTGCCCGGATTTCATGGACTCCCCGGCGATAAGGAGTGTAATTTTCATTTGAGTGACGGTTGATTTTCTGTACCATCTTCTTGGTGCTGGGGAGACTGATCTCAAACTGTCCTGCTGGAAAGCTAAAAGCTGACACTCAGAACTGTTTGCTGACTGAAGCTAAAGTAACAAAGATACTGGTGACAGGACGATTTCTAATGTGCTGTCATACTTTCGAGAGTCTTATTAAAATCTTGCTTTCTCTTTCCTTTTATTTCTTTTTTCTTTCCTATTTTCTAGAACTGTTTCTTTTCCCTTTTGGGAAAAAAAAAAAAAAAGATTTTTTCTGCATTGTCTTTATTTTCAAAATTTAAATTACAACAACTTTTTTGTAGGCAAAGCCTTGGTTTTGTTTAATCCAGCTACCTATAGATGGACTTTTTTCATCATCAAGCCATTTGGAGGCTGACGTCTATTTCCAAAATGCTAAGTTTAATAACTGGAGAAGAATAGCAAAAACCTATCATTTCAGGTTTCCTAGAGATTCATTCCTAGTCAAGGTGCCTTTCAATACAATCTTACTGACAGGTGCTAGAAATCCATATATGCAGCATAAGTTCTTCACTTAGAAAGTGCTGCTCTGCAGGTCAAAGTGCAGGGCAGGGAGGGTGTAGAACCCATACAGTGAAAACATTTAAGGGAAATTTAGAACCGTTGTGTAATTCTTTACAAAAGGATTATTGCCTTGGGAATCCATCAGTGGATCCATAGGTAGAAGTTAGGGTGTCTGAGAACTTAGATAGGAAAAAAAAAATTACTTCTTTGTGTTTTCTGCGCTTTAATTGAAATGTAACTTTTTCATCAATTATAAATACGGACAAAAGCCCATGGTAGTATCAGCCATCTGTTACACATCACATTACAGCTAATTGTTGGAGGCATCTCAAACAGTTCTTTATGCTCACGTGAAATTGTGATAAATATTAGACCCACTAAATATTAGACCTATTAAATATTAGATCTTTTCATTTAACATTTTAATAAAAGAATAATTACTTTAACACAATTATAATTATTATTATAACTATTTCAATATAATCATGTTCCTTAATAGCCTTATGTACTTTATTTATTCCATTCAAATCATTGTTCTGAGAATCAAACAGTGAATGGTCCAATGACTCCCTGCCACAATATAGGTTAAGACTCTTGGTTTGGAGGTTAAATGATTCTTCCAATAGATGTTTTGTGGTTCTAGGTTTGGGAATTGGAGAGGAGTATATAAAATAGGAGAGAGGGGAGCTTGGTGTTTGTCTTGGGCCTTGCAGAGAAGCTGCTTGCCTCTGTTGGGCCTGTGTTCAGGGCTCAACATCCAAACAACCCTCCCAAAATGTAGAGAAAAAGAAAGTGCATGCTAGGCAGCAGATATAGGGAAAATAACAAAAAAAGCAACACACAATTAAAAACCCCATTGAGGGATTAACAGATACACATTCAGTTCAGTTCAGTTCAGTTCAGTCACTCAGTCGTGTCCGACTCTTTGCGACCCCATGAATCGCAGCACGCCAGGCCTCCCTGTCCATCACCAACTCCCGGAGTTCACTCAGACTCACGTCCATCGAGTCGGTGATGCCATCCAGCCATCTCATCCTCTGTCCTTCCCTTCTCCTCTTGCCCCCAATCCCTCCCAGCATCAGAGTCTTTTCCAATGAGTCAACTCTTCGCATGAGGTGGCCAAAGTACTGGAATTTCAGCTTTAGCATCATTCCTTCCAAAGAAATCCCAGGGCTGATCTCCTTCAGAGTGGACTGGTTGGATCTCCTTGCAGTCCAAGGGACTCTCAAGAGTCTTCTCCAACACCACAGTTCAAAAGCACCAATTCTTCGGTGCTCAGCATTCTTCACAGTCCAACTCTCACATCCATACATGACCACAGGAAAAACCATAGCCTTGACTAGACGGACCTTTGTTGGCAAAGTAATGTCTCTGCTTTTGAATATACTATCTAGGTTGGTCATAACTTTCCTTCCAAGGAGTAAGCGTCTTTTAATTTCGTGGCTGCAATCACCATCTGCAGTGATTTTGGAGCCCCCAAAAATAAAGTCTGACACTGTTTCTACTGTTTCCCCATCTATTTCCCATGAAGTAATGGGACCGGATGCCATTACCATATACAAAATAGATAAATAACAAGTACCTACTGTATAGCACAGAGAACTATATTTGATATCTTGTAATAAACTATACTAGAAAATAATCTGAAAAAGAATATATGTATGTGTGTGTGTGTGTATATATATATATATATAATATGTATATATAATGCATACATAACTGAATCGCTTTGTTGTACACCTGAAACTAATACAACACTATAAATCAACTATAATAAAAAGAACAGTGAAAAAATCCACTGAAAGTCTTATAGCTCAAAGGGTTTTCTTTTTAATCATTTCTTCCCTTTTTTGCACATATTTTTCCTGTTGCTAATCCCCACACTCCCCATTTTTAAGCAGTTTTCGATGCATTCCAGAAGATACCATCCACTTCAATGTTATTTGCAGAGGCATTTATTTGTAGACATAACAGCTTTCACATAACTCTCCCTCAGTAGCAAGTTGTTTGGCCTGACTCTTTACTATTATTACAACAGTGACAAAAGGCCAGCTTGCTACTAGAGTTAGTATTACCTGCAGGTATGAGGAAGGTTTATTTGCAAGACCTACAACAGCAGGGGCCAGGGAGGTAAGTCGATAGCCATTGTATATGTTAAATTAACTCAGGGAGTTACTGACTGACATAACATGAGTTTAATGAGACAAAGTTTCCCCAGGGTTTCTGTTAAAATATTTTCATCTCAATAAATTGAGAAGAGGAGGCCTTCTCAGGAAAAGCTATTTTTTTGCTTCTACTTTACCTTCTGATTCTGAAAATTGGTAGAAAGGAGAGACGAAGGAAGGATGAATATGGCAGCAAAAGTGGGCAGAAAGTTTATGCGGGCCGAGAGACAGGAATAAACTTTGCAGTCACAGAAGTAGATTCAAATCCCCACTCTTCAACTAGCCTGGCTGTGTGATTTTGAGCAGGTTGCTTAATTTTCTGAACTTCAGTTCTCCATCTATAAAATAGATACAATTATAGCCCCAGCTTATAGAATTATTGTGAGAATCTGATGACATAGGATATGCAAGATGTTTGGCACTATGCCTGGTATCCTGTAATGAGAACTTAATAATAGATGGCTCCTGCAGGGGTGGTGATGAGACAGGGTGAGTATATCAGCAGGAAGAAGAGACAAGCATAAGAGCAGCTGCTATCTTGACCCATCTGCCGTGTTTATCTGTAATCAACCAGCCAGTCCTGTTCTACTGCGAAGGGATGTTCTCTTCACTAGGCTGTTAGTATCCTGGCCTCCTTCCTTTCCTCTTAATAATCTTGGTTGCCTTATTGAATTACTGGTTAGTCTCAGTTTTTCTAACTTAAAAACCAGGATCTTAATGATAGTTAATATCTACTTCACAAGCTGGATGAACTAGTATACGTGTGAAGTCATGCTATTTTTCAAAGTCAAGATAGTGACTCCCCTGCTCTCATAATGAGGATGTGAGCACTGAGGTAAATGTATATGTAGATGCCTATCTGTACATGGGTTTTTTGTTTTTTTCTATGTAGACTACCTAGTTAATATTTTAAATATGATAATCATTTAACTGATAAATAAGTTATGTGAAAGTCTTCGTAAACAGCAAGTATTATTTAAGCCAGCAATTTATAATTTTTACTAGTGCTGTTCAAAATAAAAATAATTTGGTCATTGGGAAATTGCCTTCTGGAATCCTTTGGCTCTCTGTTAGGTAAGAACTTAATTCTGTCAAAGGGTATGAGATCTCTAAGTTCTCGTCTTGTCTAATCACTAAGGAACCAGGGACAATCCTGAATGATTTAGAATCTTATCTTGCTCTTCTGTGAGTTAAGACTATCCCAGACTTGACCTTTGGTCAGCATTCTTAATAACCATTCTTGGAGCATGATGTTAAAAAGTGGTTGATAGAGGGTATAACAGAAGAAAATTTGAGTATTCCTGCAAACACTCCTTGCTTCTTTCAATAACCAATGATGTAAACCTCATTCATTAAAAATCAACTTTCTTAAATTTAGTTATATTTTAGGACTTTTTAAAAAACTCAGCAAGTGCTTAGAAATCCCCATAATGGTCTCTCACCTCCTACAGTGGTACCTCTGGACCTGGAACAGCTTGAATATGAAGGCTGCCTTGTCTCTAATCCTATGTGCTTATTTAAACCAATAAATATATTTTACCCATGTTATTATATAGAGCCCAGGCTAATCTGTCCCTTATTTATTAAGAGTTCATCCGCCCAGGCTTTCCTAGTAATCTAGTGGTTGAGAATCTGCCTGCCAATGCAGGGGACATTGGTTCGATCCCTGGTCTGGGAAGATCCCACATACTGTGGAAAAGTAAGCCTGTGTGCCACAGTTACTGAAGCTTGTGCATTTTATAGCTGCAGCTATTGAAACCTGTATGCACAGAGACCATGCTCCACAAGACAGGAAACTGCAATGAGAAGCCCATGTACTACAAGAAAGAGCAGACCGTGCTCACAGCAACTAGGGAAAGCCTGCATGTAGCAACAAAGACCCAGCACAGCCAAAAATAAACAAATACATATTTTTTTTTTAAAAAAGAGTTGATCAACAAAAAGCATAGCTAATCTACTCTGGGACTGAACCATTCATGTGGTTTGATGTGGGGAGAGAAATGTCATAGGGAGATTGATTTACCATATTATAATATTACATATTATAATTACCATTATAACAAAGAGAATTATGGAAGAAAATGATCAACTGTTGTTTAACAGACGGTCAGTACCTCCTCTGACCAGTGGGAAGAAACGATCTGCTGAAGCTGTCAAAGCTGTGACCTCCACCGGCCTGCAGCCATCCTGGCCTCTGGTATCCGGACCCATAGGATGATTCACCCAGTACTAATTTCATGATGGTTATTATTAATAGTACTAGGCTAGTTTGCTATGAGTATTGATTCAAAGTGATATTGTGACTGTTTTAAAATAGTTCAGAGTGATAACTTATTGGTAGAGTAACTCTAAAGAAATCATGAAGGCAGAGCTCTTTACAAAATCAGTGGCCAATATCCAGGCTTGGTGGAGAAGGAAACGGCAACCCACTCCAGTATTCTTGCCAGGGAGAATCCCATGGACAGAGGAAACTGGTGGGCTACAGTCCATGGGGTTGCAAAAGAGTCAGACATGACTGAGCATATCCAGGCTTGGGTTGGAAGCCTTTATTTGAGGGAGTCTTACTTCTTGTGCTTGGCCAGAATAGCTCAGGGATGCTGATTTATAATTTGCTGCTTTTCAATCCAAGATTTGGCTATACATTTAGGTTAACTTATGCAAAACTGGCAGAGGTTGAATTCTAGCTTTTTCTAATGTCTTAAGTTTGATCATTTCCCTCTGGTTAGCGTGGAGAGAACTAAAGCCTTCTGTTCTGACCAAACAACCACAACCCAAATAGGCCAAGACACTAGGGAAATACTGGGGCAAGTGAAATGAGTACAGTTTAGAGCAGCCAAGCTGAGGCACGGAGCTCAAACCAATGCTGGGGCAGTGTGAGCCATGTCTCCAGGGGCCTAACACACTTCTCATATGAAACTTTAAAGTACGGGTGGTTTACATAAAGTTGGGAAAAATTCAAGTACTAAATAGCTCTGTTTCTTTTACTTCTCTGTGCCACTTTGGGAACTGTGTTAATTTCCCCCTGGGGACCCATTCCTTCCTCCTTTTGGGTCCCTGAGATTCAGGCGGGGCTGGCTCACTTTCTTTCCACCTGTACCAGCTCCAGGTGTGGTTATGTAGCCCATACATGACCCATTAGACCAATAATCAGATCAATAATGAACTATCATCCAATTTGGGAGAGTTAGATCTAGGTCTTTGTTAGAGATTTTAGAACAGAGGTGCTAGCCATCTTCTGGTGTAGATATACTGGTAGAAGGCAGACCTAGCACTTCTGGAGACCATCTTTGTTGCTACAAGGAGAAAGCTTATCTGAGAATGAAGCCAACACAGAGGAAAGCAGAGTTGAGAGACAGTGACAGATGTACCATTTGAATCCCATGAGATGAGGAATCTAAGTCAAACTTTGCCTAAAATGACAGGTGTGATTAACTGATTTATTTTTACACAGGACAATTTGAGTTAGGCTTCTGTTACTTGCAATAGAGTGTTCTGAATAGTATATTGTCTTTTGTAGAGCCTGTGTATCAGTCAGCTATTGCCACAATAATGCTACATAACAAAACACTGAAAGACTCAGAGGCATCCAATAGTCAATTCTTTCTTTATTATGAGTTAGCTGGGATTGGGTTAGTCTAAGTTGGGTTTGACTGGACTTGGTTCCAAGCTTTAGGTTGAGTCAAGTGTACTCCATTAATCTCTTACACTCTTTTGACAAGTGGCTATTTAGGGCATACTGCTATTTTCACAGTGACTGACAGAAATGTCAGATAGCAGTCCCAACTACATAAGCACAGTCCGAGCCTCTGCTTATGTCCTGTTCACTAACATTGCATTGGCTAAAACAAGTAATTTGACCAAGTCCAACATCAAAGTGGGGAAAGCACCTTCATGAGATGAAGAGAAGGGAGTGAATATTTACTGAACAATAATCTACTACTGTCTGAATTTAAACCAAAGGAAATAAGGGCGAGTGAAAGTTGCTCAGTCGTATCTGACCCTTTGTGACCCCATGGACTATAGAGTCCATGGAATTCTCAAGGCCAAAATACTGGAGTGGGTAGCCTTTCCCTTCTCCAGGGAATCTTCCCATTGCCGGGATTGAGCCCAGGTCTCCTTCATTGCCAATGGATTCTTTACCAGCTGAGCCACAAGGGAAGCCCAAGAATACTGGAGTGGGTAGCCTATCCCTTCTCCAGTGGATCTTCCTTGCCCAGGAATCGAACCAGGGGGGTCTCCTGCATTGCAGACAGATTCTTTACCAACTGAGCTACCAGGAAATAAGGGCTACTTATTATCAAATAGTGTGATTTTAAAACTATAAGGCTATAAATATAATGATAAGTAAGCAATGTAATATATTTTAAACAAGTTAATGTAACAAATGGTGATTGAATTTTTTAGCACTGAGTGCTGAAGATTGAAAGATTCAATCTTCTAATTTGTTTTCTAATATGAATGATGTTGAAATTATTTCTGATATGAATAGAACATCATACAGGCGCCACCTTCTGATCAAGATATTATTTTGGTCATATGTAATACATATAGATATCAACTAATGAGGACATTCAGAAACAATTTCGTTTAATTTTGAAATTTTACCTCACACAACATGCAAATATTGTGAACTACAATTAAAAGGCACTATCTGAATTCATAATAATAATGACCGTCATTCTTTTGTCTCCTAGTTTCAGGTACTTTGCTAAATGAGCCTCAGTGATATTAAATAATGTGACAAAATTCTCAAATCTGACAAGGACCAGAGAAGGACATCTACCTGGGTCTGTGTTGGGTTAAGACTTGAGCCTTTATTTCACTATATTGTAGGAAGTCTAGGTTAAACAATGAAGATGAGTTGGCAGCAATTCTAGAAAACACTACTGCCCTGATAAATGAAACCATTGCTCCAGTCATGCTTCAAAGCAGGAGGTTGGATTTGGCACAATGAAGTTTCGTTAAGGAAGACAGTTGAGGGCGGCAGCTCTGTGTGATGGTGAAGAGCATAAGATCTTGTGAGGTTCCCCTGGGGTCAGTGATTTGCCTTGTACCAGGCAGAAGACAGCTATCCTGACCTACAGCTTCATTGTGGGAAGTTAATGTCATACTGCATGAAAAGATCTTTATATAACCTGTGGCCAAGGGAGCACAGTTATAAACTCCAATGAAAAAACAAATGCAGAAACAGACTAGCTCTCTGTCCTGGTGATTCTATAACTGACTTAACTGACTTGTGTAAAACAGAGGCTGAACCTTGTAATCTCTTGAAATTAATTTTGACCCTTACAGTGTTTAGACTTGGGGACTTTTCTAACCACTTGAAAAAAAATTCAAGAGTGGAAATGTCCTCGGTTTAGTGTGAGTGATAATAGTTGGTATCTGGGTTGCTTGAATGATCGTGGTTGGGCAGAAAAAAGTTCCTGAGGAAGCAGGCACTTTCAGTGTCAAACTCCACTTTGACCATTTGAAAGCAAAACTTTATAGTTAAAATTTTTGGTTGGAAAATAGGATTTTTTTTTTTTTTGCCTTTTCTTTGAGTCAAGGTGACAGCGGACTGAGAGTTGAGTGTCAAATAGCTGGAATCAGTAATAAAGTCTCCTTCCACTCATAAAATGAAGAGGAAAGTCTGCCTCAGAATTTGTCATGTCTCTGTTCTACTATATAACAGTTTATGGGTGATAAAATAGATGATGTCCATGATAACATCTAGAATGCAGGTAATACATGAATATTATTCTGTTTATAAGGCACTTTTCAAACTAGGTAAGCCCAACTTAAACATAATTGCATGGGAGGGATGATTCCAGACACATGGAGAGTGTGGAGACAATTAAGTCTGGGGCATGTGCCCACTTTTCCTGAGCTCTGAAGGGGGAGGAAATCTTGATATATTTTTGTAAGTCTTCTTCTCCTCTTCTATTTTTAGGATGGGAGGGTGGCTTCAGTGCTGGATGAAGATCTGAGCAAACACACAGGGTTGGGAAAGGCCCAGAAAACGGAGTAAGGCACCTCCCTCCAGCAAAATCTGGAGAGAACAGAGGGGGAGCCCTGGGTGGCAGCAAGCAGGTGACCCGTCAGAACATGAAACAAGGAGTTCCAAAGTTCTGGCCTTGCCCAGAGAATATCCTGTATCCCACATCTAGATGTTACTTCTGAGAAGGTGAGCCTTCCTTTACTCCCCAGATCTGCTTACAGAAAGCAAGGAGGTTCAGCCCTTGACTATTTTGAGTTTCATAAGCAGAGTGACTTAACTGCACCATGCTATTATTTTTGTGACTTCAGGAACTCATTTGACCTGGCTTTCTCTTGTGTATTTTTTTTTTTTTTCCATTTGAAGAAATATAGGTGATAGGTCAAATCGGTAGCCTTGAAATTGTGACTCTCAGAGCTCTAGCAGTCCTCAGAAACCTCAGAAGATCTCAAAAGCCCCTCAGATTTGGCAGACAAGTAGGACGAGTGAGAAGAACTCCTTTCCCTGCACCCCCTTTCACTTAGAATCCTTTCTCATTTGGGGTTTTGTGGATGACTCTGAGCAGCAACTGCTGTCCTTAACCATCTGGAAGCCAGTTACTGACTGGTCATGAAACTCCCCTCTTGCTCCGTGGTCCTTCAAAACCCTGAGCATTGGAGTCAAGTTCAGACTTCATTCTTGGAAGAAGGTCCTGTGTTATGAGTATCACAAGTGGCCCTGGAGATAGAAGAAACAAAAAGATATAATATCTGCCCTCAAGGATTTTACTGTCTAATGAAGAAAATAAGCAGGGTGACAATACACAGCCTTGACGTACTCCTTTTCCTATTTGGAACCAGTCTGCTGCTCCATGTCCAGTTCTAACTGTTGCTTCTTGACCCGCATTCAGGTTTCTCAAGAGGCAGGTCAGATAGTCTAGTATCCCCATCTCTTTTAGAATTTTCCACAGTATATTGTGATCCACACAGTCAAAGGATTTAGCATAGTCAATAAAGCAGAAATAGATATTTTTCTGGAACTCTCTTGCTTTTTCGATGATTCAGCAGATGTTGGCAATATGATCTCTTGTTCGCCTGCCTTTTCTAAAACCAGTTTGAACACCTGGAAGTTCATGGCTCACGTATTGTTGAAGCCTGCTTATTTAACTTAAAAGCAGAGTACATTATGAGAAATGATGGGCTGGATGAAGCACAAGCTAGAATCAAGATTGTGGGAGAAATATCAATAACCTCAGATATGCAGATGACAACACCCTTATGGCAGAAAGTGAAGAAGAACTAAAGAGCTTCTTGATGAAACTGAAGGAGGAGAGTGAAAAAGTTGGCTTAAAGTTCAACATTCAGAAAACTAAGATCGTGGCATCTGGTCCAATCGCTTCATGGCAAATAGATGCAGAAACAGTGGAAACTGTGACAAACTTTATTTTGGGGGGCTCCAAAATTGCTGCAGATGGTGACTGCAGCTAGGAAATTAAAAGTCGCTTACTCCTTGGAAGGAAAGTTATGACCAACCTAGACAGCATATTAAAAAGCAGAGATATTACTTTGTCAACAAAGGTCCATCTAGTCAAGGCTATGGTTTTTCCAGTAGTCATGTACGGATATGAGAGTTGGACCATAAAGAAAGCTGAGTGCTGAAGAATTGATGTTTTTGAACTGTGGTGTTGGAGAAGACTCTTGAGAGTCCCTTGGACTGCAAAGAGATCCAACCAGTTCATCCTAAAGGAGATCAGTCCTGAGTGTTCATTGGAAGGACCAATGTTGAAGCTGAAACTCCAATACTTAGGCCGCCTGACGTGAAGAACTGACTCATTTGAAAAGACCCTGATGCTGGGAAGGATTGAGGGCAGGAGGAGAAGGGGACAACAGAGGATGAGATGGTTGGATGGCATCACTGACTCAATGAACATGAGTTTGAGTAAACTCCGGGAGTTGGTGATGGACAGGGAGGCCTGGCATGCTGCAGTCCATAGGGTTGCAGAGTCAGACATGACTGAGCAACTGAACTTACGGAATGAAGAAAAAGAGAAGCAAATTCGTCATTGGTTAAATGGAGTCTTACACCAGGAAGACAGAGAACAGAGAATGGATTGCACATGTATAGCTAAGAGGGCAAGTGATAGTCGCTCAGTCATGGTCCATTCTCTGTGACCTATGGACTGTGAGTAGCCTGTCAGGTTCCTCTGTCCATGGACTTCTCAAGGCAAGAATACTGGAGTAGGTAGCCATTGTCTTCTCCAGGGGATCTTCCCAACCCATGTATCAAACCCAGGTCTCCTGCATTTCAGGCAGATTCTTTACCATCTGAGCCACCAGGGAAACCAAGGGCAAGAGGAAGTTTCAGAGAAGGAGCCTGCTAAGCTGGACTTGACAGGTAGAGGGGCATTGTACAGAAAGGGGTGTATTATCAGAACGTGTAATTCAGATCTGTCTGTCTGCTCCTTGAAATACTGTACTTCCCAATGTACCTATTGACTTCATGGCAAATAGATGGGGAAACAGTGGCAACAGTGACAGACTTTATTTTCTTGGGCTCCAAAATCACTGCAGATGGTGACTGCAGCCATGAAATTAAAAGACACTTGTTCCTTGGAAAAAAAGCTATGACAAAATGACACTATATTAAAAATCAGAGACATTACTTTGCCAACAAATGTTTGTATAATCGAAGCTATGGTTTTTCCAGTAATCATGTATGGATGTGAGAGTCAGACCATATAGAAGGCTGAATGCTAAACAATAGATGCTTTTGAACTGTGGTGATAGAGAAGACACTTAAGTGTCCTTTGCACAGCAAGGAGATTAAACCAATCAATCCTAAAGAAAATCAACCCTGAATATTCATTAGAAGGAATGTTGCTGAATCTGAAGCTCTAACACTTTTTTTCTGCCTGATGTGAAGAAAAGACCCTGATCCTGGGAAAGATTGTGGTTAGGAGGAGAAGGGGATGACAGAGGATGAGATGGTTGGATGGCATCACTGACTCGACGGACATGGGTTTGGGTGGACCCCGGGAGTTGGTGATGGACACGGAGGCCTGGCATGCTGTGGTTCATGGTGTCACAAAGAGTCGGACATGACTGAGCGACTGAACTAAACTGATACAGTCCAAAGAGTCAGACATGACTGAGTGACTTTCCCCTTCACTTTCTTTCCTTAGACTTCAGAGGGATATTTCATTTCCTCTTTAAAGCCAACATCTAATTCTGACAACTGCAGAACTTTTCACTAGCAGGGCTCCATATCCAGTAATGTGAATTTTGACTTATGAAGACAACAGTTTTCTATAATATTTCTATTATAGTTGCAGTGCCCTTAAAAGGAATAAATGTGGCAAAACTTTGAAAATGTAGGAATTATGAGAGTCTCAAATATGGCCCTGCCTTAGGAATATCACTGACTCAATGGACACGAGTTTAATCAAGCTCCAGGAGATGGTGAAGGACAGGGAAGCTTGGCTTGCTGCAGTCCATGGGGCTCAAAGAGTCGGATATGACTGAGTGATTTAACAATAACAATGTACCTCAAATACAAGTTAAACCCTTTCATAGGGCTACCAGGTACTTGCGTCCCATGCCTTTCTCAGACTCTGCTCCTGGTCTCTTTCAGGCTTGTCATCCTCTCGTCTCCACTCTTCAACACTCTATGCTCATGCTCACTGGTGGCTTTTACCTTTGCTGTTCCCTCTGTCTAAAATGCCTTTCCCTCAGAGTCTTCAGTAATGACTCCTCCTCATGCTCTGGTTTCAGAATAGATGCAGCAGCTCCTTGTCAACCTTTCCAGTTTTCCTTCTTTGATTACAACAGATTAATCATAACTTGAAGCCTCCTAAAAGTTAGAGAATCCTAAATGACGTGCTTTGGTGAATATGGTGGAAATGAAAGTAATACATGTTACTTCCAGGCAGAATCAGTTACTTTCCAGTGTGAAACTGTAAAAATGTTTTGTTCTATGGTCAGGAAACTGGAGACTCTCCCAGACCCACGGGAAACTCTAAGTGGGAAATCCTAAATGTTTATGGATTTTAGCCATTGACATTTTAGGGACTGCTATTCTAACTGATAGAGATCCTTTCTAACAACCACTCTTAGAGTTGCCCCTCCTCCTTGACTACAAATTACTTTTTATCTATATTTACTTTTTTTGATTGCACCTCTCTGAAATTATGCTGCTTGTGCATTTATTTATTATTAATGTCTTTCCACGAAAAATATAAACTTCATGAGAGCAAGTGCCTCACGTGTCTTGTTCTGTATTCTCAGTAATTAGACAAGCCCTTGGTGCAAAGCAGTCCCATAAAAAGAAATGAACACAAAGTGTATCTGTGCCACATGGGGCACTGAAACAGAAAGGCATGCATAAGAAAGCTTGAATCAATGAACCTTCTCCTCAAATTAAGAAAGAAAATCTAAGGAAACACAAAAAGGTAAAATGGTTGTCTGAGAAGGCCTTACAAATAGCTGAGAAAAGAAGGAAATGAAAGGTGAGAGAGAAAAGGAAAGATATACCCATCTGAATGCAGACTTCCAAAGAATATCAAGGAGAGATAAGAAAGCCTTCCTAAGTGAACAATGCAAAGAAACAGAGGAAAACAATAGAATGGGAAAGACTAGAGATCTCTTCAAGAAAATTAGAGATACCAAGGGAACATTTCATGCAAAGATGGGCCCAATAAAGGACAGAAATGGTATGGACCTAAGAGAAATAGAAGATATTAAGAAGAGGTGTTATAGAAGGACTTCCATATATTTATATTCTATAAATATATAGAAAGACTATATATTAAAAAAAAAAAAAAAAAAAAACTCAGTTGACCCAGATAAACATGATGGTGTAATCACTCACCTGTAGCTAGACATCTTGGAGTCAAAGTCAAGTGGTCATTAGGAAGCATCACTAATTCTACAAACAAAGCTAATGGAGGTAATGGAATTCCAGCTGAGCTATTTCAAATTCTAAAACATGATGCTGTGAAAGTGCTGCCCTCAGTATGCCAGCAAATTTAGAAAACTCAGCAGTGGCCACAGAACTGGAAAAGGTCAGTTTTCATAACAATCCCAAAGAAGAGCAATGCCAAAGAACGTTCAAACTACCACACAATGGCAGTCATTTCACATGCTCCCAGAGTAATGCTCAAAATATTCCAAGCTAGGTTTCAACAGTACATGATCCAAGAACTCCCAGATGTACAAGCTGGATTTAGAAAAGGCAGAGGAACCAGAGATCAAATTGTCAACACCCATAGGATCAAAAACAAAGTAAGAGAGTTACAGGGAAACATATACCTCTGCTTCATTGACTATGCTAAAGCCTTTGACTGTGATCAGTTCAGTCGCTCAGTCATGTCAGAATCTTTGTGACCCCATTGACTGCAGCACGCCAGGCCTCCCTATCAATCACAAACTGCCGTAAGGGTGGTGTCATCTGCATATCTGAGGTTATTGATATTTCTCCCGGCAATCTTGATTCCAGCTTGTGCTTCATCCAGCCTGATATTTTGCATGATTGTACTCTGCATAACAGTTAAATAAGCAGGGTGACAATATGCAGCCTTGATGTACTCCTTTCTTGATTTGGAACCAGTCTGTTGTTGTATGTCCAGTTCTAACTGTTGCTTCCTGACCTGCATACAGATTTCTCAAGAGGAAGGTCAGGTGATCTGGTATTCCCATCACTTTCAGAATTTTCCATAGTTTGTTGTGATCCACACAGTCAAAGGCTTTGCCATAGTCAATAAAACAGAAGTAGATGTTTTTCTGGAACTCTCTTACTTTTTTGAAGATCCAGTGGGTGTTGGCAATTTGATCTCTGGTTCCTCTGCCTTTTCTAAATCCAGCTTAAACGTCTGGAAGTTTACCATTCATGTATTGTTGAAGCCTGGCTTGGATAATTTTGTACATTACCTTACTAGCATATGAGATAAGTGAAATTGTGCAATAGTTTGAGCATTCTTTGGCATTGCCTTTCTTTGAGATTGGAATGAAAACTGACCTTTTTCAGTCCTGTGACCATTGCTGAGTTTTCCAAATTTGCTAGCATATTGAGTGCAGCACTTTTATAGCATCATCTTTTAGGATTTGAAGTAGTTCAACTGGAATTCCATCACGTCCATTAGCTTTGTTCATAGTGATGCTTCCTAAGGCCCATCTAACTTCACATTCCAGGATGTCTGGCTCTAGGTGAGTGATCATACCATCATGGTTATCTGGGTTGTGAAGATCTTTTTTGTACAGTTCTTCTGTGTATTCTTGCCACCTCTTCTTAATGTCTTCTGCTTCTGTTAGGTCCCTACCATGTCTGTCCTTTATTGTGCCCATCTTTGCATGAAATGTTCCCTTGATATCTCTAATTTTCTTGAAGAGATCTCTAGTCTTTCCCATTCTATTGTTTTCTTCTATTTCTTTGCATTGATCACTGAGAAAGGCTTTCTTATAAACGGTAGAAAATTCCTAAAGAGATGGGAATACCATACCACCTTACTTACCTCCTGAGAAATGTGTATGCAAGTCAAGAACCAACAGTTAGAACTGGACACAGAACAATGGGCTGGTTCAAAACTGGGAAAGGGTTATGTCAAGGCTGTATGTTGTCACCCTGCTTATTTAACTTATATGAGAGTACATCATGAGAAATACTGGGATGAATGAAGTACAAGCTGGAATCAAGATTGCTGGGAGAAATATCAAAAACCTCAGATATGCAGATGACATCACCCTTTAGGCAGAAAGTGAAGAGGAACTAACGAGCTTCTTGATGACAGTGAAAGAGGAAAGTGAAAAAGCTGGCTTAAAACTCAACATTCAAAAAACTAAGATCATGGCATCTGGTCCTATCACTTCATTGCAAAAAGATGAGGAAGCAATGGAAACAGTGACAATCTTTATTTTCTTGGGCTCCAAAATTACTGGGGATGTTGACTGCAGCCATGAAATTAAAATATATTTACTCCTAGACAGCATATTAAAAATCAGAGGCATTACTTTTCCAATAAATGTTTGTATAGTCAAAGCTATGGTTTTTCCAGTAGTCATGAATGGATGTGATATTTGGACCATAAAGAAGGCTGATCACTGAAGAATTGATGCCTTTGAACCTTGGTGCTGGAGAAGACTCTTGAGAGTCCTTTGGACAGCAAGGAGATCAAACCAGTCAATCCTAAAAAAAATCAGCCCTGAATATTCATTAGAAGGCACATTGCTGAATCTGAAGCTCAACAATTTTTCCATCTGATGTGAAGAGCCAACTCATTGGAAAAGATGCTGGCAAAGATTGAAGGCAGGAGGAGAAGGGGACAATATAAGATGAGGTGGTTGAATGGCATTACCATCTCCATGGACATGAGTTTAAACAAGCTCCAGGAGTTGGTGAAGGTCAGGAAAGCCTGGAGTACTGCAGTCCATGAGGTCAGGCATGACTCATAATAGTCAGACATGACTGAGCAACTGAACAATAACAACAACAAAGTGTAAGGAATAGATATTTATATAGTCTTTCTCAGTCTCAATTTTTTAAATCCTTGATTTCAAAACATTGCAACTATGTAATAAAAAGAGATGTAATCTAAAATCTATTATTTATTAGCAAAGAATTTAGGTGTAAAATTTCTCTAGGTAGCAACGTAAAATTCCAATAGCAGAGTGAATACCAGTGTTTTATGGCTTGTTTTGAAAGTAAACTTTATTAAAGTTTACTATTCTAGGAAGTACAATAGAAAAGCTATGATGAAGCCAGGTTCTTAAATGACTTTTCTTTTAGATCTGAGAATTGACATTTTTTCAGAGAATTGAAACCTAAATCTTATTTTGTTTTACTTTATTGGCATTGTTTATCTCCAATATAACCCTTGAAAAAAGATTTATGAAGAACATATAAATAAGAGAGGTGAGAAGTTCAATTGGATAAAATTGTGATTATAAAAATTTCAAAATTCATACAGTAACCTATAGATGATTAAAACCCTATGGAATCAATTACATTAAATAATTCACATCAATATCTAGGGAAAGCTCAGTATTACTGAGATGATTGTCATAACAGGAAACCTTATGGAAACCCAGGGTCAAGAAGAATGTACTGATTTTCATACATGTAAGCACACCCAAGGGAATTTCTTTCTTCCAATATAATTTGGCATCTTTGGCAGGTCTGTCCCTCTTCTCATCATTCTCATTTGTCAACAAGAAGCTGTGTAACATGGTACTGCTGTCAGTTTCTGTTGATGTCAGACTTTCTTGTGTTTTTATCAGTAACAGAAATAAACTGTGGAAACTCTCCTCTGCTTATCTGATCCTCCTTCTGCACTAGTGAGATTTTCACTTTTTTTTCCCCATCAAACACATAAACCACTGTGAAAAGACTGAAATTAACCTCAGGTACTTTGAAATATCCAAGGGCATGGGGAAAGCTCATGTGAAAATTGGACAGGAATGGACTTAGGGCTTGGCTCAAAGACAGTGGTCAAACTTATTATTTTCTTTTATATAATTCTTTATGTGAAGATATTTCTCTTAGAGATGATCTTTGGAGCAAATGGTAGAGAAGAGGAATCCTGCCCAAGGAAACTTAGGCAATGAGAACTTCCCAAGAGAGTGTATAGCCATGCACATGGGTAATTACACAGATTGTTCAGAGTGTTGGCAGATCATTTCATAATGATATTGTCTTGTTTGTGGATTCTCCAAGCCAGGCTTCAGCAATACGTGAACCGTGAACTTCCAGACGTTCAAGCTGGTTTTAGAAAAGGCAGAGGAACCAGAGATCAAATTGCCAACATCCGCTGGATCATTGAAAAAGCAAGAGAGTTCCAGAAAAACATCTATTTCTGCTTTATTGAATATGCCAAAGCCTTTGACTATGTGGATCACAGTAAACTGTGGAAAATACTGAAGGAGATGGGAATACCAGACCACCTGACCTGCCTCTTGAGAAATTGCAGGTCAGGAAGCAACAGTTAGAACTGGACATGGAACAACAGACTGGTTCCAAATAGGAAAAGAAGTACATTAAGGCTGTATATTGTCACCCTGCTTATTTAACTTATATGCAGAGTACATCATGAGAAACGCTGGGCTGGAGGAAGCACAAGCTGGAATCAAGATTGCCCGGAGAAATGTCAGTAACCTCAGATATGCAGATGACACCACCCTTATGGAAGAAAGTGAAGAGGAACTAAGGAACCTCTTGATGAAAGTGAAAGAGGAGAATGAAAATGTTGGCTTAAAGCTCAACATTCAGAAAACTAAGATCATGGCATCCGGTCCCGTCACTTCATGGAAAATAGATGGGGAAACAGTGGAAACAGTGGCTGACTTTATTTTGGGGGGCTTCCAAAATCACTGCAGATGGTGATTGCAGCCATGAAATTAAAAGACTCTTACTTCTCGGAAGGAAAGTTATGACCAACCTAAACAGCATATTCAAAAGCAGAGACATTACTTTGTCAACAAAGGTCTGTCTAGTCAAGGCTATGGTTTTTCCAGTAGTTATGTATGGATGTGAGAGTTGGACTCTAAAGAAAGCTGAGTGCCAAAGAATTGATGCTTTTGAACTGTGGTGTTGGAGAAGACTCTTGAGAGTCCCTTGGACTGCAAGGAGATCCAACCAGTCCATTCTGAAGGAGATCAGCCCTGGGATTTCTTTGGAAGAAATGATGCTAAAGCTGAAACTCCAGTACTTTGGCCACCTCATGCGAAGAGTTGACTCATTGGAAAAGACCCTGATGCTGGAAGGGATTGAGGGCAAGAGAAGAAGGGGATGACAGAGGATGAGATGGTTGGATGGCATCATGGACTCAATGGACATGGGTTTGGGTAGACTCCTGGCCATTGGTGATGAACAGGGAGGCCTGGCGTGCTGTGGTTCATGGGGTCACAAAGAGTCAGACACGACTGAGCGACTGAATTGTGAAGGCAGGGATGGATGTTCATTGTGGTAATTTGACAGTTAAGGAGATAAAGTGGGAGTAAAACATGAGCTGGTTGTGGCAGCAGAGGGTATTGTATTCTTGGGCACCCAGTGTTTTTCACCTCCTTTGGTGGTGCCCCAGAGCCACTGCTGAAGGGATAAGCCTGTGCAAACACGTTCCTATCAGATGGCCTTGCTTCAGTGGCTAACAGTCACTGAACTGAAGTGGACCTATGATCCAAGCTAAGCCAATCATATTTCGGTCAAAATTGAACTAAGATACACAGAAAGTAAAATTAATGAACATTAGATGCTCTCATGTGCTATCCAAAGTTCTGGTACCCTACCATGGCAGAACACTTTGACTAGCTGTCCCAACATTTGAAGGTTTTTTTGGTAACCAAAGGCAGCTTTGTCCATGTCACAGCAGGCCAGAAAACATCAGACAATTGATGCCCTGAGGAAGTGCTGTTGTCCAGTGACTTACAGGATTTGATGAATACCACCTCAGCACTTTTGTCCTTTGGTCAGAGCAACTCTGAGATGCATATTTCACACTGATTCCCAGTAAGATTAAGTTCTACTCACCTGCGGTGATGACTGGATTGATACACAAGCCACTGGTTGTCTTCTCTTTCCTGTCTCACCTTTCTATATCCTCATTAATAATTTGAGGGATCACCTCTCAAACAAAATACTGTTTCAGAGTCCACCTCTAGTGAAAGTCACTCAGTCGTGTCTGATTCTTTGCAACCCCATGGACTATACAGTCCATGGAATTCTCCAGGCCAGAATACTAGAGTGGGTAGCCTTTCCCTTCTCCAGGGAATCTTCCTAACCCAGGGATCGAACCCAGGCATGCCGTATTGCAGGATTCTTTACCAGCTGAGCCACCAGGGAAGCCCAAGAATACTGGAGTGGGTAGCCTATCCCTTCTCCAGGGAATCTTCCCAACCCAGGAATCAAATTGGGTCTTCTGCATTGCAGGTGGATTCCCTATCAACTGAGCTATCAGGAAAGCCCATCTCTGAGGAAAGCTAAATTCAGACAGAAGCAATAAATTCAGTTAGATTGAAGTCAGGGTTGGATTATAATAACCCCAAGTCACATATGTTCAAGATGAATTTCTGGGGGAAATAAAATCTAAAAAAATCTCTCAGATTAGCTTGCATAGCTGAGAATAGAGAAATGAACAGAGGTAGAGATGAGAGACAATATAATAAAAAGGAGAGAACCCTCCATTCAGCCAGCCCGACAACCTCCTAATATTTGAGTTCTGTGAAGTTCTAAATGCCTCCTTGTCTTGAGAGAGCTTAAGGCATATCTATTTCCTGCTGTCTAAATGTGTCTGAATAGGACAAGGGTCAACAATCAACTATGGGGAAAGAAGTTGGGTGAATAAAATGTGTTTGTGAGGAAATACTCATACTCTGTCCATGTGCTGAATGCAAGAACGCAAAACATCAGTGCCAGGAGCTTAATGTGGAAGGACCCAGGATCTGAAGAAACTGGTGCTTGAGGTGAAAAAATTAGACTGGGATAGAAAAAAGGATGATTTATTACAAACTTGGAATACAATAGTGGAGAAAAAAGATAATTGAGCTTTCAGGTTAACTTTTTTCTTTAGAGGCACCAGTCAGTATTCTTGGATCCTAAGTCAAAAGTGGACTAGAGATGCAAATGAGAACCCTGGTGTCTCCTGGCATTTCATGTTGGAGGTCTTTTAATCTCTGCTTTTCAGTTTCTGCAAGAGGTGGGTTTGTGCAGGGTTCTGAGTTTTGTGGGTTTTTTTTTTTTTCTTTTAAACAGATGCTCACATTCTCAGTTTAATGAGAGGGGAACATTAAGAAGATGGAGTTAGAACAGGCTTAAGAGCCTTGTTCAGGCACTGTGGGGCCAGAGCAATTCTGGTGCTAAATGGAAGTTATCAATTTAGTAATTATCAAGGATGATCGGGAAGAAATGACTGGAACCTCTGGGTGGTCAGTGATAGGAGGAAAGTTAGGAGCAAGCCTGTCCCGCAAGGGAATGCCCCTGAAGATAAATGATACTTGAATTAAATAAGTGAAAATTGAAGGACATATAGGGAAAGAAAAGGAAAAGGACAGGGCTTGAAAATGACAGAGAGAAATCAAAGATGGAGAGCCTCCTTGATTAAGTTCTTTAACAGAACTTTCCCCAACTCAGTTGTTCATTACAAACTTTTCTCTTCAGCTCTTTCTTTGCTTTTTCCCATCCCAAGCCCCCTCCCCAACACTTCAATTTGGAATTTAAATTTTTTTTTCAAATATTATTCAAAGACAGAATTTTATAGATTTTTTTCCTTTAGAATACACAAATGAATTTAAAAAACCTTCAAAAGGAACTAAATTAAGGGGGTCCTGATGAATGATCCTATTGGTCTGTTACCAATAAAGGAGAGTAGAGAGAGGAAAAGAAGAGAGAGCAAAAGGATACTTTTGGTATCTGATGCCAGCTAGCCCACTCCACAGCCAACTTTACAACGTCTTAAGAAGAGAAGGAAACACTTTCCTTTTTTTTTTTAATTTCTAATTTTCATTTTGAAATCAGTATTATTCATAGGAAGCTGTAAGGAAATGTACAGAAGTCTCATGCACCCTTTACTCAGCTTCTCCCAATGTTAACATCTTTTAGAACTGTAGTAAATACTATCTAAACCAGGAAATTGATATTTTACCAGTTGTACATACATTTGTAGGGTGTGTGTGTGTGTGTGTGTGTGTGTGTGTGTGTGTGGTTCTATGCAGTTTTAACACATGTGTAGTTTCTTGTAACCACCACCAGAATCAAGATACTCAGGTCTTTCTTCATTGTGCTTCCCTTTTACAATCATCTCTCATACCCTCATTCCAAATCCCTGACAATCAGTAATCTGTTCTTTACTTCTATATATTTTTCATTTCAATAATGTTATATAAATGGAATCCTACAGTAACTAACCTGTATGTGATTGGCTGTTTTCACTCAGTATAGTTTTCTGATACAGATCCAAGTTGTTGGTTGCATCAGTATTATGTATTTCTTTTTTATTGCTGAGTAGTATTCCACAATATGGGTATATCACACTTTGCATCACTAGTCACCCATTAAGAGATGTCTAGGTTGTTAGCTCTTATAAATGAAATTTCTATAAACTTTCACATATAAAATTTTGCAAGAATGTAATTTTTCATTTCTGTGGGATAAACATAAGATTGTAATTGCTAGGGTGTGTGGCAGGACCATTTTTAGTTTCTAATAGTTGTTTAGTTTCTCCTTGAGTTCAAGTGCATTTAAGTTACAAAATTATTGTTTTTGCTTTGTTGTATGTTTATCAATTTGCATCTTACAATCTGCTTTTTATCTAAGTTCATTTCCTTTTTTATTTCTAGAGTTTCCATTTAGTGCTTCTTAAAGTATATGTTCTTTATTCATAGAATCTTTTTTTTTTTTTTTTCCATATACTTGTTTGCTACTTCTACTTCTGGCTCTTTAAACATTTTAGACATATTTAATTTTGTAGACTTTTATATTATTTTATAATTTCTCAGTTTTAGGGTGTTTGTTGATTCTGATGACTCTCCCAGTAATTAATTTCCTATTATGACATGTAATTTTTAATAGTGAGCTCATCTTTCAGAGGTACCATGGATTGTAGATGTGTCCTGTGTTACCTAGGGGCCCAGCAGCTTCCTAGCCTGAGCCAATACCCTGGATTGGGATTTTTCCAACTTGCCTGGAATATAAATTGAAATCTCACACTTGCACATGTCCTAGATTTGTGGTTTTAGTATCACCTTAATACTTGAGGCTTGATATCCACTAAGAGCCCAAGATAGACAAAAAACCTTTATTACCACTTTTTTAGGCTAGAAGATAAAATTGATTAATATCTTATATTTATATAACATTTATTTATTGGCTATATGCTTCTTGAGGTCAGAGACAAAAATCTTATTTTCTTTCTGTATAAATGATTATCACCAATAGAGGACCTGTTTTGCTTTAGATATTATTCTGGGTACATTGAATATATTGATGTTCACCTTTCTGTCATATATTCAAAGTTTTACTTCTTCCCATTTAGTAGATTAAAAAATTAAAGTTCAGAAGGACATATATCATGCCTATGTTCACATACTTTGCTCACTTCTCATAAAGAAGGGGCTGAGCAATGGAAACAACTTATCACAGCATTTTAAGTAAAAGGTTGTAATATATTATTTTACTTTGGTATTATCCAAATGAATTTCTACAGAATAGGAATCATGTAAGATGCTGTATAAACAAATGATTCCATGTTCAAAATATGTGGGAAGGCTAAAACTACCATTATTTGTTTGATTTTCTGAATTCTTATCCCTTTTTTTAGATTTCTAATCTATTCTAGACAATAAATGTAGCAACATCAAAATTCCTAATTTTAAAAAATGTAACACCTATAACATTTTAGCACTTTAAAGAACTCATTATGCTATGTTTTCCCCATTTTTTCTATTCTCAAAACTACCCTGTGATATTGAAAGGGCAATCTGATATTCAGTATACAAATTATAAAACTGATGGTAAAAGATGCAAGATTAGGCAGTGATAGTCCCTGAATGAAAATATAAGACTCCAGACAGGTAATTTAGTGCTACTAATGCTGGAAGATGATGCTGTAAAAGTGCTGCACTCAATATGCCAGCAAATTTGAAAAATTCAGCAGTGGCCACAGGACTGGAAAAGGTCAGTTTTCATTCCAATCTCAAAGAAAGGCAATGCCAAAGAATGCTCAAACCACCGCACAGTTGCACTCATCTCACACACTACTAAAGTAATGCTCAAAATTCTCCAAGCCAGGCTTCAGCAATACGTGAACCATGAACTTCCAGATGTTCAAGCTGGTTTTAGAAAAGGCAGAGGAACCAGAGATCAAATTGCCAACATCCGCTGGATCATTGAAAAAGGAAGAGAGTTCCAGAAAAACATCTATTCTGCTTTATTGACTATGCCAAAGCTTTCGACTGTGTGGATCACAATAAACTGTGGAAAATTCTGAAAGAGATGGGAATACCAGACCACCTGACCTGCCTCTTGAGAAACCTATATGCAGGTCAGGAAGCAACAGTTAGAACTGGACATGGAACAACAGACTGGTTCCAAATAGGAAAAGGAGTACATCAAGGCTGTATATTGTCACCCTGCGTATTTAACTTCTATGCAAAGTACATCATGAGAAACGCTGGGCTGGAAGAACCACAAGCTGGAATCAAGATTGCCGGAGAAATGTCAATAACCTCAGATATGCAGATGACACCACCGTTATGGCAGAAAGTGAAGAGGAACTCAAAAGCCTCTTGATGAAAGTGAAAGAGGAGAGTGAAAAAGTTGGTTTAAAGCTCAACATTCAGAAAACTAAGATCATGACATCCGGCCCCATCACTTCATGGGAAATAGATGGGGAAACAATAGAAACAGTGTCAGGCTTTATTTTTCTGGGCTCCAAAATCACTACAGATGGTGATTGCAACCATGAAATTAAAAGATGCTTACTCCTTGGAAGGAAAGTTATGACCAACCTAGACAGCATATTCAAAAGCAGAGACATTACTTTGTCAACAAAGGTCTGTGTAGTCAAGGCTATGGTTTTTTCGGTGGTCATGTATGGATGTGAGAGTTGCATTGTGAAGAAAGCTGATCGCCAAAGAATTGATGCTTTTGAACTGTGGTGTTGGAGAAGACTCTTGAGAGTCCCTTGGACTGCAAGGAGATCCAACCAGTCCATTCTGAAGGAGATCAGTCATGGGTGTTCTTTGGAAGGAATGATGCTAAAGCTGAAACTCCAATACTTTAGCCACCTCATGCAAAGAGTTGACTCATTGGAAAAGACTCTGATGCTGGGAGGGATTGGGGGCAGGAGGAGAAGGGGATGACAGAGGATGAGCTGGCTGGATGGCATTACTGACTCAATGGACATGAGTTTGAGTGAACTCCAGGAATTGGTGATGGACAGGGAGGCCTGGCGTGCTGCGATTCATGGGGTCACAAAGAGTCGGACACGACTGAGTGACTGAACTGAACTGGACTGAATGCTGTCTAATGCATAAAAGCAATGTCTATAAATATATGACACAAAATAAGCTCACCTAGTCTACTATGTTTTCTTATAATATGGGAATTTAGGATAGTTGTGGGAATTACCCATGAAGTTTGAAGAGATTGTGGTTGACTAGATTTCCAAATATGGCCACCATATTATGCTATCTTTTTAACGTGACTTTGAACAGTGGATTATGGATTATAGAATGGATAATAGATTATAGAATTAAAGAAGAGATACTTTGAAACTTTTCTCCCTTGATTCTAAAAATGGTACATGTTTAGAAGACATGAAAAATTCAGGAATGTACATTAAGAAATCTTTTTAAATGAATTTGGACAATACTATAGATAGCTGTTTGTACTTTGATTTCCTCATTTACTATTTCTCTGATCTTCAATATGTCCTACAATATTATGTGTAGTGGCTATTCAAGTTTATGGAGGTCCTGAAATGACAGTATCATGTTTAGTACTCTTGTAGATTTCTTATTTCCAGAAATATTTTTGGCCTCTTTCTATGGGGCAGGTGATCATATGTATACAAGGTATTTTTTAGTAGATACAGTCCTGGCCATCATGTTGGAATTATGTAATAAACACTCAAACAAAAACATAAATATGCAATTGCAATGGGCAAAATTATTGTGAAGTGAATGCACTGAATACTGGGTTGTATATTTCATGGCAGTGACATAAATCTGAGTTTGATGGATGAGAAGGAATAGCTATTTGAAGTTAATGGGGCAGAGGATTTGAGGAAGATGTACTTGAAATTGTGTGGATTCTAAAGTAGCCTGTGAAGTGGATGAAGTTTGTGGGCAGGATGGCTAGGATGAGGGAGGAAGAGTCAGCAGTGGTTTACAGCATAGTTCAGTTACACTGGACATCCAACTATATATAGCCACTATTTTAACATTGCTGCAGGAAACATTATTATACATAAACTACATATCTGTTTTCTGCATATTCCTATCTCTATTGCATAAGTTACTGGGAATGAAATGAATGCTTCTTTTTATAGCTTTGATGTATGGGGTCCTCCAGAACTTTTATCCAAATTTAGCTTCTTTCCCTCCCTCTTTCCTTTTTCCCTTTTCTTCATTCCTTCCTGTCTATCTCATTCTTCCTCTTCTTCCTCCTCTTCTTTCTCTTCATCATATTTATCTTTTAATCTTCATTAGAAGAAATTTTAATAAGATTAAATTTACATATACATTTGGTAAGAATAAATGAGCTTTGATTTGTCTGTTATGGCAATACTGACTTTTTACTTTCCTTCATTTGACATGTACACTGCTATATTTATAAAATGAATAACCAACAAAGACCTAGTATATAGCACAGAGAACTCTGCTTAATATTTTGTAATAACCTTATTGGGAAAAAATTTTGAAAAAGATTAGACACATGTGTGTGTATATATATATATATATATATATAAACTGAATCACTTAATTTTACACCTGAAACTAACACAGCATTGTTAATCAGCTATACTTCAATATACCATAAAAAGTTAAAAAAATAAAATGCCAGCTGTGTATTTAACATGTATGAAACTTATCTACTGATGCCCTTAGTCCTTTCGCCTACCTTTTTTGGTCTTTGTCTTCATTCTTGTTTCTCCTGATTTATTTCCTACTGACAATGAAGTGTGGGTACCACTGGATAGAAATGACTTGGGGACCTTGGAAACTGTGGGTTCTGAATGCCACATACATGGACTGGGGTTGTGCTTTTTAAATTGATCCTTAGATATTACAGTTTTGTAGACCACCCACTTATTTTTGGAGAAGCCCTGGACAATCCTACGTGTTCAAAAGATATATAAATGCATCTTAGAGACCCCATAAGAATATGTGCTAAAACTCCGAGGATGGTCTCAAAGAGATAGGCAAGAAGGACAGGAGGTTTTTGAGTCACAGTTGATCTGTCGGCATGTTTGCAAAATTGTCTGCTATCTAGCTAAGCTTCCTCTCAAACAAATTATTCCATCTCCACAATGAATGGGATAAACATTTCTCTTTGGAAATATTTGCAGGTGAAGCAAACAATCCATGGAAGGGAGTAGACAACCTTAGGGATTGTTTGCTGAAATGTTTGGGAAGCATTTGCCATTGTAGGCAAATTCAGTATCTGACCTGTATTGTTGATTCTTGGGAGCAGATAGGGGAGGAGGTGAAGTTTCTAAGTGGGAAGTCAAAGAAACAAAAGTGGGGGAGGTCTTATTCTGTTGAGCATAATGCACAGGTAATGGATTCCTTCAAAACTGTTTAATTTTGAGGTGAAGGTTTTATTTTGCTTTTTAAATAAATGTAGGAGTTACATGTCAGTATGAAAATCCTTGATGTTTCCTATGATTATATAGTGGAATTTATTAATGCATAGTGTTTTCATTTGACAAGAAATAGACAATTCTTAAGAGTGAAAAAAATCTTAAAGTATATTATGTTTTGCTCTTTGTTTAAAATTCAGGCCAGTGAGAAATTAATTTGTCAGCACTGTCCTAGGCCAAATGCATGAGTTAAATCGGGGCCCTTTCCTCAAGACACTTTACTGCCCTCTTCCCTGGTGGTTCAGACAGTAAAGAATTCGCCTGCAATGCAGGAGACCTGGGTTCAATTACTGGGTCAGGAAGGGGCATGGCAACCCACTCCAGTATTCTTGCCTGGAGAATCCCATTCTCCAGGAGGAGAAGAGCCTGGTGGGCTACAGTTCACGGGATTGCAAAGAGTCGGGCATGACTTAGTGACTAACACACACACAAGCATGAAAATCAACAAAATAAAAATACAAAGCAGTGATGACTCAGATATGGATGGCACCCTCTATGGTTGTGTAAAGCATAACTTGCACAGGTCATACACAGGAGCCCTATAGGGGATATTCCAGGCTTAATTAAATCATCTGGTAGAAGTTACCATTCAAGAAGTGGTGACAGTAACAATCTATTCATATGAATTTTGAGTTGAGAAGGCTGTATTTCCTCATGATTTCAGCCTGTGTGTAACATCATTCCACTCACTCTGTGGCATGCTAATGATTTGAAATGAATTGCTCATAATTTTTCCACATTCAACCATTGACTTCTTTGAAAATCACTGCAGGGAAAGAGTAAAGGATTATTGGAGGTCGGGGAGGGGTCGTCTTTGTCAACACCCGTGCAGAAGCGTTGGGTTGTGCTGGCCAACATCTGTACTAAGAATATATAAACTGCAGCGCTGGCAGCAAGATGGAAATCTCCAGGAAGACAGCCTCTGCAAACCATTTTTTTTTTTTTTTCCTTTACCAAATGCTGGACTCCAGGTAGAACTGAAAATGGAGCCTGATTTAGTTAGGCAGAACTTTCAGGAAGCCAAGTAACAAATGACAACTTAATTAAGTATAATTAAAACATTTTAGACCTTTGTGAGGCCTCTTTCAGTAGGATGATGATTGTAGCATGGGGTAGGTCACAAGGAAAAGAGTAGTAAGATGCTTTCATTTTCCTTTTTCTTACTTTTTGGTCTCAGCTCTTTTTTTTCTCTTCACTATTAGAAATGCAGCTGGATCCTATTTATAATCCATTTTCACATTTATTTGAATTAAAATCCCAGATTGTTGTGCTTTCAAGGCCGAATGTGCATGGCAGCCAATGTTTCTGCAGCCGTCTCAGGAGTTACTGGGTAACTGGGCTCCAAGAAGGGAAACTACACCACGCGTTTGAGCCACAGGGAGGAGAGAGAGAAAACAGACCCAAACCAAAACCCTCTGACATCACTGTTGTTTGGGAGAGATCGTTCTCCTCAGAACATGTGCTGCCTACTTAAGACTCTAATTATTCTAAATTACTTAAATTGGCTCTAATACCTGTGCTTTATTATTTGGTACTAAAAAGCAAGCCATTTAAAAAAAAGAAATTCATAATGGAATCAAAATATTGGCAACAAGCTCTCTCTGTAGAAAGGTTGGGTTTGGAAATACCTATGCTTTCTCCTCTTCCACCTGAATTCTAATCTGAGTGCTGCTGTGTGTGCCCCCCAAGTCTTTTCCAGTATCCTGTTTATGTCTAAATCCAATAGTCCAGCCCTGCCAGCTTGTTACCACATGGAAAACTCCATTGCTCAGAGAAAGTTATGAATCCCTATATTCTTTATGCTTTAAGATCCACCATGACATCTCAAAGTAATTGCCAGGTAAAGCCACCAGGTGGTTTTGGGGGAACAAGGAGTAGACTAATAATTTCTATTAGCATAATATTGTTATTATAATGATTTAATGACCTCACCAGTGTGGTGTCCTGTCCTGGTGGAAAGTTTATGAGCCAGAAATAAAATAATACTTATGGGGACCCATGAGGCCATTGAAAGAAGTACTAGTGAGGTTAATGAGATCTCAGATCTCTTCAGGTCCTAGGAGAAATGTTCTTATTTGAGCTGAGCTCTGTGATCTGAGATGGTACATGATAGATCCAAGGCAGACTGTACAGGGAGGAAGAGAAGTTCATTTCCAGTCCCAGCTCTACCACTACACTTCAAATTAGAATTGAGACTCTGATCTGGTTTGAGATTGTCTGAGTTTTGGTTCTGCCTCCCTTCTCCACTGGCTGGAGGACTTTGGGCATATTACTTAAGCTCTCTGTGCTCCAATTTTTTCATCTGAAGAATGGATTTAATAACATACCTCAGTCTGTGGTTGTCATGAGGTATGAGGTAACTCTCACAAAAGGGCTTAGAATAGTGCCAGACATAGTAAACAGACAGTGAATATTAACAATTATTTCTTTTATTAGGGTTCTAGGACTTTAAGCAAGTCATCTGACTGTACTGGACCTCAGTTTCTTTAACAATCAAATGAAAGACGTTGGCTTCTCTTTTATCTTGATAAAATTAAAAAACACCCTATTTTGAAATTTGAATGTGAGTTTTGCCTTTGGAGACCTATCATCAGACTGGAAACTGGATGAATTGTACAATGGGTATTAATTGAATGAGATTTCAGAGGAAAGGATATTGAGAAGAAGAGAGCTTCTATGTAGGGGGCAGAAGAGGTGGTGGGTCTGTTTGGTTTGTATTAACCTGCTTAGAAGTTAGGTCTCTCTTGTCTGGGGGTCAAGGAAAGGAGAAGAGCTGATTAGTTTTCATAGAGGATTAAAATGGATTGTTCAAATTGGCCATCTTTAGTCACTAGAGGAAAGTACACATCCTTCTTCTCTGATATGGAGGTAGCATCTTTCATTTTGTTCTTTTGTCTGCAGAAAAGGAGGGGGCATCTTGAAAATACAGGAAAATAAATCAGGTGGTTTGTACTCCTGGGTTGGATAACTCTATTGAGCCCTGTCAGTTGCCTGTGTCTTGCAGTGCAAATAGCATACGCCCCTTGTTTTCACAAGCATTATTTTGGTTTCTAGTTGTCAGACCATAATCAATCCATATAGTTGATTGTGTTCTGAGGATAAGTTGAACAATTCATTAGGTTATTGAATCCTCTGTCTTCTACCCACAGAGCAATTCTTTTCTTCCTCAAGGGAGAGAAAGTACCCTTTGCATCCTATGTTGCTTTGATATGTGAGTACTCTGTCTTGTTATCTGTAGTTACACAAACAACTGTCTTGCCCTTTGCATTAGGACAGCCATTTTGAGGAAAACTCGAGCTTTAAATCTTTACACTGTTGGCATGGATAGAGCCAAATTCCCCTTACAAAAAAGTATGTTGTTATGGGCTAAAAACACAATTGATATTCCAGTCAGAAATGCCCTTCTATGTCAAAACTGCCTTCTCCTTCCAAAAACAAACAAACAAACAAACATGCCTTCTCTTCTTGCCCAGTAGCATGACTCTCCGAGGACATGTGATGTCAAAGTCAACACAGAAAGAACTTCTCTTCAAAATCCCAATTCCCAGGAATGAAAGACAATTATAAATGAAATAAAGGTCGTTAAAATTTCTTTTAAGCACACTGCCTGATTTCCTTAAGGGGCAATATTGATTACTTCTTATTTTATTTATTGTTGCTGTTGTTCAGTCTCCAAGTCATGCCTCACTTGTTGAGACCCCATGGATTGTAGCATGCCAGGCCTCCCTGTCCCTCACCATCTCCAGGAGTTTGCCCAAGTTCATGTCCATTGAATCGGTGATGCCATCCAATCATCTAATCTTCTGTTCCCCCTTTCTCCTCCTGCCCTCAATCTCTCCCAGCATCAGGGTATTTTCCAATGAGTTGGCTGTTTGCTTCAGGTGGTCAAAGTATTAGAACTTCAGCTTCAGAATCGGTCCTTCCAATGAGTGTTCAGGATTGATTTCTTTTATAGGCCATGTTCAATTCATGTGGATAACTTACATATTTTTAAGCCAGCTGATTTGGTAAAAATCATATTTCTGTCTTTTGCTACAAGTACAGGACTCAAGAATCTCCTATTTTGAGTCACTCAGCTTTTCAGGATTTGCAGTATTTGTAGTTAGTCCATGTGGTTCCATTCAGGTTAAACACTCAGCCCCATGAAATCCAAGAAGTTCATTTCCTATTCAAACAAGCTAAGTAAAAGAGATAAAACAAAGATAAATTCCTCAATGAACCAAGATAAGCTAGGTAAGGAGAAAGATAATTAGTCAGTCTTAAGCCAGTACTGATTCTTCAAGTTTTCTTTGCAGCTTTTGCTGATGGACCCTCTGCCTCTAAAGTTGAGTGAATTCTTTCTCTCACACCTGGGGAGTTTCAGTAACAAGGTTCATGGTGTCTGTGAATGCCCACCTAGTAGTCTTTTCATTGTGTGTACATCCCTGGGTATATTGGAAAGCAAGACAAAAAGTGTGGGAGGGTTGGCCTCAAGAAGAAGCAGGTTCTTTTCGTGAGAAAACACTAATACCATGAAGGTTTTTAACTGAAATGCTTAGTGGGATGCAGACTTAAAACCAATGCCATCCAACATGTTTCACATGAAGATATTTTTACATAGGCTGTGGAGGATGATAGCAAATCAATTCTTCTTGTCAAATGTACTAAATATAAATCCAAGACCAGTGTTGAGCTTTTATAGTCACTTCTGTTCTCCCCCAGTGCCCTTCCCTATTTATCTTCCAGATTTTTTATTCCATTATTTTTCACTCCCTGTACTGTTCTCATCCTGTCTGATAATGACCAGAAACACATTATTCTTTGGTCTACCCACATCCTGAAAGGGCACTGGACTCCTTGATGATCAAACTGTGTTTGCTAACCAGCAGCATGGACATCACCTCCTGGGAGCATGTTAGAAATGCAAAATTAGGAGTTTGGATTAATGTATATATACACACTACTATATATAAAAGAGATAATCTACAAGGACCTACTGTCCAGCACAGGGAACTCTAGTTAATATTCTGTAATAACCTATATGGGAAAAGAATCTGGAAAAGAATGGGTATATGTATAACTGAATCACTTTACTATATGTCTGAAACTAATAAAGCATTGTAAATTAACCATGAAAAGTGATGTCGCTCGGTCATGTCTGACTCTTTGTGACCCCCATGGACGGTAGCCTGCCAGACTCCTCAATCCATAGGATTTTCCAGGCAAGAATACTGGCATGGGTTACCATCTCCTTCTCCAGGGGATCTTTCTGACCCAAGGATTGAACCTGGGTCTCCCACATTGCAGGCAGACTCTTTACTGTTTGAGCCACCAGGGAATCCCTAAAAATATATAAAGCAACTATACTCCAATATTAAATTAAAATTTAAAAATAAATGCAAAGCATCAGGCCCCACCCCATACCTCCTGAATCAGAATCTGAATTTTACAAGAGCACCATGTGATCTGTATGCACATTGATGTGGATGATGACAGAGTATTTGACATGTGATAGTCCTCAGACCCCAGGCGTCAAATTCTGGCATTAGAAGAAAGAGTAATCTAGCTGAGTATAACAAAAATATACTGAGTGTAGGTATGTGAAGGATGCTGTCTATTTCCTTCCCTGTCTCCAATCCCTGACCCCAAACTGGGTCAATTTGGGGAAGTAACTCATCTAAGTCTCAGGTTATTAGTACTGATGAGGTCTAATGATTCTGACCATACATTTGGTACTTGTGTTAACATAGGTCTCGGGATGGATGGAGCAAGAAAAGTTTATTAAGAATTTGTTACGCATCATACACTTAGATCAGTAATAAACTTACAGGATGAGGACTCTTTCTATAACTTTCAGTTCCATGGTTCTCTGTTTTTTTCATGTTGACAACCAAATCCCCAAGTGAAAGAAGCCTCTTGATTGACTTGCAATAGTCCAAATGATTGCAAATACAGAAACTGCAGCCAGATTGTGCAGTCTCCTCAAAGAATGACTCAAGACCAGGAGATTTAAAATGCTTTTTGTTTCCCAAAAGACTGTTGACATATGCAGGTGGACATGGTAAAAACATGACTGAAATTTGAAATACTTAAGGATGGATAATTGAGTATGTTCCAGAACCCAATGCCTAAGGTATCCTGCTGCATCTTCACATATTTTATAAAATATATTGTGATAAAGCTCAAAGTTCCATGTTTCCAGATGTGAAAAGGTAAGAAAATTATATACATATACAATTACATTTCAGGAAATTTGCATCCTTCACAGGACCTAGAAAGACATGCTTTCCATGAAGCTGGCATATAGCCTGATATTTCAGTTCAGTTCAGTTCATTTCAGTTGCTCAGTCATGTCTGGCTCTTTGCGACCCCCATGAACCACAGCACGCCAGGCCTCCCTATCCATCACCAACTCCCGGAGGTCACCCAAACCCATGTCCTTTGAGTCCGCGATGCCATCGAACCATCTCATAATTGAAAGGCAACTGTTACAAGGAAAGAAAATTATGATAAAGTAGAATTACAAATCAAAACAGATCAGATCAGAAGCAGTAATCAAAAGGATGTAAATTGAGGATGAGTGTTTATAGAAAAATAGAAATCATCATTTTCCTTCTCATGAATAACTATCACATTCTGAGCAATTCAGTACAAAGATGCCCACACTAGTTTCACCATGGCAAATGTGACAGGACTTTAAAGGATTCTGCAAGCATCCAGACATGGAAAAGGTATAAAAGGACAACATTATATAAAATTATAAAACTTGAGATGATGTAAATCATGACTATTACACCAAA